>NC_090935.1:1469937719-1470562719 GCF_040938575.1 Ambystoma mexicanum
GAAAGGCATAGTCTGTGTCGGAAGACTGAGGGAGTTACTTAATTGGGATCTGGGTGGTGGGAAGAGCAGGGGAAAGAGACTGGAGTGAAGCCAGAAGACACTGGAAGAGGCTAGGGGAGCCTGGAGACCCAGAGCTGGAGACGAGGCCCAGGAGACTGTAGAATCAAACCAGAGTTTCACCAGAGGCCAGTAGGCAGAAAGTGGTTGCCAACAAGGATGTGAGGTTCATGAGGCATCATGCCCATAAATGCCCCCGCTCCTCAAGTATCCCGAAAATAATCAGTATGTGGTTCAGTTCCCTTTGTATTCCTTCCAGCTCCCTTATCCATGCCAGAATTTGTTTCCAAAATGTCAGAGACTGGCTACAACCCCACCATGTAGGCCAATGCCTTCCCACTTTTCTCTGCAGCATCTCCAGCAGAGAGAGCTCAAACCTGAAAACATTCTAGATATTGTTTTGGGGAGTGGTGATACTGCCACCTATGTATTAGTTTATAACCTTGCATTTCATATTGATGAGCAATAGAAGACAACCACGCCCTGTGGCCCATATAGGCGCACAGCTCATCAGATATTTCTCCTAATCTCTTTGCCAGTGGGTCTTAACCACCTGCATGAAGACATCCCCCTTCTGGCGTTGACTCCCATACAACTTCGACATCGTCCCATTAGATCCCGCATGGCTATCCAATATCCTCCCAAATGCTAAATTGTCTCTAATAAGCTGGCTCACCTATTTAGTTTCTGTGCCTAACCTTTGAGTTGAAAGTAGGGGAAAACAAATAAGGGTCTCGTATTCACCAGTAGCTCTAGCCGATCTTTGCTAATAAATGGCCTTTCTCCCATAGCTGACCCACTCGTTCAAGTTCTGCCCTGTGCCAGCTCTGGAATCTTAAGGGACGGCCAAGTAGACAATAAGTACGTGCTACTTCTCCTTCTCCACAGGCCACATAGGGCTCTATCACGAGTTGGGCGGTATCGTGGCGCTAATTGCACTGGGATGCCGCAACTCAGTCCGGTGCTATTAGTGCTGGATAATGAGTTGCAGGGGTTTGGAGGGTTGGGCGGTAAGTCCCCATTCCCATTGGACCCAATGGTGTTGGAGGGTGCTATTACCGCCGGCGGTAATAGCACCGAAAATGGCCTTAAAGCCGGGACATTCACCTCCAGCTCAGAGCTTGTGATGACCACCATAGTATCTCAAGTACCAGGTGGTTCCTTTTTTAATTATTATTAGTATGGTATTTATTGAGCACGGACCGAGCTTCGAGAAGCAATGAAGCGTTTTACATAGATATACAACAATACAGATACACAACAGAGAGCTTCACAAAGGTATATGAGGATAATGGAGCGCTTTTCAGGGGTAACAGAACAGATATACGATGGGGGGTCTGATACAGAGGAGGCACAGGGGAGAGGGTACAGCTGTACAGGGTGGCAGAGAGGTGAGGGGTGAATTGTGTCTTGCGAGTCAGGTGGTGCGGGGGGGCGATTTCATGGCCTAGTTGTTGAGGAGGAGACTCCTTGAAGAGGTGGTTCTTGTGTTGTTTTCTGAATTGTAGGAGCATGGGGCGAGTCTGATGCTTCTGTGTTCTCGATTAGAGTTTTTGCACAGGGACCAACTGTAACGCGAGCTATAGCTGAATTATCCAATTCACCCCGCAACTCAGTGCAGTGTTTGAACACTTTTTCTCATAGGTGATCTACTAGCAGTCTCTGTTGAACTTCCTTATAATATTTTATTTATTTATAAAAAATCACAGGGAAGGCAATGCATTTTTGGCCAAAAACGCATGTAGAATTTACCATTGATGTTAATGTTAAAGGACATTTGTACCGCGCACTATCACCACCGAAGTGGTCCCCTGGCGCTCTGGCGGCCCTGAAAAAAGGGGAGGAGAAGGGTGGGTTAGTGGGGATAAGCTGGAAAAGTGCAAGAGAGCAGTGATGTGCTGTTGGCAGCCTCAGCCCGGTGGGTCCGTTGGCTGGGCTTGGGGTGTTTTACGGTCCGTAGTCATAGTGTGCTGTTGTGCAAGTCTATGTATGCTTAGTTTTGTTGTTGCATTGTTGTGAAGTTTGTGCGGATTGCTGCTTTTTAGGCTTGGGGTTGTTTGGTTAGAGTTTGAGAGGTATATGCAGAGGGATGGAATTGTTAGTTGGTTGGTTAGTTTGGCATTGTTGTCCTTGCAATTAGGGATTCCATCTAGGTGCGGTGCATGCTGACATTCACATTTCTATCCAACAGAGCGGTGGACATGGTTCCTTTACAATGGGGCGAGAGAATGTGACTTGAAGACCAGATGTTGTAGGGAAAGGTCGAAACATAAACCAGGGACGTAGACAGGACAGAATGACATAGGATCAGGGTAGTGGGGGAAGTGCCGAATTAAGGACGGAGGGGTGACGAAAAAGTGCTGTAGGGTTGTCCATGAAAGGCAGGGAGAGAGGAAAACATGGTGATGCAGTAGCGCAGAGTGCTAGGAAACAGGTTCTTCAGAAAGGAGAGCCTTTGAGGTTACATTTAATTAGTGGTAGAGTTGGAGTAGAGGAAGAGCATTCCAGAGTAAGGGAGCGAGGAGTGAGAAAGAAAAGATACGAGAGGGGGCACAGGGAGCTTGAGTGGTGCAAGAAAGTGTGCTGAGGATGATCTTAACAAGCGAGGAGGAGAGGAGGAAGTGAGATGAGCAGATGTGTAGGGTGGGGTGAGTCCATGGATAGTTTTGAAGATAAGTTGTTTAACTTAGCCCTTGTTTCAAAGATAGCTAGCCAATCTGGCAATGGGCAGATGAGATAGAGGTAAAGCGAGGAAAATGTTGAAAAGCGTGTGGACCGTGCAGTTGAGGACTTTGGCCAGAGGTGAAAAAGCATAGTTGGGAAGGCCATAGAGGAGACTGGCACAGTAGTCGGATCTAGAAATTACAAAAGAAGAGTAGCATAGCTGTTAGCAGTATTTAAAGAAGATGATGAAAGATTTGTCTAATATTGAGGAAAGTGAGTGTTGCTGAGTGGCAGATTTGGAGATGAAGAGCAAGAAGTCGTGCGATGGGGTCTTGTGATGGGTCAGAGATGACACCAAGGGTACGAGTGGAAGCAGAGTAAGGAAGGTAGTCTGGAGAGAAGAGAAGGAGAGGAAGAGATTGCCTGTTTGGCTGGGAAATAGAGAACTCCAGTCTTAGTGAAGTTGAGCATTAGTGAGTGAGACACCATCCAGTATTTGAGGGCAGTGAGACAGTTTGACATTTTTGACAACACCTCATCAGATGAGGAAATTTAAACAAGATGTACCATCATCTAATGCAATTCTTACAAAGTATCTCAAGCTGGTATTCAATGTTATCGTCACAAACAATAGGCCAGTTACTTTATATATATATATATTTTTTGTCTTTTTTTATTGGCAAAATCAATCAATATTTTACAAGGAGTGAGTCGAACAGTCCCATATTAATGAGCCCATAACTAATAGCCTAAGGGTTTACATAGTTTCGAGGTCAGGCTATTAGTTATGGGCTCATTAATATGGGACTGTTGAGCAACGTGACCCACTAAGACAGTTTAATTGACTGACCACTTCAGTGGCAGGATGGGCTGTTCTAATTTAGTGCTTTTTCCTTGTAGTTATTTTGATTGGAACTGATATAGACTGAGAGGCAATAAGCGCAGTGACGAAGGTCACAGTATCTTTTTCAGTTGGACAAGCACTATTAGTATCGAATGGATATTGAACACCAGCTTGAGATATTTTTAAGAAGCACATTAAATGATGGCACACCTTGTTTAAATGTGTGAATTATTTAGGGAGGTGGTCAGCCTAATTGGTGGCAAAATCTGCAGCTGATTTGCTTTATTTATTATACAGTTTATTACAAATCATTAATAATTTCATTCAATCCATTCATTGTTATACATCAATTAATTCCTCTAAAACAAATAAAACCTCAAATAGAAATACACACTAGTTCAATACATCTAAAAAACCATCCACTTTCCCCTTACTTTTCCCATCACTTACATTTTTCACCTGTTTTTTTTTAAGTTTCTTTCAAAAACTTTATCAGAGCGCATTTCAGCCTAAAATGTGTAGCCCCACATAACACTTTCCACTATTCTTTATTGCTGACCTCTACGGATTCCCATATGAGGCCGCCGAAACATATGTTTCTGCAGTCTTTTAGCCCAGGGCAGTTCATGCTTAGATGTTTGCAGAGATTCTACATGGTTTTTGCACAATCAACATACATTGTCATTAAACTTTCCCACATTCCTACAACAAAGTATTTCCTTATTATGTAGTAGGTTCATGCGGAAGCAAATCAATGTGTCGCAAGGATATCTCCTGGGGACCCTTTGCAAATATTTTGGTAACCTATTTAAATATTTGATATCTCCCCTCAAGGGCGTTAACATTTTATACTTGTTCTTTTCTACCACGTGTCTCTCCAGTTGTCTGCCCACAATGTATACTTTATATATAACACTAGAGTGTTCTTTAATAAACTGAGCACCCATAACTACCTGGTTTAGCCCCTCCAATTTAGTTAATCAGATAAGGAGAAGAAGATCTGAGTGTGGTCAGTGAGGAATTGATAGGAGAAACCGTAAGAGGAGATCAGGACACCATGAGCTGAAGTACAGAAAGTGAAGAGAAGTGGACCAAGGACAGACCTTTGGGGAACTCCAACAGTAAGGGTGGGGGTTGGGGGGTTGAATGGAGAGCTAAGGCTGTTCCAGGACAGCTGAAGGTGTCTGGGGGAAGGGTATGATGCCAATGAGATAATGTAGAGAAAAGGTCAGAATGGCCGACAGTATCAGAGGCAACAGAGAGGTCGAGAAGAATAAGAAAGGATCACAGGTTTGTATGCTGAGTGGAAGAGATGAAGTTGCTTACATTGAGGGGAGCTGTCTCGTTAAAATGCAGAGGTCAGAAGCCAGATTGAAGAGGGTCTCAGAGGTGTGAGTATCAAGGAACTCATTGAGTCGATTTAATACAACCGGCTCTAGGATTTTGGAATAGTGTGGTAGAAGAGAGACTGGGCGAAAGTTGGGAGGACAGTTAGGATCTAGATCAGGTTTCTTAAGGAGAGGGATGACCGTAGCTGTCTTATAGGATAAGGGAAAAGTGGCATTATTAAGAGAGGAGTTGAAGAGGGAGGTAAGATGGGAAGCAACACTGGCATATGTGCTCCAGAATGTGGGAACACAGTGAGTCAGTGGGCGCACAGCAAAGGTTAGCCTTGAGGAGTAGGGCAATGTCTTGTCTGGAGTGGTAGGAGGAAAAGAAGACATAGTAGCGGGAGAGGAGGGTAGGAATGGTGGAGACAAGTGAGCAGGAGGAGGGGATAGAAAGTAATTGGTGAGGTATTGTGAATGATAGACATTTTAGAAGAAAAGCCGAGAGCAAGGCCATTTGCAGAAAGAGTAGAGGAGATGGAGGTGGGTTTAAAAGGTGAGTGTATTGAGTTGAGAGCTTTTTGGAGGTGCCTAGGTTGGGAGGATTGAGATGAAATGGTATATAGAGGTCATGTTTAGCAGAGTCAAGCAAAGATGAATCGTTTTGTAGAGCAGTGAGACAGAGTTGGAGATCAGAGGAGTGTCTTGACATTTACCAAGTGCAAAGCTTTTTCTACATTGTATCTTTGAGTGTGTGAATGAGAGGTGTAATCCAAGGCCGTGGAGGGGAGGATTGAGGAGCGAGTGTAGTAAGAGGGTAGTGAGAGGAAACGGGAGCATATAGAGCAGTGTTAAAAGTTATTGAAGGCTTCTTCAGTCGATTAAAATATGAGTTCATTGTAGGCAGACAGAGAGTGGACTAGGTCAGGGAGGTAGTCAGGGAATTTGGAGGAGGGAAATTTGCACTTAATATTTATAGTAGATTGAGAGAGTGAGGAAGAAGCAGGAGTGGAGATTGAGGCAAAGACAATTGAATGAGAGGAGGGAAAAGAGGTGGTGGAGATAGTAAAGGCAGAGAGTTGAGAGGCGATGAGAATAAGGTCAAGGGAGTTTCCATTTGAATGGGTGGGTAGAGAGTGGACAGAAGAGAGTGAATGGTTAAGTAGAAGAGAGTTAAAGACAGTGGCTAGAGCAGCAAAGAGAGAAGGGACGTCAAAGTCACCAATGAGGTGGTGATCGAGAGGCAGAGAGTCAATTAGTTGGGATATGTGGTTGAAGAATTGACCTACTGGACCAGGTGCCCGGTAGAGAGAGAAACTATGTATGCAATAGAGGGCAGTGATTGTGGAGATAGTGCATTCAAATGAGAGAGAATTAGCAGGAGATAGGAGGGTAGGAGAGATAGGATATTTGGAGGATGAAGATACACCACCATTCCTGTCAGTGGGAGGAGACAGTTAGTGAAGGTGCAGGCAGTGTCAGGAAGGGCAGCAAGGGTTGCAGAGTCAGAGGGAGAGATCCAGGTTTCAGTTAGGGTAATGAGGTCAAGAGAAGGGGAAAAGGATAAGTTTGGGGTAAAGGAGGTACTATAAACTGATCAATTTTATTTCGGCATGAAAAAGAAAAAAGAAACCTACAACAATAAAACAAACATTAATTTCCATGGATACATAGCTAGAAAATAGAACAATTAATTTTTTTTCTCAATACACAGTGGTCTTAAATAATGCTTCCTTTCCTTAATTAATAGAGGAAAGATAAACAGAAAGTGCTGCACATCTTCCACCCTTGTAATACAAAATGTGCACTTGTCCGAGTGGCCTATATGCCAACGAGCAGTACATCTACATTTAACCATCAGGGTCTTCAGATATTTCTTACATGGGATATCCAAGTACATTTCCAGGGAGAAAAAACTTTTAAACCCTAAAAATTCTACTACTAAATGTTCATCTGTACACTTGTCACTTAATTCTCTAGAGAACCAAATGTCATAAGCAGTTCTCATGTAACAAGGAAAGTCCTAATAGTCTGATGTATATGTTCTGTTATGTGCATTACATTTTTAGGCATTCAAGACAATGAATGTCTATTTATTTTTAGTAATCGCTGCTACAAAAATAACCGTATATATATCACCCATCCATTCTTTATTTTTTATTTTTAAAGAAATGTTTTACATTTTTTCTTCATATGTTCATTCTGTATTAGCCATAATGTACATTTTTTTCTGGTACTAGTCTGAATTTTTTTTTACAGATTCTGCTGTTAAGCCTCTGTTGTACAGAGCTGGCTTGAAATATCAAAAACATATATAAACATGTAGTGTCAAAACATAAAACACAAACCCATTCAGTGCTGTCCTAGATTATCTGTGCTAGAATAACATGCTCAATAATAGACAGTAAATCATATACAGAAAATAGAAACAAATACCTTTTGCGAGGTTGTATTAGACAGGGTATACCTAATGCACCCCGGGATCTTGTAAAAAGACATAAACAAGTTACAGTTGGGGAGGAAGGATAGCTCAGGGGCAACGCGTTTGTCTTGGAAGCAAGACAACAGAGCGCAACACAGATTTGAATCCCTATCCCGCAGTTAGAGACCACTCGCTGGTATTAAGCGTGTTATAAATGAACAATAAAATAAAAATAAATAAACACACAATAAATATAGTGTGTGTGCAAACTATTGGTATGAAATGCTGCCTGTAAGGTCTACAGGCAGCATTTCATACCAATAGTTTGCACACACACTATATTTATTGTGTGTTTATTTATTTTTATTTTATTGTTCATTTATAACACGCTTAATACCAGCGAGTGGTCTCTAACTGCGGGATAGGGATTCAAATCTGTGTTGCGCTCTGTTGTCTTGCTTCCAAGACAAACGCGTTGGTGTGTTTGTGACCCATGTACTTCTGTGGATCTAAACTCCTGGGGGTTAGTAGCCTTGGGAGCTTTATTGAGGGTTAAAATGTATCATTCATAGTCATTGGTTCATGAATGGTCATAGGACCCAAACTTGGTCCATTTATGAACCAATGAAGAAAAAATTGAAAACCACATTTCTATAAAAGTGAGAAAAAAAAGATTGGGGAATATATAGGCCCACCAGGTTCAAAGAGGAAAAAAAGCTGAAAATGTTATTTTTGTTACAGAAATTACTAAAAAAAATAATTAGACATTAATTGTCGCGTATGGTTAAAAAAGTAATGCACATAATATTGCATATACATCCGACTATTAGGACATTCCTTGTTGCATGATTATCCTTACCCTAGGTCCTAATACACAAGGGTTTTCCCTCCCGTTAAACATAAGCATTTCTCACCACAGATTTGTAATCATACCCTAATTTAGCAGGTTTACTCTACAGAAGAGGTAAATTCTATTTTGTTGACATTTTATTAACAAAGGAAAACCATGGGAGACTGGTAACCCCTTGCTGGGATAATAAATCACTCAGTCCCTCACGATAAACAGAGTTAGTAAGTATTCCATAATTTGACCAATAAAGCAAAGGTTTATTTCTTATCAGATACTCGAGACCATACCAACCCAGTTCTATTTTGATTGGAAGATTGGGGGCAGTGTTTGGCAAATTCAGGAATCGTTTAAGTATCCTCTTTTCCTCAATTATCAAGCTTCTAGATTCTGTGTAGCCCCAAATTTCAGATCCAAAAACAGCAGCTGGAATAGACTGCATTCGGTAAATCTCCATTGCGTGTCATATACTCTGCCCACCATACTGATTAGAGGAGATTATCACCACCATTTCTCTACTAGCTAAAATGGTTGCACTTTTTGCTAATTGATTGCTCCATCTGGTTGAATACCATACATGTAGGCCTAAATAATCGTAACCCTTCACCTGTTCCAATTTAGCATCTCCATAGAAAAGGTACAAGTTCGTCCTTTGGGGTATTTATTCGGAGTAAAAATCATTGTTTTAGATTTGGAGATACTTATTTAGAATTTGTTTTCTTCACATCTAGCCGAAAAATGCAGTTAGTTGTTTTTGGAGGCCAGCAGGTGTTTTTGATGCCAAGACCGCATCTTAAAGGAGGATGTCCCATTTTATCCCACCCAATAAAGAAGCATCTGCATCCAAGTAGTTTATACCAACTGAATGTCATTTATAAATAGCGCAAACGAGAGGGGAGCCATCAAACATTCCTGTCCAACTCCTTTGTTGATATTGAATGGGAAGATATAATCCACTACAGGGCCCCAGCGAACCACCCCAAAATGATCCGACTATAGTTGAGACATTGCTAGAAAAAGTGGAAGTGGGACTCCCAAAGATTCTAATATTGCCCATAATAGAGGCCTTGGTACTGAATCAAAAGCTGTCTGAGGATCGATGAAAGCAGAATATAGATGCAATCTCCGAAGGTTAACATATTTATCTAGTAACAAGGTTAGTCTAAATGACTGATCAATTGTTGAAATAGCTTTTCTAAACATTGCCTGTGCTGGTGACAGAATACAAGTATCCTCACACCACTGTTCTAACCTTGAGACTAATACTTTTGCATATCATTTTTAAAGGGAATTGTGTGGAGCCAGGAATGAAACACAGAGAACTCATGATTGTGGTTGCAAACTTTTTTTTAGCAATAAAGGGGTTGTAAAATGCTTCACTGTCCTTACTCTACGAGGTATTTCTCTACCTCAACCAAAACTAAGGGTCTGTCCTGTGTCAAGATGTCCAAAATCCTATCCTAGCCCTTACATTCTAAAAGTAACTCTATGGTGCTAAGGGTAATGCCTTTGGCCTTGAAAGTGCACAAATGTTCAAGTTCAAAAGAAATGTGTAATAAATGTGTAACTCCAACACAAACGTTCTGAATGGATAGTTCTAGGGAATGGCTCTCTTTCCCCATGTTTCTCTTCACCAATACAATGGATCAACAAGACAACATTCTGTATAGCCCAAGAGGATACCTTCTTCCTCTTTGTGTTGCACTCCACTCCCAGGGAAATGTCTCCTTTCCACAGTTCTGTTAAAACAATTCCAAATCCTAAGGGCATGAGTCTTCCTTGGCATTTTTTGTTTAGCAAAACAACTTGGATGCAGGTCCCAGCCTCGCAGAACACCTGGAATACTCTCTGCCAGGTTTTTCTCCACATTCAATACAATTTGACTCACAAGCCTGGCTTTGCCTGGTGTACTTTCCTGACAGGCATTTCTCATATGGTTCACTTTACACACTTGCAAACTTGACTTTGCCTGGCATACTCTCCTGCCAGGACTTTCTTGTACAGTTCACTTTATAAACTTGCAAACATGACTTTGCCTGGTATACTGTCCTGCCAGGACTTTCTTCTGTGGTTCACTTTACACACTTGCAAACTTGACTTCTGTTATTATACCGTTTGACATACTGTGTTTCAAATCCCTTTTCATTCACTTCACTGGCTGTTATCTATCCTTGATAGCATTGCCGAAGCACCCTGGTGCCCCAGCTTCCCTTCTCAGGATTCACTGGCTTTTTGTGGCTTTCTGCCCTCATTGCTGAATTCAGCTTCCTCATCCCAGTGTTTTTATATACATGGGAATGATAGGGAGTCCTTGGCATTCTATTCACAGAATATTGAAAGATGTCTTCAGTAGGTTTTATGGGAGGTTGAAGGGGACTGTCGCAGTATTCCATGAAGGCATGCGAAATGGAAGGGATATTCCTCAAAGGGAAAGGGGATATGTTTTTTCCCTAAGGGTCACCTCCCCCATGTGTTCCTCCCTCTGTCATGATGCTTACCCCCGGAGCACCAGGCCAGGCCCAGCACCCCCAGGAGCAGGCATCATGCCCCCGGGGAAAAGCCCAGCGGCCCCTTATAGGGGCTCTTTGGACTCTGTCCTGGCGCCTTTGGCGCCAGGCTCATGTTGGACATCAGTCCTGGCGCCGTAGGCGCCAGGCTCATAAAGGAAGGTGTTTTGTGCACTTATCTGATGCAGACTATGCTGCAAGATTCAGGCCTCCCTGAGACCTGAAAGGGACTATTTTTTCATTGGGACTATTTTGCCACTCGGGCATGGCCAGGGAAGGAAACTTCTCCAGCATGGGGTCTGGCATGGATTCACATGCTCATGAATATTCCCCGTCGTCAGGCTGGGAATCCTCGGTAAAGAAAAAAATCAGTATCAGTTTCGTTTCTGATCTGTCTTTCGTAGTAGTAACCAATCACTGATCTCTGCATCATACTGACCACAGCCAATGTCTGCCCTCTACCTAAGCCCCGCCTCTGGCAGCCATCTTCGGATTTTTACCGCACGTTCAAGTGTTGGGATCCTCGTGCTATTGCTCTCGAGCGTTAGTGCTATTTTTTCACGTTTTTTCTCAAAAAACTTCTATTTTTCGGTCAACAGAGCCTCAAGCTCCACCGTTACTTCATCCGATCAATGGGGACCTGTGTTGGATTCGTCTACGCCCCTCAAGGGTGAAGATTTCATCGAGCCACGCTTTTGGAGGACTCCAGAAGTTTCTCAGGCCCATCTCGGACATGGCCCAGGAGAAGGGAAGCTCGACGCCCGGAAAGCTGTTCAGGGTCTGCCCTGGATGCCAGCTTCAGAATGTCTTTAAGGAGGACGAACACTCCCTTTGTCTTTACTGCCTACATGAGGACAAGACGCACGTGGAGAAGGACTGTGCGTTTTGCGGCAATATGTCAGAGCGGACCATGAAGGACCGCCATAAACGTCTCGCCAACTGGCTGGAAGGGAAGAGCCCGTCAGGCGAGAAGAAGAAGAAGTCCGAGCGGTCTTCTAAGACCTTTGAGGACGCCCCGGCGACGGGGGTCCAACACAAGGCCAAGCACCGCGAGTCCGCTGGCACCGGGAGCGCCGAACGGTCGGGCTCTACGGGCACCAGGCAGGGCGCATCCTCCCCGGCGCCATCAACCACGAGCCAACGCTCTGGCTCGGGTAAGAGGAAGGCCGAGCACCCGGCGAAGCTCCTGGAGAGACCCCGGTCGAGCTCGAAGGCCCCATCGGAGGGGGAGCGAGGCAGTGACCCTCCCCCCAAGGAGAAGGCGGTGAGCGCGCCTAAGGTGGTGAAAGCCTTAATCCATCCGGCCAAGGCCTCTATCGAGACAGTCGCGGTGGCCCTGGCTCAGCCTGTGGAGGCTACACTAGTGGTGGCGACCTCGGGGCTCAGAGTCTCCCTGCCCCCGCGGAGGGAGTCCTCTTTTATGCCCATCGACAGGACCCCCGTGAAACCTCCGATGGAGAAGAAAAAGGGGGGGCAGGAGGTCGTCGTGGATTCGGCCTCAACCTCTGAGGAAGAGCTGATCGAAGTCTTAAGCCACGGCGTTGGCGTGGAAGAAGACCAGCCCGTCGGGAGGGACCCCGACGTAGGAGACGACGATAATGTCGAGGGTGCCGACGGGGCCCCTGACCGCCCGTCGGACTCCCCTCAACCAGTGCCGCAAGACAACTCGGTGGCCATTTTGTTGGCTATACAGTCCTTATGCTCGGAGATAAGGACGAGACTGCCGTTACCACCAGCGGAGGAACCGCTCCCGACGAGGGACCCGGAGCCAGGCCTTCTGGGAGCCCTCCCCCTAAGAGAAGAAGGATTCATCCTCCACCTCCTTTTCAGCCATCGCGCCCTGTTCAGCCCTCCTCCCCTTCCACGACTCGTGGGGATGATACGGGGACTGACACGGCCGCGACGGGTACGGACGACGAGGTTTACGACGAGGATCTGCCGTCGTCACCTCCCACCCGGGCTACCCCGCCCGACGAGATTGGATCGTTTCACTCCATGATCGCCAGGGCATCCGAGCTTTTCCAGCTCTGCCCGGAAGAGAAGAAGGAAGGTTTCCTTTATCAACGGCGCGAGGCCAAGAGGAAGATGGTCCTCTCTGTACCTCTACTGGACGATATTTGGGATGAGGGCCTCGCCCTCCTCAAGAACCCATCCACGACGCCGGCTAGAAGGGATCGGTACGAGAAGAAGTACCGGGTCCCGGACGCAGCCCCCTTGTGCCTTCGGGCACAGCCGACCCCGGACTCGGTCGTCTCCGCGGCGGCCAGGAAGAAAGCGGGGGGGGGCGCGGCGTCTACGCCGACCTCCCCGCCGGACGGCGAGGGAAAGAAATTAGATACGATGGGACGCAGAGTCATCTCGTCTGCAGCGACGACGATTAAGGCGGCCAACGCCTTGGCTATCGTAGCCCGATACGACAGGGAGTTGTGGTACAAACTGGCCCCCCTGCTGGACTTCCTACCGGACGACAAGAGGGCGGAAGCCCTAGAGATCTTGCAGGAAGGAGAGGTGGCGTCGGACCACGCCATTACGATTGCGACGGACATCGCTGACACTGGATTTCGCCAGTTGGGCAACGGCGTGTGCCTTAGGCGGCATGGATGGCTCAAGGCTACTGACTTCCGTCAGGACGTGCAGACCAGAGTCTTGGACATGCCGTTCGACGGAAACAACCTGTTTGGGAAAACAGTGGACGATTCCCTTCAAGCCATCAAGGCAGACACGGAGACGGCCCGGGCTCTGGGGGTTCTCCAGCAACGGCGGCCGCCCTTTCGGAGCGGCGGAGACAAACAGGGTGCCTCCAAAGGTTCCGGCGGCGGATTTTCCACCTACCGTCAAGCGGGCCGTTCGTCGTCGCAGGAAGCTTACAGGGGACGAGGCAAGTCGGGCGGACCCCGCCGTCGTCGCCAAGGAGGACAAGGCGGCAAAGCCTCGTCGAAGCAGGACTGAACCGGCCGTGGGGTCAGGCCCCCACCGAAGCACCCCGGTGGGAGGCCGGCTGGCGAGCTTCGTCAGCGTGTGGGAGTCCATCTCCACCGACCGTTGGGTGCTGGACGCCCTAGCTTAGGGGCTAAAGAGGTGCCCGCGCGTCCCCCCTGTGGCCAGGAAAGAACATCACGTCCCTCAACTTCTCTTGGAGGTAAAGGCGATGCTCAAGAAGGGCACCATCGAGCTCATCCCAAAGAGGCTTCGGGGCTCCGGAGTTTACTCAAGATACTTCCTCGTGAAGAAGAAGAAGGGAGGATGGCGTCCCATCCTGGACCTACGACGACTGAACAAATTCATCAAGGCACAGAAGTTCCGGATGGTCACCCTCCAACACGTCCTGGGTCAGCTGGAGGAGGGCGATTTCCTGTCGTCGTTGGATTTGGAGGATGCCTACTTCCATATTCCCATCCTAAAGGGACACCGAAAGTTTCTCAGGTTCGTGGTCCAAGGGCATCACTACCAGTTCAGAGCCCTTCCCTTCGGACTGAGGTCGGCACCCAGGGTGTTCACCAAGTGCCTCGCACGGTGGCGGCGCAGCTGCGCCGAGAGGGGATCCACGTCTACCCCTACCTGGACGACTGGCTCATCCGAGCGAAGACGAAGGAGCTTGCCGTGGAGCACACGGCAAGGACCGTCCAACTTCTCACGGACCTGGGATTCTCCATAAACTTCGCCAAGTCCCACCTGGTGCCCACACAAGACGCACTGTTTCTGGGAGCGAAGCTCGACACAGTGTCGCTTCTGGCCTCTCCGTCGGAGGAAAGGACGAGGGCCATCTTGGGCAAGGTGCAGCGGATGCTGGTTGCGGACGCGGCCAGAGTGAGGTCCATCAAGTCCCTCCTCGGAATGATGTCTTCTTGCATTTACCTCATCCGCCTGTGCAGGCTCCGGATGCGCCCGTTGCAGGAGTTCCTGGACGCGCGCTGGATCCAGACGACGGGCAGCTTCGAGGAGAGGATCACACTCGACGAGAGTTTCCTACGAGCGATCCGGTGGGGGGGGCACCGGCGCGCATCTGACGGCGGGCATGGACTTCCAGACCCCCGGCTACCAGGAGACAGTGACCACGGATGCCTCCCTTGAAGGGTGGGGAGCGCACACCGAAAATCTGCACGCGAGAGGCCTTTGGCTCCCGACGGAGAAGTCCCTCCATATCAACGTCCTGGAGCTCTGTGCAGTGTTTTGGGCCCTCAGGTCCTTTCTTCCATCCCTCAAGGGCAAGGTGGTGAGGATCTTCACCGACAACACCACCACCATGTTCTACATCAGGAAACAGGGCGGAACCAGGTCCCCAGCCCTGTCCATGGAGGCGCAAGATCTGTGGCATTGGGCCGTCGCCCAAGGGATGTTTCTGGTGCCGTTTCATCTGGCAGGGATAAAAAACACCATCGCCGACTCACTCAGCAGGGAGCTGCGCTCGTGCCACGAGTGGGAACTACGACAGGATCTAGTGGACCGCCTCTTCCGACGGTGGGGCACACCCCAGATCGATGTGTTCGCGACGGCGACGAACTCCAAGTGCCGGAGGTTCGCCAGCAGGTTTCCCCAGCCGAGGAGCATGGGCGATGCTTTCTCGTTCCCCTGGGAGGGCCTGTTTCTATACGCGTTCCCTCCATTGCCATTGCTGGTCCGGCTCATCAACCAGCTCAAGAGGTCACGGTGCAGGATGATCCTCGTCGCACCTGCGTGGCCGAGGCAGATATGGTTCCCGGACCTTCTGGACTTGTCAGCGTCCCCGTCAATCAAGCTGCCAGTGGACGCGGATCTTCTCTCCAGGGAAGGAGGCGCCATCCTCCATCACGACCCGAAGTCGCTGAGCTTGCAGGCCTGACTCCTGCAGCGTTAGAGTTTGGAGGATACGACATACCGGCCGACTGCAGAGAGGTTCTTGCAAAGGCCAGGGCGTCCTCAACTCTTAAATGCTACGGACACAAATGGAAGAGGTTCTCTGTCTGGTTCCACGCACAGAAGATTAACCCTCTACGGATTACGGCTCCCCAAGTACTGCCGTACCTACTGACGCTGGCCAAAGCTGGACTGGCACACACGTCCATCAAGATTCATCTTGCTGCGAGCTCCCGATACACCAGAACCACAGGGCGGACGTCTTTGTGGTCTCATCGTCTGGTGAAAGAGTTCATGAAAGGACTGTTCAGATCGTTCCCGCCGGTGAAGGCTCCGGCCCCGGCGTGGGAGCTCAACGTGGTGCTGACCAAGCTCATGGGACCTCCGTTCGAGCCTCTGCATTCGGCTCCGTTGAAGTTCTTGTCGTGGAAAACAGCGTTTCTTGTGGCCATCACCTCCGCACAACGGGTGGGAGAGATCCAGGCCCTTTCCTGCAAGGCCCCGTACTTGACTTTTCATGACACGAGGGTAGTGCTCATGACGCACCCCTCCTTCATGCCCAAGGTGCCGTCGGACTTCCACCTCAACGAACCCTTGGTGTTGCCTGTTTTCTTCCCGTCGCCTTCGTCGCCGGCTGAAAGGACTTTGCACTCGCTGGATGTGGCTAGAGCGCTGAAGTTCTACGTCGACCGCACAAAGTGTTTCCGGAAGACGTCACAACTCTTTGTGAACTTTGGACCTGTCAATCAGGGGAAGGCTCTCTCGAAGGCTTCCATTTCCAGATGGCTCTCCGGCTGTATCATGTACTGTCATCGGTTGGCAAACCGACCGCTGCCTGGCCGTCCGAGAGCCCATTCCACCAGAGCGATCACAGCTACCACGGCGTTCCTATCTGGTGTGCCCTTGCTGGACATCTGCAGGGCTGCTACGTGGAGGTCGACGCACACCTTCACGAAATTCTACTGCGTCGATCGGGATTCCAGGGAGGAGTCCAGGGTCGGCCAAGCAGTGCTGCGCAACCTGTTCGCCTAAGGTGAGCCTGGTGAGGAGGTAAGAATTGCTTAATGTTGAGTTTGATGTAATGCTTAATGTTGAGCCTTTGCCACCTCCCGTGGTTGTGCATGTGTGCACTGCTATGTATTCTTTATTCATGAGCATGTGAATCCATGCCAGACCCCATGCTGGAGAAGGAACAAGTTACTTACCTGTAACTGTTGTTCTCCAGCATGGGTCTGGCATGGATTCACATGCGAACGCTCCCGCCTACCCCTCTGCGGCTCTTCACTTGGTCATACTGCCACTTCACGTGCTACCAAATCTGAAGATGGCTGCCAGAGGCGGGGCTTAGGTAGAGGGCAGTCATTGGCTGTGGTCAGTATGACGCAGAGATCAGTGATTGGTTACTACTACTAAAGACAGATCAGAAACGAAACTGATACTGATTTTTATCTTTACCGAGGATTCCCAGCCTGACGACGGGGAATATTCATGAGCATGTGAATCCATGCCAGACCCATGCTGGAGAACAACAGTTACAGGTAAGTAACTTGTTCCTTACCTGGAACTACTTTGGGGGCTATTTAAGCCACGCACAGACAGTAGCTCACGCTTCGTGTTGTTCTGCATCTAAGCAGCTGAACGCTCACCGTGTCTGCTCCTGCATCTGGTCGCCAGCCACGCCCGCCTCGATCCTGGAACACCTGTAAGGAAAGAAGAGAAGAGAAAGGTGAAAACCAAGAATTTTATCAAACTTCTTACCTGCATCCGGAACCTTCACGCCAGCGTTCCTGAGAAAAGACTTTCATTTAAAAGCACTGCGTTGCTCACTGCAGCGCCGCGCTTCACTCACCGGTCCTCGGGAGTTCTTCTGGCTCCACCGCAACTGCATGCACCGGTCGCCACATCTCTGCGCCTAGGGGAGAGAAGAAGAGACAAAAGGTGAGCAGAAGGAACATATGAGGAAAGCCTAATTTTCTGCCATAACACTTACCGGTCTTCTGTTAGTGGACCATTCCTCATTTCGGGTCGGCGTTGCTTCGTTGGCGGGTACCGCACCCCGGCCCCTATGGGGAAAGGACAAAAGACATTACTGGAGGAATATAAAGACATTAAGAGGGATCGCCCCCATCGTTAACTCACCTGAGTTTACCATCTGCAATTCAATCCCTCAACTCATAGCCTTCATTCTGCACCTGAAATAAAGGACAGGTCACAGGTTAGGAAGGCAACAGAAAAGGAGGCTCAACACTTGAACTTTTGTAATCTTCATACTTACGGCGTTCCGCTCGGAAAAGTCAAGTGGATTTTGCCAGCGCCATTCTGAAAACCAGTGAAGTAACTGAACAAACACGCGCCCCTGCATCATCCTTTCAAACTATAAGGTGAGCTTCAACCGTGGATTTCGGAGGAAGTTGGAGAAGAACGAAGGGGGCAAGGGGGGAGCAAGCACACTATTCTGCAGACTGTTAATCCCCTTTCTCATCTGCAGAAGGATATTCCTACGGGCCAGACAAGCAAGATTTGAGGGTCCTGTTCAGTCGGTGTTCCGAGTTCTGCGCATCACGCTCGAAGAGGCCACAGCAACCAAGACTAGACCAGCGCCCCCGTGGGAGCCAGGTGAGCGTTACACCCTCATAGCCACCCCTAAGGTCAGCATCAGGTAGCGGCTGCCGTCCCCTGGCCACATGGGGAGAGGCTATCCCCGGGAGGGTGAGGAGAGATGACATCATCAGATTTATCACAGAATCCAGAAGAGATATTGGTATATAATTGCCTGGGTAATTTTGATCCCTTTCTTTGGATAACTGAACCTGCCAACGTCAGGGGATCCTATTAGTTATGCTCAAATAATTAAAAAACGGAGTCAGAATGGTTTCCCAGATTTCTGGCTCCTCCCTACACATATTGATTGGCAAATAATCTAAACCTGGGGATTTATTTGATAGCATTTTCCTCATTAAGGCCATCACTATCTCTCGATCGGTAAATACCAATACATCAGTGTGAAGGGTAACTGTTAAATAGCGAGCCAGAGACTATAAGGTAGGGTAACAAATGAGGTTTATTGTACAGCTCACCGAGGAACTTTAGGTTAACTTCAAGGCACTTTAATACAGTTCAAAAGGCAAAAACAAGGATTCTGGGCCCCTCCTTCACTGAAATGTAGACTGCAATTAGTGAACCCATAATTACAGCAGCACTTCAAACAAAATGCTGTTCATAGGGTGAAAACCATGGGTACAGCTGTCCCTTGAAATAAATGCAGTTCGTAAGGTTGGCTGCCGTACATTGCAAATGAAATGCCGTTCTTTAAGGTGAAAACAAAGATTGCAGCTGTCTCTTGAGAAAAATGCAGTTCATAAGGATTAGGGCGTTTTTTCCTCTGCAAGCACGTCAAAACACACAATTGTTTACCACTCTGCCGCCTCTGGTCGAATCACCCAATAAACAAAAACTTCCTGGAGCCACTTCTCACCCCCTTTCCAGCTCCTTTTTCATCTGGCGCTTTCCTTCCTTCCGCAGAAGGGCTTGCCTGCAGGGCAGATAAGGCGCCCACCGGAGTGTGTTCCTTTTGTCACTAGTATGCCCGCCGGTACTGGGGACTGGCCTCGTTCCACTCCGTCCCTCCGCCGTCAGCCTCCTTCCATTCCTAAAAAACGAGAGAGAGCTGGAGTCGTTTTGTGAGCCTTTTAACCCGCATGCCCCTCCTCCCTGGTAATTAACGCTGGGTGTTCCCATCCCCAGTGTTATCACACCTGATGCTAATTCTCCTCCCTGCTTAATTCTCGTGGAGTGAGTTTTAGTGTTAAACCCTGACTGTGGAAGTCCACCTGAATAGGGAAATGCGGTCTTTCGTCTCATTTGCCTGATTTCTTTTCCCCTTTTCTGGCTTTTATACTGATGAGGTCTTTGTTGAGGCATTCTGGGATATGTAGTCCGTGTCTCTATTTGTTTGCTCATTTCCCTCATATTTAACATTATTTTATCCTGTGTGATGACTGGCTTATACCCCTCCAGGCTGTTCAGTTCCGTATCTTCATCCCTTGTTAGGGTGGCCGCTACTGATTCCCTATCACAGTAACCCACCCAAGCAGACTGTAAATACTACCTCATATCATTATTCTTCATTAGTCTGACTCCTGTTCTGATCAGAGTTATTTGATTCAGCTGCGTACAGAGTGCTAAAATATGTGAACCATTACCTTTGTGTTTGGTATTGTACCTTGTACTATTAGCCTCCACAAATCCTTCTGCTTATGCTTTCTCACCGCTGTTTTTAAAGCTTTGCATTGTTTCTCCATTCAAAATGTTTTTCTTACCAACAATAACTTATATTCTAAATGCTTATTTTTGATCTCATCCCAGTTGCTACCCCCCCAGTGTTCTTTATCATTCCATTTAAATGTATTATCTTTTTTGTATGGTGATTCATTTTAGATGTAACACGCCTCTTAACGTAAAAGAGCAGAAGGTTACAGTGGGATTGTGCACTGACATATTCGCTCAGGATAAGAAAAAATGCCATTTTAAAGGTTTCCGAACAACTATGGGTTGTTTGGCAATGAGAACAGATGATATAGAGATGGTAACCTCCAATTTCAGGGGAGAGCATAAGTAAACACCAGAGGATCATGGCCTCTCTCTAGTCCCTTAATAATCTCCAAGGCAATGCCACTATGCCAAGACTCCAGGCCAACCAAAATATAATCAATGTGGGTCTGGGATGTCCTCGGCCTGTATGAAGGCTTGGCCAGGATACTACCCCAAACCCAATCATTACAGTCCTTAAGATATTACATATTGATAATATTAGCTACCTTATTACCCATACAATAATATTGCCGTGGAGCTGTAAGAGATAACTCAGGGATACCCCAAAGTTAATCTTCTGCTATCTGAGCATTGCTGAGTAAAGGGTCAGGTTCATACTGGCAATAAAAATTCCCTACCCCCATCACCTGATCTTCATTCGAGCATTTCCTAATAAAGTATTATCAAACAGCTCATTGGCCTCCTGAGATGTCTCTGTCAACATTCAGGAGATATAAAAACCCCTTTTGTTTTAATTTAACAGTAATACACATAACATCCAGCGAGGAAGGGATTCTCATAGGTTTGCAACTCGCTTCAAGATCTAAGTGCACCCAAATAATCAGCCTGCTCTTTGGACCACCTCTGTGGCCTTTGATGGCTGGTTGGAAAAAAGTTTGGAAGTCTTGCAAATGCCCTGGATCAAAATTCCTAGTCTCCTGAAGTCATATAATCTGAGCTTCTGATCCAAATTCATTCCAATCCACCTCCTCTTCACTCATCCCTAGCCCCGTAAGATTGCAAGAGAGGGTTTTTAGTTTATAAATTTGTATTAGTTTTCATAACAAACACAAACCTTTACCTTTACCCCCAAGTCCCCTCTTCCCAACCCTGTCAAAGGATCTGCACCAATTATTCCCTGCTTCAATATTCTCATTTTAATCACATAATGTCCAAAATCCGTATCCTGTGTGTACACCATTGCAACAAATAATCTCTTTGTAAAAAAACACAAGACATCCTCCCAGTTCTGCTTAAAGGAAGCTTGGTCCCTTTGGACCAGGTGAGCTGCCCATTCCAGTGAAATAAAGTTCCAAACCTTCTGTAGCCAGTCAAGAAGTGTAGGAGCCTGTCTTTGTTTCCATTGTTGTGCCACAACTAGCCACGCCGCTATGGGGAGAGTCATGAAGCTGTGTTTCTGTAATCCCTTACCGCCCTATTACGAGTTCCCTTGCAGGTCCTCCCTTAACGCCTGGTTTTACCAGGCGTTAAGGACGGGACCCGCAACGGGACTTTGGTGCTAATAACGGTACTGCAATTTGTGGTACCGTTATTAGCGCCTTCCCCATTCCCGGCTCAAATGGGAATGGGGAAGGGCCCTGGTGAATGGGGAATTACCGCCACCGCCAACCTTGGAATGGGGCGGTAATAGCTCCATTCACCAGGGCGGAGTCGGTAAGGATTTGGAGGCAGCCATGGCGCTAATAGCGCCATGGTTACCTCCAAACTCCTAATGAGGCCCCATGTCTTCTGTTTCGGATCCCAAAACCCATATAACCCCACCTCAATTTCTATTGACCCCATGTCGGAAAACCTCCCCTCCATATGTTTTTGCACCTCATCCAAGTATTGTTTAATGGCCAGCAATCCCACCATATATGTCTCCAATCACCTTTGATCTTACATACCCTCTAGCATAGATCCGATACCATCGGGTACTTAGTGTGTAATCGCACGGGAGTGTAGTGCCACTGAAACATCATTTTGTACCACATTTCCCTCGTTTGAATGGAGCGGGTAAGTTTAGGTATTATTCCCCATAGGTGATCCCACTGTTCTCTTGGTACCGTTTTGCCCAACGTGACCTCCCATTTTTTAGCTCCACTGTACTAAAGTTGTACCCTCATTTAACATTTTATATAGGTTTGAAATTAAGTTTCTTGAGCCTGTGTGGGTCGTTCTTTTTCAAAAGATGTCAATTGTCACGTGGCCGCTCCTTTGATCTTCAGGTTTATTAGCCAATGTTGTAGTTGACTATAGCGGTATCTGTCCACCTCCCCCACTCCCAGATCTCTTTTGCATTCCTCGAACCTTCCATCATTCTGGCCCTGGAACATATTTTGTATTTTCACACAGCCTGCCTCCCTCCAAGCTCTAAAAGCTCCTGGTTCCAGACCCGGGGGAACTCCGGGTTCCGAAACATCGGAAGAAACTGGGAGGAGGGTGTAGAAAAGGCCCCTTCTTTCATTGCTGTGTCCCACACTTCAATAACCAGACCCATGATTTTACTATGTTTTCCATTGGAGTGGCCTAAATTTTGGATCCAGCCAGGGGAGGCCTGAGAGGGGTGTGACCACGACCGCACTGTCTTGTCGTGCCCAAATCAAATCTCTCCCCCACCCCCAAAGAGCCATTCCTTTATGACCTGTAGTTGTGCGGCTTCATATTATCTATGGAAGTGGGGGAGCCCCAAGCATCCCCAGTGTTTTGTTGCCTTGAGGGTGGTCATGGCCACTCTGGCAGATTCTTTTCTCCAAATGTAAGCTGTTATAATTTTCATAAGCAAGCTAAAGAGGGATTTGGGTACTTGGAACTGGAGTGCTTGAAAATATAATATTCTGGGTAGGAGCATCATTTTAACAACTGTCAATCACCCTAATCAGGATATGGTAAGTGGGTTCCATCTTTGTAGGTCAGATTTCACCCTTGAGAGTTTTTGTTAGAACTACTCCCAGGTATGTTATATCGTTCTCCGCTAAAGAAAGCTGCGTCGGGGGTCTCAGGCGTTCCAAGGTCTCATGGTTCACTGTTAAGTTCAAAATTTCCGATGTTTTGTACCCTTTTTCATTGCTATGTTACTTGGGTGAGCACCGTTGATAGGCAATCTTATTTGTGGTGTGTGATAGTTTGCTCGAACCAATTGAAGGTACCAGAGTGGTAATTTTAAACTTGAGCGATTTAGATGACACTGCAATGTGCTGTGGGGCACGTGAGCTCCTATCTTCTTGGGGGACCCACAGCAAGTTGAAATCTCCCGCCAGGATTTTATCCTCCTTAGCAAATCCTTCGAGCTGAGAAAAAACATCCCTCAGAAAGCCATCTGGACCCATATTGTGTGCGCATAGAGTCGCTAATGTATATGTTTGCGTTCCCAATATGACATTTAGAAACAGTGAGCGCCCCGCCCCAGGGTCTACTGTTGAGAACCTGCACCAGCAGCCTATCATTAATCGCTATAAGAACCCTGGCAGTTTAATCAGCCACATTTGCCTGGTATATAACGGACTATCCCCTCATTCTGAGCTTCCCTTTATCCTTCTTCCTAATATGCGTCTCTTGATACATCAAAATATCTGGTTTTGTCCCTTTCAAATACACCCCTCTACTTTCTTAGTTTCTCAGACTGTGGAACTCACTTCCCCCCTCTTTGCGAGCCATTGAGGACTATTTTCCTTTCCGTAGGGCCCTGGAAACCTATTTGTTACGATTTCGTAAGTCTCTTTTTCTCATTTGTAGTGGTCTTTCTTGATGCACTGCTTCCCCCTCAGCACCTAGACGCCTGCGGGCCTTAGTCCGTGCTTTACACACGTCTTTAAATAAATAAATTCTTCTTCTTGACTGGGGAATAGATGCCTCTTATATTGTGGGACAAGACTTGAGTGGTCTTAATTGCAATTCCATGACCCATTGTGTTCCCCAGTCATTTTTTCCCCCATTTCATGCTGCTTTTTCCTCTGGCAGATTTGTGCATTCCTGCCCCCACAACCTTCCTCTATTTCCCCCCAACCTAACATAACTCAACTCAAACCCCCCTCAATATAACTGCTGTTCTCTGCGGGGGGCCAATGTTTATAAGATCACCAGGGTGAAATGTCTGACACTATTGGCTCCCAGAATTACCCAGAGAAATGTCGTGGGGAGTCCTAAACCCCACTCAGAGATTCCTTCCAACCGACTACTACCACGTGGCCCCTTGGGCTGCCATCTTACTTGACATTGCGTGGTGTCTCCACTTCCATTGTGCAGGAATAACACTGAATTGTTGTTGCATTCCCTCCTTGAATATCAGACCCTCATCCCCTTTGTGCTTGGAGGCCGCCTGTATGTCGCCTAGGCGGAAAATGCCCTAAACCTCCAGACCCTTATTCATTTCCCAATGTTTTTTTTTTCTAATGTTTTCCATCCCCATGGTTTTGTGTCCTTCCTTTCCCGCCTGTCCTTCTTTCTACCGATGTCTGACGCCTCCCTTTCTTCTTCTTGCAGCTGTAAAATCTGTAATCATTCGTCACACGTTGTTATCCGGTGTTGCTTATCCTCCCACTTAAAGAGCACACCGAACGGGAACGTCCATTTATATATTAATTGTTTTTGAGCCAAGAATCTGACTACCAGGCCCATCGCTCTCCTTTTTTGTTATGTTGACTGTTCTAAATCCTGATATAACTACACTTCTGAGCCATTAATGATCATTGGGCCCGTGGTTCTTCCAGCCTTCAGTATTGACTCTTTCTGAGCATTTGATGTGATTGCCACAGTACATCCCCCAGCTGGGCGCCCGGTTCCATTCGTCACAGACCAATCCTGTGTATTATATCGATGTTGATGCCTTTATCATCCTCTCGTAAGAGGAGATCTGCAAATAGATGTTGCGTCGTGGCTTTTAAGGATTTGTCATCAATGGATTCTGATATACCCTTTATCCTTATATTGCACCTTCGAGAACGATTCGCCAAGTTCTCACATTGAAGTTCCAGATTGTGTGAGATGCGGGCGAGGTGTTCCAGTGCTTCATCGTTCTTTTTTTTTTTAATCCTCCTCTATATACTGAAGTGCCCTTTCCGACATGTCCATCCTCTCCTCAAGTTTAGCCTCGTTGACTCCTTTCTGTAAGGATTCCTTCAACTCGGTCTTTAGTTGCGTATATTGCGATTGAAACGTTGTCATGAATTACTCTTGGAATGCCTTAAAACATAGCTGAAAGACTTCTTTCTGTACAGCCATTGTACCAGTCGCTAACTTGGTCTGCCTCTGCATGCTCCATTCTGCCTCCCCTGCTGTGAACTGCGGCGGCATCTCTGTGGACCACAGTTTCTTGATGCTGTTGTCAGAACCCTTCTGAAGATTTTTCTCGGCCCCCGCTGATGTTTTCTCCCTAGTCTTGGATATGAGTATGATTGTCTGTCTTTAAGGGTATGCACCTTGTCTGCTTCTTGCCCCGGTGACTCTTCGAGTAATGAGCTCTGTGCTTAGCGGGACGTAAGACGTTCGGGAAGCCCCACTCAGTCAGCCCTTATTCACTACTAGCTTCTCCAAGCCAAATGACTGGCTCGTATTGGTGATCTTCAGTACCACTTTCTGAGGCGCCTCTGTTCGGCCGACCGTATAAAATGGGAGCCTGCACTCAAACTCCTTTTGGTTGTAGCGTCGGGAGGGTGATGAAAGGACTACCCCCAGAGCATTCGCTACGTCTCCTTTCTCGTTGCCCTCCTGGGGGCAGAGCGCTTGTCCCTCGTCTGCAGTGCCTGGCCACAGCTTGAAGCACACTGAAACAGAGGAATCCCTCAGACTCCTTCTCCTGTCCGGATGTTCAGCTCCTTCCTCAAGGCATTCTGTCTGCCCCGATAGCGTCTCCTGCTATTATTCCCAATGCCCAGCTTCAGGAAGGCAATCCCTGTGTCCCGGCTGCCACCTTGCTATGAACTGGATGGCTCTGATCCCCGTTACTGTCTCTAACACTCCCTCGGATCTCCCCTTGTGTCAAGGAGTTGTCTCCACCTTAGATTATGTGGAAATCGCCATCCGGACCCTTCTTTTATTTCCTTTCGACTCGTCTGCGGGGTCAGTTCACTTCCTTAGGTCCACTTCCTTGGCTTCTGCATCGGTACTCAGCCCCGACCTTCTCCGTTTCCACACATGTTGTGCGCCACGCTGTTCTCAATCCGGCTATAGTTCCTGATTGTTACTGCTTCTCCTTTCTTAGCTTATCCCCCATCCAGGAGTCATCCAATCTTCATTGTATATTTTATGAAGCGGCCCGTTGGGAGCAGAGCGGTTCACACACGTCCCGCTCTGCCGGCCGCCATCAATCCTAAGAGAGGATTTTAATGTAACCATTTGATGGCATGGCGGATCGCAAGCACTTAAATCCTCCCACAGTCCTCCTGCTACCCTCATAGGCACCATTAAACGTACAATGGGGGAACAAACGTTATGCGACAGTAAACACTCTCAGACGGACAACTGAAAATGGATCTGTTGTCATGATGCCTACCTCCAAGGAGCCAGACCAGGCCCAGCTACCCCAGAGGCAGACATCATGTCCCCGAGGGAAGTCTCAGCAGCCCCAAGTAGGGGCCCTTTGGACTCAGTCCTGGCGCCGTTGGCGCCAGGCTCATATTGGACAACAGTCCTGGCGCCATAGGCGCCAGGCTCATAAAAGATGACTTTGTGTTTAAAGGTGCTTGGTGTAAACTTACCTGATGCAGACCATGCTGCAACATCCGGGCCATCTAGAGGCCTGAATGGGACTACTTTATCTTTGGGGCCTACTTAACCACACGGGTGTGGCCGGAGGAAGAATACATACCTGAGAGGAAGGATACATACCTGGAACTACTTTGAAGGCTATTTAAGCCACGCCCAAGCAGCAACTCACGCTTCGCGTTGTTCTGCATCTAGCATCTGGACGCTCACCGTGTCTGCTCCTGCATCCTGACTTCTGCCACGCCCGCCAGCATCCTGGAACACCTGCAAAGGGAGAAGAGAAGAGAATAGGAGAAAGAAGAGTCCTTACCTACTAAATCCGCATTCCGGAGACATTTCGCCGACGATCCTGAAAAGGAAGACATTCATTTTAAAAGCACATCGCATCGATCGCTGCAGCGCCGCATTCCACTCACCTTTACTAGGCGCCTCCATGTTCATCAGCGACCATCTGGATCCGCAGCCACATTTCAGCGCCTAGGGAGAAAAAGACAAGAACAAAGGTGAGCTAGGGAAGAAAATAAGAAAACCTTAATTTGCCATCATAAGACTTACCTGTTGGGTCATTCCCACTTCATTTCGGGTCGGTGCCGCATCCTGGCAATTACGGACCCCGGCCCCTAAGGGGAAAAAAAGAGACTTCAGCGTTAGTGAGCGAATGCTAAGACATTACCTGAACACTCATTAAAGACTTACCTGATATCTACTGGAACTGCACCTCTCACTTCGGGTCGGTGCCATATCTCCGGCATTTCCGAACCCCGGCCCCTAGGGGGGAAAAAAGACACAAGCATTAGTGCATTAATGCAAGGACACTAAAGGAACCTCTCATCAAACAACTCACCTGAGTTTCCTTCGTCGGTTCCATTGCTCATCTCAGAATCTTTGTTCTGCACCAGAAATAGAGACAACGGACAATTATTATTTCGGGATCATACTTATAAACAGAATTCTCACAGTACTTTACCGGGAAGGTCAAGCAAACTTGAACTCTCTACAATCCATGATCCAGTGAAGTAACTGGATTACAACGCGCCCCTGCATCAGAAGCAGGATGGAGAGCTCGTCCTTTCAGACCCTAAGAAGGATATTGCTGCGAGCCAGACAAGCCAGATTTGAGGATCCGGTCCTGTCCATCTTCCGAGTCCTGCGCTTCACCATAGAAGAGGCAACAGCACTCCAAACCAGGCCTGCGCCTCCGTGGGAGTCAGGTGAGCGTAACATCTGTTCTGAAGGGGTACCGCGCCTTTAATGTGCATTCCAGAGCTTCACTAGGCCAATCCAAAATTAGCTTTTGTTCTTGTTGTTTTTGCTGGATGGCCCCAGCAGAAATAAATGGAATGAACACTGACCCCAAGCTAGGATTCAACCAGGTGTAATGGAGGTGAAAGATTTTAAAATGTTCATCCATATACACTTCAATTCCCTTTGCCACTAGCACCTCCTTGCAGTTAATTATGCATGTCCTAATATGCAGATTCAGAAACCCAAATCTAATGGTACAGCCTCAACAGAACATGCAATAAGAGCAGATCTGACTGGTGGTAAAGATACTATACAAGATATTTGGGGTGATTCATGGAATCATTGTGCGCCAAAATGTGTGGCGCAAGCATGAAAAATGCAGCACACGCGTGTGCCCGTTTCCCAATTCATGGAAGGCACTGTGCCTGGCTTACCTGGGACCTGCACCGAATCCGCGTGTGGCGCACATGTCACTGCGACATCCCGAAAGCTGTGCACCACTCGCCCAGTCAAGGCACACAACGTCCAGTGCACACACCTAAAAAGGAGTGGAATACACGGAATGGGGAACAACACGGGAAAATGTGGGTGTAATGGGGGAAGTTCAGCAACAAAATCCCCACAACGCCCACAAGCGCACTAATAACAGGTATTCATGGAATTGAAAAGGGCAAACCCACGTACGCCAGAAGAAGCGCAAAACAGGAAACACGTCCGCCATGCAAAAGCAGGCGGAAGCGCCCCTGCGCAGCATAAAAGTGCGCGCAAACAACAAACAAGCATATACAGCTACGATGAATGTCCCATTTCTCGCAGCAGTGACACTGAACCCCTTGGAAAAGGTGCTCAATGTCCTGAATTTTTTGGCCACTGGGTCATTTCAGCGGACAACTGCCATAGTTGGGGGCGTCTCACAGGCTACGCAGTCACGCTGCCTACACCAGGTGTTGGCAGTCATGAATGCACGGCGCTCAGTCCGCAGGCACATATACATGCCCAGAACACCTGCAAAAAGGCAGGCCATGGTCCAGGGCTTTTACGGGGTGGCACACTACCCCAAAGTGGTTGGTGCCATTGATTGCACCCATGTGGCCCTACGTCCACCTAGGGCCACTGAGCACATCTATTGCAACCGCAAACACTGGCATTCCATGAACGTGCAGGTTGTATGTTATGCCAAGGGAATCATCACCTCTGTCTATGCAAACTATCCCGGGTCCACCCATGACAGTTTCATATTCAGAATGTCAGCCCTACACCGGGACCTGGAAGCTGGGAGGCATGGCAACACATGGCTCATTGGTGAGTACAAATGCCTGTGCACATGCATGCATGTCACACAGACAAATACACAAACCCAACTAATGACAACCATTATCACCTCCCCAGGGGACAGTTCCTCCCCTCCCTTTCTGCACCCCTCTCCCTCACCTTTTATTTTTCTCCGGCTCTACCAGAAATGTCATCAGGCCTTGTACGGTAGTCGCCTGTCTGTTTCCATTTTCTTCCCATTCTCCCCCTCCCTTCCTTATCTATGTCTTAGCTCTTTCACTATCTGAAATGTCGTCAGGCCGAGTACGATAGTTAATTTCACATCCTTACTGTTCATGGCCTGTAAGAATGTGGTTGTATTTTCCCTTGTTCCCTCCCTTGCCTTGAAGCGCTTTGAAACACATTGTGTATAGGCGCTATATAAATAAACAATCATATCATATCATATCTGAGCACCTACATGATGACGCCAAAACGGAACCCCACCACACCACCCCAGGTAAGATACAACGCAGCCCATATTGCAACCCGGGGCATAGTGGAGCACACATTCGGAGTGCTCAAGTCACGTTTCCGCTCCCTTGACCGCTCTGGTGGGCAGCTACTATATGCGCCCCCAGTAGTGTGCAGGATCATTGTGGCAGCATGTGTCCTGCACAACGTTACAACCCGGCTGGGCGTACCGGTGGACATGGTGGTGCCCCCACATCCCCAACCACAAGCATGGCTGCTGCGCATGGGAGGAGAAAGGGCACGTGGCGAGGCAGCCCGTACCCAGCTTGTGGCTACATTTTTCACCTAAACTCCCCCCTTGCAGCGTGCCCACAGGCCTGGCACATTCCAGGTGACAATCGATGATGACAAAGGGACAGTCAACTGTCACAACCTTAACACCCTCAGAATGTGTCTTTGGAATTGCAGCATATTGTGCATCCCTAGCCACTTAAACACAATCCCGTGTGACCAAAATGCACACATGCAAGCTACAGATTCCACACCCCCATGCAAAATATCACATCCAAATGCTGGTATGTCACGTAAACCTCCCTCAACCCGATGACACCCACCAGACACACCATGCCATGGCATGCAATGTCAAAACTACAATAAAAATATCAACACACATGACACAACTGTCACAAAGTACACCGTCACAAATGGAAACAGGCCACAGACAATCCCCTCAGACACGGACTCTGAAGAAAAGAGTGAGCAAAAATATCCAACCTATACTAAAAGTACGTAAATGCATGCCACCAAAGGTGTGAACACCAAAACCTCGAAGCTTTGGTGGCATGCATTTCAGGGAATCCCCAAAAAGAAAAGAAAATGCAGGTGCTGCAGCGTTGTCCCCCGCAACACCCCACTCACTACTCAATACAGTACAGTGAGTGGTGTTTGCAGCCTGGAAAACCCTGCAGCTGCATAAAAAACAAAGAAAAAATTATCTGCCGGCACCAATTCACGATCACGAAAGTCAATGTGAACTTGTGTAGCAGGAACACAGCATGTCTCAGAAGGCAAGTAGTGTGTGCGTGGGTGGATGTTGGGGTGGGGTTGGGGGTGTATTGTGGGGGTGTGTTCGCAGGTCTATTCACTGCATGTTATCATAGGAATTGCATGAACCTTCAGTGTTGCGTACGTTTTCCATGTGAACTACTCCGTTGTGGACACATCTGCAACAGAAACATATTGCCGATCCGTGACACATCATAAGCAAAACCAACCTGGGACTATCAATTTACCAGCATAACATAACATATGAACACTGGACCCAACAGTGACAATGTCAGACAGTGAGAAAACACGATAGCACAAGTGCCTCAATGTGACATTGCCACCACACATTCCTCTACCATCATGTGAGTGGCTTTGACAGCTTAAGGGGGCATGGGACCGCATACAGCATGAAGTGCATCAACAATGTATACAGTCAAGGCAAAACATGAATAAGCAAAATGAAATCATGCACAGTCAACAATATACTCACCAAAATGCAGTCCAACCATGCACTGGAGAAACCATCATGAATCCCCACTAGGGGTGTATACACAAGTTGGACTTCAGACCGGCCACAGATATGACGGAAGTCCAATGCCTCTTTGTAAGTTACTGTCACACAGTGCCATCCTTGCGAGCCCATGGAAAGAGGAAGCAGGAGTGGCATATGTGTCTGGACCCCAAGCCACAAACACAGGACAAACCTGTTTGGGCCCAGCCGGAATACACAGTAGATGCCATCGGATGCCACATAGCACCACACTGTAACATGAATGCACAATTGACAAAAAATAAAAATGGCCATAGTGGGGGTGGGGGAGAGGGCACCCAGGAGGGGGGAGGTGCAGGGTGCACCTCAACACCCACATGCGATGATGTTGAGACAAAAAAAAAATCCTCCATGGGCTCATGGACTTCACGGCCCAACCTGAGTGAGAGATAAGTCGTCGTCACCCCGTGGTTGTACATCGGGAGGTGCGCGTGGCACAGCTGCCTGACCACGCATAGCCCCAGCAAGCCCCTCCACGTCAGCAAGCATGTGGGCCTGCTGAGCCTTGTTCTGCAGGAATATGGCACAGAGGTCCCCACGCAGCACCTCACGTGTAATACGCAAGGACTCGCGTGAATCACAGAGCGCTGCCATCGAGGCCTCACGTGACATACAGACCTCCTCCCGGCTTGCATGGAGTTCAGCCGAGTGTGTTCCAGCTGCTCCATCCTCTGTTCTGCCCGTGTTCCCTGGCTCATAATGAGTGTAGCCAGAGTAGTTCTGGGGGAGGTCTTATCTTCCCTCAGGGCTTCCCTGTGGGCCTGTCCCTCAGCAGCAATAGCTGAGCGCAGAGCCATCAGTTCAGCCCGGTGGGCCCTGTTGGAGGTAGCCGTGCCCAGCCTGAGTGAGCAGCACGTGGACTGCGTTGCCTGCTGCTGTAGCTCCACCTGCCTATCAGTGGGGGGAATTGAATAGGCCATACATTCTATGCCTTGAGTCAACATCTCAATCGCTCCCCCCTGTTGCTGTGCAATGGCATACATGGCATTCTCCCAGTGTTATGCTCACCTGTACCCCACAAGGATGTCGATCGGACCCAGACAGCTGCGGTCTCCTTCAACGTGATGCGTACTGCAGAGATGACTGTCTGGACTGGCCCGCCTAGTCTTGTCTGCTGGACCCGAAGAAGTATTTTCCTGCAAGTGGAGACAGGGATTAACCACCTGTGGGTTTTAGTGATGGCCTCCCAACTGTTCTCGCGCTCCCCAACTAATCACCTCCGATATCCCCTTAGTAACCTCACCTTATGTTCGTAAAAGATGAGCTCTCCATCCTGCGTGTCTTGCAGGGGCATGTAGATACCAGTTACTTCACTGGTTTGAAGGCGTTGGGAGAGTTCCGGTAAGTATTGACTCTGAAGTCCCTGGCGGGATTGGTAAGTATCAAGTTCAAAGAGTTCAATGTTCCCGATGTTCACTCTTGTCCCTTTCCTTCCTTAAGTTGCAACTGAGTTTGTGAGAAGAAGGTCTCGTAGCTGCTGCTGGCGTTCAGGTAAGAGTCTGTGTTACCCAACGCTGTCTGGTAACTATTGCATGCATTACCGTGTTGTTTTTCTCCCTCTTTACAGATGCAGCATATGAAAATGTGGAGAGTTATGGAATAATACCGCCGGTGGTAAATCAGGTAAGTCTATGGTGGTAAGGGGTTGTATTTGTTGATTCCCTTGGCTCACCTTGTTTTTTCTTGTGTCCCCTAGGTGCCGGATTACAGTGAAGAAATGATGGAGACAGTGCCCGATCGAAAGATGCTGTGAGGACTGGTGAGTATGGCGCCATGCTGGAGCTGGCGAAGCGACGCGTGCAGGACGGATGTACTTTCCAGGTCCGGAGATGAAATGGTTCCGGAATTAGGTGAGGAATTTGAAATAAGTTTGTTTTCTAACCTTGTCCTTTTCTTCTTCTTTATTCTAGAAGCTCCGGATTCGAGGCGGGCGTGGCAGAAGACTGGATGCTGGCTGCAGGCTTGCGGGAGTGGCAGAAGACTGGATGCTGGCTGCAGGCACGGTGAGCGTCATGCTGCTGGATGCAGAATAATAAGCATGTGCTGCTGTTCGGGTGTGGTTTAAATAGCCTTCAAAGTAGTTCCAGGTAAGAAGTTCCCTAGAGCCACGCCCGAGTAAAAAATAGTCCCTGTAACAAAATAGTCCCATCCAGGCCTCATGTAGGCTTGGACTCTTTTGCAGCATGGTCTGCATCAGCTAAGTAAAGTCTATGAGCCTGGCGCCTATGGCGCCAGGACTGATTTCTATGATGAGCCTGGCGCCTAAGGCGCCAGGACTGAACCCAGACAGCCCCTAGCCGGGACTGCTGAGGTTTAAACAAATGTCTGGATGCCTGCTCCCGGAGCTGAGGGCCTTGGTCCTGATGCCCGGGGTTTGGCATCATGACACCCAGCCAGTGTTCCCCGGTGGCGCACGGCCACCGCGTTGCTGGACACCATACCTGGTGGGCCCAAGGAGACGTGGTCCTTGCTTTGCTGGCACTGCCTGTGGCTGCAGGGCTGCATTTCTCCGTCGATCTGCTGCCCCAGGAACAGGAGCAACTGGTGTGGAGTGTGACCCTGCACCCGTAACCACCACATGCTGACATTCCAACAAAGACTGGCCCCTTGAGGGCTCAACCCCCACTGCAGGTGTGGCAGACAGAACAGCATCCACTGCATAATCGCCCACCATCGACGGCACAGATTGATGAGCATCCGATTCAACATCAGAGTCAAAGAGATCCTCAGAGCCATACCCAGAGGCAGGCCTCGAAAGGATGGCCTGCAGCCTTGACAGGATGGCCTGGTGCACCGATGCATGCTCACGGCCTACCACCCCACGACCACCACCACTGGTGCATGGTTGTTGACCTGAAACCTCCACCCTGTCTGCCATCTCCTCCTCCCCTGCTTCCAGTGCATCATCACCTGTAACAAAATAAAAAAACACATGAACACACATGTCAGCAGCACATACCACACACATAGACAACACAATATTGACGGCCAACACATGAGGCAGCCATGTCACACACACGACACAAACAATGGCATGCATGCAGTTGCAATGAAATGGAAGAGGACCCTGAAAGCAGACATGGATGTGTGTCACATGTGAAACCCACACATGTAGTGCATGTTGCCTATCACCTGCATCAGACGCAACCTTCTGGCAGGCATAGATCTTAGCTGGAAATGACAGATGTCAACAAAGAGATGGCACGTAGCATAGCCATGGCACAATTCCCAAATCGCCACTGCAGTAGGTCAACTAGAACTATCCATGACACATGTAAAACGCATGTCAACATGCACCACAAGAAAATACATTTCAAAAAAAGTACACATATCACATGGATACAAACATGCCAGGTCACTTTGACATCACACAAGCAAATAGGCATGTTGAAGGGTGAAACATGGCTCAGAAGTGCATGGGTGCAGTGCAGCACATGTGTACGTCCTCAGCTATCAACAGAACCAAAGATTTAGTGATGTCAATGTCGTGACATGACGTCACTGTAAGGGCAAGTTCAGTCATCATGTGCAAAGTGTTGGCACTGGGTTGTAGGGATGCAGTGAACCCCTCCCCTCATGCCTCTCCCCTCCCCGGGGAATGGCAGGGAGGCAGTGCATGGATCTGAATGGCTGACCGGAGTACTTTGAAGTTACAGACAGTGTTGGCAGGTGTCAATTGCATCATCTCAGTCAACTGAGACTACAGCAGATGAGAGGGGGACAGAAAGCAGGACACATGAGGAACCATCACAAGTACATCTATACATGCACAAGCCACAACACCAGTTGCCTAGAGGCAGGGGGGGCTGTAATAGAGGGAGGCCTGTGCTCGACACAGACAAGGACACCCTAAACAAGTGCGTGATGAGGAAGTGACCCTGAGTGAGCATGATATGGATGACCAAATACCATGAGATCGATAAAATACCGGACATGTAGTACAAGGAGTAGCCTATCACGGACCCATAGGGGCTTGCAGGGAATGCACATGGTCCATGAATTAACACTCATGTCCACTCTGAGCCTGTGCCATCTGCACGGTCCAAGTGAGACACCCTGCATCAAGGACAAAGGATGTACCCCACAGTACAGGTTTGGCAGGGTTGAAGAGGGAAGTGTGCATGTACACAGGAATGGGGAACAGGCCATTGCAGTAGTCCAACACGGAAATCACCAGTACCATGAAGACAGTGAGCTGCAGGGTGGTGGAGAGGCAAGCAAGCATACCCGTGAGGAGGAGCAGCTTGCAGGGTGACCTCACATAGCTGTCAGTCATGTGACGACATAGGCCGAGTGTTGAGTGGAACACCACCACAGGCTATATGCAAACATGTTGGTGAGCTTGAACATGGACAGGAGAGGCAGCCGAGTGACTTGCATGTAAGTAGGGAGCATGTGTGCTGATGAGGACTGCCCCCGTGTGCAGCACATGGCCTGCATGCAGACTGCATCACTACAAGCACGCATCAGTCAACCATTGCATGTGTTACACATGGCACCCATGAATACATACCCTGAACTGGCAGTCAATCACAACACATCACACAAGCAACACACACATGGGCTGGACACACAAGCATCAACACTCACTGGACGTTGCATCATAATCCGGCGTCTCTCCCACTTCCTGGTTAAGTCCCTGATCGATGAACTCTGCATCGATTTTCTCGTGCAGAGTGAGTTCATCCTCCTCTGGTGGTGGCCCACTGCCAGTCACCAGAGTCAGGGAGTAATTAGAGGCCAGGTTTTGTTTTGCACAGCGTCTGAGGTCAGTCCAACGCTTGTAGCAATCCTGAGCTGTGAGCCTCTCATATCCCATGGCACAGACACTTTCCGCAATGCACTGCCAGTGGACCTGAAGCTGGGCAGGCGTAGTATGGCAACCTGAACCCACCAGCATATCGCGGTCGTGTGCCGACACGTAGTCCACAAGGAAGTCCAGTTCCTGTTTATTGAAAGGCACACTTCCTCCTCTTGGCCGGTTGTGCGGACCCTGAGTGGCTAATGCCGCTCTGGTCCCTAGGGGCAGTGGCGATGGTGGACTGGCCAATGGGAGTAGTCATTGGCATGAGGACGGAAGGCCTGGATTGAGTAATTGGCTGCATGGTGCTGTTGCCAGGACCCAGCGGCACAACTGCCTCAGTGCCAAGGGCTGTTACCAACACAGTCCTGGCTGGCAGACTCACTGCCGGGGTGGTATTGGCTGCATCTGCCCCTGCAGCTCCCACCACCTGACCGCTCGGGGCAGCAGATGGCACCACTGCCACAGATACATGTGCCTTGGTCACAGCTACCTTAGGCACACGTGGCTTGGCCTTCCTGACCTGAAAATCTGCCTTGGCGGCCGTCTGTGCCAAGGCAGCCTGCGCTGGCTGACCACGAGCATGGGTGGTGGTTGCCGCAGCTGCACCTGCAGCTTCCACTACCTGGTGGCCCGTGCCAGCAGATGACACTGGCTGTGGGGTCAGATGTGCGCCGGGGTTATCTAAAGCAGCAGCATCTCCCTGAGGCGCTGGGGGTGGTGGCATGGCTGTCCCAGCATGTGGCCCCTGTGGAACAGCCTGGTAACGTCCCCCTCTGCGCCCCCCTTGGCCTCCCTGGACTCCCTGGCCACCCCAGTGACATGCCCCACCACGCCCAGCCCTGGGAGGTCGCCCAGCTTTGCCGCCCTTACCTTTTGGTGGCCTCCCAACCATGGCTCAGATGGACTATTGCCAATGGGAGGTGCACACAACAATTGTCCTGGGCAATTGTGGTGAAGGGGGCAGGGTATGTGATGGTAGACGCACCCCTGTGCTCCTGCAAGGCTGTATGTGACCCCTGGTGAATAAAGACAGGTCACGCAATGCTCAGGCACCCCAAGTAAACAAAACAAATGTGCACGCAACGCCAGGTAGCTCATGTGCGTGGAATAAACCTCCCGCAGGGACACAAAAAAGCATATGCGTGGAACACACAGGCTACTCTGACCTCGAAAACGGAGTACGACACACAGGGGGAACCACAGTGGGGAAAATAAGCATGTGCGACTCACCGCCTGCCTTGCGTTGAAAAGAAAAACACACGTGTAAGCAACCCCCCGCCGAAACAAGAAGTACGAACTCTAAGAGCTGTGAAGATGTCGTGTGTGAACCCACAAGTAGAAGAAACACACGCGTCGGTCTCCATGAAAAGCACGTACAGCGAACTGCTGTCCCGTGCAGACCTTTAACCCATGCCGAAGGCAACACCCGCGCGCATCACATCATTTACACGCTTCCGCGCTAAGGGCCTTTCCTCGAATTTCACACTGACGTGCTGTTTTTTCACGTGCGGAGTCACTCTGCATCAAGCTGGGCACGCGACTACACACAGAAGACCACGCTCCTGCCCAGAAGGCCCTTTACCTGCCCCACAAAGCCCCGAGCAGCCTCCTACGAGCCATCTGCTGCTGCCAGCCAACCTGCCCTGCTATTTGGTGCCTGCACAGAAGACATTGCCAGAGGTCCTCTTGCTGTGACCACCTCTGCTGATACAGAAGACTCTCGACTGCTGTACCATCACGCCACAGCCCAGCCCCAGGACCCAGTTGCCCACCCACACCTGCCTCACCAAACATCATCTGGGGCTAGTGGCAACCCCCCAGTCAGAGAGGCAGAGGGCTGCCAGCTTCACTGCCAATGAAGTTGGCATCCTGGTGGAGCAAGTCCTGGGGCATTATGATGCCCTTTTCTCGTCATCGCGCCTCGACAAGGAAGGACAGAGGGGGGGGATCTGCTCGGACATCGTGGATGCCATCAACACGGTGGGGGTGGCAACCTGTGACTACCAACGCGCCCTGAAGTGCTGGGAGGACTTCAGGTCCAGGACCCACAGCAAGGCCTGGCACCTCGTTGCGGCTCGTGGAGAAGTGGGGCGCCAGGACCAGTTGAGCAACATCCAGATGCAGGTCCTGGAGCGCACATGCCCAGCGCTTCACTACCAGGTCCTCCAGTTGCAGACCTGTCTGGAGTCGAGTGGTAAGTGTCCATGTGTTCTTTTCCAGCGTACTGCATGTTGAGGTGTGGCAGGAGTGTGCAGGGACGTGATGGTGCTGCATGTGAGTCCAGTCAAGCGTGTTCCACATCAATGGTGTCTGTGTTTCAATACATGATGTGCACCAGCATGTGACGAGGCACACATGTTTGCCTGTGTCTGTACTCGGCCATGTTTGTGGTGTGATACATGGGTGCTTATGTCACCCTCATGGACGTGCATGGTGTACATGTGCGTGTGTCTGAGTGGCTAGTGTTTGACTGGGAATCGCCATGGATGCATGACACATGTCCATCTCGATGCATGATTGACTGATGTGGCACAGTTGCCAATGAGTGCTCTGTGACAGGAGGTAGACATGGCCAGATCCATGACTGTCCGGTGGTGTGTGTGCATCTGATGTGCATGTCCCATGATGCATTTAAGGTTCAGCCCCCCTTCTGATGTTCCCACATTGACTTGGAAATGGATGCAAATGTCTGTTGCATGTGCCATGCTTGTTTGTGGATGTGTGTTGCTTGGACTGACCTGTGTGTTGTGAAGGGTGATGATGATAGTGACGTTTGACAGTGCCACTCATGTGCAATTGCTTTGTGTCTAGCAGACTGTGGTTCGGTACCCTGATGCTTGTGTTCAATCTCTCCCTATCTACATCGGCGATTGAGGAAGAGGGCTGGCTGTGCAACAAAGCGGCGGGGATGCCTCCACCAGGCGGAGACGCAGGGTCCAGTCACCCTGCCACCATATGTCATCTTCCGGGAGCGAGGGGACTGGTGCCGCATCCGCTGGCCACGGAAGAGGCAGGTGAGCCCCCACAGGGGCAATCCAGTGCGGAAGATGGTGGTTGGTGGTGGTTGAAGATGAGGAGGAGGCCGCATCAGACCCGCACATGGGGCCTGGACGGGGTGATGCCACCGGTGCAAGTGGTGGAGGCCAAGGGGTAGGAGGCAGCACTGGTCGCCATGGAGGGGCCTGTGCCTAATCCTGTCCCTGATACTGAGACTGCATCACTGTGCACCGGCATGGATGCCTCGGACCAGACCCGTCCGCAGGTAGTGGAAGGGTCCACATCAAACTTGCATTCCTCTACCTGCGGACAAGGCAATCCGTGGCAGGGTTGGGCCTGTCCTAGTCGGTATCGTGATGCGCACACACGTCATTCGTGATGATGTGCGTGCTTCCTGGCAGGACTACTCACGTCATCACGAACAGGCGTGTGCCATCCTGAACTGGCAAGGACGGCTCATTGTCACGGGTTTCCTCCATGTGCTGGGCGCTCTTCCGACCCCCTCCTCCTCTTCACCCACAATGCGCCTGTCGTCTTCCATGCCGTCTTCCGGCCCAGATGCCCCTCTGGACCTGCCACAGCCACCACGGGCAGGCTGGTGGAGATCCCATCCCTGTCACAGTCGGGAGTCGGAGGTCCAGCAGAGGTGGCCACCCCAGCAACAGGACCCCTGGCAATGGAGGATGTACAGGCACCTTCGAGCAGGGCACGTGCACGACGGCCCCGGCGGTTGGCATCTTCCCGGAGGCAGTCGTGGTGGCACAGGCATATGGCATCAAGGCAGCAGCAGGATCGACGTAGGAGGCGTCAGGATGCCTTCAGGGTGTGTTCGCGGGTGCTGCCAGCAACTGAGGCATTTTTCACATGATTTGGCAAGCACGAGCAGGCTACGCAAGTTCACGGGGGTACACGAGGCGCTTTTCATGCGATTTCGTTTGCGCGGGCGGTGTACGCATATTGAAGGTGGAGCGTGAGCAGATTTTCCCACAATTTGGCTGGCACGAGTGGGTTACGTGTATTCAAGGGGGTGCGCAGGTAGATTTTCACACGTTTTGGCTGGTGCGAGCGGGCTACGCGTATTCAAGGGGGTGTGCGAGGAGTTTTCACGCGATTTTGCTGGCGCGAGTGGTGTACGCATTTTCAAGGGGGTGCGCGGGTTGATTTTCACGCATTTTGCCTTGCGCAAGCGGGTTACGCATATTCAAGGGGGTGCGCAAGCAGATTTTCCCATGATTTTGCTGGCACGAGCAGGGTACGCATATTCAAGGGGGGTGCGCAAGGAGTTTTCACACGTTTTAGCTGACGCGAGCAGGGTACGCGTATGCAAGGGGGTGCACGGGTTGATTTGCATGCGTTTTTCCTGGCGCGAGCAGTGTTTTTCATGCGTATACAGGGTAGGGGGCCTGTATGCTGGTACGGGGTTAGCGTGGCCCTTTGCGCCGCATTGGGGATTTCTATGGCTTTTTCTGGCACAAGGGGCGTTCTTGGGGGCTTTACTGGCGCTGCTGGATTTTCGCTGCGCCACGGCTGCAAATGGCTCGGGAAATCCATGAATACACGGTGCGCCACAATGCTCGTTTGCGCTGCGCCAGGCACACGCGTGGCACACGCTCCCTCTCTGCACGAGACACATGCGCTACTCTGCGCTGAATTCTATGAATTGACCCGATTAACTTATAAGGTTTCTGATGAGGCTTTTACCAAAAGCGGGGTTATAGACATTGTATTCCCAGTGCGCCTGTCCTTTGAAAGTACATATCAGATTTATACTTCTCCATCCTTCAAGCGGACTGCTATGTGAAGCCTTTCTTGAATCTTCAGGTACGTCAAACCTGGATTCCTTCCTCAGCCCAAGTTGTCCCTGGTGACTTGTTTTAGTTTTACACTCGCTGCTTGTCCGTATATCTCCATTACAAATGCCATCCATGGGGGCTGGGTTCTTAACAGACTTGGTTGCCTTAGGGACCTTAGTGGATGTGTCAGTGATCACTTGTTTATCACTACTACTCTTTTGAGAGCAGCATGTAACCACTCCCATCACTGCAGGAGCATCCTTTGTCACTATCATACATGTGTTCAAACCTACTTTATCCCTGTCCCCACTTGTTCAGTCAATAATAATTCTGACCATCTTTCCACCTGAGTTTGACATTCTTTGTCCACCATTCTGATTTTTCTCCACTGACCATCATACCAGCACTCATTGAAACATTAGGGCATTTTAGTAGCCATTCAATAATTCCTATACATTTATCCAGGCGTGCAATATCTTTATTCCATACCTAATTTTGAGCCCATATAGCCCTTTCCAGATCTTTTTAAGACTGGGCTACACTGACCGTAAGTGGCGAAAAAGGCAGAGAGACAACTGATTCTAATCCCTGTTCAACATTGCTGCTATCTCCTGGCCCAGAGTGCAGCAAGAGCAGCAAAGTATCACTAGACAGTTGTTGTAGACCTGCCCTTCGAGTGGGGGCAAATAGGAGGGGGTGTTCCTACTGCATGTATTAAAGTATTTTCTTGCAGTATGTTCTTGTTGTTTTTAGGGTGCAGATAAGAGGTGTAAATCAGAGCCGTGGAGTGGAGGATTTAGGAGTGAGCTCAGTAAGAAGGTAGTGAGAGGTAAAGGGAACATAAAGAGCATTGTTAAAGTTACTAAAGGCTTCTTCATTGGATGGAAAGGTGAGTTCAGAGTAGGAGGAGAGAAGGTTATGTGGACCAGAGAGGTAGTCGAGCAGTTTGGAGGAGAGATACTTGCACTTAGCAATAGCTGTAGTAGATGGAGAGAGTGAGGAAGAAGGAGGAGTGGAGCTTGAGGCAAAAACAATAGTGATCGCAGTCAGAAGACACAGTGGAGATATTAAAGGTGGAGAGTTCAGAGGAGATGAGAATAACGTCAAGGGAGTTTCCATTTGAGTGGGTCTGCAGAGAGTGGCCAGAAGAGAGTGAGTGGTTAAATAGAAGAGAGTTAAATTCAGCAGCTAGAGCAGCAAAGAATGAGGGGAGGTTGAAGTCACCAATGACAATGAGGTGGTGATCAGGAGGGAGAGAGTCAATTAGTTAGGAGACGTGGTCGAAGAATTGACCTACCGGACCAGGTGGCCAGTAGAGATAATATGTATACGCTAGGGGCAGTAATTGTAGCAATAGTGTATTCGAATGAGAGGTAATTAACTGGAAATAGCGGAGTAGGATAGATAGGAAGTTTGGAGGATTAAAACAGTCCTACACCACCATCACCTGCCAGTGGGGCGGGGAGTGTAAGTGAAGGTGTAGGGCAGCAAGGGTTGCATGGACAGAGGGAGAGATCCAGGTTTCACTCAGGGTAATGAGGTAAAGAGAAGGAGAATGCGAAAGCAAGTAGTTGGAGATAAAGGAGGTTTTATTGCAGACAAGACTGTGCATTCCAAAGAGCAATAGAAAGAGAGAGTGAGGTGTAAAAGAATAGCAACATTAAGTTTGAGCAACAGAGATGTGCTGGGGTTAGATGCAAGAAGAGGATGTTTAATGGAAGTTAGGGTTGGAGTAGATTTGGATAGAAGAGGTAGTGGAGCGAGAAGAGAGGTGGTGTCAAGGAGAAGAGATGACAGGGATGGCAAGAGAGTTGAGATGTTCTCAGTGGCGGAGAGTGAAGAGAGAAGTAGAATGGAAAGGAATGCTTGTTGAGGTGTGGAAAACCTGCTTCCCCCTCCTCCTTTCGGTGTATCAATGAGTAAATTGAAAGCCTATTTTTAAAGTTATTTCATAAGAAACTGATGAGCGACTTAGTAACTTCCCTGACGAAAGAGTTTGAAATCCAGATCTGTAGCATTTGAATTAGAAAAAGAAACCTCAGGAGGATGTTCCTTTTAATCAGCATCAACCTGTTTATCCATGGCAAAACCAATTTAGAAGCAAGTCTCCCTTTATCTTGCCTCTGAGGACTAGGTAGTTGGCCTCAAATAACTTTGCAAACAACTTTTTGAGTTCGACTGTAGATATCAAATGCTCTCCCCAAAGACTCGCAAAATGTAAGATCCTAAAAACTTTACTCAGAGGAACCCCATTTCAAGGGAAGAGTCACTGTTTTATTGAGATGAGCCCTGAAACCTGAGAGGGCTCAATGTCTATCCAGAAGTTTAGTCAAGTTTGTTAAAATTGTCACTGGTTCTGTAATGTGCACCAACATATTGTCTGCAAAGAGACCTTATTGGTTATCGACCTTGATCCTTCTAGTAGTCGCTTTGGCCAAGGGTTCTACAACCACAACAAATAAGACAGAAGACAGTGTGCATACCTTTGTTCCTCTTTCCAACACACATTTTCGGAGGCTATCCCGTTTACCACAGCCACAGCACTTGGACACAGATATAGCGTCCTTGCCCCTCAAATCCAATGATGGCCTATGCCTATCCTAGGACGCACTGAGTACATAAACAGCAACTGACCCGGTCATATGCCTTTGTGGCATCAAATGTTTTCAATACAGGGTCAGTGGTTTCCTTTGCTAAGGCCATTAAGTCTAGGATTTTTCCTGTGTAATACGCCCCTCTTATAAAACTGACTTGATTGTTTTGTATTCATTTGTGTAAAAATAGGCTACCCCTTGCTCCCATAATGCCGGAAAAAAGGTTACATCTGTATTTAATAAAGACATAGGCTGATAAGAGCTGCACACACTCCTATTTTTGTCCTTCTTTGGGGTGACTACAATCATGGCCTCCTCAAAAGACGGGAGCCTCTCCCCCTCTAGGATTGAATTGAACAGTTTGAGAAGAAAGGGTGGTGAAATAATTCACATATCTCTTATAGAAGGGAACCGTAAAGTCGTCTGTACCTGGAGCTGTCCGAGACTTCATTTTTTGACCACACTCAAGATTTCTGTTTGGGTAAATGGGGAATCTAAAACCTCAGCTTCTCCCTCATCAATCTGCAGAGGTATAGGGTGTCAAAAATGCTCCCACCAGTTTACGCGATCCCTTCCCATTGTCGGAGTACAGATGTTAAAAGAAACGGCCAAACCTCTGCGCTATCTATCCTTACCTTTAATCCAAAAGACCCCCGTTAATGCAACCGCTGAGCATGTAATTCAACAGCCAACAATGTGGGGGCGTTGTTACTCTTTTTATGGAAGGGCTGTATGACGTACCAAAGCTGGCAAACCACCCTATTTATCAACAAAGGTCTTAGCGTTGACCTCCTGTGTTGCACCTCCTGTATGAGGGATTCCACATTTTCTATTTCAAAGCATAGGAATCCATGGGAATGGGAACACTGAAGCACTGGCTCTGTTAATAACAGTGCTGGTGCTTCAGTGAAAATTCTGCAGTACAGGCCTGAACTACTGGCAGATCAGTTCACTGTCCCTGCCGGCAGACTTGTAGTTTGCCAGTCTGGAAAAGGTGCTTTTTTCCAGACTGGCAAACTTGTATTGAGGGCCCATTGTGTGTAGGCAATTAATATTAACTGTGAATTGTTTTTAATACCTTTACCGATACATACTCCATTTTTTAAATTAATTTTGCATGTCTTTTTCCTTTTACAATTGTAATTAGTCCCAATTAGAAATGTATTTTTCAAACTTTTGCATGATAAAAGGCTTTCATGTATACTATTTTGTTTACTGTTTAACCTTTAATTTAAAGCCAGAATAAAGTTATGTTGATTCATTGATAGATTGAAAAAAAAAGATGCAATAGGATTGATCCTTGAGGTACTCCACACGTTAGCCTGCAGGGACATGATCTGAAGAAATGATGTGATCCAGCACAGAGCAGGGCCTCTTAATCCAATGATTGGCAGGATTTCGGTGGCCAGTAGGTAGCGTTAACTACATGATTTGGTGTTCATGTTGGTTTTTAGGACGTCCCATAGAGCGCATACAGTGGATTGAAATCCTCTCGGTCTGAATCCATGTTGTAATTTGTGGATGTGGTTGTTGCTTTTCACAAGTTCCCTTGGCTGCTGCTAAGTAAACTTGTCAGATTTGTGTGGTAAGTGGTGTATTGGACAATGGTGGGTAGTTTGCTGGGCCAATGACACTTGGCATGGGTTTTTTGAGGGGAGGCTTTCCATAGCCCGTTTGGAAAACATGAGCAAAATTGTATTGTTTCATGGAAGAGTTGAGGGAGCTTGGAAAGGGGGTGCTAGTCCAAGTTGCTTAGTTATTGCTCTGTAGATGCTGGAAGAGGTGTGTTGGGGGTGGGTGTGGGGGGAGCGGTGGTGCTGTAAACCACAGGGTCGGGTCATATCGCCATAAGCACCCGCAAAACTGCAGCGCGGATGGTAAAGGCTGAAATATATTTTAAGAAAAAGAAAATCTCACCGTCTGCCCGGCACATCTGATCTCTGACAGGCTGTGCGTCTTAAATGTTCAATATGCTGACGTAATCAAGACTGAAAACGGACACCCTCTCAAAGAAGTGGATTCTCGGACAGAAGGTGAGTTAATCTTTTTTCATTTAAAGCTCTGTGTGCTTTGGGGTGCGCACGAGAGGCACAGGGTGAGGGGTGCACTGGGGGAGCTCGGAATGAAGGCTTATTACAGTGAATACAGCCTGGTTCCAAGCTCCTTGATTGGCCAGCGCCCCGCTGCTAATGGATCTAACTTCAGTGTTGGATTTTTGTTAACAAAGAGCGGCTCTTAATGACTCTAGAGGACCTCAATATTTTCCTTGCCTCCTCCAGATATTAAGATTGCGCCACTCAGGTAACACAGCCTGCATTTGGTTTGGTCCTAACTGGTAGTGCACTAAAACATTTTCGGCAGGTTTGCATAGACACCCCTCTGTTTTAACATGTATATTCCTCTTCAAGAGTTTAAATACCCACATTGAGCTATGCTGATGACACAGTTTTTATAGCAAGAACTGCGAGACTTGCTGTTAGAACTGTATTTATTGGGCTTGTAATCTGTCTCTGTTTATTGTATGTCACCTTATACTGGGCTCTGATGCACTTCAGTTGCATGTTCAAGCTGTATAAAAACATAGAAACTAATACATGGCGCTCTGGCGGATCTGCAATGGAAGGAGGGTTGGGGTTTGTTAGTGGGATTGAGAGGGAGAAGAGCAAGCAAGCTTTGATGTGCTGTTGTAAGCTTCAGTTCATAGAAACCGGTCACTGGTCACTAGTCACATTGGTTTTTGGTTGGTAGCCGTCATTTGGTGTTGATGTATGAATGTGCATAGTTTGGTTTCGTGTTGGGTTGTGTGTTGTGCAGTGCATGTGGTTTGTGGTGCGGAAGTATGGTTGTGTTCATTTCAGAGTTTTCAAGTGAGTATGGATAGTGGGGAGTTTTTAGTACAGTTAGGAGCAACACATTTCTACCCCCAACAATCCATCTAAGTGCGATATAGGTCCCACCCACAACAATCCATCCAAGTGCGATACATTTCCTGCCCCAAAAAATCCATCTAATGCAACACATTTCCTGCCCCCAGCAATCCATCTAAGTGTGATAAATTTCCTGTCCCCTGTTTGGAAAGATTTCTCTTTACAGCACCTTTCCCTACATTTTTATGGACCCCCAAAAATGTTGCTTTTTATTTTTGAATTTGACCTGAACTTTTTGCAGTGCAGTGAAGCATTGTGCTTCACTGCACTGGCTTTTGTTAATCTGTCATGGGGAAACGGACATGTCCTTCAGACTGTCAATACTCGGAAACCTTGTTTCCCTTAGTCTTGTTACTTTGTTGCCGCTTTTGGTAACTTTATATCACGTTTGGTAACTTTTTATCATTGTACAATACATCTAATGTATCACCCTGAAGCAACATCTAATACGTGGACACCAGATAGCGATACGGAATTGGAAATTAATTCATGTGGCCAACCAGAGCGAAATATCCCAGTGGGGCCACAATAAAATATACCAGGGTGCAATATCGTAGCAGGGAAGACATTAATAAGCGATACCGGGAAAAGGTTTGGTGTGAGGATGCAATGAAGAAGGGAACCAGAGAGCGATATCTCAGTGAGGTAAAAATGAGTAGCAATTTACCTAATGGTTGTCTCAGTACAGCACCAATAACAAATGGGTGACCAGGGAGTGATTTGATATAGTGGGCCAGTAACTATTATGGACAAGTGAACAATATCACAGTGGCGTAACAGTTAATAAGTGATACCAGGAAACAATACCAGGCGATCAGGGCGCAATTAAGATGGGTACTATGGAGCGATATCACAGTTGGGCAGTAATTTATGTGGAGAATAGAGAACCATGGCAATAGCAGGTTGTAGCCCTTTACCTGACTGTTCAGTGGACCCAGTCCAAGACAGTAGGTGTCAGGTGCAGGGCAGTGGAAAACAGGTGTCACCCTTTTTTATGGCCCATCACTGGCTGCCCGGAATGGGGAGTAAAGAAATAAATTAACCAGGGTTCACTCGCAGAGAAAGGGGGCAAATGTTTGTGAGATGATTTTTCAAATGTTAACTGCATTTCAGTGCTTTGAAAGTAAATGTTACATCAAAATACTCCTTTAAGTACACGAGGCATGTAACATCAGTGAAAACTGATTTGGTTTTAAAGACGGAGGGAAGGTGCAGTGAGTTTTCACCCCAAAGAACCTTTTAGACAGGTTCATGAGAGTGTGGTTTGAGCCCATGTAGTGAAGATGTGACTTTGTGAAGCTCCCACTGTGATCCTGCTCGATCCTCGTAGCAGCTTTCTTACACGGCTTATATCTACACCAAAACACACCCCCAGGGTGTGTGAAGCCAGTGCCTAATTCACCAGCCTTTTCCTGACGCAAATCAGAGCCGGCGAACTGACTTATCTGCGGTGCAGCCAGAACCTCACTGCGCTCATGGATGGCGGCCGTCATGAAGCAGATCGAGATTACAGCTGCGCCGCCTCCCCTGTTGACAACTGGACCGTCACCCAGGGCCTGCCAGCTCTGTATGCCCCAGGCCCCGGGCCGTGCAATAGAGGGCCTGGGGGGTTAGGCGCAGGGGGGGGGAGCGCAATGGCGCAAAGAGGCAAGGGGAGGGGCAGCCAGGTGGCGCCACCGCCCCAGCGTTGCCAGGTCATCCCTAGTGTGACGTCCACTGTACCCATGATCCCTCACGCGTGTAGGACCCTCAGATTGTTTTTTTCCGCCATACTTGTCGGAAGCATTGCGCGGAGTTCCCTGGCTTTCAGCCATAGTTTGCTAAATATCATATAATTTCCCCGTTCTTCCACTCCCATGTCGAGACATCGAAGTTCGAAGATCGACGCCGGTCCGGAGAACAAACAACCGTCGAGACCTGCACGACAGACTTTGGGCCTCGGAAGGCCTCTGGACTCGGCCCGGCCTTGGAAGGCTTCTGGCCTCGGCCCTGCAAGTAGGGAGAGTGGGGGGTGGAAACATACTCTACACTCTTATTTTTCCTACACACGCTAGCCCGCTGCCACAGGGTGCGTATGGAGGGTACCCCATTTAAATTTTGCCCCAAGTGCAACCGCAAGTACCCTTGGGTTGACAAACACGCCACCTGTAACCTCTGCTTGCCGAGGGATCACCCCGAGGCGAACTGCAGAGCGTGTAGCCGGTTCAAGGCTAAAACACTAAAGGACCGCTCGACCAAACGTTGGGCCCACCACGCTAGGCAACTCGAGGCCATGGAAGCGGAGGGCGCCTTCAGTGATGGCAGCCACGCCATACTTTCGGATGGCGAGGGCAAAGAGGTGTTGAAAGACGCCCAAGCGCAAGTCCCCGACCTCAGAAGATTGTCCGGCAGGGCAGTTATGGGGAACACACCCGGCAACACGAGCGCTACCCACACCACTTCTACACCTAAACACTCGAAGTCCAACCGAGGCTCAACACGCGTGTCGAGTTCTCGGAAAGAGGCACGAAGAGAGCGGTCCACCGAATCGGTGTCCTCTGGGCGTTCCCGGTCAAGATTGCCGCATGACACGAGGCAACCGTCCACAGTTGCCAAAGGTGCCTCACTCACCAAAGTCACAGAGGTATGTTTGTCAGAAGACGAATCCGACCTCCAGCCCCCCCAGGCCGCACACCAGAAGTCGTCTCCAGCAGACCGTTCGGCGGCTGCTTCCGAGTCCCAATGTGCTCACTCGAAGGAAAGAGACACTACCCCCGAATCTCGGCACCAGGCGTCGAAAAGCTCAGAGAAGGTGAAAACATCAGGGAAACACTCTTCTACTCATGGGGAAGGGGGTGAACATCAGAAGAAACCATCTCACCCTTCTTCTGCACCACAGACACATAAGGACAGTTCAAAGTCTTCAGATAAGCATACAGCCAAGACCCCTGTCCAGGCCCCTAGGTCCAAACTAGGAATAGAAGGGGAACCCTCTCAGGAAATGGTCATTCCCAGCTCCAAAAAATGGACCAGTGAAGATATAGACATGGTAATGACTAGAATGTCTTCCCTAGCTGACTTCTACTCCAAGAACCCAGAGCACTTCCTCACCTATACCCCGGACAGTGCTACTCCATCAGGATCCAGGGACCCTCAGCCCCCTACTAAGAAACCTTGGGTTGTGACTCCAACTCAGGGACTGACTTCAGACCATTTTTACATACAGCCTTACACTCCGTATGGTGAGGATCCACAACAGTACGATGAGGATCCAGACTTGGGAATGTTGGATGACCAAACTGGGGTGGACTATTATGGGGGTGACGAGGGCCAAGAGGGGGAGGAAGATGACGTCGCAGAAGTCTACAGGATAGACTCTCCTGTTCACAAAGAACCTCAGGTTACCGACTCTCCAGTAGACAACAAGCCCCTCCTAAATGAGGTCTTGTCTAGAGCGGCGGAGAACTTCTGCATAGACACTCAGGGGGCACAGGAGGAGAGGGACTTTGCGGAAAAACTGGTGGGAGAGAAGGGACCCATTGCCCAAGTCATTCCAATTCTCAAGTCCATCCAACGGAGAATTTATCCTTCCCTTCTTACTCCTAACCTCACCAGGGCCGTAAACCCCACAATCGAGAAACTCTTCAGGGCCGCCCAGTCAGACCCACTTTACATAATGGGTCAACTGAAGCCTGACTCCTTGGTAGTTACTAACACCAGAAAGAGGGCGGGGACACCTCTATCATCATCTGAGGCCCCCCCACACAAGGAGAGCAAGAGAATTTACGGGTTGGGAAGGAAGGTAGGCTCCACTTCCGCTTACCAGACAAGGATTGTCAACACCACCACTCTGCTGGCAAGTTACAATTGCCACCAGTGGGAGCAGGTAGCTGCCCTCATTGACTCCGCACCGGAACCACTAAAGGGCCAGTTGGCCCAGGTCGCATCGGAGGGAAGAGCCGTGTCCGGTTGCATCCTTAAAGCAACCTTTGATGCCGCCGATAACGCGGGCAGGCTCATAGCAGAGAGCACGTCATTAAGAGGCATGCTTGGTTAAGACAGTCAGGGTTTAAACCTGAGACACAAGCATCCCTAATTGAAATGCTGGTGGAACCAAATCTCCTATTTGGCAAGGTGGTTGACGCATTAAAAACTGACAAAGACGAGTATGATACTCTGAAATCCCTGGGACAGTTGACCAACAAGCCCCCTAATCAAAGAGGCAATGGTAATTTTCATCGCCCACGCGGCCAGAATTCACAAAGGGGCTCCAATTATACAAAGGGGCGCAGGGTACATGATGGGGTAACAACCAGCAGACTACCCAGAGTTACGGCAGAGGAAACAAAAGGGGCCGTGGTAGAGGCAGCCCCAGCAGAGGCGGCACGCCTCCTGCAAAACAGTGACGCTGCGCTCAGGGTCCCTTCTCACGCATCCCCAGTAGGGGGACGCATTTCCAACTTCACCCAAGCTTGGGAAGGGATCACATCAGACAGATGGGTGCTGTCCACAGTGTCCGCAGGATACTGCATAGAACTGCTCGAGCGTCCCCGGAACCACTCTCCACGTCAAAAGATACATTCCTTGGACCACCAAAAGATCCTCCTCGAGGAGATTGTCAATCTTCTAGCAAAGGACGCAATAGAACTCGTCCCAGGTAACCAGGTAAACAAGGGTATTTGAAAGTAGATTGATGTGAGATATACAGTTTTACTCAAATGCGCCAACCTTTTTAGGTAAATTTAGTGCAGTGAGTATTCGAGTTATGAATTCAATTGACACATTTTCAAAAAGGAAAAGAACAAAAATAGAAAAAAAGTAGAAAAGAGAGGTCTTCAATACAATGCTGCTGTTCTGTAATGCTGTTTATTTTAAGTTTCACATGTTATCTTCACATGTATAATTCCATTATCCAAGTGTTCATTCCACACTTAGTAACTCAATATGCAGAAAAGTTCTCAAATTGTAATATCTGTTTTTCTAGTTTTTAGTTTCCACGCACTCACTCTCGACACGTGTTTCCCCATTGCTTTAAACAATGGTTCTTCAGGAGAGCATATCCTGGTCAAATTAACATCTTTATCAGAAAAAAACGAGAAAAAGAAAGAAAAGGCCATTGTCACAATTATACTTTACAAGTTGGCTTTTTAGTCTTAACAAGATATATAATGTTTTCTTGTTTACTCAAGGGTATTTTTTCAACTTACTTCCTTGTGCCACAGAAAGATTTGACAATGCACCCAGTATTAGACTTACGCCCTGCAAACAAGTATGTCAAGCCCCAAATGTTTCGCATGACTACTCTCCAACAGGTAATCCCCCTCCGAAAAAGGGGGGATTACATGGCAACATTGGATATGAAAGATGACTATTTTCATATGTCCAGTTTCCCAGCGCACAGAAGATTCTTGCGCTTCAAGGTGGGCAGTCAGCACTACCAGTTCAAGGTGCTGCCCTTCGGTATAGCCTCTGCTCCAAGGGTATTCACCAAGGTACTGGTGGTGGCGGCGGCACATCTGCGCAGGGAGGCAATCCCAGTGTACCCTTACCTGGACGACTGGCTCATCACGGGGGAGACCCCAGTAATTTGCAGATCAAACATTCAAAGAACGATCAACCTCCTCTTCGAATTGGGTTTCTCCATAAACGAGAAAAAATCAGTTCTGGTGCCAAGCACCTCCAAACAGTTCCTAGTAGCTGTCTTAAACACTCAAGAGGGGTTGGGCTTTCCATCAGAGGAAAGAATTTGGAATCTACTACTGCAAATTCCTCTATACCAGCCCGGTCGCCAGATAGGGGCGCGCAAAGAGATGCGTTTGCTAGGCATGATGGCGTCATGTATTTACCTGGTCCCCCATGCGCGCCTACGCATGCGACCCATGCAAGAATGGTTGGCGAAACCGTGGTCTCAGGCAAGTGGTCAGTGGGACGATCTAGTGGTCGTTTCGCCAACACTTGTACAAAGTCTTCACTGGTGGACAAGAGAGAAACTGTCAAAGGGGAAACCCTTTTACGATCCAGAAGTACGGGCTGTAGTCCCAACAGACGCATCCCTGTCGGGGTGAGGAGCACACCTCCTTCACCACACAGCTCAGGGTCTCTGGTCTCACACAGTAGCCACGAATCATACCAATCTGCTAGAGCTTCTGGCAGTATTCAGAGCACTTCAAGCGTTCGAGCCCCACCTGTTGAACCTGTCAGTGCAGATCCTGACGGACAGCACAAAAGCGATGTTTTACCTAAACAAACAGGGAGGGACTCGTTCGCCAAATCTGTCCAAGCTTGCCCAGAAAATTTGGATATGGGCACTCAGACGGACCATTTACCTGTCATCTCAGCATGTTCCAGGGGATCTCAATTCGCTAGCGGACGCTTTGAGCAGAGATCCCCTACCAGAAGAACACAAATGGTGTCTACTCAGAGAAGTCGTAGAAGACATCTTCTCACAGTGGGGTTTCCCCACTACAGACTTATTCGCCACAAGCGAAAACAGGCAATGCCCAGGATTCGCATCCAGGTTCCCTCAGCCAGACTCCAAGGGGAACGCCCTGTGGATGAACTGGTCAGGAATGTTTGCCTACGCTTTTCCACCAACCCCTCTCATGAGGAAGGTGGTCAACAAGATGCACAGGGAATCGATTACGCTCATCCTAGTTGCTCCCATGTGGGCGAGGCAACTGTGGTTCCCACACCTACGCAGACTAGCGGTGTGCAAACCCATCAGATTCCCGTGCTGGTACAACGTACTGTCCCAGCACCAAGGTCAAACAGTGCATCCTCAACCCAGCTCAATTAACCTGGCAGCATTGCTCCTGAAGTTATAGAGTTTGGACATCTCAATTTACCACAGAGATGTATGGACATCCTAAAAGAATCTAGGAAACCTAACACGAGGCACTGTTACTTTGACAAATGGAAAAGATTTGTCATCTGGTGCCAGAATAAGCAAATCAACCCGGTTGATTGCACTCCTTCCAATAGTGTCACATACATGCTCCACCTGCTGGATGCAGGGTTGGTATTTAACTCACTCAAGGTACACCTGGCAGCGCTGTCAGCCTACACCACCTCCCACAACAAGGTTTCGTGGTGAAAGGTACCAGTGGTTAAAGCCTTCATGTAAGGGGTAAAGAGACTCCACCTTCCAATTTCAAACCCACCACCTGGATGGGACCTTAATGTGGTGCTTGCTAAGCTCATGGGCCCACCCTTTGAACCCATGCATAAAGCCAGTCTCAAACACCTGACCTATAAAACTGCCTTCTTAGTAGCCATTACATCCATAAGAAGGGTCAGTGAAATTCAGGCTCTGTCAGTGCAGGATCCTTTCTTTACTGTTCATAAGGATAAACTGGTTCGACGAACACACCCTAGGTTCTCACCTAAGTTCATTTCTAAATTCCACGTTAACCAGTCCATTGAGCTTCCGGCCTTCTTCCAAGAACCCTAAAGCTCTGCTGAGGTGAAACTACACACTAGATGTGCGAAGAGCAGTCCTCTACTATGTAGACAAGACCAGGCCGCTAAGAAAAACAGACCAACTGTTTGTCTCCGTAGCTACAGGCAGAGAAGGAGATCGCGTCTCTGAAGGTGCCATCTCCAAGTGGATAGTCAATTGTATCCAGCTATGTTACCCCCTTTCTGAAAAGACTCTGCCTTTTACGTAGAGAGCCCACTCTACAAGAGGCATTGGGGCCACTCTGGTTTTCATTGCAAATGTACCCCTTGACACCATTTGCAAAGCAGCTACATGGAGCTCTATTCACACTTTTACTCAGCACTAGTGCATTGACACTCATTCCAAGACAGATACTGAAGTGGGACAAACGGTTCTAAGACATTCATTTTCTCATGGCCCTTCTCACATCCCACCTCCTTCTTCTAACACTGCTCGCTAATCTATGCACAGCATGTGATCTAAGCAGATTCCACAAGCCTCAGAAGGGATACATTACTCACCGTAATCGTATTTCTGATGCTTGTATCTGCTTAGATTCACATGCGCCCGCCCTTCCTCCCCTCTGAGAGAAGGCGCATGGATGCTTGTAGTCTTATCTTTCTATCTGCTTAGATATTCTGTACTCACGCTACTCCTCATGCTACTTCATGTCAGAAAAAATACAATCTGAGGGTCTTACACGCGTGAAGGATCATGGGTGCAGTGGACGTCACACTAGGGATAGTATTACTGGCACGCCCTGTGTCGACGCCCATTTTCGAGTTTCGAAAAACAAACTGTAATACTCTGCAGCTTCCACTAGATGTCGGCCTATGCACAGCATATGAATCCAAGCAGATACAAACATCAAAAATACGATTATGGTGAGTAATGTATCCCATATGTAGAGTGGATGAGGGCGTCCAGCTGAATGGGTTGGACAGGGATTTTGCTAGACCTCATGTATGACCACTTTGACCTTTTCTGGTGGGTCTCCTACGGCCTTCTGGTATCTGTAGTTTCCTCAATATGGGATAAACCAGGGTTTCTAGATACAGCACACACGTGGTGCCGGTCCCCTCCAGCTGGTCATCCCTTTTTACAAATTCACAGTTCTTTGAGCTTCTCTCAATATGCCACTTTGCGACTTTCATTCAACACAGCCCGGTTCTTATTGGTTCTCTTTTCAACTAACTGGCTGTGAAGAACCGCTTGGCTTTCCTTATATGTGGAGTCGAGGCCAATACCACGGTAGCAGGAGTCTTCCCTCACTCCTGCTTACTGGCGTAGGCATGCCCTGTGTACTGTGACATTTGCTGCAAGACTGTATAGCTATTGTTCTTCGGCTTACGTTTTCTTCCTTGAACGTTTCACTGGTTCGGGCTGGAAAGGGCAAGGTTTCTTCTCTCCTTGGCGCCCTCTCGATTCTCGCCACCTTTCTCCTTCTCTTAAACTGCCGGACTTGACTAGCTGTCTCATTGTGCGGTCTGCCTTGCTTGTACTGTGCTCTTTTGTTCAACCTTTCATCCCTGTGAGCAAGGGAAAGGGCCGTCAGGTGTGTGTGATTCTGGTCAATTGCCTGACTTTGCCTGGCCCTTGTATTGGGACATGTTAGGTAAACGTCTCTTGTGTTAGTCTGTACTCTTGCGTGTTGTGCGGAAGTGTTTGTGTCGGAAAAGGGGGGGGCAGTGTTTTTGAATGTCCTACGTGGTAGGATATGGAAAAAGTGTTGAAAGAAGGGGGAATACGCATCTCACTTGTCAGCGTCCCAATTCCACTCCCCGTGGATCCCCCCCCCCATCCAGGTGATCCTCCCCCACTGGTCCATCCCCAGGAACTGAATCCAATAGCGATGGTCATGTCCTGGCCACCTGGATGACAGAGCCCCGGGGTTTAGCCAGGGAGACACCTTCAGGTTTCTCACAGTGGCCAGAGAGTAGGAGGGAAGGAGCTTGGGTCCCAATGAGAAGGATCTCTGTTGTACTGGCATTAAGGCAGAGATTGTTAGCAGCACACCATGCCTGAATAGCAGTCAGACAGTCCAGGATGAGAGAGGAAGAAGATGGAGCAGTGGAGAGATGCTTGAAGGAGAGCGGTGTATCATCTGCATAACTCTGAAAGTGGGGCGAGAATGCAGTCATTAAATCTGCTAGGGGGGCAAGGTAGATGTTGAAGAGCCTCTGCGAGAGGGTAGAGCCTTGAGGGAGACCACAGGTGGAGAGTGTGATGAAATAGAGAAAAGGGCCCAGTTGAACTGGGATGGTCGGTCAGAGAGAAAGGAGGTCAACCGGTCCAGTGCCAGTTCTGTGATACCAACGGTATCACAGAGCCGGTTTTGTAAGCTTGGCATGATTGACCATACCAAAGGCAGAGGAAAGGTCAAGAAGGATGAGAATGGAAGGAGAGTTGGAATCGAGATTTGAGAGCAAGTCTTCACGGGTGTTCATGCGTGCAGTTTCCGTGCCTCTGGCTGCTCTGAAGCCAGACTGGTGCTCGTGGAGACAACCAACAGATTCAGTGTGGTGGATCTGCTGGGAGATGACTAGCTTCTCCAAGAGTTTGCCCAGGAAGGGGGTAATGGAGATAGGGCAGTAGTTAGCTGAGCAGGAGCTGTGTAAACAATATCGCAGAGTTGTTCTTTTCTATTGATTGATGCCTAACATTTTTTCTCCCATTTGCTATTTTACATACCATAGATATTGTTATGAAACCTGCTTTTAAGTGTCCGGTCTTTTTGTATCCATAGAACACCAGCCAACAAAGCAATGAATGCAACTGGACAACAGAATATCAATTTGGACACTCTATATGAGGTATGTATCCTTTTTCTGTATCAAGTTCCACATAACACAGTTACATCATCTCTCACTATGATCCCTGATCCAGCCCTAAGATGCACATTATATTGTAAATATTGTACATATGTCTTGCTGCCAGAGGGCTCAGGTAAGAAACCCAGCTGGGATTGTAAACTGCAATATTGATGTAAAAGAGTATGCAGGGTGCACATAACAGGAGAAAGAACAGACAAGGCCAATAAGAATAATGAGACAGGAGAAAAAGGCAGACTGACATGGTGAACAAGAAGGGATGGGAACCATGTATTAGGGAAACACTTTGGAATCCCACTAGCCGTGTACACAGGTCCCACTCAAGGCCACCCACGGAAGAAAAGGAATCCCAATGCCTCTCTATAGGTTACTATTACAGACACTCACCTTGGAAGCCACAGAAATGGGGCAGCAAGAGTGACTCTTGTGTCTGGATCCCAAGGCACAAACAAGGGGTCGTGTACTGTTTCGGCAAAGTAAATTACATTTTGGTAATTTACTTTGGCAAAATGACCTCATGGTGGTAGATAAAGGTATGTATGCATTGAAGGGTATGGGAATAAGAATAGGAGACTGGATGGGTAGGGGTTGGGTAGAGGGGCTAAGGGGGCTGCCCATTTAAAGAAAATGAAAAAGCAGGAGGTCATTTTGAGGTCATATCAGCAAAGTATATCACCACAAGGTATTTTACTTTGATGAAACCACATAGAACCCAAGATGTATACTTATATGAGACAAATGTATATATATGGGTCTACCTAAGGTATATAGTAGATGCCTTCTGTGAAAGATAAATGAACACACTGTTACATGAGATACGCTATAGACTACAGGTAAAACAAGACAAAGGAAATGCAGAGATTGTCTTCTCTGGAATAGGAGCCAACCTCTGCACAAAGGAATGCACAGAGGCACATGCAAAGATGCTAGGCCATAAAGACCGCATATGAAAACTAAGGCACAATAACCATATACTAAAACGACACGTCAGACACAAGGTTCGTTTTCCAAACGGGTCTGGTTTATTTCAAAGTATTGTCAGTCGGCCGACTGGATCTCACAGCCTCACGACGTGGTGTTCCCAAACACTGTGAGATGCGAGAGAGAGCGTACAGCGCTCAAGCAGCAATATATATACATTATACATAATCTTTGAAGGCAATTCAATCCGCCCACATACATGTCATTCAGGCTAGGGTTCAGTGATTGCCAATTATGACGCGTTATGACAAGTCTTCATTCAGCCTAAACATAGTTATTTTAGCAAGGGCAGCAGAGACTTCTTTCTGTTGTGGGGAACATGGAGCTTCTGGCTCAGCAAGGATATCATGTTCTTAGTAGGGAAACATGCCTTACTATGTTATCTGTGTGTCTTGGTTCATGAGCTAAGGGTCAGATAGTCCTGAAGCAGAAAATACCATTCTCTGCGAAGGAGCACCACTAGAAGAATATAATTCATGTTTTACTGCCTTTTACAACAGCGATTGCAAGACAAACCGGCACCTGGTCTGCTGATTAGATGTGGCTTCTGCTCGACTTCAAGGACTTAGTGAGAGAGAAAAACAATGTATTTCTGCACAGTTTGACATTCCTGTCTGTGTTAGTGTTTCAGCGTTCAAGCCGTGGCCTTGCACGATGTGCGAATCTAAAGCATAGAATACATTTTGCAAAGCGATTTGACAGAAAGGAAAAAAGCAAATGGCTGACATTTCACAAAATGGACGCCCTTTAGTTACATTGACGATTCTCTGATCGCGATGTTTGTCACATGATGCGATTGGTTTCAGGCCAACATATTATACATATCATTTGACTATAGGGTTACGTTTCTGGTCTAACAAGGACACTATAGAATGCATACCAGACACTAAGCCCAGAAGGGATTCAAGGCAAGTGACAGGAAGCAGGGAGGTGTAAGGCAACAAGAATTCAGATCAGGAAAGCATGAGCTAGGACCATGTCAAGACACCTCAAGGAAGGGGCTAGAAATAGGTATCTGTGTGCAAATGGTTTGAAATGAGGTAATTAGCAATGTGTAGCAAGTGACTGAATATAGGTAGGTAACTGGAGAAAGTTGTAATCTTGGACTGGAAATGTGGGAGTTATAGAAAGCAGAGACAAAGGGAAAAGGGAACAAACAGAAGGAAGAGAAACAGGATCTTGGCTATATAGGGTAAAGCTTCTTACTAAATATATCTGCGAAAGCAGCATAATAGCAGAACAGGGAGCATTGGTTGAGACTGCTGGGCACCGAACAAGGAGCAGGGGCAGGAGGATAGCGGAAAACAGCAAAAGTAGCTCAGCCTTGAAGCGGCATGGAGACAGCACAAAGGACAGGAGCAGGGAAACTGTCTTAGGCATAGAGAACTGAGCATCCAAGGCAGGACTGGAGGAAAAGGAGCAAAGCAGCACAGCAGGAGGAGCATGTCACTGGCAAGGTAGAGAGCAATTTACTGCTGAGTTTCAAGTCATGGCAGCCTAGAAGCACTGCTGCCAGGGAGGTAACCAATGTTTGAGTCCTATAATTGAGCTGCAAACAAGCAATCACAGGTGTGCTTAGTTCCAATCTCTGGTATGGGCTTTGAGAGAGGTGCCAGCGCTGACAAATTCCTGGAGTTTTCATTCCACTTCATATCTTCTACTCTGACGAGTTAACTGTGTGTTATAATTATCTTCTCTTAATTCACAATCTTTGTGTCCATTTGCCTTCAAAGCTAACTCTGTTTCATATCTTCTACTATGACGAATTAGCTGTGCGATATACGGATCCTCTTGATTCTCCCTGCACCTCCCGTTCGGTTACCTTCTTTCTTGAAGGAAAATGTTGTTGGAGGGTTTTGGTCTCAGGGTCCCTATCTCTCTCTCTCTCTTTGTATCGTGGACGTCTTCTCCCCAGCCTTCATGTCGGTGGCCTCTGACTCCTTTTCTTGGTGTCCCCGTGCTCGCCTGCACTGCCGGATACATTGTGGTCCTCTGTTGTTGGATGTCTCTTCAACATTTTTCATTCTTCATATAGACATATATCATAGCAGGTGGTACATCCAAGACCCTCCTGGGCCTTATTTCCATCCATTGTTTTTCTTTTTTAAATTGGAGCCCCACGCCACGATCTCTCGACCCTCTCCCTGGTCCCATTTCCCGTTTCCATCTCCTTCCTCTCACCTCCCATCCCTCCGCCGGCCCTGATTGGTCCCTAGGACCGTGTGTTGATTGGCCCTAGTCCCGGCACTGCTGCCTGCATGCCACTTCTATCTGGTGCATAGCAGGTGAGTGTGGGACATCCAAGACCCTCCTGGGCCTTATTTCAATCCATTTTGGAGACCCCAATCTCCCCGACCCTCTCCCCGGTCCCATTTCCCCATTCCATCTCCTTCCTCCCGCCTCCCATCCAACCCACAGACCTGATTGGTCCCTAGGACTGTATGTTGCCTGGCCCTAGTCCTGGCACTGCTGTCTGCACGCCACTTCTATCTAGTGCATAGCAGGTGAGTGCGGGAAATCCAAGATCCTCCTGGGCCTTATTTCCGTCAATTTTTTGGAGCCCTCTGACCCTGTTCTCCCCGGTCCCATTTCCATCTCCCTCCTCCCATCTCCTATGCCACCCGCCGGCCATGATTGGTCCGATCGTGGTTCTTAATTCACCCTCCCAGGGCAGCCCTCTGCCTGTGCAGCACCTGTGGCTAAGGGCCCCGAGGCAAAAGGCAGCTCCAACAGAGGCGGCTCCAGACAGTGTCTGCAGGTGTCAGGAGGGGAAGCCAGTGGCCAGCCGTCAACCAGCAGCCACTATCAAGGTAAGAGTGCCCTGGGTGATGAGTAGAGCAATCACTCTACCCTGGAAGGCCTTCCACATAGCATACTAGCCTACACTGAGATAGTACTGTGATTATTACCCTGTGCCACACTGAGATAGTACTGTGATTATTAGCCTGCATCACACCCTTAGAGATGTGTTCATATTGACTTAATCACATCTAGAATGTACCACACTGGGATAGTACTGTGATTATTAGCCTGTGCTACACTGGGATAGTTCTGTGATTATCAGCCTGTTGGTACACTTTTAGAGAATTGTTCATTTGACTTGAATCACATCTAGAAAGTACCACACCGGGATAGTACTGTGATTATGAGCCTTTTCCACACTGAGATAGTACTGTGATTGTTAGCCTGGGCCACACTGAGCTAGTACTGTGATTATTAGCTTGCGTCACACCCTTAGAGATTTGTTCATATTGACTTGAGTCACATCTAGAAAGTACCACACCGTGATAGTACTGTGTATATTAACCTGCGCCACACCCTTAGAGATTTGTTCATATTGATTTAATCAGATCTAGAAAGTACCACATTGGGATTGTACTGGGATTATTAGCTGCGTCACACCCTTAGAAATGTGTTCATTTGGACTTAAATCTAAAAAGTACCACACTGAGGTAGTACTGTGATTATTAGCCTCTGCCACACTAGGATAGTACTGTGATTATTTGCCTGTACCATACTGGGATAGTACTGTGAATATTGGCCTGCATCGCACCCTTAGAGGATGTTTCTTATTGACCTGAATCCCATCTAGAAAGTACCACACTGAGATAGTACTGCGATTATTAGCCTGTGCCACACTCTGATAATACTGTGAACACGAGCCTGCGTTACACCCTCAGATATTTGTTAATAGTGCCTTAAGTCACATCTAGAGAGCACCACATTGGGATAGTACTGTGAACATTAGCCTGCGTCGCAACCTCAGAGATTTGTTAATAGTGCCTTAAGTCACATCTAGAGAGTGCCACATTGGGATAGTACAACATTGGGATATTACTGTGAATGTTGGCATGTACCACACTGGGATAATATGGTGATTATTAGCCTGTGCCACACTGAGATAGTATGTTGAATATTAGCCTGTGCCACACTGGGATAGTACTGTGATTATTCACCTGTGCCACACTGAGATAGTACTGTGATTATTAGCTTGTGCCACACTCGGAAAGTACTGTGATTATTAGCCTGTGCCACACTACGATAGCACTGTGATTATTAGCCTGTACCACACTGGGATAGTACTGTGAATATCAACCTGCGTTGCACCCTAAAAGAATTGCTCTCATTGACTTGAATCACATTTAGAAAGTACCGCACTGAGAAAGTACTCTGATTATTAGCCTGTGCCACTCTGAGACAGTACTGTGATTATTAGCATATACCACACTGGGATAGTACAGTGAATATTAGCCTGCGTCACACTCTTAGAGAATTGTTAATAGTGCCTTAATTCACATCTAGAGAGTGCCACATTAGGACAGTACTAGAGTTGCCCTAGCTATATAACCCCGACTAGACCATCCCCACAGTCACCAACTACACATTGGGCCTCATTACGAGAATCGTGGGGAAAACGCAGTAATTACTGGCATGGTGTAATTAGCGCCTCCGTGTACCCTCGACACCGCGAATAGCTGCTGATTATGAGAGCGAGAGCACGTGCGAACGCCCATGCTGGTAATGGCTGCACTGCCATGCCACTAAAGACCTCCCAAACCCCAGATAGCTCCATCACGGGACCCGCCGATACGCCTCTGCCCAGGAGCAACTCCTTAATAACGGACCCGGCAATACCATCATGAAAATACCCAGTTCTTAATACCGGACCCGGAAGTAACGTAATCGCGCTGGAACGGGAAATGCCCCGGCGGCCATCTTAAAAAACACAATCCATTGCAATCCTCTTAACAGCACTGGTACAGAGTGGAGAGCAGGCCCAATCACCCCATCATGTCCAAGGCTACCCGTAAATCCACCCCCTCATGCACAAGAAGCGCTTCTCCGACAAGGAGCTTAATATGCTGGCAGACACGCTGGCAGGCCATGCGGATGAGGTGTTTGCCAATAACCTCAAAAGCAAAGCACAACTGCGCAAAAAGCAAATATGGGAGGAGGTGGCACGGAAGGTGACTGGGGTTGGCACCACCACCTGCACGGTGAAGGACTGCAAAAAAAGGTGGGACGATCTACGTCTCCGGGTGCGCAACATACTTGCAGTCAACCGCAGGGAGGCCATGGCTACAGGCGGCGGGGACCACTGTCCCACCAAATTGATGAGATTGGAGGAGACGTATCGATCGAGGGCTTTGGCGAAATGGAGACGGGAGTGCCGACATCGGGAGATGGAGGTGAGTGTCCCCACAAACCCCAGAGAACCAAAGCATGGCGTAGCACAACAGATGTGAAAGTGAACCAAGCCAATGTATGGCCCATCATACACACATTTTCAGATCCATGTCCAGATGGTGGGCCAAACCCTGGGACAATGAAATGCATGCTGCGTGCCAATCCCATAACTAACAGACACCGAACACACATGGATCAATCACATGTCACACATCATGCAAACCGCAATACACCGGTATGCCACCTGGTACACATCAGAGTCCACGGCCTATGCCAATATGGCCCACCCACATTGCAAGTACCCTGAGCGTCACATCTACAAGAAAGCAATGCATGAAATGTGAAATGATGAACAGCACCAAATCATGCATCTTGCACGTAACACCATCACTGATGCCCTGCATCTCTTGTTCCCCCACAGGCACAGATGCAGAAAGTGAAGGCCAGGAGTCTGCCCCAAAGGCCAGTACATGCTCAAAGGGATCCAGGGCCAGACAAGTAGGCACTGGACCTTCCACCTCCAGGGCAACACCAACGCCCAGAGTGCAACTCAGGCCAGCAGTACAGGCCACGCCAGCACAGAAGGAGACGACACCAGCCGACAACACAGCCACAATGGAGGCGTATACTCCTGCAGAGGCAGATAGAACGCAGTCAGCTGCCACAAGTTCCATAGGGGAGGTAGCAGCCATTGCCCCCCTCAGCGACGTGGAGGGCAAAGCTAAGTAATTCCTAGAAAATGAAAATAACATCCATGTAGTATGTCTCCATACACCTAGCCCCCAGGCCACCCCCCTGCACTCCACACAGGGCACACCAGCATGCCTCATGCAGGAACATGCCATTGTACTGGGGAGTCTGCATCTGTCAACCACATCAGAGGGCAGTCCAGCAATGGGCCACCCTGCCACTGCACCATCCACCTCCACAGCCCCCACCAACATGGAGACCCGCCTGACGAGGGTTGTGGCCCGCCAGGACAGTATGATTGAACTGTTCCAGCAGTATGTGGTGGAGGGGGAACAGACCCGCCATGAGATACGGGAGGCAAATGCGGTTTCTATAATGGCCATGAACTCCAACACCATTGTCATCAGAGACAGTTTAGCTGCGGTTACACAGGTCTTTGGCAGGAATCTAGAGCATATGCAGCAGCAACAACCTGCGCCGGCAGTCGCACAGACATCCACCTCCACCCCATCCACCATACCTGCCAACTCGACACCCTCAAGTCCTGTGCGCATGGCCAGGCGCAGCGCACGACACACGGACATGCTGCCCCCAGACCCGAACAGAGGCCGGAAATAGCAGGACCACCCTGCATGTGCTAACTGCCACCTTGCTAAACTCATGAATGGCACATTGTGTGTGGGATGACAATGGGTGATGGGGGGAGGTGGTGTTGGGGATGTTTGGGGTGTTGGGGATGTTTGGGGTGTTGGGGATGTTTGGGGTGTTGGGGGAGATGGTGTTGGGGGTGTTTGGGGTGTTGGGGGAGATGGTGTTGGGGGTGTTTGGGGTGTTGGGGAGGGTATGGGGTGTTGGGGGGGGTGTGGGGTGTTGGGGAGGGTATGGGGTGTTGGGGGCATTGGGGTACGAGGAAGGGGGAGGGTGTGTGTGTAACGCTCACCTGGTATCCACGGGGACGTCACTCAGCCTGTTCTGACCTCTTATGACCTCGAACCCTTCCCTGGAGGCTATTTGACTGGAGACTGGGCCTGAAACACAGGATTGGTAGAGTTTTACTCCCTATTGTCTCTGTGTGCTTGAACCCCTTCTTCCCCGGGGTCCAACCCTTCCCTTTGATCCACAGCTCACCTTGTTTTCTTGGACAGTGTGCTCTCCGTCCTGCTTTCAGCGCAGGGGCGTGTTGATTGATGCGGGCTCGTTGCTGCCTAGTTACTTCACTGGCAAGAGTCCGACAGGTAAGTATAATGAGTCTTTTGAACAGTTCTCTAACTTCGTTCCTTTCCTTCCTTAGATGATGGCCGGTGTACGTGGATGGCGACGTGCTGCTGAGATGAGTAGCGCTGAAGGTGAGTTAGAGCGTGATGCGCGATGCACCCCTTTCGTATTTGCATTGAACTGAGTTCTTTTTCTGCGTCTTTTAGGTGCCGCGACGTTTTCAGCGTGGATGCCGGTTATGAAGAACAAATGCGGTGGGTAAGCACGGTATGCGGCGCCGCTAGATGTTTCCACGCTAACCTGGAGTGTCTTTTCCCTCTTGCAGATGGATGAGAAGTTCCGGAGACAGAGTTCCCCCAGAGCGGCTGGGATTCAGGTAAGCATTTGAAGCTTGTACAGTATTTAAAAATAAGCGAAGATTTGCAGAATGCTTACTAATGCCTTTTTTCTGTTCTTTTCCCTTTTCCTTAGGAAGCGGCGTGCCGGGATGCGAATGACACCGCCGAAGATGCCCGCCGAACAGAAGGAGCGATGAATGATGGGCAGAAGCGCCGCAAGGTAAGGCTGTTCCTAACGGTGTTCTTGTTCTTGCAGGAGCTGAGTGCAGAAGAAAGATGCAGGCCTACTGGAGACCGATCCGAACATGGTGTGTCACTCTGCAGGTGCAGAAAACGCAAAGCATGTTTCTCAGCCTGGGTGTGACTTAAATAGTCTCTGGATATCCCAGGTGTCTCTGGGCTGACCCACACCCAAAAGACTAGCCCGCACATGCAGTTCTGGGAACCGAAATATGTGGGGGCCTCCATCTTGTCCCCATCAATCCACTATAAGTCCAATCCCCAATGTTATTCTATGGGAGTGAGTGAGCCTGGTGCCACAAGCGCCAAGTCTGACTCCAAGTGGGTCTTTGGGGGGATGGAGAGGCCTTTGAGGGCCATGTAGGTGATCGTGGCCTTGCTCCATCCTGACATCTTGGAGGGCTGGGGACATGAGGGGCAGGAATCATGACAGTGTGTGACGTGGAGGGTTCAAGCACAATATTGTTAATTTTCTAATACACCCGTTGTGTTCAAAATCATTTAATGACTGGACATTGTTCATTTTGTGTGTTTATTCGATTCATGACAGCGCACAGTGCCCAACTCCCCACACACCCTGTTTCCATATCCACACGATCCCAGTGCCCAGTGTAGTACTAACACAGACAGTGATTGGCGCACAGCACGGCTATCCTGTGCATCGCGAACTGGCAGGGTTGCTGCTCCTCCTCCATCATCCTCATCATCATCATCATCCTCCTCACCCGGTGCTTGCAGGTCAATGTCAGGTGGCAGTGGAACGTTTCTACGGATGCACATGTTGTGCAGCATGCCACAGACCATGGTGATCTTTCCCACCTTCTCAGGCCCGTAAAGGAGTGCTCCACCAGACCTGCTGAGACAGTGGAACCGTGCCTTCAACAGGCTAAAGGTCTGCTCAATCACAACATGGGTACGGGTATGAGCCCAATTGTGCTCCTCTTCGTGCCTGTTCTTCGGGTTCTGTACAGGGGTAAGTAACCACGGCTTCAAGGGATAGCCACCATCACCTGCATGGGGGCACAATGAGGTATGTGTTAGTCAATATCTGACCTGACACCTTTAGTAATCACTGCCATGGCAGCAGCTATTCGGTGTTGACATGCACATGTCCCCGGATGCATGCAGGTTTATTTGACTCAATGTGTACTGTACTATGGTCTGCTGGTGTGGATTGCATTGTCCAGATGATGCAGGGCGTTCACTTGCATGCTGATGCAGATGTACTGTGAATGCGGAATTTTTTATTAACACCCATGTTGGTAATGTGTGGCACTCTGTATGTGTTCCCAATAGCGGCATTCACACAGGTGTGATCATTTTTTGGCATCCATCGCTTGACATTCCCATGGTAGCCTGCTTGTACATCTGGCATATTGTCATTGCTGTGCAGCATTGGTCTTATGTATGGCACTGATGTGTCATGTTCAGGTTGGGATGTTCAGGGCTACAGTGTTTCACTGTATGTGCATTGTCCACTCACGACCCAATCTCACCCAGGTGGAGTATGCGTCACCCCCCAATCTCACCCAGGTGGAGTATGCACCCCCCCAATCTCACCCAGGTGGAGTATGCGTTCCCCCCGTCTCACCCCCCCCCCACTGCACTGCCATTGGCCTGTCAGGCAACTTACCAAGCAGCCAGGCACGTCGTCCAGCATATCGCTCCATGTAGCGGGGTAGCGAGGAGTTACGCAGCCCCATGGCATCATGTGTGGATCCGGGATATCGGGCACAACAATGTCTGATCATCTTGCTGGAGTCACATACCATCTGTACATTGGAGTGGTATTGCTTGCGATTGCGGTACACCACTTCATTGGCATGAGGGACCACCAATTCTATATGGGTGCAGTCGAGGGCACCGATGCAATTGGGCATGCCTGCCAGTGCATGGAAGCCTACTTTAGTGTTAGCGAGCTCCTGGCCAGTCCGTGGTAGGGATATGGGTGTGCTTGCATGCTTCAGTAGGGCATCCAGCACTTGGGTCAGTATGCGTGAAAAGAGTGGTTGTGATATAACATGCAGCTGGCCCACTGTGTGCTGGTAGGTGCCCGTGGCCAGGAAGTGGAGCACAGACACTACCTTCTGTAGAGGGGGGATGGCAGTGCGGATTTCTCTCAGGCTGACTGTCGTGTATCATGTCCACTATGGTGGTGATGGTGTCCCGGTCCAAACCGTACAGGGTGTGGATCTGCACAGGAGTTAGTTTGAATGGACTGACTCTGATGCGAGGGATTGGTGGCTCTCTACGTGGTAGCACTGGCTGCACTGGTCGGACTTGCTGGGCCTGTCTCACCCTCCTTCTCCTCCTGTGTCTCCTCTGTGCTGCCTGTTGTTGTAGTTGTTGTTGTTGCTGGTGTAGCAGTGCAGGCATGTCCTCCAGCCCCAGGATTGCTAAAGCAAGTGAGATCATTTTGGTGTTGGAAGGGGTGTGGTGTGTGGGTGTGCTCCTTTTGTGCTGGGTCAGGCTCCATTGGCTCCACCTGTGGTATTGAGTGAGTGCACCTGTGGCAGTTGGGTACACAGCAGCTTGCTATTTACGGGTGGTCCGCGATGCCTGTAGTAGCGCCATCGTCCAGGCCCTATTTAACGCTTTCGGGATGCCGTTAGGTGCATGCCCGCCTAACTTGTGATGTCTTCCTGTTAGCGGCATCCTGGTATTGCCGCAGCCAAGGGCGCTAGGACGCGCGCATGCCGGTAAGTAGGGGCACGGTACAGGCGGTGGTGGTAATGCTGGGTTTTGAGGCTCGTAATGGCCCGGACCGGTACTCAATGCCGGTATTACCATTACGCCTTCCTTTTTTCATTTCCTCCATGCTCGTAATGAATCCCATAGTCTGCCTCACGTTAGCCACATATTGAACCAGACACACGTTATCTGGCAAATCATACCACCTGACAGCCCCCAAGCTTGCTTCGGACAAACCCACCTCACCCAGACCAACCCCACGAGACAGCCAGACTAACGACAAAAGACTGACTCTGCGCGACAACAACACCAAGCCCACAGTCATACACGCAAAGAACCGAACCAAACCAATCAGAAATAATGCTTACAACTGTACTTTCATAACAAAAAAAACCAACCAGCAAAGCACTGCACGTGGGCTACCGCCCCTTCAACTGCAACCTCAACCCTGAAAGAATCTCAAAGGAAATATAAACCTAACGATTTACAAGGAACACAACTGCAACAACCCAAACTAAAAACCAAAAGGGAGTTAAACTCTGACACCAACCCCTCAGCGGACCGCCAAATAACAGAAAATGCCACGAAAATTAACTGGACCACGAGAAAGACAAAGGGCAGAGAGCACAAACCCAACTGAACGCCACCAAAGATCCACAACGGCAAAACAAACCCCAGCAACAAGAACAAAAACAGAATCCGCTCCGACAGAAGAGTAAAATCCCCAACTTCAAACACCTGCAAATAAAAACAGACAAACCTCTAAATATCATGAACTGCAAATCCATGCTCATAAACTTATCAAGGAATCCACCAACAAACATTAAATTCATACTGGTTTACAGACCACCGACATACGATGCAACCTTTGACAACTTCATAGAAGCCATCAGCAACATAGCCATCCAGCATGATCTTCTGATAATCCTAGGGGACTTCAACATATGGTTAAAAGAAAAACATCAACAAACCCAAAGGGTGGGAACCTCATCTATCGCTAGCACCTTGAGGTCGAACAATATAATAGAACGAAAGTGCTGCCAGGGTAACTGGAAAAACTAGTGAGAACGAGACCGAGGGATTGTAAGTATTAAATCATTATTTTTATTTCATTCTGATTTAAATATAAGGATAAAAATCAATACACATTATAATATAATCCATAAAAAACATCCTAGCATCATGAATCCATACATTCATTCAAGCTAAATTCACATTTTAGAACAATTCATAATTTTTAAGAGCTTGGACATATACAAAATCACTTTGACTGTATCTCTAACAGTTGTTCACTCCAACAAGTATCGACTATAGGTGCCCCAATTTATAGATCTTCATTGACACAAGGGCTTCCGGGTTAACAAATAGTTTCGACTCGACAGATTTTGTGTGTCTTCTTCAGGATAGGTGAACATATACAAATTCTAAAAAAAAAAACATAAAAATATCATTAAAATACAATCTCGTATCTATTCTCACTAAGTTTAACAAGCAATTTCTTGTTCTGAATTCGGGGAGCGACCTACATAGTCTACCTCTTACCCAAAATGATTCAACCATCTCTGAGGACAACTTTTAAATTTGGTCCAAATATTTTCAGCCTACACTTGTGTAGCCTGAGTAATCCATCCTAACCTCTTCATAACTTAGAGTCAGCAGACAAATCAAAACAGTGTGTTTAGAGGAGTAAATCTTCTAAATCAAACATCTTGTTTCATTTGAAAAAATATTTAAAAACATTTTATGCCATATCGCCTTTTAAGCCAACCACTTTTGCCATGGTGCAGTTCAATTCTAGTATGTCCTACTATCTGAAATGGCCCATCATACCTGCAGAATATGATCAGAGCTCCATATAGCTTCTGGTCCAATAATCTCTGGTGTTCATCTATAATTAATTTCACGGGAAAACTATAGAGGAAAAGACAACAAATAAAGGTGAGGAACAGGGATGGAGAAATTAAACCTAATCAATGATGAGCCAAGGGCGGTAAAAAATACCTTTGATCAGAAAAGGGGGCACCTTTCCCAAATAGTAAGATTATATGCCTCCACTCGAAGCGACAGCTTGTTCCATATATTCAGAATGGAAACAGTAAGTCTCTGTAAGATGACAAAGAACAGAAAATACGAGCTTTACTGTCTAGAAGCTAAAAGAGCCCATTGGTGTAAATAAGAGGAGAGAATTTTTTTTAGCTCTCCTAATGTATCTTCTTACGAGTGTGGGGCCCACCTCCCGGTGGAATAAAAAGGAAGTGTTCTCTTCACTGAGTGTGGTCAGCGCTGTTTCTTTTTTCAGAACCTGCACGAATGCCGACAAATGGCAAAGGAAAGAGCATAAGCCAAACTCGTTTGTACGCGAGACTCTAAGCGTTATTGGCGCTACTAATGCTGGCTCCCGCTTACCTTCTATTTTCGTCTAGTCGCGTTATCTCATCAGACCGAGGGAAAAAAACAGGAAGCTGCCATCCGTAACGAGGAAGAGAGAATTCAAAAACGCTGTGGTCCGTCTTTTATTTCAATTGGTCAAAGAAATTTGACACAAAGGACCGACCACTAGGGCCTCGGTGAAAGAAGATATATGCCGAGTCCTCAGCTCAGCAATACCTCACGTGGGGAAAAGTATAATAATAACTGAAAAAACTAAAGAAAAAGGAAAGGAAAATTTCTAACTCAATTAGAATGTATGACAAACCAATGTTATTTATAACGTGTAGACAGTAGTCCCAGGGGAAATGAGCACTGAAAGTAGTCCCAGGGGTAGTGAACACTAAAAAAGGACTAAAGCACAAATCAAAGTGTAGTGTGTGCAAACCCCAACCAACTAGTGGTTGATTGCCGACCACAAAGTTTCACTCACCATGGCATGTAGTGAAAACAAAAAAAAAGAAGAAAAACTGAAAAATAACTGAAAATTCAAAATTCACAGATAGCCTTGCGGAAGTCAGACAGCCGGCCGGCATCCAAACTAGATAGGCCTCTACGTATGTACTCAGAGAGGTACTAGTTAAGTCAGGAGACACAAAACAGCATCAAGCCTAAGGGAAGGCAGATAAAAAAAAGTTTTTTAATCAAAAAATTCCTTTTTAAAGAAGAATCTCCTATTATATTTAAACAGGATGGAATTCCTAGTGGTCTAACAGGAGGGGGAACACAGGTAAAAAAATGGGATTAGTTCCATTCTTCTTGCTGATTAAGGCCCTTGGCAAAACTTTGTGTGTGATATAACCACCACTGTCCCTTTTGTGACAAACGTGCCGCAGTATCAGCAGCATCCGTACCAAAGACCTTTTCCAAAGCCCACCATTTAAGATCATCTTGGCTATGATTCAATTCCAAAAAGTGAGACACCAATGGGGCATTCAATTGTCTGGTTCTAATTTTAGATTTGTGCTCACCTATACATAATTTCAATACCCACGAGGTCTTCCCAATATAAGCCTTTTTACACGGGCATATTATTACATATATTACGTTGGAACTAAAGCAGGTGGTATGGTGCCTCAGCGTCCAGTTTCTTCCATGAATGTTAATAATTGAAATATGCGAAGTACTAGCACAATTACAGAAATTGCCACAAGGGTAATGTCCCAGTACCGGAGGCATTCACCAGGAGGATCTAATAGTGGATTGTTTTTCTTGTGCCTGATTTCTGTCGGCTTTAGAAACCCAGTTTTTAATATTCATACCTTTTTTGAAAGCATAAATCGGTTTGGGTAGGGGCGAAATATTTAGCTGGAGTAAATGCCAATGGTTGGATACAATTTTTTAATTCTATGATGTTGAGTATTATAAGTAAGAGCACATACCAATTGGTCCTCACCCAACTTTCTTTCTTTATTGTCCTTTCTCAGAAGAACCTCCCTGTGTTGGTATCTGGCTCTTTTTCTCGAGAGTTTTAGCAATTTATTCGGATAGCCTCTCACTTTTAGTCTTTCTTCAATGATCGTAGCTTGTTTTTTTAAATCTTCCACCCTAGTGCAGTTTCTTCAAGCCCTTAGGAACTGTCCATAGGGGATATTGGACTTTAACGATTGTGAGTGAAAACTTTGATGCAATATGGTGTTTCTATCAGACTCCTTTCTGAAAAGATCAACCACAAGTTTGTCTTCATCCACCTTGATCAAGAGGTCTAAGAAAGGGATCTCCTTATTACTGGTTTGCATGGTGAATTTCAAATTGGGGTTCAAGTTGTTAATCCAATGGAAAAAATCTTTGTACTCGCCCATAGAACTATCTCAAATAATGAGTTTATCGTCAATATACATTTTGTATAGTTTAAGTGCAGATTTAAAGGGGTTGGATTCTACCAATATGTTAGATTCTTCAAAATCCCACATATACAAAGTGGCATAGTTAGGGGCAAAGGCTGCCCCCATTGCCATTCCCTTTATTTGCATATAGTATGTGTTCTTAAATCTAAAGAAATTCCTGGTCAGTGCAATTTCCAATAGTACTACCAAGAATTCACTGGGAACCGAATTGATGTCGGTTCTTGTTTGGAAGAATCTTTTCATAGTACCCATCAAGTCTGCCTGAGGGATATTGGAGTATAATGACTCCACATCTAGAGTAATTAAGATGTCTTTGTCTGTATTAAAAGGAAGAGATTCCACCATTCGAATGACATCAGTGGAGTCAGACAAATAGGTAGGGGTATTTCTTGCCAAAGGCTTTAGGAGAAATCTAAATATTGCCCAATCGGTTCTAAAACTGATCTGCTCAGGGACACAATCGGTCGACCTGGGGGTTCACTCATATTTTTATGTATTTTAGGCAACATGTAGATTAAGGGCATCCTGGTGTTACTGGGAGTGAAAAAACTTAATTCTTTTTGGGTAATAATCGCCCTCTCTAAGGCAAATTTTCCCAACCTTTCGATTTCCTTCAGAATGGTATGTGTGGGATCGCCTTGTAGTTTAACATACACTTCCTTGTTGTTAACCTGTCTCATAACTTCAAGGTCATACTTGACCACATCCCAAATAACTACTCCCCCCTCCCTTATCGGATTTTTTAATCAGAACTGATCTATCTGCTTTCAAATTTTTTAGAAATGCCCAATCTTCTTTGAGAAGTTAAAAAATTGTTTTAAGGGTTTAGCTTTGCCTTTACCTTCATAGATGGAATTGAAGTCATGATGAACTGCTTTTTCAAATATGACCGTCTCCTTAAAGATCATATTAGAGGAGGGAGTAAACTTGGATGGAGGTTTGAAAGGAGTGTTGGGTATAACTCCCGAAAGAGACTTCTGCTCAGTACCAAAAAAGTCTTTTAGCCTAATTTTCCCAAAAAAAACTCCTCAGTTCAATCTCAACATCCATTTTACTGGGATCCTTCATGGGGATAAAAGAAAACCCCTTTTCCAAAATGATGGTCTCTTTGGGAGTGAGTATCTTGTCTGATAGATTATAAACAGCCGAAAGGGAAATGTATCTTCGGTACGCTCTCCTTCTTGCCTCAAACAGGTTTCCTAAAGGAGGGGGCCCTATTTGTTGAGGAGGAAAAGGGAGTTCCTGGGGTGGGCAAGGCTGCATCTGCCCAGGAGGAGCAAAGCCTTGTTGGTAGAAATATGGTGGATATTGGAAGAAGGTATTCTGTCTTCCTCTCCTACCTCCTCTCTGATAACCTCTATTCATTTGCCTGTAATTATGCTGATAGCCTCTTCTCCCTCTTTAGTTGCCATGTCCCTCATCAGATGATGTATCTGAAAAAGCCACCTTTTTCTGAGTGGGTGTCCCTGGTATATTATCCGGGTCTCTCCAATATGTGGGTCTCTGGTAATCAGCATTCAAATAGGGATATGCCATTTCTTTCGAAAGGTTTTTAACATCTTTAATAAGTTTTTTCATTTTGTTGCAGTTGTGGTTTTAATAAATTCAATTACTTGGTTTTGAATAATTTCCAATTTCTTTTTGATATTGTTAATCGTGGTATCTGTTTTGAAAGCCAATTCGGCTTTTTGGATCTCTTCCTCAACAGCCATGCTTTTTTTCAAGGCTGTGTTTATTGTGAGGAGCATCCAATCTCTACTACATTTCGTTTCTATACTAGAGAAAGCATTTTTATATTCTACATCATCCACGAATAAGCAAGGCTCATTGCGGACGAGTAATCCTGTTGGAATGATATTTTTCTTTAAGTATTCTGTCAAAAGGTGGCTGTGCATTTCAGTTCTGAACTTCTTCTTTTTGAGGCGCAATATACTGTCACTTGTAATGTTAAGGTAATCTCCAGTGACATTATCCAACTGGAGTTTATCGAAAAACGAAGGAATCTTAATAATTTCTGCTAACTGTTCTTCGCTAAAAGAAACTGAATCAGAGGCAGACATGACAAACAGTGGGGGCTGGAAAGGAAGAATAGGAAACAATGCTTCTTGTCAATAAGACAAAGATAAAAGAAAGAAAGAAAGAAAGAAAGAAAGAAAGAAAGAAAGAAAGAAAGAAAGAAAGGTCTTCGAAGGAACCCGAAGGCGTACTCAAAAGGACCTAACTGATAAATAACTTTTACTCACACAGCAAAGTGCTGCACAATAATCAACAAACCCAAAGGGTGGGATCCTCATCTATCACTGGCACCTTGAGGTAGAACAATATAATAGAACGAAAGTGGTGCCAGGGTAACTGGAAAAACTAGTGAGAACGAGACCGAGGGATTGTAAGTATTAAATCATTATTTTTATTTCATTCTGATTATAATATAAGGATAAACATCATCAAACATTTCAATATAATCCGTAAAGAACATCCTAGCATCATGCATCCATACATTCATTCAAGCTAAATTCACATCTTAGAACAATTCATAATTTTTAAGAGCTTGGACATATACAAAATCACTTTGACTGTATCTCTAACAGTTGTTCACTCCAACAAGTATCGACTATAGGTGCCCCAATTTATAGATCTTCATTGACACAAGGGCTTCCGGGTTAACAAACAGTAACAACTCAACAGATTTTGTGTGTCTTCTTCAGCATAGGTGAACATATACAAATTCTAAAAAACATAAAAATATAATTAAAATACAATCTCGTATCTATTCTCACTAAGTTTAACAAGCAATTTCTTGGTCTGAATTCGGGGAGCGACCTACGTAGTCTACCTCTTACACAAAATGATTCAACCATCTCTGAGGACAACTTTTAAATTCGGTCCAAATATTTTCAACCTACACTTGTGTAGCAACAATACAACATCTATACAAGTGTAGCCTGAGTAATCCGTCCTAACCTCTTCATAACTTAGAGTCAGCAGACAAATCTGTCGCTCGTGACAAGGACTGTACCACGATCCTTCAAATCAGCATATATAAAACCACTTCTTAAGAACACAAGTGGCGATGTGGAAGACCTCACCAACTACAGACAGATTTCAAACATCCCCTACCCGGCCAAACTCCTAGAAACCTATGTATACAAACTAACCCAAGAACACGTAGAAAAACACCAGCTTCAGACCCGCAAGAGGAACAGAATCGGCACTCCTATCCATCTGGGACGACCTAAAAACAAACGCCGACTCCAACACAACCTCAGCCCAGATTCTGCTCGACCTCTAGGCAGCATTCGACAAAATAAGCCATGAAACCCTGCAGATACGTCTTTATGGGATGGCAAAAGGGGCACTTGCCCCAGGCCCCACCTTAGAGGGGGCACTATAAGGCTACATTATCTTTAGAAACCAGGTTCCATTGTTGAGAAAACTTAAATGGCACACGTTAGGATATTTTACGGGCTGCTGCTGAGGTTAAACCTATTGCCTGTCTGACAAGAATATTCTTATCTGATTAACTATTCCTGTAATTCTTTTTGTTCATTGTGTATACATAGTCTGTGATACCACAATAGCACAGCTCCTGTAGCATGTTTACCTTTCTGTGGGGACCCTTTTGATTATTTGCAACAACCAAAGTTGAAATGCATATTGATATATTTGAGTGCGGCAATGGTGAAGAAAATAGCTCAGCGTGTTAAGCACTCATTGCTGAGATCTGTGTTCATATGCAAGATTACAAAACCAAATTCCACAAAGGCTGACTCAGCCTTTCCTATCTCTGAAGTTCATAAACCTGTATGTCTATGCACTTTGCTTTGTAGCACATCAGGTGCTATTAACAGAAATGCACCTGCACAGGGTCAGACTGGGACAAGAAATAGGCCCAGACACCCACAGAAAAGTGGTCCACCCCTCGTCTCAAGACCCTTGACCTTGAGCCCACCCCAAAGTGACATCCCGGGAAGCAATGAAACACGACCTTTCACCCCTTGACAAAACAGGAAGTGGCATCAAATAGCATTGTTCCCAAGTACACTATGAAAAATATGGTCAAATAGGGTATTGCAAAAAAAAAATGTCAAACATGTTTCTTTTTTCCTCAAAACCGGCCCAGGCATGGGCAGAAACCGGCCCCCACTCCTCAGGGACGATTTCGGCCCAGCCACGGGCCAAAAGGCCGAGGGGCCAATCCGACCCTGCACCTGCACCAGATATGGGTTGCTATAAAAACAAAAAGTATCGGTTTGGTAAAGGTCTAGCAATCAGAAGTCGGTTTCTTCAGACAAATGGTTGTAAAACCCAGGCCGTCACCCCTAAAGATGAGCATAAAGTATTAATTCAAGAGTGTGAAACCAAGATGTTAATTTGCATGTCCTGGCTTTGTCAGCAGATGATCCAGTCATCCTGGACAAATCATTTATATAACTGACAGTACTGTGCTGTGGTTTGCTTTTTTGTACAATGCACAGGGTTATCTGTGAGTTTATAAATTAATAACAATTTCATAAGCCTGTGTTTTGGGAATATTTAAAGCTTTGCATACAAAAGAGAAACCCATATAAAATCTTTTAAGATCACATCAATTAGTATGCTGATACTCAAATACGTTCCTTGATGATGGAGGAAATTAAGGTAGAATCATCCCCATTTTTCATTATATGCTTCTATGAAATGTAGTTTTAAAAAAACTTAAGTTGGGTTGTTTGACCTGTGTACTTTCCAATTTGCTTGTATAAAATTAGATTATTTTAGTTCATGGTTAGATCTGGAAAGGAAACTAGCAGAAATTGCAGAATGGCAACGAATCCCAGCGTCACTGCTTAACCAATGTGTGATCCTCATCTCATTAAATCTCATTTTGCCTAACTTATCAAAATTATCAGTCCCCAAACCTTTAAAAAATGTCACCGCTCAGAGTGATTTCGTTCTCAGGGTATGGTCTTCAAAAAAGCCTCACACATGCTTTCAATGGCTACAATGTTACCTCCCCTATAATAGTGAGCATTTATATGTTGAACACTACAACCACTTGTTTCTTTGCTCTCCAATGGTAAAACTACTTGGAAAACATGCCCTTCTAATGTCAGTCTGTCTGGATACGGATACCTTCCTAGTAGCTTCTAATCTTCATCCAGTATTTATGCAATGGTAGGTGAAGCTTTCTTGTTTCTGATTGGTCTCTTGTATCCATGCTTGATCTCTTTTGCATTCTGTGAGGAAAGTAATCTAAGTAGTCTGTCTGATCTGGATTATCCGCACATTTTTCATGGGATCTGTGGCCTGCATTCATACTAAGGCCTGTATAGCTTCCTTGTGGCTGCTATTGATGAAATGTGCCCTGTACCAAAGCTACTACAGAAGTACCCTTATTGTGTACTGTTAATGTTGTCCTTGAAACGCAACTTCTTTATCATTCTGATTACAGCAAGAACGAAGAGGGTAATGGGACTGAAAGGTAGTACCTATGCTTATTATGCGAGGCAACTTATCAAGATATGAGCGGTGATCGTGATGGCGGGGAGGGTAACAACCAGATATTTGGATCCCTTAATTCTTTTGGTTTGGTAGAGGGGGGAGCACAGGTATCTGTGCCACGGGCTCCAAAAGTGATTAAGATGGCCCTGACACCCTGATCAAGAGATTGGAAGATATAGGTATAGCAGACATAGCACTACTCTGGATTAAATAATTCCTAGCAAAACAGGACAGAAACTGCATGGATAAAGCCCTTCAAATCAACTCCATGACTGTGGAGTACCACATGGATCCTCACTATCACCACTGTACTTCAACATCTATCAGACTCTGCTAATCAAGATTTTCAAAAAATACAACCTTTCGTGCTACAACTACGCAGGCGACACTCAAATCATCTACAAAACCAATGATGCACAAGCAGATCACTCAACTCTAGGAGAATGTCTAAAAGAAATCTATGACTGTATGAACGCCAACAACCTAAAACTCACCCCAGGAAAGACAGAAATCATGTTCATATTCACAAACCAAGAGAACACCACCCACATACCCTGGCTTGGCTGATAGACCTGGGAACCGCACTTATACGATCAAAGGTAGTCGGAAACCCGGGATTCCTAATGCACAACGCACTAACCTTAGAGCCACAAGTAAACGCGATAATTAAGAAATGCTTCTTCCTCCTTCACTCAACAAAAAGAATCCTACCTTTCCTGTCCTTCACCCACAAATCACTAACAATCAACAACCTCAACATGTCAAGAATCAACTATCCAAAAAGCCTCTACCTCTATACCGGAACACTTCCTAAAGAAATTACAACGCATCCAAAATGCAGCAGCTAGACTCCTCCTCAAGCTATCTAGACAAGATCACATCACATTAGCACTAAAAAAGGCTACATTGGCTTCCAATCAAACAACGTATCACGTTCAAAACAATGTGCATAACACACAGGGCAATCAGCATACAGGGAGCTGAATTCCTACAAAAGAAAAAAACGATCTACAAGTCAACGAGACAATGAAAACCGTCTGGAACCAAAGCCATAAGCCATGAAAAAACTAGGGGGCTTCTCTTTCTCCCACCTGGTGGCAAAAACCTGGAAAAACCTCCCAAAAGGAATAAGAAACACCCTAGACCACCTACAATTTAGAAAACTACTAAAAACCTGGCTCTTCAACACCTCGCAATCAGACGGAAACAACTGAAACAATAAAACAGGAAATACAAAAGAACAGGCTGACAGAACCCATGACTGCACAGACCACACCCAGAACTGACAAAGGCGAAACTCCCATAAGAACAAGAGAGAGAATGCTGGGTGGAACCGACCACGAGCGAAAACCCTATCAGGAAAGAACAATAGCAAACCAGGCTGACACATACAGGCACAACCACTAACCTTACCCACTCAGACAGAGAGATGGGTGCGGCAGTGGGTTGTGGGAAGATGGATCCGTGGGGACCAGTTTGCATAAACCACAGACTGGGACGTGGTGGCTGGCCTAAGTCGGAGCAAAGATGGAGGTGTAGAGATTAGCTAAGAGATTAGTTAAGGCAAAATAATGATAGAGAAATGAGACGGCAGTATCAAGTTTAAAATAGATCATTATAAGGAAGACAACTTTGTCTAAATTTCGAAAAGACACACAATAGGAGTGTGCGTTTCTCAGGACAATGCTAATAACCAACCCTACAAAAACTACAAAAATCTCTCCCCTCTTCACACACCTCTCAAAATCAAACTAAACACAACCAATACCTCTTAAACCACAGCAACCCGCATGCACTTCACCACACCGCAACAACAAAACGCACAAGCCCTCAAACCACAGCACACTATATGGACTTTGACTGAATACCACACCAAAACCTCAGCGAACTGTATTAACCAAACTGAAGCTGCCAACAGCACATCACAGCTCCCTTGCTCCTCTCCAAACGCTTTCCTACTAACACGCCCTAACCTACCCCCTTTTCTTTCAGATCCGCCAGAGCGCCAGGGGACCACTCCTGTACAAATATCCTTTAACATTAACATAATGAGGGTACACCACAGATTCTTCTCTGTGGTCTCGCCGCCACCTCTGCTTAGGCTTGGGTTTCTTCCCTGTCTGCTTCTCGGATGTCGAGATTGCTGTACCTTTGGGGTCCCGTGTAGCAGCTGCAAACGAGTTTGAAACTTAACGGTTTTCCTGATTTTTGTTCACATCCAGTGTTGTGCAGCGTGGGGCCTCCCACAGCCTGCATCTACAATCCTTTCTCTCTTCCCCTGCTTCTCCTCCTCCCTGTTTGGAGGCATGCTTTTTAACATACTTGTCCCAATAAAGTAGATGTCAGTATTTAAAGGGAAATTAACTTTTCTCACAAGATAACAATATCCCTTAGGAGCTTCTTCATCCCAACCTTGACAGTTCATATTTTCTTCTGTTTTAAAACATCTCATGTAGGCTATGGTACGTCCGGCTGGCAGGAGTTCCTCCTGGGAACGGGAGTCCTTGTTCCCTAAGGGGGAGTCTCTCCCAGTGAGGTCCCACCTGCCTCTACACTGCAGTAGGGTATTGAGGAGCGGGCTCACCTGCCTAGCCTCAAAGAGGTTTGGTGGGGGGGGGGGTCTCCCCCTTGGGGAGAAGGGATGAATTCCCTTGGTCGTCACACTACCCATCTTATTAATTGATGGTTTGGAGAAATTGTGTTTTAGGGTAAAAATGAGTGGAAAATGGGCTAGCAAGGGTTTGAAAATGTGCCACATTCTGGCGGAATTTCATAATGGTGTTGGCACGTAGGATCAGGCATTGAGACTCCACCTTCCCATTCAGAAATGTATCAACCTGATCCAAAAGCAGTCTTTAATTCCCTGCCAGGAGAGAGCCTGTAAGATGTGTTGTTGCAATTGTTTGCCCCTGGAGTTGCTTCAAGCCATCATTGATCTTCATAGAGATAACTACACGAGTGTGGAGAGGGTGGGGAGGAGATGACCAGCATTTTCAGTGGAAAGGGGTGTGCTCCAGGACTGTGTCCTGTCTCCCACCCTTGTTAAATTGTACTTTGTTTTCAATTTGGCATATGTCGAGTCTGACACTCCTAACGTTGGGGTAGCTGTGGGGCGGGTGGTAGGCTAGGAAGGAGGATGAACATTCTGCTATTTGCAAACTATGTATGTGTCCCAAGTATAAAGAAAACACCTATGTGATTGTAGAACTTTGCTGAACTTTGCAGAATAAAAAGCTTTGTGATTAATGAAAGCAAATCTAAATGTTAGCCTGCTAGTACAGTGACATTTTGAAGACAAGATTGGTTGTTGTGGGAACCCAAATAGATAAAGTGAACACGTTTGTCTATTTGGGCATCTGCTTTGAGGGAAGTGGAGGTTAAGAAGCATAATTGGAGAAGTGTAACCTATCCCTGAATGGGCTAGTGCAAGTGGAATGAGAAGCCGAGGAGCGAGCAGATGGTGCAGCGGAGCAACGAGAAACTGCTGGGCAGACGGAACGTGGAATGCATTCTTTTAGGAGGGCCAGCGGTACCGGGGGGAAGCTGCTCCTCTGTATCGGGTTGCCAGAAACATCCTGATGCAGTGCTGCCGGGCCGATGAACTTGTGCAATGTCTCTGGAGAGTCTCTCAATCTCGGGGTGTACAAGGAGGATGCAATGCCATCACCACAATTAGACTTAACAGGGAGGTCCGGTGGAAAGTTAAAAGCATGAGGAATCTGTGCGGAGAAAGGGAGAAGGGCTAAACCCCTTTTTCCTACATACATCCGCCAGGGAAGAAAAGTCAAACGTAGACTGGAAGAGCCAACTAGTCCCAGAAAGGGGAAATGGATCTACTGGGAAACAGGAAGCAAGAAGGTATGGTTTTTTTGGGTAAGATCAGAGGTGGACGGCCAAAAGACCAGCAGGAGGAATGAAGGACCAGCAGCTTGTGGAGGAGATTGATGGGGAGGTATTGGTGTAATGGCGAAAGTGATTCGGTTGTGTGAATGTGCATCTGTGAGACGAGTGGGTAGAAAGAATAATGTAAGGAATGAGTGTGAGAAGACTGGTTCAGTGTACAAGAATAGTGTGGTGTTTGGAGAGTGTAGTAGTAAGAGGAGTGGTCATAGTGGGGGGAGGAGTGGTCGTAGAGGAGAGAGGAGTGGTAAAAGTGGGACAAGAGTGGAAGTTGGGAGGAGAGAGGTAGTGATGGTGGTAGGAGGAGAGTGGTGGCAGTAAAGGGAGGCGTGGTATGGTGAGGAGTGTAGAAGAAGAAATCGAGGAGTGGAGTGGTAACATCAAAGGGTGAAGACGAGAACTAGGAGTGAAACATCAGAGGTTTAGAGGATTGGTGGGAGAAGAAAAAGGAGGGATATGGAAGTGAGAGTAGAGAGGGAGAGGTATAAGTGTGTGTGAGTAAACTGGCCTCAGTCTAACAGAGCAAGTGCAATGCACAAACCTGAATCCCTTAGTTCACTAACTAACCTACGGTTAGAGAACTGAAAGCTCGGAAGTCCCTGAGGGAAGGATAAGTTACTTACCGGTAACTCCTGTTCTCCAGCATTGGTACCTTTCATAGCTTCACATACTGTCTGACTATGCCCAGCCGTCAGGCTGGGAATCCTCTGTAACAAAGAGAAGTTTAATTTTTAAATAGAAATTAAGTCACTAAATGGTACAGTCATTCTTGGGTCGTTGTGCCCGCAGCCAATGGAAAGGGCTCCCTTAGCTCCACCCCTGGAGGCCATGTTCAGATTTGGCATAGCGCACGTAAAGTGTTGATAAGATCCAAGATGGAGTCATGTGGGTAGAGAGGAGGGTCGCACAGGAATCTATGAAGGATACCAATGCTGGCTAACCGGAGCTACAGGTAAGTAACTTATACCTTCTCCAGCATTTGATCTTTCATAGCTTGACATGCTGTATGAATAGATTACAAAGCAGTACCACATAACCATAATGGGCAGGGGCAAGCTCTTCATAGAAACACTTACCACAGGAGACACTGACCTTATGCAAACAGATTACGCAGAACCGCCTGAACGACTCTGTACTCTGCCATGGAATCCTTGTAGATACAGTAAAACCTTTTAAAGATATGCACATATCTCCAGGTTGCAGCCCTGCTAATGTCCAACAGGGGTACCCCCGAGAGGAAAGCAGCTGTGATAGCAATGGCCCTCGTTAAACGAGCTCTGGGGCCTGCCAGAGAGAGGCTTGCCAGCTTGTTGATGACAGAAAGAGATGCAGGAGGAAATACCTGCCAATTGATGATTTGGAAAGTGTGTTCCCTAACCCAGAGGGGCTAAAGGCCACAAAAGCTGTACAGTCTTCCTGAATGATCTTCTGTGTGAGACGTAGTATCTTAAAGCACACATTACTTCCAGAGAATGCAACGAGCATTCCACAGAGGAAACAGGAGGGCAGAAGAAGATAGGTAGTACTACTGGCTCATTGAGATGGAACGCAGGAGGAACCTTGGGTACAAATGACAGATTAGTCCATAATACCGCCTTGGATTGGTGGAAGACTGGGATGGGGGCTTTGCAGGAAAATTGCTTACATGCCTAGCCAACGTGATGGGGACGAGTAAAGCAGTCCTCCATTACAGGAACTTGAGGGGAACTTGATGCATAGGTTTAAATGGAGGTTTTATGAGTCTTGAAAGGACGACATTCAGCTCCCAGGTTGGTGCTTGTCGTCTGACTGGTGGAAAAGAACTGAACTGTACCCTGCTGAATTCTTTTACCAAGCAGTTGGACCACAGAGAAGATGCAGAAGGGGAGCCGGTGTATGGGGAGATAGCCACAAGGTCAACTGTAATGGAGGAATGTGCTAGGCCCACCTTAGCCAGCGACAGCAGATATGACAGATGTCCTTCGGCTGAATTGTAAACTGGTCTAGGGCCTGCGCTTTACACCAGTGGGAAAAGCGTGTCCATTTCCTCTTGTAACATTTAAGCTTGGAAGGAGCATGTGCTCGCCCTAGAATGTCCTTGCCCTTCCGGGGCAGTGGGACATCGCTGCTTTCTAGGAGCAAATCGAACAGAGAAGGCAGCTTTATTGGACGAGCGGAAAACAGAGCGTGAAGGTCTTAGTACCAGATCTGTCTTGGTCAGCCAGGGGCTGCTAAGATCAATTTGCACCGATGTTATCTTAAGGTATTTAACACACGATGCACTAGGTGGACCAGGGGAAGGCATAGAGGAACTTCCCCTTCCAAGGGAATGTGAAGGCATCCCCCAGGCTCTCCGGATGAGGAATCCTGCTGGCAAAGGCCACGCACCTCTTGTTGTGGTGGGTGGCGAACAGGTAATTTTCCGGAGTGCCCCAGCAATGGAAATCCAAAACCTTTTTTTTACCAAAAAGTACCCGGGGTCTGGGGTAATTAGGGGGGTATACTCCTGGTCCCTGCTGATGGGATGGGATTCTTTCAATGGTTCCCTTGGACAGAAGCGATTGATATTCCTGTAGTAGCAGATGGGCGTGCTTCTCTGACTTTCGAAAGGGAGGAATGGTGGGTGGCTGCTTGACAAACTCCAGCATGTCACCCTGCTGGATAAAGGATATCACCCATCCGCCTGTGATGATGGATTTGCACTTGTAAACGAATTGGGAGAGCTCCCTTACCCTCCACAGGGTGTCAAAGTGGGGGGGGGGGGGGTCGGACCTGCAACGGGTTTGGTTTGTTTGGATGGCTGGTTCCTGGTATGGGAGAAACCTTAGCAGCACTGATTACCCTGGTACTATTTTGCCTTGGTCTTGCAGGTGTCTGTAGCCAGGTAGGAAGTGTTGACAAGCCCTCCCTTGAGGAGCCAGGAGTAGGGAAACAGAAGCTGTGCTTTACCGAGAAGGGGCTGTGGACCAGTTCACCCTCCACACAGACGGGGAACCTCTGCCAGCCGGCAAGAGAAGGAGAGCAGGAGAAACCTGCCAAACTCTTCACTGGGGAAACCAGTGTCAAGCCCACCCTGGAGGAGCTGCGAAACAGAGTAAATGCAGGGAAGAAGGAAGACAGACCGGGGATCCGAACAGGGAGAAGAGCTGGTCCAGAGTGCAGGGACAACGTCGTGAGCAGTAAGAAGGACACTCCTGATATCCCCAAAGGCTGGCAGTCATGGGAAGATGGTCCTATGCCGACAAGGAAGAAGCAGTCACGGCGGAGCTGCCGGCCTCTGGAGACGATAGACGAAAGCAGGGGAAGCCCCACCATTGACGGCAGGCGCACAGGACATCCCAAGAAATATTGCAGACCACAAACCCAGGTAGCTGATGATTGGGGAGGCGCCGGGTGCCCTGAGAACAATCTGAGGGGGCAAGTAAGCCCATAGAGCCAGACAAATTAGTCTGGGACCCTAACAAAAGTCAACTGGCCTAATCAGGTGAAGAATATTTGGTGGAACAGTGGGCCAGATTTAGGGGTCTACTAAAGGAAACCCGCAGTGCGGGTCTGGGTCCTGCACCCATATAAAGAGATGAACAATAAATACAGTGCTTGGCAAGCGAGTAAACCAGGTCTTTAGATAACACCAAAGCCTGGGAGTGCATCCAAGCTTTTCTCCTTCGTCACATTACCCAGTGGAAGAAAACCAGGTCTGCCAACCAATGTCAGGGACCCACCAAAGCCTGGGATTGCATCCAGGTTGTTCTTCGTTGCAGTGCCTGGTGGGAGGAAACCCTGTCTCCAGTCCCCAACAATTATTGAACTCTATCTTTGTCTTTGCAACTATGCCTTGTGAGAAGAAACAAGGTCTGCCATAGAAGGAATAACTGGGGCGCAGGGTTTTCTCCAAACGTTGTTGAACTTTGCAAGATACATGAACAAGGCCGGGGAAGGGTGATATTCCCCAATACCTCAAGGTTTGAAGATTCCAGAACTGCCTTTTGCTCAGGGGGGAAGGGTGCCACTCCCTTTGGGGCTGGAAAGACATTATTTTCATTTAGTTTAAGCTTGGACGTGAGGGACAGAATTAGGATTCTGACATTGGACATTGGGACTTTTGCTTTGGACATTCTGACACTAGTCAGTTGAGGTAGTGAAAGCCCCTCTTAGAGTTAGGCAAGTTAGGGTTTTCTTTTTCCTTTTTGGAACAAAATAAAAGTTTCTAATAATCACCATGACCCCTGTGTGTCAGAGCCTTACTTCTGTACCTTTACACTAAGTTCTTCGTTGCTAGGGAAAAGGGTGTAGCTGAGGCCAAGGCGCTGCGGCGCCCCTATAGATACTGACCACAATGTCCGGTCAAGCGCAGGGCTCGTAGAGGCATTGGGTGGTGTCGTTAAAGCAGCGCTGCATCCCCTAGCAGCAGAAAGGTTTTCTGAAGTGCAGCTGCGCTATGGAATGTCCATCAGAAATAACATTACTGAGAGGTAAATAATTAGTTAATCAGTGATTGTTAAACATGCACCAATATGAACTGAATCAACCACCATGCCTGGTACTATGCTGGCGTATGGGGCTAAGCTAATGAGGAACACTTCAGTCATCCCATCAGCCAAACCCATTACTGGCACTGTAGGAATGTCATTCCGTTTAACATACTCGCTCACTGCGGGCACAAGCGTTGAAATACGCACTAAGAAAACGGAGAAGTTCTCAAACGTACCTGATTGTGATGGACTAAATCTTCCATTATCAGGGAGCGCTACAGACAGATGTTGCGGTTTAGTGGCATGAATGCTGCAGATTCCTGGACTGAAATTCCAAGATGACAGTGACAGTCCAAGTACCATTTGTAGTCATGGAGGAAACCGGTGAGAACAACTCCCAAGAAAACCCTGTAATAAAAATCCAAAGTACAGATTCAAATGTCTGTTGGAAGTACAAGCATGGGACCAATCTAAAATTAAGACAGTTAAACACAATTGCCTTAGCCAATCCAAAGGGCTGATTCATAGACCTCATCCCCAGAAGTCCTATAAAAGGAAGATAAGAAGAGAATGGAAAGAGGCAAGATCTGGAGGCATACAGTCCCAACTCCATATCATCCCATGGTACGTGGGCACCTGGCTATCTAGGTGGAAGATGCCCAAGCTGTCACTCAGGGAAGTGCTGAATGAATGTACTGATTCAAAAGAGTACTGACTACTGGAATGTAGGCAGACCTAGATCATTTTCCTAGACCAGGCAGAAGAAAACCTCCAGGCAGACGCTTCCTTCCCAGAAACGACCCGTGTCAAGAGGGTGACAGAATATCGACTTCAGAAAAGGACCCTGAATGAAGGGAGGAGAAAATGCCCATTAAACACAAGGTCTGAGAGGGGCTGTAGTTAAATGTTGAAGAAACTCCCAAGGTCTGGGAGAGGCCTAAGCAGAAAGTTGAAGAAACCAAAGGTCTAGGAGAGACCTGATGTGCATGTTGAACAACCCATGCTCTGGGAAAGACCTGCTGAGAAAAGCCATGATCTGGGAGAGATGAGATTGAAACGTATAGAAGCTGAGGTTCTAGGAGAAGCCTACAAACTGCAAAATGTATGTCAGAAAGTCTCAAGGTAGGAAGAGGCCTAATGAAGACAATCCTGTGATGTTTAAGGTTTGCAACTTTCCGTTGGCACACCGTTCAACATTACTTTGAAGAATAAGGGCTGATGGAGGGGCAAGGACTTAAAAGGAATATATTAAGAACTTATTTATTTAATTCCCCTACCTGAAATTATTGTACCTTGGAAAAGGATGTAATGGGGCAGACAAATAAATATGCAGGTATCACCTTCTGCCCCATCTCAGATAAGTATGCAAATACCAATTCCTGCCCCTACTCCTCACCAGTACCGCACAGGTGAGAGAATGATGCCAGCTGAGGCAGCCCTACCGGACAATGATTCTAGGGGTGAGAGACGAGACAAACTAAGGCAGGTTCCAACAAACAATACTTTAAATAGTCAATGTACATGCCTCTGCCATAAAGAATTAGTTAGGTTGTGCAACACTAGTAGAGATTACAGCTCTATAGCAGAGAGCACAGGTAGTGTGCTGTATATAGCATAGAAGAGTGAAGGATTCCGAAATACCAAGAGAGGGACTCACTACTCTCATGAAGCAGATGGAATTATAGGCAGGATAAATGCAGCATACACGTTCAGGGAAACAAACGTATGGCAGGTGCACAAAGTGAATGAGCAGAAACGAATATAGGTCTCTAATTTCGAGGCCAGAAGCGCAGAAATGCATCCTTTTTCTCAGCACAAAGGCTGCAGCAGGCCTAAGAATTAGCAAGGCCTCAGACAAGATGCTGAACACATTAAAACATATTTATTTTAGAAGTTTTGAAGCTGCCCAGAACAGCAGTTCGTAGCAGGCATCACGGTCAGGTGCATGGAAGAGAGTAGTGGATGTACAGAATGCAGGGACGAGTTAACAGTTCCCAGGATGAGAAGCAGCAGACTCCCAAGCTAATTAAAGTTCAATAAGAGTACAAACAGCCATGGAGGCCCAGGTGCATGAGATCAGCGTGTCAAAAGACTCTATTGCAGATAGACGAAGAGTATCTTAAGTGGTAACAATGAGTACAACATGCGTGTTAGAATTAGCTACCAGTCCAGTAAATAGGAAGAAATTAATTATCCGACCCTGTCCCCTAACACGTGATCAAGACATGAAGAACACTGACTAATCGTTATTAACCAAGTACAGATAAGACTCCTGCTGAACTCCCTAGCATGCACACTGACATGAGATGATACACAAGGTGAAATACAAAGGAATATAAGGGCCATGGCCTGGGAATCATGGGGAGTACCTTTAATTGGTATTAGTGCAGACCACAGACTTCTCGCTGCCCCTACCCTATTTGTCTCTCAAATCTTGACGTCCCATCAAAGTGTCCAAGGTTGGTGAGTAAAGTGAAAACCAATAGAAATCCCTCTTGCCACACCACCCATTATGAATAACGCCAGCCAATTAGTGTCCAATGTCTTGTCAAATAAAAAAGGCCTATACAAAAAAAACCTATTGTCAATCCTTACAGCTAAGGAAAATAGTGTGGTATAATGTTCATCAGAAAAGAAAGAAGTGTTCTCAAGATAAGTCAGGATGGTATGGCTGGGGTCTCCCTTCACCATGTTTTTAGCACGGGACAAAGTGGGACTCCTGAGCACAGCACACTCCAGGGCCTCGCCAGCACAAGGTTACAATTCGTTTCCAAAATATCAGGGCCTTCTGTGGCCAAGTCCCTTTCACACAAAGTTTGTTTGTTTGTTTATTCATTTGTATTGCGCGCCAGACCCAAGCGTATTAGGGTGCAGACGTTACAAGAGGATTCAAATCTTGATTACAGGGATAATCACAGGTAGCAATACAGGGAAGTACAGTTATACAGTAAAATCATTGGTCGTGTGCTTTAAGCCAGTTGATAGGTTTCTGTCTAAAGTGCGTATATGGTTGGTCCACTCGTGCAGGAGGTGGCAGTGAGTTCCGCAACTGAGCAGCTTTTACAGGAAAGTCTCTTGCCTGAGAGGACCTGATGTGTTACAATCAACGAAAACAAAAGTTCCTTTAATCAATCTTCATGCAGTGATTACTCTTCGCCTTAGGACCCCCCTCTGCCAGGCTCCGATCCCTCTTACAATGTGGGCTTCCCTCCGTCGGTTTCACTACAGCTTTTCAGTCACAATTTAACATTCCAGAGTCTCAATGTGTTTTCAAACAACCATTCCACTTTGGACAACCCTCAGCCGGGTTCACTCTTGTCAAGTACACAGTTCAATTTGCTTTCTCACAATTCAGGATTCATTCTCGTTAGCATTCCCTTTGGCATCCCTCCGTCGGGTTCACATAGACATTGTAACACAGTTCATGATTTTCTAATACAGTTCATAATTTGCTCATCTCATCAGAAAGTGGGGTTCCCTTCCCCTAGCTTTTTCCTTCTTGTCAACGTGTCAGAGACGTTCGATTGTACTAAGGGTTTAACTCGACCCTTGTACGACCCCTCTGCCCCCTCATGCAGTCCTCCTAGTACTTTTAGTTTGAACAAAGGGGACCAGCTAGAGTCTTTCGAATGAGCGCCATGTGGCGCCTGACCACTCTGCAGCTGGTCCTTCACTGGACTTTCTTTCAAGCTTTCACACACAAGTTCTTTGTTCAAAGGTTCATACAATGTTGCAGTTCCCAACGTTGGGCTCAACACAGTCCGGTTTTTTATCAGATCTCTCTCCGACTCACCGGCTGTGCTGAACCCGTTGGCGTTTCTTGCCTCTGGAGTCAAGGACAGGCCCACGGTAGCAAGCGCGTCTGCCCACCTTGGTTATCAGTGCGGGAGGGCTCTCGGCACGGTTGACATCTGCTACACCACACGCCAGCTGGTCTCCCCGGTTTTATGATTTCTCTTTCTCAGGCTTTGTAGGCCGGAGTTGAACAGGGCAAGGGCCATTCCCTCCTCGTCGTCCTTTAATGTCTCGCCGCATTTCTCCTCTGTTTGAACTGCCAGTCAGGAATAGCTGCTTCCTCGTGCTTTTGTCCTTGCTGGTAGTGTGCACTTGTGCTCTGCCTTTTATACCTCTGGGAAAGAGAAAGGGCCGTCAGGTGTGTGTAATTATTGTCAATTGCCTGACGTTGTGTTAAGATATGTCAGGTAAACGGCTCTGGTGTTAGTCTGTTGTCTTTCAGGGTGTAAGAAAGTTTTTGTGTCGAAAAAGGGGTGGGGGAGTAGAGCTTCTTCATATCCTACGAGGTAAGATGGGGAACAGGTGTTAATGGGAAGGAGGTACCGCATCTCAACCTTCGGTGCCCCATTTCTACTTTCCAAAGACCCCCCATCCATGTGATCCTCCCCCACTGGTCCACCCCAGGAACTGGATCCAATAGCGGTGGCCATGTCCTGGCCACCTGGATGATAGATCTCCGGGGACTAGCGGGTGAGACACCTTCAGATTTCTCACACATCATTGCTTATGTATTTTTTATATAAAATCTGCATACACTCATCATAATATTAAGCTACTTGTATGCTGTCCCGACCGAGATTCTGTGTTTTGAATAAAGCTGGGGTTTACTGTTCACTCCGAGTACTCCATTATTGAGTATTATTTTTACTAGTGTGGCAAATTGGCCCCATCTCTACAAGGAACTGTTTTTTTCATGCTCCATCCCTGGGACTGTTTTGTTTAAAGAATGTATTATTTGATGATGAACTCCTAATCCCGACAGGCATTTATGCCTGTCCTCGAAGAGAACCAAGCAATAAAGGCCATCTTGATCCAAAACCTAAAGCGTCCCTTGTTTCACTGTTCAGCTGTACCCCAGAGGGCAGTTGCAGATCAGGGTAAGTGTCCCCATTGTATAGATGCAAAGAAATTCTCCCTTCTTGTTCATATGTCCTGTGTATAATGGATATGCAGTGGTGGATTAAAACAGTCCTTAATAATGCAGGCATTTGCCACACCCCATAGACCTTACTCTTCTTTGTGGTTTTACAAATAATCCCTAAATCATATTTGCTGTGGCAAATGTCTTGGGAGCCGCAATGGCTAGGATTCTTCAAGCCAGCAATTCTGAAATCATTTTTACTTAACTTGAGATATGCATTCAAACTGATTTTCAGGGGCAATGTTACACAACTTTCCTAGGCATGAAAGTGTTGATATACTATATCTGACCAGACTTGGTTTATTGTCAGCTTTGATACCGGAGAAAGTCTGCTTTCATAGGCCCACTATTGCTTGATATTTGTTTTTTTTATGTGTATTGTTTGTGGTTATATTCTTAGTATAATGAATATAATGGTATGTTACTCTTTTCTGTTTTGATATGGTTTCTTTTATTGTTTGTATATCCTGTATGTGTGTTTTATTAAGAGACGTTTTAGCTTTTATGTGCAGCGGCCACAATGAATCGATTTTAACTGACAATAATGCATGTCAGAGCATTCCTCTTTTTTCAGTGCCCATTATTCAGTTTTCACAATTCCTTGTGATAATCACATTTTATTTGCATTTTCCATGAACAATAAAAACAAAAGAACAGACAACTCTCTTCCCCCATCCACCACCTACTTCGATCCATCCTTTTTCTGACTTGATCCCCAGACTCCAGGACATTCCCATTCGGTACCTCCAAGCTCCGAATCCACCCCAGTAAGGCTGTTTGGAATGGCACCCAAACAACCCTCATATCCCACTTCTACATTCTTATACCATAGCAAGCCATCTACTCCATGTTTCCCTGCGTATCCTGAAGCGCTTTGAAACACATTGTGTATAGGCGCTATATAAATAAACTATCATATCATATCATATCCCTTCACATTCTCTTTGCTTATGTACCTTTTTCTCCAATTCCATGCACGTGTCTAGGTCCACCTGCCATGTCCCTGTTAGCTTTCACCAGGGCAATATTTACAAACAGTTACACTGATTACAAACAGTGCATCATATTTTTGACATATATATGCCACCCAAATTCCTAGAAGAACTAGCTTGGGATCAGTGTTCAACTTCAAACCGATGGTAATGTAATATAAGTGGTCTTGTATAAGGGACTGGCCACTTTCACCACAATTTCCCAAAAGGCTGCTTTGTTTTAATAAGAATTTCCAACAAGTTCCTGTCGCACATGCTTGGGGTGGAATGGGTGAGGGCTGTGAAGGTGTCCCCCACACAAAACGTGGGTCAAGGAGCAAGTGGGGGCTGAATAAAAATATTGGCTGCAGTGCCAAAACCGAACGTAGAAAATGTGGCTCTGTAAGAAGGCGTAGGATCATTTGTGGGATAGCAGGGGAGGCATAATGCACCTACAATATATCTGCAAAACCTGATACCCTACTGTCTCAGGCATCTAATTGCACGCACACAGGCCTCATGATGAATGGAAGAAGGAAGCCTATTTCAAAGGACATCAGTACTCTGAGTACCATGGCAGCAGCTATGCTTTAATTTCTCTACAGAATCTATTGGATTGGCTCCTCTCCCAAGGTACACGCCAGAGATTTACACTTATTACACATGTGACCTTGTGTGTAGTCCGATCATATGGCTCTTCCTTGGATTTCCTACCTGTTAGCACTGCTTATAAGCTTCCACATCCTGAAGCTTCATGTTCGCTGATTGAGTTCAGACCCTCTTACAGTGGGACCCCATTTGAATTGCTCTCTGCCTTCTCAGTGATTTTTTTTCTTGCTCAGTGTTGTATTCCCCCATTTTTTTCTTGCTCTGCTTTGGAAGCCCAGTCCTTCCCATTCTGCCAAAGACAGTCTCCCTGCTTCTTTCCCTTGTGCTTTGTCCCTGCATCGCCCAGTCTCTGCTACTTGTCCTGTTTCCCTACAGCCTCCTACCCCTTACCCCTTATGCTAAGTCTTTGCGGTCTTCACCCCTGCTGCCTGTTCTGCTCTTTCCCTGCTTTGTTCAGTCTATATGGTCTAAAACATGACCCTGTATAGCTTGCTTATGTTTACTCCTTTCCCCTTAGTTCTAGTTCAGAGCCCTATGTTCCTGCCTTCTAGGTTGCGTGTTTCCAGTCTGGTATTAGTTTGCTTCAGTTTCCTAGATTCAGTCCCTTATCACAGATTGCTAGTTACCTTTTTTCCAGTCCCTTACTACATTTACCTCATTCTAGTCCCTTGCTCCAGTTACCTTGTTCTAGTGCCGCGCTACAAGTTTCCTTGTTCCCAGCTCCCGCTTTCCTATTCTACATTCTTGAAGACTTGAACCTTTCTTCTCTCTTTTGCATGTCATGGACCACTCCTAGGCACTTATTGTACATCTTGTGTGCCTTATCTTACTATTTGACCCGCCTCTTACCTGTCTCCAAACCCTGTTTGCCAGGGTTCGAGATATCCCTGGTGCTGTGGAATGGAGAAGGGATGGAAAAGGAAAGGTTAGTGCAGGATGGCTTTTCGCAAACCCCCCAAGGAGAAAGACACTACGTTAAAATAACTGGCACACAAAAGTAAAGACAAAGGAATGCTGGTGTGTGCTTCTTTAGTTCTTTGTTTATTTATACTTTTCTCCTCCTCTTGTATAAAAAAGGGGAAACACGAGACACAATATACAAATAATATAAAACCTAAGCAGCTGCATAATCAATACTTTAAAAAAATATAGTCCTTTGTAAAATATTTTGTTATTTTAAAATATAAATCTTTCTTAAAAACATCTGTCAAGTCTTTATGCAGTGCACTGTACAAACTATATATAGATGCCTTACTTTGGACACAGCCTGGCCAGGGCTGCCTCAAGGTCCTTTCTGCTGTTTGATCTTTCTGCGTTCTGATGCCCACTTGTGATGGTTCCCTGGCAGGCAGACCGCAGCAGTGTGTGGCAGGCCCCACAGTCTTTACTTGGGCTGGGCTGCGTGTGGTAGGTTCAGCCTAGCAAATTCTAGAAATGTGGACGAGTCCCTTCTAAGTTGCCTGGCCTCGTATGTTCTATGCAGCCCTGTGTTGACTACAGTAATGGGGGACCCCGCAAACTCCTGAATCCACGTCACGCCTGGAAGGGCGCTGCACCTTTAACAATTGTGCCGCTGAAAAGGCTGTTGCAAAGTTGGGCACTCCCTGCTGTGGGGAGCGCTGGTAATTAGAGTGTCCGGGCCGCAGCCGTGTTGAGAGGGTTACCGCAGAGGCAGCAGTGATTGTGATTTGCTCGCCTACTTGTCAGGGGAGCGCCTCTCACCAGTCCCGGCCAGCAGCAGTGACAGGCGCGTTATTTGTGAGAGAAGGATCCCTTGCGTGCCCATAAAAACTTGTAGTATAAACCACAGTAACGTACCATAAGAGCCTTTGTTTATGAGTGAGTGGGGTGAATGGGGAGGTGACTTTAAGAGATGGGTGCCACCACTTGCTCTCTGATGTTGGATGCGGGCAGATATAGCAAGATTGCCCTGGTCAACTCCACAGGATCAAGGTCCTGGGGCAGTGGCGCATCACCTGTGGCCCGTTAAATCCTTTAGCTCTTTAACAGCCCAGGTGCAGCATGAGCATGGTGGCAGGAGCATGAGTGAGGATCCAGTGCTTATGGGTTCTTGTGCAAATGTCACTATGAAAGGTGAGAAGGAAGGGGAGAAGATAATTGCTGTTGCACCAAGCTGTAACACAGTAGAAGACTGGGGAGAGCAGTGGATGCCCTGCCAGAGGTATGCAGTTTTCGCACGATAGAATTGAAAATACCAAACCAACCTGATATGAGCTCTGTCCACAGCACCCACACAAATCTGAAACACTGGTGGTTTTAGTTAAACAATGAATACCTAGCCAATCCTGGGCTGGGCAACCAAATTCCAGCTCAGGGTTGGGGGTAGCAGGCTATATAACCCAGGCAAGCAAAAGCCCACTGTATGGTTGTTTGGATTAGCAAGAGGAGTGGAGGAGAAGGTGTAGACACGAAACAGAGGCTGGAGGTAGAGGGGAGGTTGGGAGTGAACGAGAAGTTGGATGTCCAGGATAGGCTGAGATGGAGTGGAGTTTGGGAGGAAGAAAAGCATGAGATTGGTGTGCATAAGGAACGGTTGGCAAGTTCTGGGTAGAAATGCAGGGAAGATTTGAGAACAGTAAATGATGCGGAGGAGAAGGGAAGGGTAGACAGTGGAAATAATATATGGCAAGGAGTAGTAAGAAGAGTGTAGTGAGCAAATGTAGAGGAGCATAGATGGAAGAAACACAATAAAATTACATGATTTATTGAAAGAATGGGTTCGAGTAAGATGCAGGGAAATCTGTGATTTTACTGTGGCGTGTAATTTCAAATTCGAAATTGCTGAATTCGAAATGTGCCCCCCTACTTAACTGTTGGCGGCACACCTCATTGTCTACCACCGACTCGCCCATCCCTCTGCCATGCCGGTTCCCCTCACTTACGTGGATGGGAACCGGTGCCGCAGGGTCCTCTCATTTTTTCTTTCTTTTAACTTGATTGTATAGAGAGCGGGGGCCACCCCCGCAACTCCCAATGCCATTATAGTGAACAAGGGTGCAGGGATACCCCTACAGCCCCCATTCCCCTTGTTCACTATAATGGGACTGAATGGTGTATTCGTTAAAGGTTTTCGGCTGTACTCATTTGAACAAATATACCATTAATCTTTTTGTTTGAAGTACATTTCCACAGATTCCAGAAACAGAGAAAACTGAAATGCCTAAGAACGATGAGAATCATAGGTTTGAGTGGTGGAGGGTGAGGAGTCATTACAGTTAAGGAGGTACACAACATATGCCTACCGGTTGTGTGTACGAGGCGGTAGGTGAAATGAGCATGTGGTGGGGTGCTGAGGTTGACTGCCTGGTGTTGAAGAGAATACAGGTTCTAGATCAGGTTTTAGGTCCCTTAGGCACAAGCTGACATCGGGAGAGACATGGAGGAAAGTCAGTATGGGTTGGTGGGGACCAGGATAAAAAAAAATAGGGGGTCACACTCATGGATTTGTGTAACCTCTCTAAGTTTAAAAAAACCTAACCAGAACTCCAGCTTAATTCCTCATGTAAAATATTCAAGAGCTCAACTCTATCCTGGATTAAGGAATGGCCTGCACTCTTAACAGGAGTCTTCCTTATGTTATTCTTAAGCAGTACAACAGGGTTAATCAGTTCAATAATAATACAGAGATATATCGACTTCAGAGTGTCAAATTTACAATCTTTAGTGTAAATCACATTATTACGTAATTCTGTTTCAGTTAAATTAATAACAAGTGTACAAAAACAATAAGTAAAAAAATAATGCCTCAGTACACCATTAAAAAAAAACATTTTTATTAGTGTCTCAATGTACAATACAAGAGAAGAAATTGAATGTATCAACTCACCCCACACCCCTTCCCTCGACAGAGGTGTAGTCCATCTTTTAAGTAGCATAGGTTGCTTTAGATTCCCATTATGTCCAGTATCCTGATCGTGTGTGGGCACCATTGCACTTGGAAGTAGTCACTTTGCAGAAAACTCAATTTCGCCCCCCATTCCTGTTTGAATCCCTCTTGATGTCCCTGAATCCTATACGTTACCCACTCCAATGATACAAAATTCCAAACTTTCTGTAGCCAGTCCTAGAGCGTGGGTGGTGCGTGTTGTTTACACTGTTGCACTATCAGCAACCATGCCGCTATTAATAGGATCATAAATCCCAGTTTCTGTACTTTAAGTGAGTGTTTTCAACCCCGGATCCCTCATCCCAAACATCCAGATCTTCTCCCCCAACTGCTCCACCCCCTGGAACATTCCTTGCATTTGGGTTTTCACCCCCTCCCAGAATGGTTGTAGTGGTGGACATTTCCTCCAATTATGTGTCCAGTCCCCCACTGCCTTACATCCCCTCCAACATTGATCATATGTCTGGCGGAACATTGCATGGATCCTCTCTGGCGTATAGTGCCATTGTAAGAGGATTTGAATCCACATTTCCTTCACCTGAATGGAGCGAGTTTGTTTTGGGATGGTTCCCCAAAGGTACTCCCACTGCTTCCTTGAAATTGTCTCCCCTAGGGTTTTTTCCCATTTCTTCATGTAGTTCCATTGGATGAGCTCTTCCTGGTCATTCAAAAATCTATAGAGATTTGATACTAAACTCTTTGACCCAGTGTGGGTCGTTATATATTTTTCAAATGGTGTCAGCTGTCACATAGCTGCCTCCTTAATTGATGAGGTAGTCAACCTGTGTTTCAGTTGGTTATATTTGAACTGGTCATTCCCCTTCAAACCAATCTCCTGTAAACAGTCCTCAAAAGTCCTAAGGGTCTGTCCATGGTACATATCCCATATCTTTTGACAGTCTACTCTTTTCCATTTTTTGTATGCCCCCTTTCCCACCCCTGGCTGAAATTCCGGGTTCCCAAACATCAGATAGAATGGGGATGGTTTCACTGTGAGCGCCCCTCGTTCAAGTGTCTTTTACCATACCTCTGCCCCTACCCCAATTATCTCACTAATTTTAACATTAGGATGTCTCTTTTGTTTATTTAGCCACATGAGCCCTTGGAGGGGTGATCCCGCTACCGCCCTGTCTTGTCGTGCCCATATTTTATGTAGACCTTCGGCCAATCATTCTCTCATAACTCGTGGCTGGGCTGCTTTATAATATATATGAAAATGTGGGAGGGCTAATCCCCCCCCCCTTGTTCTTTGGAGCTGTTGATATGGACATTGCTACTCTGGGGATCTTTTCTTCCAGATATACAATGAGAGATTTAAAGAAGGTCTTCGGGCCCCTAATGGGCAGTGCCTTAAAGTAATGTAACAGCTTTGGCAAGATCATAATTTTTACTGTTGTCATTCTCCCCCACTATGATACTGTGAGTGGGTTCCATTTCATGAGATCGAATGTAATCCTATCTAACAAATGCGGATAGTTTGCGCCATACAGTTGCCTCATCTTTGTGAGGGTTATGCCTAAATATGCTATACCCTTTTCTGCGTTTTTCAGTTGTGTTTTCGTTCCCAGCCTATCCATCACTTCGGCGTCTACCGATAGGTTCAACATTTCCAACTTCTGCCTATTTAGTTTTAACCCTGATATCACCCCATATTTGTCCAATTCCGTTAGCACCGGCAATGATTGTCTGGATCCGTCAATGCCACCAGCATTTCATCTGCGAATGCTATTGCTTTGTGTTTTTCTCCCACCATTTCTATTCCTCTGAGCCAGTCTGTTTCCGGAATCTTAGCCAATAAAGGTTCTAAGTAGATTGCATAAAGGAGCAGAGAGATGGGCCAGCCTTGTTTAGTACCCCGTCCCAATGTTACCTTCCCTGTAACTGTTCCACTGAAGGGTAATGCGAATCGCCGCTGAGTTATAATTCGCCTGCACCATTTAAATGAATTTCTCCCCGAACCCTGTATGCTTTAGTATGTGGAACAGCAGGGACCATTCGACCCTGTCAAACGCTTTTTCTGCATCCAATAACACTACGATTGATGGGTTTCGTGTTACTCCTATCAAACGTAAATGTCCATGTATACATCGCCAGAAATGTCACCAGTGGGCCCATCCGCCTCCTCTTTTGCAGCGTGGACTGTGCTAGGTCTTGATATAGTTGTACTTCCTCCCCATTTATCTGAACTTGATCCGCCGTCCTCGCTTTCCGCAGAATTTGTTCTTTCTGACTGTAGGAGGCCATTGCCACTAGTACATCTCATGGACATGCACCCGGGTCTCCTGCTCTGCGTTGGCCCACTCAATGCACACGATCCACCTGAACTACTACTTCTGCACTGTTTGCCAGGATGTCTGCAAAAATGTTGTTGAGCTGTGGTTCTCAGATCTTTATCCTCCACTGTTCCTGCAAGATTTTTAATCCTGATGTTGGATCTCTGTGAGCAATTTTCCAGATCCTCGCTCTGGGCCTCCAGATTGTGTGATCGGCGCGATAGGTGTTCCAGGGCTTCCTCATAAACTTGTCTTGGAATTCTTTATACCAGCTCTGCATGTCCTGCATTTCTCCTTCTGATCTTGTCCCTGGTGTTTGTGAGTTTTGACTGGTTCCTCCACTTCTCAAGAGTGTTGCGGTCTCCGAACTCCACAACTGTTTAATGCTTGATTCTCGTCTTAATTGAGGGGTCTGTTGGGTTGCCGACCCCACCTTCCCCCTTGTCTTGGACATGTGGGCACCACTGTGATTCTCTAGCGTACCACTGCTGCTTTATCTCTTGATCAAATTCTGCGCTGGCGATAAAGTCTCACGCCATGGCTACCCCCATTACTGCTCTGCTCCCCATCACCTTTCAGCTTCTGGGAGGCACTTGTTATTGTTGAAATGTCTCCAGCCCTTTCTGAATCCCAACCCTTTGGGATTCACTGCTCCTCTGAGAAGGGGCCCTCCTCCATATAGCAGCCGCTGCTTGGTTTCCCCGGGCTATCCTTGCATTGGTCCCACACTCTCCTTGGCCTTCCCTCCAGACTGTGGGCCTTTCATTGCCTGCTGAGCCTCCGCTGTTACAGGGCGGGGTTCGCACTGTATCTGCAGGTCCCCCTTGTCTTTTGCTCCTACGGGCCTGGTTGATGGAGTTACTCTCCTGGGCTACCATTCCCTTCTCTGCTGGGGGGACACTGCCTGTGTTACCCTATTTTGATGGGAGTGGAGAGTTTGATATTCTGCTCCACGTCACATGATTTGTTTGCTTCTAATGCGGCCCGGTGGGGAGAGACGCTCACGCACGTGCTCCTCCGCCGGCTGCCATCCTGGAATTGTACACCATGAACTGGATGGTCTCCAGCCAGCCGTAAAACTTCTCGTCGTTTTTGTCCAGGCTTTCCCCATTCTCTCGAATGTGATTCTGAAATCATTGACACTAGACCAGGTATGTATGTGCCCATTATCTGTGTAGGTGTACCTTTCATCAATCCCTTATCTGGTTACTTTGCCGACCCTGTCTCCGGCGTTTGAATTCATTTGTTAACACAAGTGCTGTGTGTGTCATTGTTTATCACATCCATCTCAAGCTCAGTCACTCTTACTATTCGTTGACTATGTAAGGTCTGGGCACCTGTGTAGGCCTCATGAGTACATTATTAGGTGGGTGCACAGGAATCTGAATGCTTTGTGCACCTATAAGAAATGTAGTTCTAATTGTTAATGACAACAGTATGATAATGAACACAATGCATGTGTAAGTTATACACTTGTAGGTATTTTTACAACATTTGTTCTAGGGCCAAAATGAATGCCTCCCCTCATGGAGGAGGATTATGCTGCTGTTCTGGCTTCCCATCTCGATCATCTAAGGAAGCAAAACAAATTCCTTTAATACATACTAAACTGTGTCACTATATCTGGACTCTGCTATCTCTGCTTGCAGGTCACGAGTGCTGGACCGATTATCCTCTTGGTCCGAATAATAGACTTGTCTCTTGGGTCTGGAAACAGTTCTCTTTCCATTAACGAAAGTTCCAAATGAGGCAATCAGTTCAATAAGTCTTAAATTGCATGTTCCATATAGACCAATTCCCAGTCTATGCCTCTAATCTTCTTTACTCCAGATGACATGTTGTTTTCTTGTCAGCATAAATAAAAGTAAAGTCCTTGGCAACACCTTCAAGATCTGTACCTCGGAGGAAAGTTTTTACACTCTTCTGTGATTCCGATGATGACTGGAAAGTTCGACCTGAATCACAATGCTATGCAGGAGCATACTCTGATATGTAGTGTTTGCTGGATCTCTGATGAAAGTGAGGACATCGACATTGGCATGTCTCCCCACAAGTTCTGGAAAGTCTTCAATTAAGCAAAAAAATACAGCATTAGCTCGTCTGTTATTTTCTTGTGATAGGGATATTTGTCTTGTCCTCGCTGTACTCCGGAAGTAAAAGAAACTGTTCTGCAATCACTGTGAGCAGCCTCTTCATTGTCTTTTCATTTTCAGGATCTTGAAGAAACTCTGTTATCTTTGTGAGCCTTCCCACCAACGACGGGTAGGACCTCAATAGTAACTCGAAATAGATCAGAATGTCTTTGGTGAGGTCACTATTGAGTGGCACCATAAGTGAGTACAAACAAGAATTCTGTGGCGAAGGACTCAGGATACTGTATTTTCTTCCAGTTTATATGTTCGATCAAAATTTGGCATAGCTTTTCTTATCAAGGCTTCAGCTGTGCCTCAGTCCAAAGTTCAAAGTCAACAAGCTATTTTGTGGCTTATAAATGCAATTCTCTTCTTTCACCTTGCAACTAGGGCGCACATAGTGTTCGTGTTTTGTGTCCTTCTTCCCTTATTTTGCTTAAAGGAAATGTCCAGAACTAAGCCACAACTTTGCTCAAAGGGTTCTTGCCTTTTGCTTGACTGGTCATGTGTCTTTCTTCCTCGTCATGGATCTTGTCTGCACGTGCTGTGGTTCTTCCCCGTTGTCTGTAGTCTCTTCGCGATGGGGTGCGGGCAAAGGGATTTCTCCGATGTATGGCTTGATGTCACTGAGGAAGATCCAAGCTCTTCTTCCCTGTAACTTGACTGCAGAGGGTTTGATGTCCTCTACAATGAACGGGCCGTGGAACTTTGGCTCGTCCCACCTTTTTTTTTGTGCGATTCCTTACTAAGACAGTGTCCCCAGGGAATAATTGAGGTACACGTAATTCTGAAACTTTATTTGTTGTAGCATCTCCTTCTGTGTTCTGTACTGCCCTACACCCTTCTTGTCGTCGCTGACGCAGACCTGAAATGACAGAAACACAAGATGTCATGCAATTCAAGTAGTTTTGCATTTCCAATCCTAACACTTCTCCTGTTGGCTGAGCATCACATCTAGCTCTAGTTCGAGGTGTTAATGGCGTCTGCATCCTTCTGCCTGACACGATTTTGTGCGGCGTGAGATGGTTATCAGAACCAGGTTGGTGTCTGAGTGCATACAGTGCCAGTGGAAGACAGTTTAACCATCCCTTCTTCAGAGTAAGTTTCAACTTGGCTATCCTTTCCTTTAACAAGCAGTTGAGCTTCTTGCATATCCCATTCTCTTGAGGATGATACGCCGATGAAAACGTGTGCTTTATGCCAAGCAACAAGCTGATCTGTTCAAATACTGCATTAACAAAAGGAGGACCATTATCTGACCTCATCACTTCACACACTCCCTATCTGGGAAACACCTCCCTCACTAGGAATTTGGCCCCACAGGTAGAGTATGGGTGTGTACATGGACCTGCTTCTATCCATCTAGAGAATTGACACACCACAACAATTAAACACCTGTACCAATTACATACTTGAATCATATCGACATAATCAAAATGCAAGTGCTCAAAAGGCCCATCAGGCCTTGGGATGACTCCTCTAATCACACGTAGTGTATGCCCAGCCGTAAACTTCTGACAGATTATGCAATTTATCATAAAAGATGAAACATGTACTGCCAAGTTCAGTATAAACCAGTCTTCGGAAATTGTTGCTGCTAGATTCCCCTCTGTTATTTTCGCTGCATAGTGTAACTGTTCCAGTGCTATCTTCAATAAGGCTATAGGCATCACTGGTTTACCAGTGCTGTCTTGTCGCCACAAGCTCTCTGAGGGGTTTAAAGAACATCCTCTCCGCTTCCATAGGTTCTTTTCTTCCTGTGGTGCTTCTCCTTGGAGCTCCATTAACTGAATTTTTGGCATATTGCTATAGCCTTCTGGCTCACTGTGTGCAACAATCATTTTCTCATGCACATCAGACATTTGCACATTCATTATTATTTCATCTTCGGTTGCCACACGCTTGGCTTCAGTCTCTGCTGCTTGATTTCCATGTGAGGTCAAATCTGTCCCTTTCGTGTGGGCTGCGCATTTCACAACCGCTATGCCCACTGGAAGCTGTAGTGCCTTAATGAGCCTGTCCAATAAGGTGGCGTGCAGCACTGGCATGCCGTCCGCTTGGAGGTAGCCCCTCCTTTTCCAGCGCGCTAAGCCTGCGTGCACTGTCGATGTCACATAGGCGGAGTCACTGTACACCGTTACTTCCTGATCTGCGTGATTCTCGAGTGCAAGTATCAATGCCAATAGTTCTGCAGCATGTGCTGAATAATGGGACCGTAACCGTGCACTAATGAGTACTCAGAATTCCCCATTCGCCGTGTGCTTCATCACAGCGGCACCTGTATATCTTAGTCCATCGTTTTGATCGATCCTGGAAGAACCATCAATGAATACAATTTCTCCTTCTGCCAATGCATTTTCTTTCACTCTGGGAATCTCATCATAAAATTCTTCCTAGTTTGCGCAATCATGTATTGGCTCTCCTTCAGGGACTGGCTCTGCCATAAACATAGCAGGGTTCACTATTTTGCATCAAACTATTTTAATCGTTGGATTCGATATGACCACTTCATAAGCAGAAGCTCTTTGAGCTGTCAATGTGCCTTTTGGTTTCTCTATAATGGCAAATAATGCATACTCGACGAATAATGTCATTTGGCACCCCATCACAATGGTTGTAGCTTTCTCTATGGTGAACGCTGCGGCAGCCAAACTTTGTTCACATGAGAAGTGACCTCTCATTACTGTGTCCAAATTCCCACTGTAGTATGCCATGGGCTTGTACCCCAAGTGGTTTTCATGTGTAAGGACTGCTGTCATAACTCTGCCATTTGTGTGTGAAAACAGATAGAATTCCTCTGCATAATTGGGAATCCCCAAGACTGGTGCTGTGCAAATGGCCTCTTTTAGTTCATCAAACCCTTCCTCCATGGTCTTAGTGCACACGATTTTTTCTTTCGTTGCCTGTGCTTTATTTAAGGCTTTATTTAAGGCTTGTAATAAGGGCTTAGTATACGAACTGTAATCAGAGACCCATGCCCTGACGCAATTACAAAACCCTAGAAAACTCTGCATTTGTTTTATTGTGTGTGGTTTAGCTGTTTTTTAAATGCTTCAGCTCTTTCAGGGGTAACCCTTTTCCCTTCATGTGAGATCAGCTGGCCTATGTACAGCACTTCTTTTACACAATATTGTAACTTCTCTTTGTCAACTTTATTTATTTTCTCAGCAAGTATAGTCAATAGCTGAATAGAATCGCGTCTGCACTTTTCCTCTGTTGTGCTGCAAATTAGAATGTCATCCACATATTGCAAGACAACACTCTCTAATGCAATGTTGCTTAAGTCCATCTGCAGGACCCTATTGAAAATTGAAGGAGACTCACAATCCACTTGAGGCAGCCTTGTGCTTTTCAGACGAACTTGTCTGAACGTAAAATATGTCAAATCCTGCAAATCTTTGTGCAATGGGATTGAGAAAAATGCATTTTTCAAGTCAATCACAGTGAAATAACATGCCTCAACAGGTATGTTACACAGAATTGTAGACTGGTTAGGGACTAGAGGGAACTCGGCCTCTACTATTTGGTTTATCGGGCAAAGATCTTGTACTAGCCTCCAAGACCCCCCCTTTCCCTTTTTTCACTGGGTAAATCGAAGTATTGCATGACGACTCTGACGTCACTAAGATGCCCTGATCCATCATGGCTGAAATTGTCTTAAAAACGCCTTCATCTGCCTCTTTAGACATGGGATACTGATGTGCTTTTGGTAAAATTGCTCCTGGTTTCAATTTGATCTTCACTTCTCCGACTCCTTTCAGTAAGCCTACGTCATAAGGGCCTCTAGTCCATACTGAAACAGGCACCTTTGCTTTGTCGTCATCAAACTATTTAGGACATTTTTGTGCCAACATCATTTTCTGATGTACCTCTCTTTTAATCATTTCCACCCAATAAATGAGATTTACCTCAACTGCCATCTCATCTTCACCTATTTGCTTTTCAAATAGATCATCATCAGTGACGTCAGTCAATCTGTAACCTTCCCCAATGGCGATTATTGCGCACCATTGTCTGCCTTCATCATCACAACCATCAAGCAAAGCCATCTCTCATTGCACTATGGCTGCTTGTATCCTTAAAGGCATGGTCTAGTAAAAATGTGTATTGTCCCTACGGGTCGGCCATGTTTTTTTAAGCCTAAGTGGCTCGATTTTAGAAAACTTTCCTATGGACCTTACCCGAGTTTTTTCGTCCATTAAACGCACGCGAAAACAAGCACCAGGGAGCCGCCATTTTCTGATAATCCTATCTTTTCCCCGATCGCCCTGGCTGACCTGCTTTTGCTGCACTAAATCAATTCCCCCGCTCCTGAGCCTGACATTATCAAAACATTCATATTCCCCGCCTCTCTCCGTGACGTTACTGTGCTGCGTAGGCAAACGCGCCCAGTCGTCTTCTGCGCGACTCCACACAGAAACCGGAAACCAACACAGATCAACTCACAACACAGCGCACCACAATTCGGAATATGAAACTGTACTTTAAAATGAAACAGCAACACGGTACATTTGGTAAAGTACATTTATTTGACATTAAATGTTTAGAGAATATTCAGCAATTGCCATATGAACTCAGAAAGCCATTTATTTTCTTTTATCTACTAGGCACTAGTCCAGCCTAAAGGTTGATATGTTGCTTCTAGCCACAAGTACAGCGTAAGGGCATGTGGGCCCTTGGCGATCATCCCATAATATGGTAATTGTGCTCCAGTTGTTGACACGAAGCTGCAGGTGTCTGCTGAAGAATCCATCCGCCGGTGTCTCAAACAGATGGCAGTGGCAGAATGGGATCAAATACCTGTTATGAAAAAAAAAAAAGTTATAATTAGTCTCGCTAGCCGAACTTCATTAATATTACTCATTTTATTTATTACGGCCGATCAGAAACTATTTGCTTGCAAGGATAGTTCAATGGAGTATGTTTGTCTCTAAAATCAATACGAAAAGTAACAAGATAAATCGAGGACAACACACAATGATAAACGACAGTTAGTCTACATGCGTGAGGAATGATATATGATATGGCATTTGTAACGCGCCTATACTCAAGTGTTTCTAGGCGTGACGAGGCAGCTGGGGAACAAGGGCAGACAGACAACGATCCTACTAGGCCAGGTGTCTTTCTGATCGCGCATGGGGAAGGGCTGTAAATGGTTAGTTGAATACAAATTAAATAATAGGGCCAGCTGGTGGCAAGTGCAAGGTAAATGCCGGGAGAAGGGGCTGAAGGATACAGAGACAGTCCTGTAGTGCAGGTAGGCAGTGCAGGGAAAAGTGGCTGGGCCAAGGACCGAGATCGGTGAGACCAGTGGACCTGCATGCCCATGTGCCCACTACGAACACGTTTTACTTGCTTTTCCTAGCTCTTCATTCATTCATTTATTCATGCATCCATTCATTAAATCTTCATTCCGGTATAAAAGCGTGTAAAGATTTGAAATTTCCATTGTGTCTCTTCGTAATGCAGTCTGTAAAACGGACCGTGCTCTTGACAACAATTTTTCGTATACTGAACTAAAATGAAACTTGGTGTAGTTTCTGAATTTTCTTCCTTATCGTCTCTTACGTTATTGCGCACTCCCTTCAAATGTAGTTCTTTCGGCATGGTCCCTGTCTCAAGGTCAAAAAACAATAAACCCTTATACTTCCAGTGCGCCTTGTGGGCCTCATCTGGGCGCTGTCCTTCGCATTCTTTATTTGCAACATCACGTAGTATAGGCATCTGTGAGAACTTGAAGTTTAGAATCCGTCTATGTAGTGCGCCTCAATGTGCAAATGCGACTGGCTTCTCTCCCAAATGCCACGGCCCGCTTGGCTGGCGCGTTCTAAGTGCCCCAATTTTGTCCCCGTTGTCTGCGACACAGATGAAAATAAATAGATCTATTGATAGCATAGCAATGGAAACTCAAGTCAATAGCAATGAGACCAATGAACCTAGCACTATTGTGTACTCAACTCGCAAATAGATAGAAATTTAAAACTCTGCGAAATATGACTAGGATACATGGCCTTACCTTGACCAACAAACAGTTGGATTCAGCAAGCAGAGCAGTATGTTGCAGGAGAATAGGTGGGTAGCCACAGGTAGCACACTGATGGGTTTGCTCTAAGCGGTCACAGAAGTTCACGGATAGCACGACGGCGAGCAGATTAGCGTAGATCTCAGTGGTTGCCAGGTAACACGTTCAGGAGTTGACTTGCAAAGCACAAAGATGTTCTCATGAGACATATCAAGTGGTTTATAAAGTATTAGAAACAGGGGTGTGTTTGTGAATGAATGACGTATGTATGTCGTGGTCTTAGGGGGGCGGTCTGCTTCAAGGGGAGGCCTGGCTGGAGACACGGGGTCTGAGGAGGCCATGTGACCGATGGCCCCTTGGCGTGGGACACCTTTTGAAGTGCACATGTAGTTTGGCACCATGGCCTTTCGCGCCCCTGACAGCCCTCCATGCCAGCGCGCATCCACCGGCGCGAACCGCCTTTGATAGAGGGGGGTGGGATGGATGGGCCTGGGGCGTGCAGATAAGGCACAGGAACACTGCTGAATGGAGACACACTTATGTCGATTGCAAGGGGGGTGGCCTGCTTCAAGGGGAGGCCTGGCTGGAGACACAGGGTCTGAGGAGGCCATGTGACTGATGGCCCCTTGGTGTGGGACACCTTTTGAAGTGTACATGTAGTTTGGCACCTTGGCCTTTCACGCCCCCGACACCCCCCATGCCAGCGCGCATCCACCGGCGCGAACCGCCTTTATACCAGTATATCGTTGCTTATCAATAACAAATGCCACATACCGGAGATTCTTGTGAGCACAGACCCACACTTCAACCGGTGTATTATAGTGGTCAAGACCCTAAGGCCTGTATAATCCAATGGTAATTGTTAGTATAGACATATGTGTGACTTTTATAGAGACATAACCCACTGAAAGACTTTGAACAAGTGTTATTTAGTGCATGCATTATCGAGAATATGTTATGTTAGCTTGGAATGATAGTGACCACCCTGCTTCACAGCGACCAGACCTTCACCCATTCGGAGCACAGATGTCTGATGTCCATCCTTGAATGGAGACACACTTGATTCATTTAAAAAATCGAAACAACCGTTGTTGAAATATATGTGATGTTTTATTTTGTATCTTATTTTCATGACACAAAAATACAAGACTTTAAAGATTATGCAGGTCAGGTTGCAGCACAGCGAGAGAAAATCCCCTGTACTGACCGCTGTCACTCGGGAACGTTTCTCTAATGGCACGAACGGCACAGGCGGGTATCACTCTTCGAACGCTGTGTCCAAGTCTCCCGTGGAGCCACCATGTAAAGGAACGATAGGCCACCAGCCTGTACCACCTGTGAAAAGGAATGAAACAAACTGTTTTTAAATGACCAAGATAAGTTTAATAAACGTTTGTTGTCAATGACAATTCTTGTAACTAATGGCATTCTGCACGGACAAATGCTATCTAGACAATGCACACTATTGAACGACTTACATGCGTTACAATGATATGTAGATATAATTTTGGATATAGTAGAAGAACATGAAATAGGAGTGGCATGACAAGCAGAGTATACTTACTCGTTACTCGGATTACGAGGACGAACAGTTGCGCGAAGTTCGTGCATAAACACCATCATTATTCTCAACACGGCCCGTGTGAGGCAGGCTGCCCTGAAGTCTGGCAGCTCGGTGATGCATTTCGGTCGTGGCTCGCCTTCCAAAATATAGGCCAGGCATCCTGAGTTTTCTTGGCAGCAGCAGTTCTCGTCCTCAGTTGGCATTAGCTCGCACCGATTGCATGTGCACCAGGTGGAGATGCCGTCCATTCGACTAGGCCCAGGCTCTTCATCTGTTGATTCGTCCTGCCAACTGCCGTCCGAATCCCCATCGTTTTCGCGTACTTCCCTTTCCAGTAGTTCCTCCTCGGTATACTCGGGCTCGTACATGTAGGGCATTATTGTAGCCATTGTGTGTTAAACAAACTAAAATAATTTATAGCGGTGGTACTGGTATCTGTTCACACGGGCTACAAGCAGCGAAGGTAGCTGACCAGAGCACTGAAACGAGTCACAGAATACTCAAAGTAACACAGAGAGAGGAATGGAATCGAAAATCTGCTGCTTTGTGTTGTGAAACGGTCTGTTTATACTTATTGAGGAATGAGGCGTCCTGCCATTTCCATGGCGACACGTCATTAGCTGAAGCGCAGCGAATGTTGACACAAGACATGCTTTGGCGTTGGGAAATGGGCGGTACGAGTCTGCTGATGACAGGCTCAGGGGCGGGGGAATTTATTTAGTGCCGCAAAAGCAGGTCAGCCAGGGCGATCGGGGAAAAGATAGGATTATCAGAAAATGGCGGCTCCCTGGTGCTTGTTTTCGCGTGCGTTTAATGGACGAAAACTCGGGTAAGGTCCATAGGAAAGTTTTCTAAAATCGAGCCACTTAGGCTTAAAAAAACATGGCCGACCTGTAGGGACAATAACATTTTTTATTAGACCATGCCTTTAAGGGAAACGCTTGTTCCTTTTCCTCATGCATAGGTATTCTTGTTCTGAACAGAAATTCATATGGGGTTCTCGTTGTTTTGTCTGCAAGGCCTGGTAGCCATGACATTAATATGCGCACTCCATATGCGAATGTCTTTTGTTCCAGTGGAGTAGCTCTCATAGTCATTTGTCCTGCGTATGCTCTAATCATTTTTCACACGTTCAAATAATGCATTCCTGGAGTTGAACATACTATGCCCTTCTCCGTGAACAAGATTGTCATGTTTAGCTTTGTCATTAAGTCTCGTCCCTATATATTTACAGGAGTCTGCCTTGAATATAGCAGTGGCACTTTCATGTCACATTCTCCTATGGAAACTGGAAGTTCTTTTGTAAAAGGAACACGACTTGTTGCTCCTGTAAAGCCCTGAGTATAGCGTCGCCAGACAAAGAAAACTTGCCTTCACGTATAACCGAACGCGTAGCACCCTTGTCAACTAAGAAATAATATTCCTTATCCCCTATAAAGACATCTACCCTTGGTTCCTCGTGAGGGTTCGGTGTCACTGATAAAATAGAACACATCAGGTCTCCCAGTGAGCTGTCCTAGTCCATATATAATCTTGTCCCACACTGAGTGGATGGATTTCCTCCATCACCAGTGGCATATCCTATTCCAGAATTCAATACCTGTCCTGTACCTGTTTGTGACAGTTGCATCAGAGACTGTGGAGACTGTCCCTGTGGAAAATGTGTCACCTTCTGCTGCGGTTGCAAGTTTTGCTGTACTCTTGGTGCTGTAGCACGTGATTCTGCACAAATCCATTTCCACCCTGCTGCGAGAACGCAGATAGATTCACCATCCCTCCTCTTGTGAATTGGTCGTTTTGCACCATTCCTTGACTTGTGCACATACGTGCAAGATGCCCTGTCATCCCACATGTCCAACATGTTGGCGGTGGTCTGATTACTTGCCCATTTTGCATATTTTGAAAACCTCCCTGATTACTCTGAAACCCTCCCTGATTACTCTGTCATCCTCTTGGGTAAAACCCATTCTGGCTTTGATTGAACTGCCTTTGGTTATTCACCTGCTGCGTATTTGATCCATCTGTACTTGTTATCATTGCCCCCTGAATGGCATATTTTGATAATTTTTTCTGCACTAATTTAGCCTCTTCGCCCTTACGTGCAGCATTCTTTTTGCGATTTTTCTCTTTCAGCAGCCTGCAATCGTGCGTGATGGTCAGCTGTATTTCAGACCATGGCTTAGCCTCAATCCCTACCAATTTCTTGAGCTGCTTCTGTAACTGTTCTGGCAGCCCTTGGCATGATATATGGTAAAACGGGGGTATAGATTTCCCCCAAGATTGCCACGTTTCCAATAACTATGTGTCTTGGAAATTCTGAATATAAAGCCAACGGATCATCTCCCTCCTTCATCTTGTGTATCATTATAGCTTCCATATCAGAAGTGTCTGGTTATAGCACTCGAATCGCTTTCCATACCGCGGTTCCTCAATTGTTAAACAACGCTCCGTCATGCGCAGTATTAACTGTAGTCACCCCAGGGTAACCTGCACGTGTCCACACATCGTCGGCTCTATCACCAAGTATGGCGATTAAAAGACCCTTAATATCCCCTATAGCTAAAGTGTTTCCTCTCATAATTTTTCTAACTCATGTATCCATTTTCCGGCTCCAGATGTCAACATTGGGAGCTTATTTTTCAGGTTTTCTCTATCCATCTGTGGCCAAGTTATATATTGTGGCCTCATTCCTCCTTTTTCTAATAAGGGGAACTGCGACACATTAAACTCTTTATCCTCTCCCATAATTTTTCTGTCTACTGCAGGGAATATTCCTGCATCGCTGTCTACCTGGCAATGTCCTTAATCTGCTCACATATGATGGTGGAGACACCCCCTTCTGACACTCCTTCATGCTGATCTGATTGTATGGCTAACTCCTGTGCTTTAGGTGCAGATCCAGTAGAATCCGACCATCTTATTCCCTTTCCCCTAGAGAAGCGTCTTTCTCCACATTCTCCTCTTTCTGCGTCTGATATTGTCTGTGCCCAACTCGTGCAACTTCTCTCATCTTCTTCATTTTTATTCAGTGTCAGCCTATCTAAGGACAGGTCTCTATGTCTGCTACGTCGGGAGGCGGCCGCTATATCATAAAACTGAGTGCTCTCAAGACGCTCATCCTCTGATTTACCATGGGGTATATTTTCTAGATCCATCTCATCATATATTCTATCGATTGTCTCTCCGATACTTCTGGTGTCGAAGTCGTCTTCTAAATTTACTCTAGACGTGCCTGGTACTGAATCGTAATCAGGAAAGAATTCTTCGATATCTTCCCAGTCTACTACTGGATCGGGTTTTTTAACCTCTCTTTTCAGATACTCGAGATCACGTGCTCTGTCTTCGATTGTTGCCTCGCATGGTATAGCTGCTCTCGTTTCTGCCTATTTTCTTTCCTAACCCCTTCGTCTCTTAATCGTTTTTCCTTTTCCTTCTCTTTTCCTTCCAATTCGTCCTGTTCTCCCTTTTGTCTCATATCCTCAATGTCTTTACCATCAAGTTTCAATAAAATCTGACCTCCCATCCATTCGTTCTCTGTGAATGCTATCTCATCAGTCCTATCCTCATCTCCTTTCCATCTCTTTACCTCTCTTCCCGTACCTCGAGATGTACTTACTTGTACTTGATCTCCTTTTTCCTTTTGGCATCTCTCCTTGTCCTTCGGGACTTTGGAGGTAATATCCCTTTCTCTGTTCTTTTCTGGGCTTTCGTCGCTACTTTGCGTAGGCGACTCATATGACGGGTTGCTATATCCCGTGGCTGCTTTAAGTTCTCTCAATGGGTACAATCCTTTGTCTTTACAAGCTTCGCTTTTTGTTTCAGACGGGGTGGGTGGCGCAGAAGGCTCTTAACCCCCCTCTGTGCATACATTCAATATCCAATCTAACGGTGGCTCCTCCTCTTTTTCTTCTTGGTGCATCTTCAAAAGTTCTAAACTAGCCAGGCTTTTGTCTAACTTTTTTCCTGTGTACGTGGCATGTAAATATGTTGTCATGTTCCGCAGGACCGTTTTAGATAGCGATCCACCTTGGGGCCGTGGCATAAACATTTTGTCTGTGGCCCCTTTAACCTATTCCGCACTGTACTGTTTAAGCTTAGGTGCATGCTTCGGCAACTGTTTGCACAAGTGTATCAATGGGGTAATGTCTTCCATGCTTAACACGTTATCCTCTTTATATAACACTTTATTAGACCTTACATTTCACAAACAAAATCAACATTATGAGCGAGCACCAATCGTCGCAAGCTCCAATCCCGTTTTTTCAACAATAATTTTACTTTTACTTTTGTTAACAACAACCATCAATCCATGCCATGCAACATTTTTTCTTTATAATCGTGCAATTTTCATGCTATTTCAAAAAGGTTTTTTACCTTATGATGTCATAAATGAACTAAAACACATAAAACAGGCAGACAGACTCTGGCCGGCCACACAAATGTCATGCCATCTGTTTCCTCAGATGCATGCTGCCCCTATTTGTATTCCGACATGGAATGTAAGCCCATCTCTTTCAGATCGTCTTTTATCGATCTGTTCTCCCACATCATCCTATCAATCAGGACTTTAGATGAAGGCTTCTGCTAGCGCTCTTTAAAACCCAGGCACTGGACATATACTCTTATCATGGCGACATTCACAATATCTCTTTATATTGCTCAGCCACACTCTAGTCAATATTTTCCCCTTAAATATACATTTACGTTATACTCTTACTCTGACGTTATATTTGTCCCACCTCCCTCTGTTACCTTCCCTTTACTTGTTTTTAAGGCATGCAGCTTTTGCCAAAACATTCAGTCTTTTTCACTCACCGTTCGCATGTTTTTCCTCTCCAGACGCTCGGGATCACTGCCTTTCTTACCGCCTTTCCATGCCGCTCGTTCGATCAGCTGCTTGTAGAATTGGGAAGAGGTTTTTGGGAGCAAGCAGAGGTCCCTTCACACCTATTCTGCAGGGTTTTCAATTAAACTAACCACTATCTACGGGGAGCTTTTCGTTCTGTCAGCCGGATGGCAAAGGACTTGTGATATTGCTGAGGACCCGAAGTTACTTATGTCGATGGCCGATGGGTATCTTATCTAATCATACAATCAGTCTCTGCTACCAAGTGAACTGGATGGTCTCCAGCCAGCCCTCTGAGTGGGGATCTCCAAACAGCCCTTTAAGATGAGTAGCAGTACCCTCGAGATAGATGGGGATGCAGATTCATACTCGTGCATCAAATAACTGACATCTCAATAGTTTGGCAAAGGGAGTCTGTTTAATGACAAGTACGTAAAACGGGGAGCACAATGAACATCAGCAACCGCTCGATCTTCTCTCTCTCTCTCTCTCTCTCTCTTCCAACTTAATTTCAGAAAAAACACTGTATTTAGAGCAAAAAATCATCATTGACGTACAATCTTAAAAACCTAACCTGCAACGTGATTGGTTATAGGAAGGTTACTTTTTCATAGGTACTATATCTGTATGTGGTAATGGGGATATGGGATTGGATAATCAATTTCAGGTGGGGCAACTAAGCCCTTTCTTCAAAATGGCCACCATGAGCGTCACTAAAATACGACGTCCCATGGGCTCTACTCTCTATAGGACACTAGATTACACGGTCCACTATGATTGGGTTGGCATCAACCCCACTCATACTTTTCGACTTACGTCTAGCAGCATGCAGAAAGACCAGCCAGGTGCAGGGAGTTTGTCTGCACCCCAGCTTCCTCTGTTCTTTTCTCCTTAATTGTATCCACTGTCTGCCTTTTCCAACCAGCTGAGTTTTGCTCCGTCTTATTTCTCATTTTTTTTGCTGCGACACTCCTCTTGAGACCTTTAGTAACCTTGTTTAATTCTGTTCATGTGTGTAGTGGAATTCTACTCATGTATAAAGTACTTTTGAGGTATATATATATATGTATATGTTGGCGCTTGCCGCAATCTATTTACTTCTAAGCATAAGCAAGCATCACAATTTCTTTGCTTCTTGCGGTTTCTTGCATTTGTACACGCTTAAACTAACTGAATATCTTCATCGTGAATATGGCATAGGTTTCTTAATCTTGGGTTCAAGATGTCATTTATCCATAGTATCTCCTTTTGACTTCGTTTTCCATCAGCATTCTCTGGTCTTATATCATCTGTGTGTGTGTGTCCGAGGTATTATGACATCACTATTCGTCTTCCTTTATTATCTTCTTGACTTCTTTGGGTATTCCATTCTGACAAACGTCATTTTGTCCTCACTGTAGATATGGTTTTCTCAATGGGTACCTTACTGTCCAGGTTTTCTTACGTGCCAGTACTTCAATAGCTGCTGTTACTCTAATAGGCACTGGGCAGAGCCCAACTGCTGCTCTTTGCTGGTTTATTTGTTCTTCATACGTCACGTACCGGGTGCTACAAAGGGGGTGGCTGGAGTGTGGATGACACTTGACACTTCCTCTTCAACCATTTTCTTATATAAAAAGCAATCACAGTTCCAAGTTACAACGTCGGGGTCAGTATCCAGATCTCAATACCTCCCTGCCCATTTCTGGTCTACTTAATGACTGTTCACCAGAATACCACTTCCATGGCTTCCTTTTGATAATTTTAAGAATCTGTGGTAGTATGTTTCTTCATCAAAGTACCAAAGCTCAGCCAATATTTCTCAGGTGATCAACTAACCCTTTTCCCAGGGGCAACAATCTACCCATAATTTGTAAAGCATAAACTTCCCATCAGTGTTTCATTCATGATAGAATCAGGTTATCATTTATCTCCTATTCAATTGCATTTCAACCAGTCACACTTAGTGTCATGCCACTTAATTTTTGCATTTGTAAAAATCAACTCCATTAGGTTTCTTCAGGTTCATTTCAAGGTATCTGAGAGTGCTGTTTGCTGCTTGTCATCTATGTACCCCGAGTTAAATCATAAGCCAGGAACCAGGACCCCTAGACATGTATGCGGTCAAGAACATAGTCCCAGCCTGCACTACTCTGCCTCAGGCCCATTTCTCTGGCCTTGGGCGATGAAAGCTTAAAAACTACAGAACGGGAAGAATATCATTTTCTGAACAAGACTGGGATTGGCACTGGCGAGAGAGACCCAGAGAGGCATTTGTGTTGAGAGATGTACATTCCTCTTTCTGCCAAAAAGGAATATACTGTAACCTTGAAGGAAAATTACTGTCCTAGAGATGCAACTGCCAGTCACAAGGCCAGGAACTAATTAAGCTTGGATACCGAACCGGGCAAAATCCTGATAGGCCGAAAATAATACACTTAGATTTGGTCATAGAACCAATACCTAAACAGGGTAGGACGGGAAGAAAAGGGATTCTGATATAAGATCCGTGTCATTTCTTTCTCTTAGTTTTAACATAACGTCTTTTCCCTGCCATTGGATGATTGTGTATGTGCCAAATCCTATTAACATCTATGATAACTAACTCCTCCTTTGAATTGATGCACTGCCAGTCGTTTCGGGCTGTCCAGTCATAGTTTTGAAAAAATTGTTTCTACATGCAAAAGTTTCGACACAAAAGCATTAAAAAAAAGTTTCAAATGCATTTTTTTCATGTCACAGGTTTTATTTTTTCGTATAGAAAAAAAAATTGAGGGGATTGGTTCCTCCAACGTATTCCACATCTATGACCGGTAATCACCACAGCAGTGCTCAGTGCTACTTTGGAAAATGTTCTGCGTCCTGCGAGGATGACGTCGGCACGCCCCTTCAAGGACCTCCTTTGACGGCTGACGTCACCCGATGTTTTATGTAGGACGCACAACGCCCGTAGCCTCAGTTCCGTTTTTTCTGCGACCGTGTTCGCTTCGGAATCTCGGCGCGCTTCGGTTCTTCTGTTACTTCTATCGGTTCTTCGAACTCAGTGTTTTGTGAAAAAGATATCATGTCTTCGTCTTGTTCTACCACGCGGTCGGGATTCAAGAAGTGTCGGGACTGCGGTTCCAAGATGTTACTTACGGACCCGCACGACGTCTGCCTCTGGTGCCTCGGCGAGGACCACGCCACCGATGAATGTGACGATTGCCAGTCGTTAACGTCGAAGGCCTTGCGGGAGCGGAAGAAGCTGACTGTAGGTAGGGTTTCTAAACCCTGAAAGTCGAAATCCGCTGGGCTTTCGACCGACGATTCGAGGGGCGACTCTCCGAGACGTCGGCGTAAGTCCAGGGGGTCTCGGTCCTGTAGTGGTTCCCGCCAATCCTCGGCCACTTCTAGGCACTCGCGGAAGCGCCGTCACAGGTCGCCTTCCCCGTCCTCGACCGAGGACTCCACCAGATGGCAGGTAGCTTGTCCCAGCAAGCATTAATCTCCGGCAGAATGGGACGCATTTCGCAAGGAGTTGATGGCGATTTTTGAATCGCAGGGCTCCGTTCCTTCCGTACCTTTGAAAGAAGCCGGCAAGAAATGCGCTATGGCCACCGTTTGCACGCCTTCGGGCTCGGGCGGTCGGCGCGATCATCGGGAGCCATCGAGATCCCGATCAGACAAGGTCGATTGCTCTAGCCATGCCCGTTCCAGGTCCCGGTCCTTGACGCCCTCGAGACCATCGGAGCCTGTGAGGTCTTCTAAGAAGACGTCGATGCCATCGGCGCCATGTCCGTCGAAGGACTCTCTTGAGGCTCCGCCTCCGAGGAAGTCGTCGACTCCATCGGCGCCAAGGCCGTCGAAAGACATGCTCGGGGCACCGCCTTCGAGGCCTGTGTCGAAGCCATCAGTGCCACGCTCGACGTCGATTCCGATTCCGTCGAAGCCCTCGACGGCGTTCGTGGAGGCTTTACCGGAGGTACCCCGTGCATAGGTGGAAACTCCGAGGAAGGCCCTGAAGAAGTCAGTGAGGCTTGTATTTGAACTTTTTCTGTGCCTTCATCCAGGGATTTGTTTCAACCTCTGGATTACATCTCTGAGGTGGAAGAAGGGTCTGATGAAGGTTTGGTTCCTTATGAGGTTCCTGATGAGGTTCCTGACGAACTCTTGTTTGGTCATAGCCAGTTGGAAGACTTGCGTCAGTCTTTGCACAACGCCAGTGGTCTGGACACCTCTCCGGAGGTTGAGTTCAGTAGGCCTGATCCTGGCACGCACGCCGAGTCTTCATACCGGCGTCTCATGTTGAGGGTGATGGAGTACTTGTGGTGGTCTGCACCACCAGTGGATTTTCTGCAGGATGACCTGACAGATATCCTTGACCAAGGTCCACCCACTGACCCGGTGCTGCCATTTCATATGGCTTTACAGAGAAGGGTGGCGTCCAGCCAGTAGCGACCCCCGCTACTTGATGCACCCAACTCCGGAGAGTTTGGTGGTGCAGGCGGCTACGGTCCCGGCAAAGCAGGCGTCGTACCCTACCACCCCTCCTGATAGGGACGACAAACGTTTTGATGGCTGGGCAAAGAAAGTGTTTTCTTCAGGGGGTATGGCTTTACAGGCAGCCAACTCTGTGTGTGCCTTAGCACGTTTCACTCACACTCTGTGGAATTGTGTGTCTTTGGCGGCTGAACATATTCCCGAAGGGGAGGAACAGGATGGTTTTCTTGCCCTCGTTCAGGATGGCAAGGATGCCATGTGTGAATCCGTTCAGTCGGGTCTGGACATGGCAGACCGTGTCAGCCGGTCCATGGCGGCGAGCACCTGGATGCGCAGATTTGCGTGGTTGCAGAAGTCAGGGTTTGCTCCTGGCCTACAAGCCCGGCTTCTCAACATGCCCTTTGAGGGTGTACATCTTTTTGGCAGCAAGGTTGACGAGAGCCTTGAGAGGTTGCAGACCTCAAAGGCTGCAGCGAAGTCGTTGGGCGCTGCTGTCCGCCAACCTCTGCCTTTTCGTCCTAGGGGACAGCAATGGAGGGGAGACTACTCGTCTTTTGGTAGATCGAGGGGAGCGGCCTGTCAAAGGGGTCAACGTAGGATTACCAGAGGTGGAAAACAGGGCACTCGAGGTGCCAAGGCCACTCGAGCAGTTGCCTCTTTGCTCTCAGGCACTGCTGCAGCCGCTTCAGCTCAGTCATGAGGCCCTGTTCCATGGTTCGCTGGTTGGGGGAAGGCTGGCGCAGCATCTTGTAGAATGGCGTGCCATTACTTCACATGTGTGGGTTCTGGAGATCATACCCACGGCTACTGTCTTCCTTTCCGGCATAGGCCTTGCGACACCAGGGAATCTCTCTTTGAAGAGTTCGGATCCGCTCCTTGCGCAGGAAATCAAATCCCTGCTGGAGAAAGGCACCATAGAACTGGTGCCTGTAGCGGAGAGGATCAAGGGATGGTATTCCCCATATTTTTTGATCCCGAAAAAAAGATGGGGGATTGAGACCCATCATGGACTTGCGTGGTTTGAACAAGCTCCTCAGGAAGGACAAGTTCAAGATGGTTACTCTCTCTCAAGTCCTCCAGGCCCTTCAACTTCAGGACTGGTTGGTGTCTCTTGACCTCAAGGACGCTTACTTTCATGTGCCGATTCATCCCAAGCACAAGAAGTACCTGAGGTTCGCGGTTGGCAACTCGCACTTTCAGTTTTTTGTCCTGCCGTTCGGATTTACCTCCGCCCTGAGGGTCTTCACCAAGCTCATGGTGGTAGTGGCAGCGTATCTCAGGAAAGGGGGGGATTCACGTCTACCCCTACCTGGAAGATTGGTTGATCAGGGCGCGCTCTCCCGAGCAAGTCCTGGATCATCTGTCAGTCACCTGCCACTCCCTTCACAAGCTGGGCTTCTCCCTCAACTTAAAGAAGTCCCACTTGACACCTACCCAGCGGCTCCAGTACATCGGAGCAGTGCTCGACACATCCCTGGGGCTGTGTTTTCCTCCCCAGGTGAGGGCTCATCACATTCTGCAGATGGTGAACAAGTTTCAACATGCCCAGATTCTCCCGGCGTTCGAGTTCTTGAGGTTGCTCGGCCTCATGGCATCCTGCATTCTCCTGGTGCCAGAGGCCAGGCTGCGGATGAGATCTCTGCAGTGGGCTCTCAAGATACAGTAGTCACAGTCCTCCGGCAGGATGTCAGATCCCGTTCAGGTGCCGCCTTCGGTCACCCAGGATCTTCTGTGGTGGGCCGTCGAAGGCAAACTGATGAAGGGGGCTCCATTTTGGCTACCCTGGCTGAAGGTGACGATCGTGACGAACGCTTCCCTCACAGGATGGAGAGCTCATGCCAAGCGAGTTGACAGTGAACGGTCGTTGGTCTCCGTCGGAGTCCAGACTCCATATCAATCTGTTGGAGCTGAGGGCCGTCCGGCTAGCCCTGAAGGCTTTTCTGCCATCTGTGCGGGGGAAGAATGTCCTGATTCTGACGGACAATACAGTGGCCATGCACTACCTCAACAAAAAGGGGGGGCAGGGTCTCTCCCTCTGTGCAGAGAGGCGATGCAGCTCTGGTTCTGGGTCATCCAGCAGGACATTTCGATCTCGGCAGTTCATCTGGCCGGAGACGAAAACGCGGTGGCGAACGCTCTGAGCAGGCAGAGCACAGTCTCTCACGAGCGGAAGCTGGCTCAGGAGATTCTCCTGGAGATCTTCGCCCTTTGGGGGAACCCACAAGTGGATCTCTTTGCCACCAGTGTCAACCGGAAGTGCGAAAGATTCTGCTCGCGGGAATTTCCTCCAAGAGGAGCCTTAGGGGACGCGTTCGTAGTGGAGTGGTCCTTCCCACTGCTGTATGCATTTCCTCCAGTCCCCATCATTCCGCAAGTGCTACGGAGGTTCGGTTCCCGAATGACCCTTATTGCTCCGGCATGGGCTAGGAGAATGTGGTACCCGGACCTTCTCGACATGTCCATCTGTCCTCCACGCCGTCTTCCCTACCGAGACGATCTGCTCTCACGGGAGGGAGGGGTCAGGTTCTCCATCCAGAGGTCAAGTCCCTCAACCTTCATGCTTAGCTTCTGAAAGGTTGAGGTATAAGGATTGGGACCTCCCTGAAGACATGATGGAGGTGTTGCTTTTGGCCAGAAGGCCTGCAACGAAGTCCCTGTACCGTTGCCGTTGGAGAAAGTTCTGCAACTGGTGCAGGGTTAAGAATGTGGATCCTTTTTCATGTGCCATTCCTGTGGTTCTGTCTTTTTTGCTTTCGTTAGCCCACAAGGGCCTGCAAGTGGGTGCCATTAAAGGTTACCTGGCAGCGCTGTCCATATTTAAGCGCCTGTCTGAGGCGTGTTCTTATTTTAAGATTCCTTTGATTTCTCAGTTTTTGAAAGGGCTCACTAATGTGTTTCCACCGTCACCTTTCCAGGTGCCCGGTTGGGATCTGAACCTGGTTCTAAAATTCCTAATTGTCGCTCCATTTGAGCCTTTACATTCTTGTCCTTTGAGACTGTTGACCTTTAAAACTGTATTTTTAGTTGTGGTTACTTCCGCTTGCAGAGTGAGTGAGTTGCAGGCACTATCCGCCAAGCCACCCTTCACGGTGTTCCATAAGGACAGGGTTGTCCTTAGGGTTCGTCCTCCTTTTCTTCCGAAGGTTGTGTCGGAATTTCATTTGAGCCAGAAGGTCATTCTTCCGGCATTCTATCCTCCTCCGCATCCTGGTAAGGAAGAGGAGAGGCTCCATAGGTTGGATCCTAGGAGAGCTTTAAGTTTCTACATCTCACCCATGTCCCGGGTCGGAGTGGACGATCAGCTCTTTGTAGGTTACGTTGGAAGGCGTTTGGAACAAGCTGTTACTAAGCAGACTTTGGTCCTCATCACGAGTTGGGCTGTATTCCCGGCTGCAATACCGCCGACTGTAATGGCCCTAGCGCCGACCGGCGGTATTACCACTGGATCACGGGTTGGGCCTTAACGGTAAATCCCCAATTCCTGAATGGGTCCATTCGATCCAATGGGGAATATTTCGGTGCTAATACTGCGGGCTAATACAGCCTGCTGTAATACAGCCGAAAACAGGAATTTTCACCTCCAGAAAAAAGCTGGAGGTAAAACAGCCGATTTAGCGCCCAATTCGTGATAGGGCCAGCCCTTAGATGTGGCGGTAATACCATTACCACCGCATTTAAGGGCTACAGCCCAACTCGTGATGAGGCCCTTTGTCTAGATGGATTATCTTGACACTGGGCCTCATCACGACCTCGGCGGTAACGCCGGCGGTATTAGCGCGGGGGCTATTAGCGCGACCGCCATAGCCCCCGGCGCTAATAGAAGTCCCCATTCCCCATTGAGCCCATTCAGGAATGCCCCATTCCCCATTGGGCTCAATTGGGGAAATTTCGCGCTCATACCGCCGGCGTATTTCCCGCCGGCGGTATGAGTGCGAATTCTCGGCGGATTTCACACCAGCTCAGAGCTGGGTTGAAATCCGCCGAGGCCCTGATTCGGTGGACCCTTAAATCCGGCGGTAATAGCGCTACTGCCGGATTTAAGGGTTACCGCCGAGGTCGTGATGAGGCCCATTCTCTGAATGTTACCGTTTGGCGGGTAAGGACCCTCCGGTAAGCATACGGGCCCATTCTTCTAGGGGTGTGGCTGTCTCTACTGCTCTGCAGAGGGGTGTTCCCATTCTTAACATTTGTGAAGCAGCCACATGGGCCTCTGTCCATACTTTTGTCAAACACTACTCCCTGGATTCTATCCATGGGCAAGATTTGGCCTTTGGTAAGGCAGTCCTCTATTCTGCAATTTGATTGGGCATTCTAAATTCGTTTCCCGCCTCGATACGTTGGTACTGCTTTGGGAGTCTGTCATAGATGCGCAATACGTCGGAGGAACCAATCCCCTCGAAGAACAAGTTACTTCTTTCGATGGGATGTTCCGAAGACGTATTCCACATCGAACCCTCCCAACCTGCCCCTCTGCAGAATTTCTTATGCGATTGCAGCTTTTGTTTCCGCAAGGCTTTCTGTAGTAATACTGGCAGAAGATTGGTGCCACACGTTCTGGGGAAAAAATTACAACTGGGGCGCGTGCGTCCTACAAATAACATCGGGTGACGTCAGCCGTCGAAGGAGGTCCTCGAAGGGATGCAGATGCCGAAGATTTTCCGAAGCAGCACAGCTGTGGTGATTACCTGTCATAGATGTGCAATACGTTGTCGGAACATCCCCTCGAAAGAACGTTACCAGGTAAGAAAGTAACTTGTTTGTTTTTAAAAGAAAACAGGGGGTTAGGGGGGAACCCCCTCATTAAAATGTTTGTTTTAAAAATGCATTCAAATCGTTTGTTTTCGATGCTCTTGTGTCGAAACTTTTGTATGTAGACACTTTGACTGTCGAAACAGTCGCTATAAACCCTTTTCTGATCTGGAAGGCTCCAAGCACCCGAGTGAGCAAATTGGATTGCTCCAACACTTATGCACTTACCCCATTCCATCTTCCTAATCGCTTTTCTGATCTGGAATGCCCCAAGTTCTTTTAATGACAAGCTTGTTATTGTTGTAACCTTATATTCTCCTTTTACCCCACCAGGTGTAATGCTTCATCCCCAAAACACCACCTACTCGTTTTACCTTAGGACTACACGAGGCAGTTGTCCTTCAGTGTGTGCCTTCCAAATCATCAAAAGATAAATAAATGCAATCACTTACATTTTATATGCTCGCCTTCAACATGATTCAATGACCACCAACGCAAAATGCATGTGGTATATACGTGTATCCAAATGTATTTGTCAAAATAATTTTTTTGTATAGATTTTGCGTTAATTTTAATAAAGTTCTTGATTTTTAGTTCTTGTGCTCTGAAAACTAAAATTCCGTTGTCATGGACTACAAAATATAAACATTTTTCCAATGGAATTCCCAGTAAGGCTTTGAACAACCTTTGCTTGCTTAACTAAAGCTTTTATTTTTTTGTACACAGGTTTTATCAGTGAGGCCAGTCCTAAACAAGTAAGTAAAGCACACTGCTTGTGTTTTTAATATTTCTTTGCTCGTTGGGGATTAAAATATTGTGGCTCTCAGGTATCTTTTGTAAAATCTTTTCTTGTAGGTTATTTTTCCAAACATTTGCATTTTCAGTCCTTGTATGCTCCAGATTGGGATGGTAAAGGACTGTATTAGTATATCTGACTTAGAACTGCTTTGAAACATAGTGATACGTGCAGTGTGGATGGTGTTCCTGTGCTGTCTTAGGTTATGTGAGCGATTGCTTTTATTGCTGCTTACATCAACTGTACAGTTTCTGCTAACTTTGTTTGCCCAGTCATAGGGGCAACATATATTCCTTGCTTTTGAGTGCTGTTGTGTGATTCGTTTAGCTCTTCTCCCTGGATCCTTTTTTGTGTTGGTGTTTTTCTCTGTGCGGTTCTTTGTTGGTTGTCTGTATGTTTTTTTTGTGTTTTTGTATGTTCCTGTGGTTGTTTTAGTTCTGGTATCTCCTTAGTCTTTTGATGTTGCTCATCTGGAGGTAGATGAATATTCCCTTCCAAACTCAATGAGTGTCTCTTCTATGTTGTGTTGAGGTTGTGCCTTCTAAGTATAGGCTCCATCTTTACTTCTGCCCTTTCCAGACTAGGGTTCATAAGTGCCTATTCGTGTCTTAGTTCATTGCTCTAAACTTTATGTATTTGGTAAATAATGTCAGCCCTGTAACATTGAGGTAGACTGTGCCTTGTTTAGGTTTCTTGTTGAAGATTGAATACCACCTGTGATGAAGTCCCGTTTGGAAGACCCCTGGAGGACTTTCAGGAGACTCTGGGGCCAGGGGAACCCACCCACTTTGTAATGCAAACAATGTAGGTGGTAGATGAGGGATTCCCAGACCACCTCTCCCCTCACTACACAAGTGGATGTGAGCAGGATTGTGGATACCTTAGCACCTACGTCACGGTCTGTGAGCCAAGGCCATACGTTTCTTACCACAGGGGACCAGAGGCTGCTTCCGACAGTTCGCAAGCCTTTCTGCATGACAAGATTCCTGTGCTTTTGAGTTCGAAGTTGGGAGCACGCACTGTGGGGAAGCTGACCTGCGAGTCACAAACCAGAAACTTGGGGCTTTGTTGAGATGCCGACACAAAGAGACTGAGAACCGTGGCAATGGCAGACAAGCAACAGGGCAGTTATCCCCAATGCCAAAACATTGGCTCTGTATTTCATAAACTCCAAACCAGAGCCTCAGTACAAGTTAAATTAATATTTTTCAAGGCACACTGGGGAACGACTGATAGCAAGCCAATTATGGGCACCACATTGGACACATCGCAGGCGATACCAATGTCCCACCTAAGAATCACTTGACTGCTCACAGAACAAAGACAGAGTAAGTAAGGGGAGGAGAATGAGGAAAAGAAGACGAGAGTTGGGGGGCGGCTGGAGCTGAAAGAGGAAAGATCAAGGTGCAGAAGAGCAGAGATATGAGGCAGAAGCTGATGTTGAAAGTGGGAAAGGCCTGGAAGAAGATGTTCTTATTAAAAGTAAGAGTGAATCAGGGGGATAAATAGAAAACAGAAAAACATTAGCAGAGTGAGTGGGGGGCAGGAGTAATCACTGGAACTGAAAGAGTGGGTAAACGTCACAACTGAAATTGAAAACAGCAGGGGCCAAAAAAGAAAAATGCAGACGGGAAAGACTGACAGAGAAAAATATGTATGGCAAAAAATGACTAGGTGAAGGTGGAATAGAGAAAAGAGAGGAAGTGGAGAAAAGAGAGTGAGAAAAGGACAGTAATTTTCCAGTATCTTTGTCTTGGATTCAGCGGACTAGGGAACTGGAACTCAGGACTAACCTTTTCACTTGGTTGTGCTTTCCTTGAATCTCTGCACTGTGTGATGAATCCAAGAAGATAATCACTTCTCCCAAAGGGGGGATCCGCCCTCTTTGGGACTAGGCAGGTGAGCCTGCTACACTTAACACTCCCTAGAGGACAAGGGTACGTGAGATACCTCTGGAAGCGACTCCCACTTACGTGATAGGAAAGCCTCAGAGAGGGACTCTGGACACCAACCCCCCCCCCCCAAACCGAAATTAAACCACACCTCGGAGGTTTGGGCCAAACCCCCAGGATTAGAGCCACCACGAGAGCACTACACTGAGTATACTGCAAAGGAGCAAAGACACGGACCAAGGCGGAGGCCAGTGGACAAGTCGCCAAAACGGTTCTGTGGGATGGAAGGGCCAGAAAGAGTGCAGAACCTGCCCAGGGAGCACCACCAGTTGCAAAATGGTACCTAGTTGCCCCAGAGGAATGTGAGTTGGGCGGCAACGTGACAGACAAGTCCCGGTGTGGGGGGGAAGATACATAGTCAAGCCAGGTGTGGGGAACAAACATAAGCCCCAGAGTGGGGAGAGAGAGAGAGAAAGAAACAATCTCAAAGTGGTGAGCGAACCGATAAGCGCCAGGGGTGGAGGTCAGTAGCCAGCAGCAATCCCTTTAATTGGGCAATTCCTCAAAAGTAAATCGAGTTTGTTTTGTGTTATTCTTTTGAGTGGTAGGAAAAGAAGTTAGTTGAACATTAGGATTCTGGTCAGAGGACTTCATTTGTGTAGCCGACCTGACACCCTGGCAAGCACCCTTTTGGCATTCTTTTCTACAGAGTAGGTTTGGGAATCTTAGATTTAGGGAACAATTTGTCCTTTTTATACTAAAACAAGAATAAAACTTGTGTGAAACATGCTTCTGTGTCTGTCTCCAAATTCTGGCCTACCACAACTGTTAAATTGAGGTATTCACCTATTTTAATTTTTTTTATTTACTTGTGCATAATCAAAAGTACATGATTTTTACAAGGCTAAACATTGATTAAAGAGATCGGGCATGTATGGCTCAGTTACCAGAGTTCGAGTGTAGTGACAGGTAAACAGCGGTTTGCCTGTGTATGAGACAGAGAATTTCCATTGGGAACCTCACCCCTCGCAGAAGCAGTTAGAGCGAGAAAATGGGCTGGGAATGCGCTATGCTCCAAGGGCGTTGATTCTAATAAATGCTGCTTCCAGCAGTTTGGATGTTGCAACAGTCCAGCGGGTTTTTTCCCCAGAAATGAGACGGTACCACCAGGTGTCTTCTATTAATTGACGATCGACCCAACAGGGTGACAGGAAAGTAATTTGTTCTTTCGTTAAGGAAGGACAGTTCAAAAGGAGGTGGCGAACTGATTCGATAGAGTCTGGAGCCTTGCATAGTCTACAGCTTTTAATAGCAGTTTGGTGTCTTATTCCCAAGATTTCTCTTGTGTGGAGTATGTTCAAGCATGCTCTTAAAAAAATAGATCTTAATTTCCTATCCGGAAATTTTGAACACTAGGCTAAAGGAGTGTTTAGCCTATTGAACGTAGGAGGGAGGTGGCTCAGCAGCTTGCAGGCATGTGCTTGATCATTGGTCGTTATCCAATCCTGATTTTTCAGTTTTTTGCTGACTCTTACTGGATTGGAGATTAGGTCATCCATGGTACACGCTAGCTCCTGCAGTTTGTTTTTTTGGTGTTCAGCCCAGTTGGCAAGAGCCTTACAGTCAGTTGAAGTCGTCTCTTGAGCAATGAAATTGCAGATGGGGAGCCCATCTTTTATGTGAATCTTTCTGAATAGTGCTAGTGTATAAGCGTTCACCGTGGCCCTCAATGATAATAGGCCCAGCTCACTTCTCACGGCCACAATGGGAACAGAGTTCGGGAGGCCGAGAACAGATTTCCAGATTAAACCCTCCAGTTTCTGCCAGAAGGAGGTTGGTATGGTAAGTGTAGCATCCATACCGTAAGTCAGAGCCGGAACCATTTTGCCCTTGTAGAAATTGATAGCTGGTATCAAAGAAAATTTACTGTACTTGCGATCCACCATTCTTAGTTGTGAAGTTAGATTTTTTGCTTTCGCCCATAGATGTTCTTGCATTTTAGCATCCTGAATACTTCCATCAAGAATTACTCCAAGGTATTTGAATTGAGAAACCACTTCAATTTTTGTTTGGTGGACAGTCCAGGGCCTAATATTTTTCATTGATGGCTGATTTTTGGAGAAGATCATGATTTTAGTTTTCAGTTTATTTATGGCCAAGTTGTTGGTGTCCATATAATGGGCTAAGTTGTTCAGCTGGCGTTGGAGGCCAATGGGCGTTTGATCAAGCAGGATCATATCGTCTGCATATAAGATTCGAGAAAGCTTGGAGCCACCAAAGTTCGGAGGAAAGGAGCGCACAGTGGATTCTGACTCTTTGAAATCACCCAGAAAGGCAGCAAAAAGCACCGGGGACAGTGGACAACCTTGCTTGACTCCTCTTTTGGCTGAAATTTCCTTTGACAGAGACCCTTGTTTATTGAGACGGACACTTAACGTGGTGTTGGAATGCAGTGCCATTATTGGATTCAGGATGGCATCTGGGCATTTCCAATTTTTTAACTTGTTCCACAAAAGCATTCTGTCCACTTTATCAAAAGCCTGCAAGAGGTTGATGAAGGCCGCGTATACTGTCGGTGCCCCTTGTTTGATTTTCGCCTTCAAGATGTTGATTATCAAGATGTTTACCGACGTGCTTCCGTTCTTCTTGAAGCCAACCTGAAAGGGGTCTCTGCAGGGGGCTGAAAGCGCCCAGCGGCGGAAGCGGTCCAGCAGAAGAGAAGCAAATAGTTTTCCCAGGATATCCAACAAAGCTATGGACCGATAGTTACCTGGTTCATCTCGACTTCCTTTTTTGAAGATGGGTATTATTATAGCTTTGGTCCAGGATAAAGGGATTTTCCTACTATCGGCACAGTGTTTGAAGAGAAGACTTACAAAGGGAACCCATTCCTTGATGTGAGTTTTTAGGTCCAAGTTGGAGAGGCCGTCAGGGCCCGGGGCTCTAGAGGATTTCAATTTCTGAATGGCCATAGATATATCTGTTTTGTCTGATAAATCGGCCCAAGATGACTGCGTCAACTCTACCCGCAGATTTATGGTGGAGTGTGGGGTTGTGAAAAGCGCTGTAAAAAATTGAACCCAGGCTGCTTCTGACACTGCGTTGAGCATATTGTTGTGTGTTGCTCTGTGAATGGTTTATCAGATTCCAAAAGTCGGCAGTTTTTTTTTGAGGCAATGGCTCTTAACATTGCTTCTGCGTCGTTTTGATATATAACTGCTCTCCTTGATCTTATCCATGATTTGTAGATTTTGTTGTGGTTTTCCCACATGTCCCACGCTGCCCAAGTATTTGCAATCGTTGCTCTGTGTTTTTGTTTTCTTAACTCCTTCTTTTTCTCTGCTATGATTTTGTCATAATTATGAGTAAAGGATGATACCGTTGTCCTCCTAGGCCCCATCTTCTTTCTATGTTCAATCAGAAGCGGAAGGTAGTTGGGCCTCTGTGTCTTTCCGGAGGTGTTAGGAGTTTTAGCTATCTCAGCGTAATGCTGGGTTAGAGAACGCACATTGGCCGCAGTAAGGCGAAGCTGGGTTTGTTGGGAATTCGTCTCGATGGAAGGAGAATACTGGTTACACAGCTTGACATTGGCTGACCATTCCAAAGTGAGCATGTTATGATCGCTTGCCTCCGTTTTCACCACCTGGTAGTTGAGAATTTCTGTGGTTAGTGCCTGTGAGACAAAGATGTAATCTAGAGTTGCCGTCGACTGGCTTCTTTCCCAGGTTGGAATGTGAGTATCTTTGCCCAAGATCCACGCTGCGTTGTGCATCCCTCTTACAGCCATGAGGTTCATCCAGGCTTTACCTCTATATTCCGATTGCGTAGTGGAAACGTCCACAAGATCTTGTTGGTTACTGTGGCTGCAATTCGCATTAAGATCTCCGCAAATTATTGCAAACGGGGTGTTCCATTCCAGCATAATTTCATCTATGGTTTCAGCCATGATTTGACAGAAGTCTGCTGCTGTTGTTCTTTGCGGGTTCCAATACGTGGTTATCAAAGCTAGAGGGTGCTTATGACGGGTTTTAGTACCAGGGCGTAAGCTGTCAGCCTCGTAGTTCCACTCTATCAGGACTGCCAGAACCCCATATGACCTCTTCATGGTCTTGATAATTCTCAGGTTCTGTCCTGAACGAACCGCGATTAGAAGTCCGGCAGACGGGCGGCCTAACAGGCCCTTAATAGCTGGTGAAGTCTCAATTTCAAATCCGTCGATCGACGGTTTTTCCTGGAGCCAGGTCTCTTGGAGACAGAAGATATCAAAGAATGCTAGATCTACGGTGCTGGGTTCCGCTAAGTGGGTGTGTCCTCTCGTATTCCATGAAGCCAGGGTCAAAGTCTTTTGGACACACAACTCGCTGGCTTCGGAGGATGGTTGCTATCTAGATCGTTTAGCACTCAGCGCGCCTTTGATCCAGTTCCAAGGACCACCTGCTGAAGATGTTTTTTCCCTACCTTCGCTCTTCCTGGTAGGTGAGCCTTGCCGATATTTTCTTTGGATGTCCTTTCTTGGGGCCGGTGAGTAGACTCTGGTAACATGTCTCGGCACATATGGTCGATATTTGTCCATACATTGTTCACACGGGGGTGTCCCTGTTCTTCTCAATGCGGCCTCTTCTATTAGAGAAGTCAGATGCAGCCGCCGCATACGTTCGGGCGAGATGGTGTGTTCGTCGGGATGGTTCAGGAGAATGAACTTGTTTATCTGTCCATCGAGTTACTTCCGGTGAGTGGCGTGCGTCTTGGTTTAGGCCCCTAGGTGCTTTATTCTTATCCACTGAGTCGCAGAAGTGTGCTTTTAAGGCTTCTCTCCGTGCAGAAAGATAATGAGACGGGCTTCGGGGATTATAGCTGCTGGCAGCAACCCTATCTTCTGTCCGATCACTGGTGTTTTCCGGGGATATTATTTCTGATAACAAGAACCCCAAGGATTTTAATTCGTCTCCTACTTCCCTGGAGAAGTCCTGTAATGGAGTGGCGTATATGAACAGGTAAGCCTTGGCCTTGTTATCACTGTGATAGGGCTGAATCCATTTAAAGTCATCAGATTTCAGTTTCTTTAGACTGACTGTCGAAGATATGATTTTCAAAACTGTTCTTCGGTTTAAAATCATAAAATTGTCTTTACTGGAGATTTGTTCAATTTTGAACAAGCGGGTCTGGTTCTTCCTGTTCACTTCTGCCTCACGAGATTGTACACGGCTGTGTGAGTTGTTATGATGGGATTCCGAATATCCATTTTGGCGATTTTTCTTTGCAGAGGTGTCCCTTAAGGCTGGCGGGTAAAACGTAGTTTCCTCTGAGGCTGCTCTATGAGATGTTGAGGTCTTCCTAGAATTAGCTTTCCGTGGTGGGGTAATTATAGCAATGGGCCGCTTTTGAGTTTCTATAGACTTTGAGTCTGCAGCTATTGGAGATTCATCGGGATGAACGGAGATGTTTGCTATAAGACTTGAGTCCAAAAAGTCATCTGCTGATTTTGGCGACTGAGTTAAGTCCGTAGTAGAGACTGCCAGGTTGCCCCTTACGGACAATGCACCCCCTTCTGGGTGGACCTGGGAGGCTGAATCACTTATCTCCAGTTTTTGAAGTAGGGACTGGGCGGTCGACCGTTCCGTCTCTTCTTTGCTGCTTAATTTTAGTGGGTTTTTTTTTCCCTCAGGTGGGAGAAGCCAGATCCCCCTGTCAGTGCTTCGCTCACCGTAGATCTATTTGGCATTGTTGAAGCTGAGGGTTTATTTCGGAACAAAGGTGCTAGTTCCTCCCTGTCTGTAAATGCATAGGTCTGTGTGGATTTGTGGACCACCGCGTCCACAAGTCTTCCTTTGGAGCATGTGCGTGATGAGGAAAAGGGCACGCCTTCCTCCGGCAAGTCTCTTTTTTTTTTTGTTGAGTATCATATTTTAGATCAATTGCCGCAATGAAGCCCTCCAAGAAGGTAAGCTTGGATTGAATGATAGCTAGAGATGCAGTATTGTCTTTTGATGTATCCGCCAGGGATTCATAGAGTTTGCAGAACGGAGCCATTGCTATTGTGATGGAAACATGATCATTGTCATGTCCTTCCTCCTAGTAGGTGATTCTTTATGCCTCAGAAATTCGGCCTCATTGGGTCTTCCATTCCTGGCAGGTGTAGACTTCAGTTCTATCGATGTTGCATTAGTAACTGAATGTCTCCGTCTCAAGCCAGGTTCATGAGATGGAGAGACCGCTTTAGGTGTATTCGAGTGGGCTGGAATCCATACTTGTGCAGACATCTCTCTTTGGGATGGATATACTTTAGGCTGTAGGAGATCCAAGATCTCTGAGACTCCATGCCGAAGAGGCCTGGCCTCGGGGAATAGAGACTGCGGCACTATGCATGGCGGAATAGTGAGGTTAGCTGCCCCTGCATCTAGTTGCGGAGATATTGATTGCACTGGGGTAGTGATCATTGAAGTTTGTGGGGTCGGTATGGATGAGGATTGAACCGCTATAGTGGTTTGCCGAGAGTCCAGAGCCTGGGGGGCATCAGGCTCGTCTAACACTGAGCTGGGAGCTGCCACCTCTGCTGTTTTCCTGCACTTAGAGGCCGGCGGGGTTTGCTCCAATGCTTCCAGTATCTCAGCATCCGATGGTTCGGAATCAATGAGTGCCTTTCTTTTCCCTTGTGTCCTAAAGAAGTTCAAGAGGGCATTCGACAACATGGGGGTTGAAAGGAGACTTTTCCCCGAGGGTCTTTTTTTATGGGCTAGCGGAGGCCCCGTTTGTTTCGTCTGTTTAGTATTCTTTCCTTTAGGATCCGCCTGATTTTGTTGTGGTTTGTTAGACGGGGAAACTTTTACCAATGATGCCTTGGGACGGGACATTTCTCTGAGTCGCCTTCCCTTTTTTTTTTATATAAAGGTCTTTTTATGTTAGACTGTAGGGACGGGTAGGACTCCCTCGGGATACAGGGGAGAGGTCCGAGATAGACTTGGATTCTGATTCTGAAATAGCTTCAGGGGGGGCCTCTCATCCTTTGAGGGATAGGGCGGGCAGCCATGATCTGCTCGACGACCCTAGATGGAAGAGGGCCCATAGGTGAATCCACAGTACTAGGATGTAAAAATTCCTCAGAAGACAGGGCCATTGTTGCTGGGACTATGGGAGACAATGAAGATAGGGTTTTCCTTGCTTCGTTAGGTTCTGTGGTCAAGACCTCCAAAGGAGCGTGCATCATGGCCGTGGTAGTTTGTAGGGGTAGAGCATCTGGTCGAACAGTCAGTTGGTCGCGCCTCCCAAGGGGGGTTACATCCTGTGACTGGAGCTGCGTCTGAGGAGATGGCTCAGAAGGCTTAGGCACATCCAGCATTGCCTTGGTAGAGACAGGCTGGGATAGCATTTGAGCAGGTCTGCCCGCCAGAGCCGCTTCCCTCAGGTCCTCCCCCTGGGGTCCTCCGACCCTCACGGGGGGCAGACCACTCGCCGAAGCGGTGTCAGGGCAAGCAGCGCTGGCTGGCGGGAGCGTGTGCACTCCCAGGCCGTGTTAGCGGCGGAGGAGATTGGAAGCTCTCCAGGGCCTGTCACTGTGGCCTGTGACACAGGCCCATTGAAGACACAGTTAGTTGCCTTAGAGTTCAAAGTGGGGAAGGTCCTTCCGGGAAGCAAAGAGTTTGGCGCTTTTATTCCACTAAGGCCATCTTGCCCCAAAAAAGGGCTAGTAGACGTATAGTTGGACAAAGGAGCAGTCAAAGCAACCACCGGCAGGTCTGTATTGGAAATCGTGGGTGAATAGGTCTGCGTTAGAAGCCGTTTTTTTTTACATCGCTTCGCAGGAGGCGCTTCTCCGGGTCTTCTTCCATCCCAGAAGGGCTCCGAAAAGGCAACAAAAGGTGCGATAGGGGAAGGGGGGGGGGGAAGTTGGGGAGAAGACAAGAAGTAGGGAACAGGGACAGAAGGGAGGAGCTAAGAACGGGGGAAGGCAGGAAAGCAGGAAGGGAAAAGTACGGGGAGGGTGAGTGCCGGGGAGATAGAAATGGGGATGAGAGGGGAAGGAAGGAAGGAGGGGGAAGGGAGAAGGGAGGATGTAGCGCACGGGCCGCCTCGGACAGCAAGTCACTGTTACTTTTCAGCAATGAGGGGAGAGCACATGAAAATAGGACGCGAAGCAGTTCAAAGGGTCATGATAAAGTCAGACAGGAGGGGTGAATAAGACAGCCTACCTCCCGTCGGTGCTGCACAATCCTCCGCTCCACTCTTCACGTCCTGATGCGGACTGGTGCAGACTGGAACTCTGCCCGGAACTCCGCGCGCGCTCCACGCGGAAACAGAGTTTTTGAAGGAAGTGGAGGCTATTTTCCTTAAAGGTGCAGGTTGCCGGAAAAATAGCGTGGAGACAGGAGAAGCAGCAAAAGCACGTCCTTTCCAAGCAGTATCTGGTGCAGACGGGAACTCTGCCTGGAACACCTATTTTGCTACAGCCACTCCCTGTCTGGTCCAATAGGTCTTACTCCAAGTTCCTGTGTTTAATTTAATTTGATGAAACAAAATTACATGCAGCCTGGTTATATTTTGTTGAACCATTACTCGCCCTCAAACTAATTGACAAAAAAAAGACGACAGAAAAACATATGAAAGTTCAAGTGTATTTTTGGGTGACATATAAACAACTTCTCCAGCATGGGGTCTGGCATGGATTCACATGCTCATGAATATTCCCCGTCGTCAGGCTGGGAATCCTCGGTAAAGAAAGTTTTGTTTCTGATCTGTCTTTCGTAGTAGTAACGAATCACTGATCTCTGCGTCATACTGACCACAGCCAATGACTGCCCTCTCCCTAAGCCCCGCCTCTGGCAGCCATCTTCAGATTTTTACCGCACGTTCAAGTGTTGGGAGTCCTCGTGCTTAGCTCTCGAGCTTTTACTGCGTGTTTTGCGCTTTTTCAGGTGAATTTTCACATTTTTTCGGTTAATCGAGCCTCAAGCTCCACCGTTTCTACTCTCGTTAACGGCTACCCGTTGCGGGATTTTCCTACGCCCCTCAAGGGTGAAGATTTCGTCGAATCAACTTCTTGGAGGATTCCAGAAGATTTGCGGCCTACTTCGAGATGGCCCAGGACGCGAGTTTGTCACCCGGACCCAAGCTGTTTTGCAGCTGCCCTGGATGCGGGCTGCAGAATGTGTTTAATGAGGACGAACATTTGCGATGCCTCTACTGTCTTCATGGGGAGAAGGACTGCCAGTTCTGCAAGAACTTGTCGGAGCGGACCATGAGGGACCGTCGATCCCGTCTCGCCAGCTGGTTGGAGAAGGGCTCAATGGGTGAGAAGAAGAAGAAAGGGTCCGAGCGGGCTTCTAAGTCCTGTGCGGGCGCCCCGGCGACGGGGGCCCAACACCAGGCCAAGCGCCGCGAGTCCGCTGGCTCCGGGAGCGCCGAAAGGTCGGGCTCTTCGGTCACCAGGCAGGGCGCGCCTTCCCCGGCACCGTCAACCACGAGCCAGCGCTCCGGTTCGGGGAAGAGGAAGTCCGAGACCCGGGTAAGCTTCGGGAGAAGCCCCGTCCGATCTCGGAAGAGGGGGAGCGAGGTGTCGCCCCTCCCCCTAAGGAGAAGGCCCGGGACGCACCTAAGGTGGTGAAGGCCCCTACCCAGCAGGCAAAGGCCTCTATCGAGGCGATCGCGGCGACTCTGGCCAAGCCGGCAGAGACCCCGCCAGCGGAGACTGCCTCCGGGACTAGAGTTTCCCTGCCGCCAAGGAGGGAATCCTCTTTTCAGCCCATCGTCATGGCCACCATGTTGGAAGAAGCGAGGGGGGGCACGGTAGCCTCCTCGAGCTCGGAGTCAACCTCGGAGGAGGAACTTACCGAGGCCGTGAGGAATCTCCAAGTCCAATTCGAGAAGGTTCGATCCCGTAAGGAAGATCCTCGGGAGATAACCGAGGAAGACGACGATGGCGAGGAAGAGCAGCCTTCCCATCCGGCGCAGCCGGAACCTAGGCCTCAGGATAACTCGGCGGCCATTTTGTCTGCGATCCAGTCTTTATGCTATGAGATAAGGACGAGATTACCACGGCCCAGGCCGGAGGACCCGCAACCTGGCCCGTCGGGAAGTCCTCAGAACAAACGACGGAGGACCCAACCCTCTCCTCCACTCGCCCCCGTAAGGCCTACAGTTCCCTCCTCATCCTCCCACGATTCGGGAGATGACGGTGCGATGGGCTCGACGACGGGTTCTGAAGGCGACGACGACGGAACGGGTCTCCCATCTCTCGTCGCACGGGCCTCGCTGCCCGACGAGATTGGCTCATTCCACGCCATGATCGCCAGGGCGTCCGAATTGTTCCAGCTCTGCCCGGAGGAGCAGAAAAAGGAAGGTTTCCTCTATCAGCGCCGGGAGGCCAAGAGGAAGACTGTCATCGCGGTGCCTCTAATCGATGACATCTGGGAGGAGGGCCTGTCGGTTCTCAAGAACCCCTCCACGGTACCAGCCAAACTGGACCGGTACGAGAAGAAGTACCGGGTCCCCGAAACTGCTCCCCTGTGCCTCAGGGCCCAGCCAACGCCAGACTCGGTCGTCTCGGCGGCGGCGAAGAAGAAAGCGGCGGGGTCAGGAGCCTCGACGTCGAATTCCCCGCCGGATGGCGAGGGAAAGAAGTTGGACGCCATGGGGCGGCAGGTCATTTCGTCGGCGGCGACGACGATCAAAGCGGCCAACGCCCTGGCGATCGTGGCCCGTTACGACAGGGAGCTCTGGTTTAAGCATGCCCCCATATTGGACTTCCTACCGGACGACAAGAGGTCCGAGGCCCTGGAAATTCTTCAAGAAGGCGAGGTGGCGTCGGACCACGCCATAACGGTGGCAACCGATATTGCCGATACCGGGTTCCGCCAGCTGGGCAACAGTGTTTGACTACGACGATGGGGTTGGCTCCGGGCGACCGATTTCCTTCAGGACGTCCAGACCAGGGTGTTGGACATGCCGTTCGACGGCAGCAACTTGTTCGGGAAGGCGGTGGACGAATCCCTCCAAGCCATAAAGACGGACACGGAGACGGCCCGCGCCCTAGGAGCCCTTCAGCAACGACGGCCCTTTCGGAACTCCGGAGGCAGACAGGGTGCCTCCAAGGGATCCAGCGGTGGCTCGTCGTCTTAGCGCAAGGCGGCACGCTCCTCGTCTCAGGAGGCCTACAGGGGTCGCGGCAAGCAGGGAGCGCCTCGCCGCCGTCGGCAAGGTGGCCAGGGCGGCAAGGCCGCCACCTCCAAGCAGGACTGAACCGGCCGTGGCCTCGGGCCCCCACCGAAGCACCCCGGTGGGAGGTCGGCTGACGAAGTTCGTCGGCGTGTGGAAGTCCATCTCCACCGACCGTTGGGTGCTGGATACCCTGGCCAAGAGGACACTGTATCGAATTCCTGAAGAAGTGCCCTCACGTTCCACCTGTGGCCAGGAAGGAAAATCACATCCCGCAACTGCTGTTGGAAGTACGGGCGATGCTCAGGAAAGGCGCCATCGAGCTTGTTCCGAAGAGGCTCCGGGGTGTACTCAAGGTACTTCCTTGTCAGGAAGAAGACGGGCGGCTGGCGCCCCTTCCTGGACCTTCGTCGTTTGAACAAATACATCAGGTCACAAAAGTTCAGGATGGTCACCCTCCAGCACGTGCTGGGACAGCTGGAGGAAGGCGACTTTCTATCGTCGTTGGACCTGGAGGATGCATACTTCCACGTTCCCATCCTCAAAAGTCACAGAAAGTTCCTCAGGTTCGTCGTCCAAGGACGCCACTACCAATTCAGAGCACTGCCGTTCGGATTGAAGTCGGCCCCCAGGGTCTTTACCAAGTGCCTAGCACCTGTGGCGGCGTGGCTGCGCCTGCAGGGGATTCACGTCTACCCCTACCTGGACGACTGGCTCATCCGCTCAAGGACGAGGGAACTCGCCGTCGAACACACTGCGAGGACCGCCCAGCTACTCACAGACCTGGGATTCGCCATAAATTACCCAAAGTCCCACCTGGTGCCGTCGCAGGTGGCCCTGTTTCTGGGAGCGAAGCTCGATACAGTGAGGCGCCTGGCGGCACCGTCGGAAGAACGGACGAAGACAATTCTAGGCAAAGTGCAGCGCCTGCTAGCCACGGACGTGGCCAGGGTGAGGTCCATCTAGTCCCTCCTGGGGATGATGTCCTCTTGCATCTACCTGGTGCGCCTATGCAGACTACGGATGCGCCCTCTTCAAGAATTTCTCGACGCCTGTTGGATGCAGGCGACGGGCACCTTAGAAGACAGGGTCCCCCTCAACGAGGTGTTCCGGCGGGCGATTCTGTGGTGGGGCGTTCGAGCGCACCTCACGGCGGGCAAGGACTTTCAGACGCCGGCATACCAGGAGACGGTGACGACGGACGCCTCCCTGGAAGGCTGGGGCGCCCACACCGGATATCTACACGCAAGAGGCCTCTGGCTCCCGGAGGAGAGGGTGCTGCACATCAACGTCCTGGAACTCCGAGCCGTGTTCTAGGCTCTCAAATCGTTCCTCCCGTCGCTCAAGGGCAAGGTGGTGCGGATCTTCACAGACAACATCAGACAATGTTTTACATACGGAAGCAGGGAGGCACCAGATCCCCAGCCCTATCCAAGGAGGCACAGGATCTGTGGCACTGGGCGGTCGCCCAAGGGATGTTCCTGGTTCCCTTCCACTTGGCAGGAGAAAGAAACACCATTGCCGACTCGCTCAGCAGGGAGCTGCGCGCGTGTCACAAGTGGGAACTGCGCCAGGATCAGGTGGATCAACTCTTCCGATGATGGGGCAAACCTCAAATCGACCTGTTCGCGAGGAACTCAAAGTGCAAGAGGTTCGCCAGCAGGTTTCCCCAGCCGAGAAGCATGGGCGATGCGTTCTCGTTCCCCTGGGATGGCCTATACCTGTATGCGTTCCCTCCGTTGCCGTTGCTGCTTCGACTCATCAACCAGCTCAAGAGGTCCCGGTGCAGGATGATCCTCGTCGCACCGGCGTGGCCGAGGCAGATCTGGTTCCCGGACCTTCTGGACTTGTCAACGTCCCCTCCCATCAAGCTGTCGGTGGACGGGGACCTTCTCTCCAGAGAAGGAGGCGCCATCTTCCACCACGACCCGGCATCGCTGAACCTGCAGGCTTGGCTCCTGCAGCGCTAGAGTTTGGAGGCTACGATATACCGGCCGATTGCAGGGAGGTTCTTGCAAAGGCCAGGGCGTCCTCGACTCTCAAATGCTACGGTCATAAGTGGAAGAGGTTCTCTATCTGGTGCCGAGCACAGAAGATCAACCCCCTACGGATTACGGCCCCTCCAGTGCTGCCGTACCTGCTATCGCTGGCAAAGGCTGGGCTAGCCCATGCCTCCATTAACATTCATCTGGCGGCGATCTCCAGATATACCAGAACCACAGGACGACGTCCCTGTGGTCCCATCGACTGGTAAAAGAGTTTATGAAAGGACTGTTCCGGTCGTTCCTGCCGGTGAAGGCCCCGGCGTGGGAACTTAACGTGGTGCTGACCAGGCTCATGGGGCCCCCATTCGAGCTGATGCACTCCGCTCTGATGAAGTTTGTGTCGTGGAAGACGGCATTCCTGGTGGCCATTACCTCCGCACGACGAGTGGGAGAGATCCAGGCCCTATCCTGCAAAGCACCGTACTTGACTTTCCATGCCTCGAGGGTGGTGCTTAGGACGCACCCCTCCTTTATGCCCAAGGTGCCGTCGGACTTCCATCTTAACGAGCCCCTGGTGTTACCCGTTTTCTTCCCGTCTCCTTCGTCGCCGGCCGAGAGGACTTTGCACTCGCTGGATGTGGCTAGAGTGCTGAAGTTCTACGTGGACCGCACAAAGAGTTTTCGGAGGACATCACAGCTATTCGTGAACTTTGGACCGGTGAATCAAGGGAAGGCTCTCTCGAAGTCTTCTATTTCCAGATGGCTCTCCGGCTGCATCATGCACTGCCACTGGTTGGCTAACCGACGGCTGCCAGGCTGTCCGAGAGCCTATTCGACCAGAGCGATCGCTGCTACTACGGCGTTCTTATCTGGTGTGCCCCTCCTGGACATCTGCACGGCTGCTACATGGATGTCGACGCACACCTTCACGAGATTCTACTGCGTCGATCGGGATTCCAGGGAGGAGTCCAGGGTCGGCCAAGCAGTGCTGCGCAACCTGTTCGCTTAAGGTGAGCCTGGTGAGGAGGTAAGAGATGCTTAATGTTGAGTTTTTTGTATTGCTTAATGTTGAGCCTTGTGCCACCTCCCGTGGTTGTGCATGTGTGTACTGCTATGTATTCTTATATTCATGAGCATGTGAATCCATGCCAGACCCCATGCTGGAGAAGGAACAAGTTACTTACCTGTAACTGTTGTTCTCCAGCATGGGTCTGGCATGGATTCACATGCGAACCCTCCCGCCTACCCCTCTGCGGCTCTTCACTTGGTCATACTGCCACTTCACGTGCTACCAAATCTGAAGATGGCTGCCAGAGGCAGGGCTTAGGGAGAGGGCAGTCATTGGCTGTGGTCAGTATGACGCAGAGATCAGTGATTGGTTACTACTACGAAAGACAGATCAGAAACGAAACTGATACTGATTTTTCTTTACCGAGGATTCCCAGCCTGACGACGGGGAATATTCATGAGCATGTGAATCCATGCCAGACCCATGCTGGAGAACAACAGTTACAGGTAAGTAATTTGTTCCATATGTAACACCTTAACACATGCAATAGAAACACCTCAACTCAAAGCACTTTCTAACAAATTAAAGATAAAAAATGTGTATATTTACATTCAAAGTATTGCCAAGTAGATATAACACTACATAATACATGTTGTGTAATTTATTAGTATTGTGCATAACACAGATTTGGATTATTATAATATATGATAGTGATTAAAATTCAGGTAATATTTAAGTTTACCATTTACTTTCAGACTATATAGCCTAAAGTACATTTATATTTATTTTTACTGATTATGGGCCTCAACACCAGTCTGGCAGTAATCCGACACAATTTTCGCTGAGGGGAAATAGCGTTGCTGCCAGGTCGAATGGCATTATTAGCGCTGCATCACAACCTGGCGTGAATGCGGACCCCACTCTGGCGGTAATGCTATTAGTGCAGGCGGAAATTACATCGCCGGAACGGGAAGCATTGCGGCTTCCATTTTAAAAAAACACAATCCATCAAAAATCTTCACTTCCTGCAGCCATCCAGACCTGGAAACAAGCCAAAATGTCACAGGAGAGTAGTATAGGCAAAGTGCCTGAAAATCGTTTGTGAAAGCCCAAGTTCAGTGAGGCGTAGCTGGTGGTCCTCACTGATGAGGTAATTGCCCACTGTGGGGAGCTATATGGCAGTAGGCAGCGTAAAACCACTGGACAGCACAGGACAGCCACCTGGCATGCCATCAGCCAGAAGGTGACTGCTGTGGCGAGTGTACCCAGTGACGGAGAGGACTGCCGGAAGCAGTGGAATGACCTGAGGGTAAGGGTGTGTGGACTACTGTCCCAACACTGGCAGAAGTCCCAGGCAACTGGAGGAGGCACCATGGAACCACTGGTCCTCACTGCCTGAGAGGAAAAGTGCATCACTGTCCTGGATATGGAGGGAATAGAGGAAGTCGGAGGTGTGAAGGCGGGTGCCAGCAGCCAGGAGGCCGGAGGTGAGCTGACTCTCCTCTACCCCCAGGACAAGCGCATAAGCCTAGCATAAGATTCCCCAGTGGACAGGGACACATCTCAGCAGGCCCAGAACCTGGGCATGCCAACAGGGTGAAGTGACGAGGTGGCGCATCAGCTCCCCTCCACAGCAGCCATGGGGCAGGGCACCCCAGAACGTAACAGCAGCGGGAAGGGGTGGCAATTGACCTATGCAAGTGCCATGTACACCACACCACTGCCGGTGCAACCAGTGCCAGCGGGATTGCGGTGTGTGAGTAACCACGACACTGCAGCAGTCACACCAGCATTTTGCTGGCCCAACTGGTCTGCCCCATGTTGGCATGGTAGACAAGCCACATGGAAGTACACGTCCCCCTACACCAACATGAGCTGAGCCAGCCAATCACTGTACATCACAGCGCAACCCTGCTGGCTGCACAGCAGGGCCCCATAGAGCCCTGCCAGTGCCATAGAATAAGCCACCACACCCACAAGGCGGGTGCCACCCGCGGAGGGCATTGTGCGGGCATGAAGGACTGCAAGCGTGCAAGCCATACATCAGCTGCCCCAGCATGGACACCCTGCCTGCTGTCCCCGCACACAGGCCAAAGACCAACTGGCCATGTGTCACACACTCATTGCTGCAACCATCCCGACAATGCTGTGCCCACATGCAGTCTCCCCTGACCAACTATGCCCATCTGTCCAAATGTGTGGGCTCCCACTCTGTAACACAGCAAATTTGTCTTGCATGCCAACACATGTTGGAAAACCATACATGACAACATTTCTTATTTATTTATTTTATTGTTCATTTATAATGCGCTTAATACCAGTGAGTGGTTTCTAACTGCGGGATCGGCATTCAAACCTTTGTTGCGCTTTGTTGTTTTGCTTCCAAGACAAACGTTTTGCCCCTGAGCTATCCTTCCTCCCCAAAAAGTTTGTAAAGCGTATGGAAGAAAGTGAATGAAAGAAGAATTATGCATTGTAAGGAAATCATGGTGGCAACAAGTGAGACATACGCAAGTGATCACAGTTCAAGTATGTTTATTGAACAATGAATTCTGTATACAAGATGGAAAAACACCTAATCTAAACCTAAATCTAAGATGGGAGCCAACGTCGACCATCAGATGAAAATAAGGCAGCCTTAGTGGCGTTGTGTCAAATATAAAGGGCCTATACTAAGAAATCTATTGCCAAACCTTGCAGCTAATACAAAGATGTTTGTGGGATAGTTCTCAAGAAAAGAAAGAAGTGTTCTCAAATAATAGGTCAGGATGCGGTAGCCTGCGTCTCCCTTCCCCACGGAACAATTTGAGCACGGGGTAAGGTGGGATCGTGGAGCACAGTACATTCTCGGGCTTCCCTAGCATGAGACGACAGTTCCAATGGCAGCTCTCAGAACCATCGATGCCCAAGTATCGTTTCCTTTGAAAGTTTCTCGCCTTCAAGGGCCTGGCGTGTTCAGATAACAAAAACAAAGGTTCCTTTAACCAAATGAAAGTTCATTAGGGTGAGAATGGTTCACCCTTGGGTCCCCCTTTTCTGGGCGCTGACCCTCACTTATCGTGTTCCTCAATTTATATATCCGTTCCTTTCTCAATGAAGTTTGGATGATCGCTTCACCCCTGGATCTCCCTCGGTCGGGCTCGGATCCCTTTTGACTGCCAATACATGGGTGAGGGCTTCCCCCCTGGATCTCCCTCGGTGGGGCTGGGACCCCTCTTGGCTTTTCCTTCTTCACAAATCTTAATGTCTTTTGAACAGTTCCAGTGGACATCCCTCGGCCGAGTTCACTTTTGTCACCACACTGTTTCTCAGGTCTTTAGACTTTGCCCCTCTTCACTGGCATCCCTTAGTTGGGTTCACTCTTGCTGTGTCTTTTACTCACTTCAAGGTTTTGTTTCTCTCACTGTGGGATTCACTTCTCTATTTTTCACCTAGTTTGTAGATCAAAGTCTTTCCATTGTACAGAGAGTTTGCTTAACCCTCAGTATAACCACATTGACCTATTTCGGTGGCTCTCCTATGCCCTTCTTGTATTTGTGTTTTCGCTCACAGATGGGGATTGACCAGAGTCTTTGCAGTTTGCACCCACGTGGTGCCGGTTTACTTCTGCAGCTGATCTCCCCTTAACACTTTTACAGTTCTTTCATAGTTCATTGAACTTGCTTCAAATTTGCCACTTTGCGATTCTCAATTAGCACAGCTCGGTTCTTATCGGTTCTCCCTTCTACTCACCGGCTGTGATGAACCACTTGGCTTTCCTTCTTCATTGGAGTCAAGGCCAGAACCACAGTCGCAGGGCTTGGCTTGCTCCTGCTTATCGGCGTAGGCTTGCCCCGTGTACCGTTGACATCTACTGCAAGACACTTCTGCTATTATTCGCGGTCTTAGGCTTTCTTCCTCGAAGGTTCCGCTGGTCTGGCACAAAAAGGCCAAGGTCACTTCTCTCCTCGCCACCCTCTCGATTCTTGCCGCCTTTCTCCTTCTCTTGAACTGCTGCACCTGATTAGCCGTCTCCTTGTGCTGTCTGCCGTGCTCGCCTTGCTCGTACTCGGCTCTCTGGTTCCACCTTTTATCCCTGTGGGGAAAGGAAAGAGCCGTCGGGTGTGTGCGATTTAGGTCAATTGCCTGACTTTGCCTGACACTTGTATCGGGACATGCCAGTTAAACAGCTTCATTACAAGTGTGTTGTAAACCAGTATTCGTGTTGTAAAGGGGAGGTATTTGTATTTGTTTAGTTTATATAGCGCTTTACTCCAAAGCGCTGCACATTTTAACAACAGGATACATAAAACAATTAACATTACAACAGTAACAGTAGATGCAATTTACAATTGTCAATCAGACCAACAAAACAGTAAGTAGAGCAATTAAACTGAAGGGAAGAGGAGAGTAGTGCAGTAGAACTGAGAGGGAGGGGTGGGGAAGAGGAGGAGGAGGAGGAGGAGGAGGAGGGAAACGGATGGGGTAAAGGGTGAGAATGGGGATGAGGGGGGAGGGAAGGGAGATGATCAAGGTGATGAGGCAAGGGGGGAGGGGCGTAGGAAGGGGAAGGGGTTTCATGGCAGGGAATGGAGAAGGAGAGATTTAAGGGATGTGCGGAATGAGGGAAAGGTAGAAATAGAGCGGAGTGAGAGAGGTAAGGAGTTCCAGTGCAGGGGGGCTAGGAGTTGGAAGGACCGGAAACGGGATGTGGCACAAGGGGATGGAGGAACAGTGAGAAGGAAGTGGTCAGTAGAGCGAAGGGAGCGGGAGGGAGTGTAGAAAGACAGGAGGGAGGAGAGATAAGGGGGAGCAAGACCGTGGAGAGATTTAAAGACTAGGCAGAGAAAATGAAATTTAAGTTGGGAGTAAAAGGGAAGCCAGCCAAGTGAGGAAAGGGAAGCAGAGATGGAGTCACAGGAGGAGAGGAGACAGAGGGTACAGACGGCAGATTGGTAGATAGATTTAAGGGGGGCAAGATGAGAAGTAGGAAGTCCAAAGAGTAAGGAGGAGCAGTAGAAGAGGCAAGAGAAGATAAGGGAGGAGGTTAAAAGTTTAGTGGCGTGGAAAGTGAGAGAGGGGCGGACTTTGCAAATATTAAAGAGGTGGAAGGGACGGGCATGAGAGGTGAGAGAGATATGATGGAAAAAGGTGAGAGAGGAGTCAAAGTGAATGCCTAAGTTGCGAGCGTGGTCAGAGATGGGGAGATTAGAAGGAGAAAAATGAATGAAAGGAGGAGGAGAGGGAGGGGGAAGAGAATTGAGGTGTTGGAGTGTCAGAATGTCCCACCGAATAAGATGGGAAAAAGGTATTATAAGAAGGGGGTCGGTTGGTAGACTGAGAAAGACGAGATGGGTAAGGTTTGTGAAATGGCTGAGAATGACCGGGATTGTGAACAGAAGGGATTGTGGGACCGGTAGGGTTCTGTCATAGTGGATTGGGTGTTGGGAAGATGACAATCGGAGGGACGGGATTGGTAGGGTTTGTGTGGCAAACAGGAATAGCTGGGACCGTGAAGTAAACCAGGTGGACGGGAAGGAAAATGGCTGGGAGTATTCGGGTAGGGCTGATCATAGGGACGTGGAGAAGAATGTTCGGGCAGGATGCCGGAAAACAGGGATTCTGGGAGCGATTGTTTTGGGATGTGACAGGTGTTGGTTTGGTACGGAGGGATCATTGGATCCGGGCAAGCGAGATTGAATGGAAGGAAGCGGAGCAGATTTATGAGAGCCTTTAACGATCTTAGGGAGTTCGCCCTCCTCTCCTCCTCCCTGGCTTGTGCCATACCATGTCTCCCTTGGGTTATTCCTTCGAGTATAACCTTGGGCTTCCACATCCCGGTGAGCCTTTCTCGCTCTTTCACCCCTAGAGTTGGGATATGAGCGAATAAGTCCTTCATTGGCCACCTGAATCAGAGTCTCTCGAGGTTCGCTGTGTGAGATACCCTCAGGTATTTCACAGCATTATTGTGTGCTAGACCCTGGAGGGAGGCTTTAGAAACAGTAGAAAGCTCAATAATAATGTGTTATTTATATAGCGCTTTTATCCAAAGGCGATTACATAGAACAATTATTAATACCCAATCAAAAGTGGTACACATTTTATCGACCCCAGAAGGATGAAAGCCTGAGTTGACGATGTCTGGATTCGAACCTGCGAGCTGCAGATCGCAGCAGCGAGCACTTAACCTACTGAGCTATCTTATCGGCCTATGCCCCCTACAGGCATTCACGCATCGCCAGAAGCATCAGAGGAATACGAGGGCGCTGGCCCATCTGGGAGTGGCGCATCCAGGCCCTCAAGGTCCATTACCAACAACCACCCCGCAAAAGGCACAGACAGGGTACACCGAGGCGGTTGTCCCACCTTGAGATATCGCAACCCAGCAGGGCCAAGCCCATGTTGGCTCCACAGCCCACCCGAACCACTGCACCCACTCCCACAGCTGGAGGGTCTGACACCGAGGCCACAGCTCCAGGCAGGGCGACTGTGGAGACACAGGAGGACACCAGCCCGGTGTCACTGCCTACAGAAGGGCCACAAACCCCAGAGAGCCCCCACCGCTGCCAGCATGCGCAAACCCCTGAGAGCCCTTACCGGCACTAGCGTGCACAAACCCAAGCGCCCTTGCCACCGCCAGCGTGCTCAGACACCTGAGTCGGACATTGACACGTCTTCCTTTGGCCCCCCTGCCATACGACACACACCACCAAGCAGCACAGTGCTGCAGAGGCTGGAGGAGATTGCAAAAAAAAAAACAGAAAGCATGGGTTTTTCCAGCACATCCCCTAGCTAGTGGGACAGTGCATTTTTAGCAAAAATTTGGTCTCACTCAATCCACTCTTCGGGCAACCATCCATCTGCAAGGAACTTTCGAGTCACCAGGGTGAATAAAATCACAAGAAAATCCTGATGCCTCAATTTTTGCACTTGTCATTCCTAGTCGTCTAGATCCAAGATCACAAGATTTAATCCCCCTCTCGCACTCTTTTATATAATAGTACTGGTTGCCCCACCCCCATTCCTGCCCCCTGCCCCCCCTTCCATATGTCAGGCTGTTGGTGACCAAAAGCCCTCTCACACCAGCTAGACTGCCCTCCAGTCAGGCAGCACGTCCATCATCGCCTGTGGTTAGATATCCCACATAACACCTCCCCCTGCCCCCCCGGCTTCCCACCGGTGGGGTCTGGGTGTCTCAGTAGAGCACCAGATCAGCTTTCTACCCTGTGTCCAAGAGAGCAGGACCACCGCTCAAGCATTTCCATTAGTTGTTCTGTCTTGCCCTGATTGGCAAGCTGACAAACCTTTTTTCCCCAGCAAACCGTCCCCTGTGTACCAGTATCTCCCTACGGTTTAGGAAGGCAGTTGCCACTCCGGCTCTTTGAGCTTTAGTTTACCCTGTTCTTATTTTCGGAGATGGAGTGGAGACAGAGGGAGATGGAGGCAATAGAGCACACACACTCTGAACACCTGCAGGCCATCCATGACTGCCTACAAGGGACCACCCACAGGATTGTGCGGGCCACGATGAGGAACTGGGCAGCGGCAGCTGCCTGTGCAGCTTCCCTGATAGTATCAGGGAGCTGATCGAAGGCGTCTCGGCACTCGCAGAAGGCATCCACCAGAGCACGGAGGTCACACTCCAACATATCCGGGGGCCAGGCTCCATACGTTCCACGATGCACAACGAGAGAGCTATCCAAGCATGGCAGTTAAAGCGGAGGAAAAAGGTGGCGAGTATTGAAGGGTGTGACAAGGAGAGAAGCGACCTTGCCCTTTCCGACCCAGTCCCACGAAGCCTCAGCAGAAGGAAACATAAGACCGCAAACAATAGCCCGAGTGTGTTGCAGCAGATGACAATGGTATACGGAACATGCCCACGCTGATGAGCAGGATAGATGGAGGCTCCTGCTACCGTGGTACTGGCCTTGACTGCAGATAGTGAAAAGCCAAGCGGTTCATCACAGCCGCAGAGTCAAAGGGGAACTGATAAAGAAACTGAACTGTGTTGAATGAAAGTCGCAAAATGACATTGAGGAAAGTTCAAAGAACTGTAAACTGTTAAGGGAAGACCAGCTGCAGTGGGGTCCGGCACAACATGGGTGCTCACTCGAGAGACTCTGGCTTGCTAGTTTGATACTGCGTTGAATGAAACTACTGATAACAGAAGGCCCTAGTGGAGCTGCGAAGGTCAAAGTGGTCATACAGGGGTCTAGCAAAATTCCTGTACAGTCGAAAGTCTTTGACCAACAAACCATTGAAAACACAAGGGAAGTGAATCCTGCATCAGAAAAAAAGTCAAAGGGAGGGGGGCGCTGTTGCATGCATCTAAGATGGCCGCCTAGTTCCAGAGCTCCGGCCCGTATGAATCCTTAACCGCAACTATCCTGCATCAGGGCCACCCGCGAAGCAAGGAAAACACACCGGCAGGTACCTCATGACTAGAGGCACAAGCTGTGAAAAATTGAGGCCGTTACGAACAGTCATTTTGGGATAACACTGTGTGGAAAATCCTGTGTGCCCTGACGATGGCGCGGCCGCCCACGAGTTCTAGGAGGTTCCCCCGTGGAGCCGCTGGGGGAGGGGCCGCACACCAAGTGAACCGTACGGAGGGAGCGGAACACTGATGACATCGGATTGCAGGCACACAGAGATCCGGAAAACACCCCGCACGAGCACAGTAGTCGACGGACTACCTGATCCCTGGACTAATTGGCCCCATCGGTGGAGCGCCCTGCAATGACGTAGAAACGCTGCGGATGGGGACCCGCTGGGCGGCGGCTGCGTTGAATGCAGGCAGCCCTTCGGGACTACGGAGTCAGCGTGGGACCACACACCGAGCCTTAAATGATCCTGATGTGCGGCCGTCCACGGCGGGGCTGACGGTCAAGCAGACAATCTCGTCACAATTGACGACGGCTGAAGGGGAATGTAAGAAAGCTCTTCCCTACGTAACGCATCGGCTGATACGATCTGCAAGGCACGCAATACAAGTAAGTGCACGAGAGGTAGTACAAAGGAAATAAAAAGGAGGACAAAAAACCAAAACAGAAACAGGATATTACTGCCTGACAACAATATAAGTGGGCAAGAGGGACGGATAACAGAGACTCCTCAGTGGGACTGTGTGCCCAATCATTGATCCGTGCTAGTAGTACCCACATTACTGGCAGGAAACCCCGATCTCGACCCTGCACTCGACAGTAAAACCCTTGCAGAGCAAATCGGGCTTGTATACGTGGCAGACAACGGACGCCACAACCCTAGGACGGTAACGGGGCCGCGCCACGACCACTGGGGGAAACTCATCCTTAACCAACTGACAACCAAAGGAACATTCATATGCCATATCACATATCCGGCTAAGAGGGAGGCCCGACCCTCGGAAACTTAACCCACGTCCTAACAGAACTACAACAAGCACTATGATCGCAACACATACGTAGAGGGATACCACTTAGGAGAACGTACTCCACAGGGGGCGGTGCTGCACAAGACGCTGGTTGCTGCCTGAGAGGAGGGCTCCCATCCATACCCATCCAGATTCAAGATCAATCCTTGCTGGGGCCACCGGGACGTCTGAAAACACCCATAACTGGTGCCCAAGGGTCTGCAGTACTGCTCGGGTCCACGCTGCTCTGGTTACTGACACTGAGCATTACCCTGAGTATACGGACACACCACAACCTCTGTCTTTGGCAAAAGACTGCAGTAGGGCATCTACAAGAAACATTGAAAGCACGAAACCTCAGGAGCTGGCAGAGCCTAAATAAACACCTGGAGCCCGTCCTACAGCTCCCCCTTCAAATTTGGACTTCAAAACAGCCCCAGCACTTTCATTTCTCTTCGGCTGAACTTCGCAAGCCCGATCTGGGCGGCAGGAGTGTATCAGGTGTATCAGACTGCGTAGGTACGTTTTCCAATATATCAGTTATGTCTTCCTCTTCACAAAAACAAAGAGTGTCTCCCAAATCCCCCTCCTCCTCACCTGATGTAGAGGAGTAGTCCAGTCTCTTCTGACGAGTGCAACGCCCGTGTGTCTTGCCTTTCTTTAGTAGGTAAGGCCGGCCTCGGAAGGAAGCCACTGTGACCTCGGAAACGAGTCAACAGAGACTCCCCTCCGCGACAAACCAGACGGAGTAGAGGAAAAGCCTTGTGGCACAAAAACCCCTCTGGATGATGATCCCAGCGATCCGGAAGCAGAGAAGGGGAGCGAGCGTACAAGCGTAGCAGTCCAATGGCCAGGCACAGACAGAGCTGGGAGATGCAGGTAGAGAGCGGAGGGAACCGGAGGGAAGAGAATACTGAGCTGGAGCAGGAACAGGGGCGAAAGAAGCAACAGAGTGTCCGGAGTGATGCAGAGAGAGAGAGAGAGAGAGAGAGAAAAAGGAGGAAAAACCACAAGGCAAGGAAAGGGCGAACACCGCCAAGGGAAATAACAAGGAGCGTAGGCAACAAAGGGGTAGTACGAGAGTTGCAACGCGCCGAGCCGCCGAAAGTGGAAAGTAAAATACACTTGGCGGCGGCCATCTTGGAAAGAACTAGACCGTCAAAAGACGACTAGGGAGGAGATGTGACAGCACAACACGTTGGCGGCCATGTTTCCACCTGTTCCACAACCGCCAGGAACCCGCGGTTGTGACAGTATGCCCCCTTCCAAGGTGGCTCCCTCCCGGCTTGCTGGGATGGAGCCTATGAAACTGTCGCAACAAACGGGAAGCATGTACATGAGCCTGGGGTTCCCAGGTATCCTCAGATGAAGGATATCCTTTCCAATGGATGAGATATTCAAGGCATCCTCTGTGGTACCGAGAGTCTCGGATGCGGGAGACTTCATACTCATCCGAGATAGGATCCGGTAGGATGTGTAGTTTGGGAGTATTCTGCTTCCTGTCGTCCGACACAAAGGGGCGCAATTGAGAGGCATGAAATGTCGGATGAATCCGACTAAGGGTTCCTGGTAATTTGAGGCGATAGGCCACTGGGTTGATCTTATTCAGTATCTCAAAGGGTCCGATGTACCGAGGAGACAACTTAGAAGGACGGACCCAACGAGGCAGGAACTTAGTAGACAACATAACCTTGGACCCTTCTCCCATGCCGGTACTTGGTTCCGATGTCTGTCAGCTTGTTGTTTGTTCCGTATATTGGCCTTTAGGAGACTTTGTTTAGCTGTGTTATGAGCTTCCTTTATTTCGGCCAGGGAGGTTTCAATGGAGGGTATCAGAGTCTCAGGTCAAAAACCGGGTACAATAGATTGAGGGTTGAAACCATAAGTACAATAGAAAGGGCTAAACCCGAGGGCATCATGAACTGAGTTATTGTAAGTGAACTCTGCGGTGGGGAGTAGGGACACCCAGTTGTCTTGTAGCTGGTTGACAAAACACCTTAGGTATTGTTCCAGGGTTCCATTTAGCCTTTGCGTCTGTCCGTTAGTTTGCGGGTGGAAACCTGAAGACAGAACCCTTTCGATGCCTAGCAGTTGACATAATGCAGTCCAGAACTTAGAGGTGTATTGGCTACCACGGTCGGACACAATCTTTTTGGGAAGCCTGTGTAGCCTGAATACATCTTTGAGAAAGACCTCTGCCATGACTGAAGCCGAAGGAATCTTTGACAGGGGTGAGAAATGAGCTAACTTGGAGAAAGAGTCCACTGTCACCATAATACACGTACACCCTTGAGAACTGGGTAGGTCCACGATGAAATCGGTCGAAATGTGCTTCGAAGGACCCGGAGGGATCTGGTCCTGTTGAAGCAGGCCGATGGGTCTTTGTGTGGAGTGTTTATTTTGCATGCAGGTCAAGCAGGTCCGGAGGTATGTCTGAGTGTCCGCTCTCATGTTGGGCCAATAGAATGACCGTCTGAGAAGATCTAGGGTGCTCCGCAGGCCTCAATGACCTGCTACCTTAGAGTCGTGGCACCACCGAAGAACTTGCTGACGGAGGGCTTGTGAGGGAAGGATTAATTTAACTTGCGTGAAGTACAGACCGTCTTTCTCGTCAACCGGCAGCTTGCCCACGGACAAGGTTGATCCTTCCGGGGAAAGCGATGCTTCTATGACTTCTTCCAGGAAAGAGGATACCGTGGAGATGATCTTGGTATGGGGAAACATTCATTCCTTTCGGTACATTGGAGATACTTCCTCTCTATGAGACAGAGCGTCAGCAATCTGATTTTGAGAGCCGGGAATATAGGTGATGAAAAAATGAAATTGAGCAAAGAAATGTGCCCATCTGGCTTGACGAGTGTTATAGCATTCTTGTTGTCGCAGTATCTGAAGATTCTTATGGACGGTGCGAATCAAAAAAGTATGCAAACTTCCCTGGAGCAGATGTCTCCATTCCAAACAAGCCAATTTCATGGCCAAGAGGTCCTTCTCGATCACGGAATAATTCTGTTGGCTCAGATTTAATGTCTTAGAATAGTATGCTATGGGATGTTCCCGGCCCTGGTTGGTTTGGAGGAGAACAGCTCCCACTGCTGCAGCCGAGGCGTCAGTTTCCAAAACAAAGGGCAAACGTTGGTCGGGCTGCCTTAGAATGGGTGCGGTACAGAACCTGTTCTTCAAGCGGGTGAAGCTTTCTTCGGCTTCGGTGGACCACTGGAAAGGCTTGGAGGACTTTTTTAACAATGAAGTGATTTGGAGGGTGAGTCTGGAAAATTCAGGGATAAACTTCCAATAGAAATTTGCCAGACCTAAGAACCTCTGAATATCCTTGACCGATGAAGGAGAGGGCCAGTCAAGTATGGCTTCAACCTTCCTAGGATCCATGGTGATTCCTTCTTTAGACAGGATAAACCCCAGATAGGATACGGAGGATTGGGCGAAAGAGCATTTTTCCGGTTTGACCAGAAGGTAGTGTTGCTGCAGCCTGCGTAGTACTTCCCTTACCTGGAGGGTATGCTCTTTGGTCTGGCGGGAGAAAACCAGGATGTCGTCAAGATAGACCACTGTATTCAGACCCAACAGATCCGAGAATATGCGGTCCAAAAACCTCTGGAAAATGGAGTGAGCGTTCACTAGTCCAAAAGGCATTACCTGGTATTCAAACAAGCCAAAGGGAGTGCGAAAGGCCGTCTTCCATTCATCTCCGGTCCTGATTCTGAGCAGATGATAGGCATTTCGTAAATCAAGTTTAGTGAATATCACTGAGCCCTGGATCATCTCCAAGATCTCTGAGAACTTCAATGTTTCCGAATGTTGCTGGATAGAAAGAAGCACATCCTCCGTGGTGTGGGTGATAGGACCTGAGCATAGAGGGGTACCATCTACTCCCTCTACCTTCTGGTCTTCTTCTTTGGCGATTCTATGTAGGTCCACCTTAACGGCCCATAGGGTGTCCAAGAAATTCCCCGCAGCACCAGAATCTAGCAGAGCCTGGGTCTTTATCTCCTTTCCTCGGAACTGGAGCAGGACCGATATCACCATTAAACGGTGATCTTCAGAGGACTTGGCAGAGGTTACAGAAAGCGTAGTGTAGGAACTGGAAAAAGCCCCTCGGTAGTCTGTCCTGTCGACTAACGAGGGTGTTCGTTTCCCGACCGTCTGGGGGGTACGTCGGGACAGTCCCTCAGGAGGTGAGTGGCAGAGCCACAATACAAGCAGAGGTTTCCCTCCCTTCTCCTCTTCTTTTCTTCAGCAGTCAGGGGTGCTCTGGTAGTTCCGATTTGCTCTTCTCTGGTAAGAGGACGGGTAGCAGGTGAAGAGGTAGAAGAATGCGTTTCCAGGAAAGGACCGAGACTGCGGGCCTTCCTTCTTTCATTCTTCCGTTCGGTCAAACGGAAATCAATTCTCACCACGGCCTTTAGGAGGTCAGAGAACGAGTCAGGGCGAGATATCCGGGCTAGCTCATCCTTTAGCTCCTCTCGCAGACCCCTCCGAAATATGGTGTACTGTGCCTCTTCTTGCCAGCCTGCCTCAGCCGCTAACCTCTTGAAAGAGGAGATGCAGGAGAGTAGGTCTGAACTTCCTTGACGCACATCCAGTAGGTCTTCACTTGCTATGTGAGCGCTTTCGGTGCGAAGGAAGGTCTGCTTTAATAGATCCTTGAATGCCGCATAGTCCTGAAGAACTGGGTCAGACTGGGTGACTAAGGGAGTAGCCCATGCCAAGGCATTCCCTGTCATGTGTGTAATCATGAATCCCACTTTAGTATGGTCTGTGGAAAAGGCGTGCTGTCTGAAGGAAAAATGTATGTTGCAGGCTTCTAAAAATTCTTTAACCTTCTTTTCAGAACCGTCAAATTTGCCTGATACCAAAGGCAGAGGGGGAAGATCTGTGGTTTGCTGTTCTCGGGCGTCTACCCTTTGCTTAAGAGCGGCATTGTCTGTTTTAAGGGTTTGCACTTCTTGGTTGAGGGTCTGTACCGCTGCTACGAGTTCCTGCAGCTGTTGGGGAGTTCCCATGTCGGTACTCTGGCGTTGCTATCAGGTGTATCAGACTGCGTAGGTAAGTTTTCCAATATATCAGTTATGTCTTCCTCTTCACTCAAACACAGAGTGTCTCCAAAATCCCCCTCCTCCTCACCTGATGTAGAGGAGTAGTCCAGACTCTTCCGACGAGTTGACGCCCGTGTGTCTTGCCTTTCTTTAGTAGGTAAGGCCGGCCTCAGAAGGAAGCCACTGTGACCTTTGAAACTGGTCAACAGAGACTCCCCTCCGCGACAGACAAGATGGAGTAGGGGAAAAGCCTTGCGGCACAAAAAACCCTCTGGATGATGATCCCAGCGATCCGGAAGCAGAGAAGGGGAGCAAGCGTACAAGCGTAGCAGTCCAATGTCCAGGCACAGACAGAGCCGGGAGATGCAGGTAGAGAGCGGAGGGAACCGGAGGGAAGAGAATACTGAGCTGGAGCAGGAACAGGGGCGAAAGAAGCAACAGAGAGTCCGGAGTGATGCAGAGAGAGAGAGAAAAAGGAGGAAAAACCACAAGGCAAGGAAAGGGCGGAACACCGCCAAGGGAAATAACAAGGAGCGTAGGCAACGAAGGGGTAGTACGAGAGTTGCCACGCGCCGAGCCGCCGAAAGTGGAAAGTAAAATACACTTGGCGGCGGCCATCTTGGAAAGAACTAGACCGTCAAAAGACGACTAGGGAGGAGACGTGACGGCACAACACGGTGGCGGCCATGTTTCCACCTGTTCCACAACCGCCAGGAACCCGCGGTTGTGACAGAGTGATCGTTATCAAGGTGCACGGACATTCTACGCCTCATCTAAGGACAACGGATATATCCCTATAGAGAACAGAGGGATGTGGGAGAACACAAGCCACTCAGCCCGCCTTATGGGCCGCCACAAAAAGAAAGGGGTGGGCTCCAAGAAAACGGGCCCAATGGACTCCTTTGCTAGCTCCCAACCCAACGGGTCCACCATGCCACCACTAAAGCCAAATGACAGCCAACTGGAACCCCCGATGGACGAGAGAGTGGACCGCTTAATGTCAATGGTTCAGAACGGCTTCCTAGCAGTTAATAGCAAACTGGACGATATATCGGCGGCAATCAGCTCCCTGAAGGCAAGGGTCGATAAGGAAAGCACACGCATCACTGAGGCTGAAAATAGGATCGGCACCAATGAGGACTCGATAATACAACACAGCCGTGACATCGCCCAACTGAAAGGTGACCGCCAAAAAACCCTAAATAAATGCGAGGACCTTGAATCTCGATCCAGAAGGAATAACATCCATCTGGTCGGAGTGGCCGAAACCTTTGGCAAGGGGTTCATGGAACGCCAAGTGGAGTCCCTCTTGAAAGACCTTCTGGGCCCTGACTCCTTTTCAGACCATTTCCTTGTGGAACGTGCCCACCGCACTCTTGGCACCTACTCCCAGACCTGGAGCACCACCTCGTGCGATAATCGCCCGTCTCCTCAACTATAGGGACAGAGACGCTATCCTGAGGATATCCAGGGAAAAAGGCAGTCTACTCTACGAGAACAACGGGATACATATATATCCAGACTTTTCGACAAATGTGCAAACACTGAGAAGATCTTATGAACCAGTTAAGAAACAATTGAGACTATGTCAGATTCCCTATTCGCTCGTCTTTCCAGCAAAAATGAGGATTCAACATGGAGGCCGAGCTAATTTCTTTGAAAATCCCACGGACGCCATGTCATATGTCGAAGCCTCCATCCCCCTGCTTGTCTGAGACCGGGCAATAATTCCGAATTTGCCACCCCAGCTCGCTGAGGAACCAGACGACCCCGCCGGCTGACGGGCTTCCGTCCATGCCACACTGGTATAAAGTCTAAGACCGAGGGCGGCGAGGTGGCCCTGATTGTTACTACTTGTTTGAAGTAGGGCCGTGAGCCCCCCTGGGATGGCGGCCATGTGAGTACAGCTTACACCCCCAGGAGTTTTCCCAAGTTATGGTTCAAGGGATACATCATCGGGTTGGGGTTGATGATGCGGGTGGGGGTTGGTGGGAAATCGAGAAAAGGTTATCCCTAGCGATATGCCAGGTCTGTTTGGGGAAGTTATAACGGTTAAATCAGAGAGCTGTTTTGTAGCGGGGAACCTGCACTACTTGAGAATGTGGCAATACAACAGGCACACGATCGACTCTAGGTACGCCTATGACACAAGCTAATAAAGGCTTAAACATTAAACTGCTATCCTGGAACATCCGAGGGCTTAACAACCCGGTTAAAGCAAGGAAGATTGCAGCATATATTGGGCACCATAACCCCCATATTCTTTTTATACAAGAAACACATGCATTGGGTGGTGTTAACACCAAGTTCCTGCCACGATGGGGCCCCCACAGATACCACACAGAATACTCAACTCAATCTAGGGGAGTACTGACACTTATACATCCCAAGCTGTGTTTCAGATATCACTCTATTATGATAGACCCTCAGGGTAGATATGCACTGGTGTGGGGGGAGATAGCGGGGCGCCAGATAATACTGATTAACACGTATGGCCCCAACGTAGACGACCCGCAATTTTACTGCACAATACTGGATATGCTGTCAACATCGGGGGAGGCACAAATAATCTGGGGTGGAGATTTTAACACAATACTCAACCATTCCCTAGATCGATCATCAACCACCCACGGGCTCCTTCCAAAGCTGCACTGGTTGTGAAACAATTGATGGAACAGTCCGATATAATAGATGCATGGCGTATATTACACCCATCTGAGAAGAAATTTACCTTCTACTCGTCCGTCCATGATTTCCATTCACGCATAGATTTCTGGCTTATTAGTTCGTCACTGGCTGGAAGGGTTTCTGGCTGCAATATACACCCCCGCACCCTCTCAGATCACTCACCGATAACGCTCGACATTAACTTAGGTGACACTCCTCCTCCATGTAGACGATGGAGGATGCCCCCCCCACGATCCTGAGAGACCCCCATATCTGTGAAGCCCTACACACTGAGATCGGGGAATTTCTGGAACTGAATGAAGGATCGGTGAGCACCTATGCTACCCTTTGGGAGGCTTTCAAGGTCTGGATTCGGTGAACCATACTGGGCAAGTCCACGGGTATGCTGAAGTCTGTGCGCAGGGAAGTGGGTATAGCCGAAGCCAAAATAGACTTGTTACAAACTGAATATAGCACCACACTTGATAAAGAAACCCTGTCGAAAATTCCCGTTACACTTAAGGAATTCAACGAGTTAGCCAATAGGGAAGTCCTATACATGTCTGCCCCAGCTAAGGCCCGCAGGTATGGGGAAAGTAATAAGGTGGGCAAATTCCTGGCTAATATGCTTAGAGCCGATAGACATCACAATCCGATTGCCAGCATACAGACACCGGTTGGGGTAATGGTTAATAAAGAACAGGACATTAACTCCACATTTGCCGACTTCTACTCCTCTCTATACTCCAATCACGATGTAAAAACCAAGGAAGGTACATTTAGATACCTGGATGACCTAGACCTCCCAACATTAACCCCCGAGACACGAAGCATACTGGGCCAACCCATCACAGTCGAGGAACTTGTCGCAGCTATTAAATCCCTGTCCCGTGGTTGGGCCCCTGGGTCGGATGGCTTGGGCTCTGAATTATATAAGGAATTTCAGGACGAACTAGCCCCCTTATTATTGAAAGTGTGGGAGGAAGCTATGGACCGGGGTGTTCTCCCGGAGTCAATGCGTGAGGCAATTATCACGGTCCTCCTGAAGCCCCGTGGGCCGGCACAAGATATGGCCTCCTACAGACCCCTTTCTATAATCAACACTGATGCGAAGATTTTCGCTAAAGTACTGGCCACCAGACTCCTGCCGTACATGCCAATCCTGGTACACCCGGACCAGGCTGGATTTATTCCAACAAGATCCACAGCCCTGAACTTAAGGCGTCTGTTTGGCGTGATGGCACAGATTGATCCAACTGCAAGGGCAGTGGTTGTGGCATTACACGCCGAAAAGGCCTTCAATTCCGTCTCTTGGACATACCTCTTTCTGGTGCTCGAGCGCCTTGGTCTTGGTCACTACTTCATTAAATGTGTGCGACTATTGTATACTCAGCCGTCTGCCAAAGTCCTAACAAATAATACTTTATCCCCCACATTCTTGCTACATAGGGGAACCAGACAGGGCTGTCCCTTCTCACCTATCCTTTTCGCACTTACTATAGAACCAAAGGATGAATATACTCGTAAGAACCACTCACATAGAGGCCTTAGGATGACCGGTCCCCCACAGATCATATCGCTATACGTGGACAATACCCTACTGTATGTCCGGAACCCACAGGAAAATGTGCAACATATAATGTCAGACATACATGAGTTCTTGGATTATTCGGGATACAAAATCAATGTCCCGAAGTCCGAACTTCTCAGGTACGCTATTTGGGAATTAGGGTAACCAGGGACAAACAAACGCTATACACAAAAAATCACGGTGAACTATTGTTAAACCGGACGACCAAGTTCCAGTTGTGGGCTAATCTTCCATTGTTCCTATACGGCCAAGTGGCACTACTTAAAATGGTGGTCCTGCCTAAACATCTATACTATTTCTTTTTTTTCAACAACATTTTATTGATTTTTACAAGATAGTACATTATATGCAACAACGCATTACAGGTCAGAATGAGCGTTAATTAGGGCTTTTGCAGTCTGTTTCGAGTCATATGGTGGAGGAGAGAGAGGGAGGGTCCTGGATGTGGAGGTTGGGCGGGTGAGATCTGGTTGCTTCTTCCTCTGATTTCTGGACTGTTCAGGGACTGGACGGGGATCAGTAGAGAGGGCTGCAATGGAGCCATCTGGTGAGTGGTGGCCTCCTGGTGAGGGTTGGGTATTTGGTCGCATAGACCAGGAACGGGTCCCATATGTTTAGGGTTCTATTTAATGAGTCGGAGCGTATTGCCGTGATTTTCTCCGATACCGCAATCTCCCAGCATTTGGCCCACCATAGGGCAATTGAGGGGCCTCCTTTATCTTTCCATAAGCGAGCCATTGCGATCTTCGCGGCCAGTAGTAGGTGATTGCAGAGGCGGGCAATATGGCCTGTGATTGGGAATGCTCCGTTGCCGGTTTCGCCCAGGAGGACGATGCCTGGGTCCCATGGGATTGAGAGGCCAGTTATTTCCTTTATGTGTTTCAGCACCTCTTTCCAATATATTTCTGCCTTTGGGCATGTCCATACTAAGTGGTAGAGGGAGCCGGGGGATTGGCAGCCTCGCCAGCATGTAGCGGGAAACTCCGGGTTGGCTTTATTGATTTGTGTGGGGGTGATGTAGTATCTGAAGCACATCTTATAGCCTCCTTCTTTGTTCGTGACGCATTGCGAGCTTTTATGTAGTCTGGTCCAAATTTGCTCCCAACTTTCTACTGATATTTCCCGGCCAATATCCTTTTCCCACTCCGTCATATATCTTTCTTTCTTTTCTGGGTCCGATCTGTCGAGGAGTCGGTATATGGTGGAGATTCTCCCTTTGTTGGTCGGGGATGTTAGCGTGAGTTCCAGGGCTGTGGGCTCTCTCGAGCATTTGTCCCGAGTTCCTCTGTGGGATAGCCAGTGCTTGATTTGCGAGTAACGGAATCTTTCTCGTTCTCCCACCCCGAATTTCGCTTTACACCTCTCGAAGGTGATGGGGGATCCCTCTTCCATGAAGTCGCTGGTTTTTGCCAGGCCCCCTGCTATCCATGCGTGGAAGTCTCGAGGTGGGTTACCAGGGGAGAAGTCTGGGTTGTTCCAAATGGGAGACATGGGTCCCAGGTAGCTGCGGATTCCCCATTTCCGCGCTGCGGTTTTCCAGCTTAGGGTTGTCGTGGTCGTGGCCGACAGTGGTCCTGAGTTGGGTTGAGGTTTAAGTGTTGGCAGATGAGGGAGATCCCGCAGTGGGACTGGGCACCAGGATTCTTCGATTTGGCGCCATACTGGTGGGTCTGCTTCTTGCACCCAGGCGAAGGCATGGGATAATTGAGCCGCCAGTGAGTATCTTTCCAGGTCAGGGACTCCCATTCCACCTAGGGGTTTGCTTTTAGTCATGATTCGTTTATTGATTCTGGGCCTTTTCCCACCCCAGACAAATTCCATTAGTTTCTTCTGTAGTGCTCTTATGGCCGGGGGTGGGATTTGGAGTGGTAGGGAGGCGCATTGGTATAACCATCTGGGTATTAGGTTCATTTTCACGGCTGAGATTCGACCGAACCATGAGATTTCTTGTTGTTTCCATCTTTTGAGATCATTGTGCAGTGTTCTGAGTAATTGTGGGATGTTTTTGGAGTATAGGCGTGCTGGGTTTCCAGTGATCTGCACTCCGAGGTATTCTAATGTGTCTTTGGCCCAGGGAATTGGTGAGAGGGGGGCAAGCTCGGTCTCGTCTAGGTGAGATAGATTGATGGGGAGTGCTGAAGATTTTGTTAGGTTGACTTTAAATCCTGACATGGTGCCGAATGTCTTAATTTCTTTCCATAGGGTTCCCAGGGAGGTTGGTAGGTCCGTCATCGTAAGCATCACGTCATCAGCGTAGAGTGCAATTTTGTACTCACGGTTTCCCACCTGAATGCCTTTTATGGTTTCGCTTCGTCTGACTCTGGCAGCGAAGGGCTCCATGGATAGGGCGAAGACTAGGGGCGAGAGCGGGCAGCCCTGTCTGGTGCCTCTGGTGATATGGATGTGGTCAGATCTCGAGCCGTTAACTTGGAGTTGTGTGGTGGGGATTTGATAGTTGGACATGACCCATGTTATGAAGTTAGGGCCGAAGCCAAGGCGTTGGAGGACTGCGTGCATGTATCCCCAGTCCATTTGGTCAAAGGCTTTGTGGGCATCTAGTGAGATTACGGCCATTTTTGTTTTGGATTTGTGAGCCCCTTCAATTAGATCTAGGACTCGCCGAATGTTGTCGTGGGTCCCTCTGCCAGGGATGAATCCTGTTTGGTCGCAGTCGATTAGGATTGGGAGGGTTGGGCCCAGTCTTCTGGCTAATACTTTGGCGAAGATCTTCCCGTCATTGTTAAGTAGCGAGATGGGCCGGTAGGAGTCTGGCAATTCGGGGTCTTTTCCGGGTTTTTGCAGCAGGATCGTAATTGATTCGGCCATGGATTTAGTGACGGTTTTCGTAGATAGGAAGGAATTGAATAAGGAGGTAAGATGTGGGGCTAGGATTCTGGAGAATTTTTTGTAAAAGGTTGCGGTTAGGCCGTCTGGGCCTGGTGCGGAGGTTTTGAGAGATTTTATGGCTTCGATAATTTCTTCCATTCCGATAGGGGCCTCCAAGTGCTCCAGGAGGGCAGAGTTGCGGGGGGGTAGAGCGGTCATGAATCCTGGAACGTCTTTTAGATCTAGCGGAACGCTGGACATTATGGAGGTATGGTATCTCAATAGTTCTCTTATTTTCTCCGATTGGGAGAAGAGTAGTTTTCCATTTTCCCCACGTAGTTTGAGTATGTTGTTCCGATTCCGAAGCGCTCTTAGCTTCTGTACTAATATTCTGTTAGCTTTGTTTCCTTTGGCGTAATAAAATTGTTTTGTGTATGCTAGGGATTTGGCTGTACGATCAGCGCAGTGCATTTCCAAGGCTGTTTTTGCCTTCCTTAGGGCTCGTTCGGTTTTTCTTGAATATTGTTTTTTTAGCTGTGATTCATGGAGGGCTACTTCCTTTTCTAATTTGGAGGAGGCTAAGTTTGAGGTTCTTCGCTGTTCCGCTCCGGCCCCTATTAATACGCCCCTGATTACCGCCTTCATTGCATCCCAAATTATGCTGATGGGGGATGTTTGTGTAGTGTTTTCTTCAAAGAATTTTATCAATGAGTCCTCGACTTCGGCCCTTATACTCATGTCAAGGAGGAGTGAGTCATTCAGTTTCCAGTACCTTTGTGGGGGAGTTTTCTGGCCTGAGATGGTTATGTTTACAGATATCGGGGAGTGGTCCGAGATCATGCGTGTGTGGATATCTGTGTTGGCGACGCAGGGTACAAGGATGCCAGGGATTAAAATTAGGTCTATTCTTGAGTATCCCTTGTGGACGTTGGAGAAATGTGTATAGTCTCTTATAGTGTCGTTTTGTATTCTCCATGCATCCACTGTCTCCGTTTCTCTGAACAGTTTGAGTAAGGCGAGGGCCTGGGTGTAATCGTTGTTTGTGGCGGGAAGGGATTTGTCTAGCTCTGGGTTGGGTATAGTATTGAAATCACCGCCGATGAATAGGTGGCCTTCACGGAAGGATAGGATTGTTGGTAATATGTCGTTTAGGAACTTGCTTTGGGCGGAGTTGGGGGCGTAGATTGATGCTAACGTGATGGGAAGTTCTTCGAAGATGCCTTTGAGGAGTAGGTAACGGCCTTCTGGGTCTCTTTTTATTGTGATGTTGAGGAGGGGAATTTTGTCGCTAAGCAGGATTGCAACGCCCCTTTTCTTTGAGCCAGAAGTGGCGAAGAAGGATTGTTTGTATCTCTTGAATTTTATGCGGCGCTCATCCTCTGCGAGTAGGTGTGTTTCCTGTAATAGGACCACGTCTCCGGCCAGTTGTTCCAGGCGGTGTTCCACCGATCTGCGTTTTCTTGGGGAGTTCATCCCTTGAATATTCCAGGAGAGGAATCTTAATTCATTTATGTTAGACATGATTGGCAGCGGGTCGTCGAGGAAGCATCGTGGGGATCATCCCTGGGCTGCTCTGAGGGATTTGCGTGCGACCTGTTGATTGGAGTGAGTTGTGGGCTTGATTTCGTATGTTGTTGCATGTTGTGTTGCGGGGTCTTTGAATGGCTTTGAGGACGGGGTGTAGCCGTGTTGCATGAAGCATTCTTGTAAATTTCCTAACTTTTCTCTTATCTTTTATTTCTTTCCCACCGTTGAACTGGTAGGTGAAACTTCTACCTATTGCCACTGGGGAACTTGTGGCACCAATGCGCTCGTTGTGGCCAACCGGGCCGTCGAGGTGAACCGGGTGCAAGCTCGTCGAAGGAACTACCTCTGTGTGTGAGCACCTGAGTTGTTTGTGATGCTATCAGAGGATCTCAAAGCTGTAGTTGGTTTTTGGGAGACCCCGGCTCAAAAGGCCGTCATAGCTTTGAGTTGGGGGGGCTGCCGCTGTGTACTCAGCCCCTGTCGCCATCTTTTTTCGGAGGGCCTCTGAGTCTGCGCCGTCTGTTGGATTTTGACCATGACCCTCCTGGGGAGTTGTCTCGGGGGGGGTTAGCTGGTTCTTCTGACGCTGTGCCGGGGTCGTCTCCGCTTATGCCCATTAGTTTCTCAGCCTCTCTTAGTGATTGTATTTGTCTCTGCGTTCCGTCCCATTTGAATTTCACTGAAGTGGGAAAGCCCCAATGATATATGATTTTCTTCTCTTGTAGCCAGGTTGTCAGGGGTCGCAATGTTTTCCGCTTCAGGAGTGTTGCGTTCGCCAGGTCTTGGTACAGGTGTATCGTAGATCCTCTGAAGGTGATCTGTCTCATTTGCCTTGCTTCACGCATGATGTCCTCTTTTACCTGGAAGAAGTGAATTCTAGCCAAGACATCCGGGGGAAGAGTGGAAGTTTTCCTTGGAGTAGTTCTGTGCACCCGGTCCAGTTCTAGGGGGGAAGTATCTGGGAGGGTGATAATGAATCGGAAGAGATCTGATATGTAAGCTCTCAGGTCTGGATCTGGAATAGTGGTTGGAATGCCTCGGACTCTGATGTTATTCCTCCTTGATCGATTTTCACTATCCTCCTGTTTTGTCTCCAGGATGTTACATCTTGCTTCAAGGGCAGCTATCCGGTCCTTGTTATGTTCATCTTCAAATCTTTGGTCACAGACTTCGGCTTCGATTTCGGCGGTCCGATGTTCCACTTCCCCCATTCTTTTGTCCAGTGTATTTATTTTCTTGGTGATTTCCTCGGAACTTTTTTGGATTTCCCTGGTTAGGGCTGCCAATAGGTCCTGTAGGTCCGCTTTGGTAGCAGCTTGAGGCGAGGTGGGGTCTCTTTCTGCGGTTGGTGGAGTGTTATTTTTCATGGTGTCTTCCGGTGGATCAACTTTCTTAGCTTTTTCGGTGGTGGCTGACGTCATGAGGGTAATAATGTCCGCTTGTTTAGGCGCCTTCCCGCTTTTAGACATTGTCGCGGGGGCTTGCGGGGCGTGATGTTGCCTCTAAGATAGTGAGGTGCTGAGGTTCAGTGTTTTCCTGGCGATTTCGGGGGTGGAACTCCAAGTTTGAGGCGATGGGATCGGAGGAGTTCCGGAGATGCAGGGGCGCGATAAATGGAGAGCCAGCGGGTCCGGGCACCTCCTTCCGCCACCCCCCGGTGCACTCGGATTATTTTCCCAGACTCCCCCTGACTCCTCACCTCCTGGCGCAGGGAAGCTGTGCGGTTGCAGTAGATGTGGTCCCCGGAGTGTTCCGGGGGTTAGATGGGGGGGCAGGGCCCCGATGCTGTGGTGCTGCGATGTGCGGGTCCTGGCGGGGAATTTCAGGGCCTTGGAGGCGCTGGAGCCGCAGGGGTATGGTCTAGGCCCGGCAGGAGGCGCCGCGGCGAGTTAGGAGAGTCGGGGCCTCGATGAAATTGACGGGGAGGATCAGGAGATTACTCCCCCCTGGCGTACGCTCGAGCTCCGGAGTCGAGGGGAAAGCTGGATGTATGGAGTTTGGTTCCGGGCACGGGGGCTCAGAGCTGAGGCTCAGTGTTTTTCTGGCGATTACGAGGTCGGGCTCCAAGTTTGAGGAGGTGGGATCGGGGGAGTCCCGGTGATGCAGGGGCGCGGCAAATGGAGAGCCAGCGGATCCGGGCCCTTCCCTCTGCCTCCCTCCGGTGCAATCGGATTATTTTCCCACACTCCCCCCGACTCCTCACCTCCTGGCGCAGGGAAGCTGTGCGGTTGCCGTAGATCTGGAGGTTAGATAGGGGGGGTGGGCCCCGTTGCTGCGGCGTTGTGATGCGCGGGTCTTGGCGGGGGATTTCAGGGACTTGGAGGTGCCGGAGCCGCAGGGGAGCGGGTCTAGGCCCGGCCGGAGGCACCGCGGCGAGTTAGGGGAGTCGGGTCCGGTCCTCGGTGGGATTGGCGGGGAGGACCAGGAGATCAAGCCCCCCTTGGCGTGCGTTCAAGCTCCGGAATTGAGGGGAAAAGCTGGAAGTATGGTGGCCGGTTCTGGGCACGGGGGCTCCGTTGCTGTGGTCCTGCGATGGGCTCCGAGTAGGCGCCAGGCTCGGGGGAGCTGGAGCTGTGGATCAGGTCCAGGCGGGAGGCGCCGCAGTGGGACAGCTCCGGCGGCGAGGGGAGCAGCTGGATGTGTGGAGGCCGGCCGGCGCAGATTGTTATCGGGCCCCTGGGGAAGGAGCTGTCCAAACTTTTCGTCCAAGCCAAAGGGTGAGCGGGAGCAGGTAGGTGCAGGGGGTTGATCCAGTCGAGTTCCACTGGCACGGTGGCACCACGGCATGCGACGAGCAAGCGGGCAGCGGCTCACCATAGACAGGAGCTGATCGGCAAGGCTTCAATGTTTGTTCCGCCCCCTCCTGGGTAGGCTCTGGCTCTCGCTGTTGTGGCGGCCATTTTACCGCCGAGTGGGTCCCGGGACTGTAGGAAGGTCATCCTCGGCTGTTTCGGTGCTTATCAGGGACCCACTCGATCGGTGGGTGCCTGGGGGGTTCCTCCACCGGAGGATTCAATTCCAGGAAAAAACGGAGGCTGGAACTGGGAGTTTTGTGAAGAGGCGCATTGGGCCAGACGGGAGCGCTCAGGCAGCCATACCAGACGAGTCGGCTCCAGGCCACGCCGGGAAACATCTATACTATTTCAATAACATCCCGATTTAGCCCAGTAGACCCTTTTTTACGAAACTCAAGTCACTCACATCCTCCTTTATTTGGAATGGGAAGACGGCTAGGCTAGGCTAGGCTGGGTTGGGCTAAAATGGTGGAACCATATGCACAGGGCGGAATTGCGGCCCCAGACTTTGAACTGTATTATTTAGCTGCACAGGCACAATTTGCGAAACATTGGTTCGACCCTGAGAACACGGCCCCACATGTATTCCTTGAAAAACACGCTGCCCGTCCCGATATACGTTGCGTTATTTTCAACTCCACCTACAAGGGCACCTGCCCATTTGACCCGGTACGTGCCACCACTCACGCCTGGTCCAGGATCTATAAAAGGATCGGCCTGGAGACTCCTTATGACCCAGAGGTTCCCTTGTGGAATTTCCATGGCATCTCCCCAACCTTTGACAGGGCCCTCCAGCAATCATGGGACCCCAACAGGCTCTTCAGGATGCGATACATGTTTCCTGATGGCACTTTCTGTGAATTTACAGACTTTGTCGATGCGGTGGGAGGGAGCCAGCTTAAACGCTTTCAGTTCCACCGAATGAGGGCTGCTTTCGCTACTAGATGGCCAACATTTCCACTGCAACCCCAGACGCATGAATGTATTAGAGCTATGATATCTACAGATGGTCATGGCAAGGGGGTCTCAACTCTATACTCCCTGTTGCAGACACACTCCTTTTCACGCAACACAATTAAAGAGACCTGGGAACGCGTCACGGGCACCCTGATTGACGACATCAGATGGTCCCGTTACTGTCAACTTACCAAATCTGTGTCAATGAACTCTGGCCTCCGGCTGATACAATTTAAAATCTTTAATTAATTGCACCACGCCCCTGCTAAACTAGTCAAATTTGTAGAAAACTGTACAGGGTCTTGTCCAAAATGTAATGCCACTACCGCTGGAACATATCATATGTATTGGTCTTGTCCCTTAATTGTGGAATTGTGGCGGGACTTATCGAGGAAATAACGGCAATCCTGGCTACCCTGGCCCCCTTGAAGTATTTGTTTGGGAACATCGGTAAGGTGAAGGAAACCACAAGACGACTGTTTAATATCTCATGTATTGTTGCCAAACGATGTATCCTGAAATGTTGGAAATCCGCAACTGCACCGACTCAAGCTAACTTCCTGAAAGACTTATGTATGGTAAACGATGATGAGGAACTCTTTACATTGTCGGTCCCGACATCTTGTCGCCCCAAGGATATATGGATACGTTTGCGCCTATATTTATGTAATTTAATGCCTTACGTTGATGTAACACCCACGCCATCACCTTGATTTGCGATATCTGCCTGCCTGATATGTATATATGGACAACAGAACTATGTTTTAGCCACAACGTGATGTTTATGTAAATGGTCTCGCTATGAAGCTGCTCTCTTAATAAATAAAAGTTTAAAAAAAAGAAAAAAGTAAAAGAAATTGTGAAATGGCAAGAGTGAACCCAGCGGAGGGATGCCAATAAAGAGGGGCGAAGTCTAAAGTCCCAAGATAGTGTGTTGATAAAAGTGAAACCGGTAGAGGGATGTCCACGGTGAACTGTTTAAAAAGACATTAAGATTTGTGAGTGCTAAAAGAGAAATTGATTTGTGAAAAGCCATAGTTGAACCCGACGGGAGGGAGGCTGATATTCGAGAGGGGTCTACCCCAGAAGAGGGAGGCCCAGGGGTGAAGAATCATCACCTCGAGTGCAATCCGAAAGAACTTTTTGTTTGTTATTTGAACCTATCAGATCCTCGGAAGAAGGAGAGACAACCGCTGGAGATCCTGTTATTGATAAGAACTGTTCGAGGGGTCTGTGTCCGGAAGAGGGGGACCCAGGGGTGAAACCATCACCCAACGTACATTTGGCACAGAACTTCTTTTGTTTGTTATTTTTGAAACCCATCAGGTCCTTGGGGGACAAGAGACTTTTTGTAGAAAAGAGACTTAACCACTGAGGTTCCTGATACATGAACAGGAACTGTTGTCTCATGCTGGGAAAGCTCATGAGTGTGCTGTGCTCAGGACTCCTGCCTAGTCCCATACTTAAAACGTGGGGATGGGAGACCCCCGGCTAACACATCCTAACTTATCATTTGTGAACACTTCTTTCTTTCTTGTGAACCCCATACCACACTCTTTTGAATTTAGCGTAAGGACTGGCACTAGGTTTTTCTTAGTATAGGCCCTTTAATTTGACACAAAGTCACTAGGACTACCTTATTATTATTTGATGGTCGTAGCTTGCTCCCATCTTAGATTTAGGTTTAAATTAGGTGATTTTCCAACCTATCTATACAGTTTAATAAACACCCTTGAACTGTGATCACTTGTGTCTGTCTATTCTTGATACCATGCCTTCCTTACAGTCCGTAGTCATCTGTGCCTCTCCATGTATCCTGGCACTGTGATGTTCCCTAGGACCATGGAATCATGGGTGTAACCAGGGTAGCAGGCCCAGCAGTGATGTACAGGTTGGGGTCGCAGGTCACCCACAAACTCAGGGAGTGGTGCTTGTGTTTACTGTACACTTCTTCGTGGATCTGGGGGACCACCAACGCAACATGGGTACAGTCCAGGGCAGCGATCACATTTGGCACTTGGGCAACAGCATAGAACTGTGCCTTCATGGCAATGACCTGGGCTGGGGTGGTAGGCAGTGAGATATGGCGTTGCAGTTGCCGTAGGAGGGCTTCAAGCACCTGTGCCAACACTGCGCAGAATGTGGGCTGTTCCATGCTGTTCATCATGTCCACAGAGTGCTGGAAGGTTCCAGTTCCAAGGAATTGTAGGGCAGACACCAGCTTCATCAGTGGGAGCACAGCTATCAGGATGTTGATCCTGCTCCCTATATCCTCCTGTATTGTGGTGAGCAGCTCAGTTATAGTCTCCCTGTATGTTGAGGCGATACAGAGTGACCAACTAGCTGTCAGTGAGGGTCCAGTGTGAGGGCCTGACCCTGGGGATCGGTGCATGCCTTGCTTGGGCCCTCCTCCCCATCCCCTGTACTCCCTCTGGCCTGATTGCCCTGCCTCTCAACTTCCAGGCGCAGCATGAGCAGCTGCCTGTCCCAGCTCACAGTGGCAGTATGGTGTTGAAAACAGTGTTTGGGGTAGGGATGTGCCTTATGTAACCCTATGGGGAGGATTCGGTTCACATGTGGCTTCATTTCTGACACCTGCAAGAGGGAAAGGAAATTGCACACCCTATGCTTTGATGAGAAATCTAGTTTCATATAGCAATTAAAAGCTCCAATGGTTTGTCACTGTGTTGGATAGTCTTATGGGGTGCTGGGGAGAAAAACCGTAGACCCTGGTATCATAGGTCAGTGAAACTATGAAAAGAATGGTGTTCCCATTAACAATGGGAACTCCCGTCCCCTGCACACCTCTGGGTATTGGATAACAAGATCCAAACAAAATATACTTTTTTGTTCACTTATTGTTGATTTTTAGTATTGCAAATTATCAATTAAGCCACTCTTTTGTACAAATATTACATATGAAAACATGCAATGATTTGTTTCAATATACATAAAAGTTTCAAAAAGTCTTTATGAAAGCATGATAGTATTTTAGTACCATATACATGATAATAAAGAATGTTCGAGTTCAATTCACTCAAAAAGAATATACAGTAATTCAAAAAAATTCAAGAAAAAAAGGGGAAAGCCTTCCTAATTCAGAGCTCTACGCTTTTCGAGAGTGTGCCTCTCTTCTTCAGGAGCAATAACTTTTCAGTTTTGGGAATAAACTACTGAGTTTTGTGTCCAACCTGGTAATTTTCCAATTCTTATGCAAAATCCTTTTGATTTGTGTGCTTTTGGTAGAATACTGTGATAAATAGATCAGTGGAGGATTGTCCTTATCCTTTATGATCTTGTGCATTAACAAGTCTGATCTTGTCTTTTGATGGCATTTTTCTTTTGCTTCTGTAAGAATGTTTTGAGGGAATCCTCTCTCCTCAAATCGTGACATAAAATACTATCATGCTTTCATAAAGACTTTTTGAAACTTTTATGTATATTGAAACAAATCATTGCATGTTTTCATATGTAATATTTGTACAAAAGAGTGGCTTAATTGATACTTTGCAATACTAAAAATCAACAATAAGTGAACAAAAAAGTATATTTTGTTTGGATCTTGTTATCCAATACCCAGAGGTGTGCAGGGGACGGGAGTTCCCATTGTTAATGGGAACACCATTCTTTTCATTTCTGACACCTTCATTCATTTATCTCCAGCTGAAAGCTGGAGGTAACTGCATCAAGTTTTCGGCACTAAGACCGCCGTACATAGACTTGTAATGTGGCTGTGTTTGCACTTTGTGTGTCCAGCGCAGATACCACCGGCTCTGAGGGCGCCGGCTGTAATAGCACCAGCTGATTTTACAGTTGGCTGTATTTGCGCCGACTCATGACCTGGCAGAGCAGTATTAGCCGCACTAATTCCCTTAACGCCACTTTTAAGGGTTACCGCCCAACTTGTGATGAGGCCCAATGTTTACCAATATCTGAAAAGCTTATGTTATTGATAAATATTACACTATTTAGCAGATACCAGGCACATTTTATGTTATGCAACATTTATGCATTGTGGTGCACTTGATAATTTTGTGTTTTGGGCAAGTCTTTTGGTGAAAATAATAATTATATACAGTTCATCGGATACTGAATGGTCCCTACATTGGCGAGATCTCTCTTGCTACAATTTCCTTTAGTTTTTGCAGGTTCGTGGTTCCCTAACAAGGGCTGATGCTGTTTTATGGCTGCAGCTATACTCGTTTTGAAGAAACATTAGTTTACGTCAGTTCATCAAAAAAACGGATTAATAGCTGCCTTCAGAAACAAGTGCGGTGAGAAATACGCGAAGAAAAGCCTTGCTGAGACTTCAGGTAAGCACAAATGTAACTTCTTTCTTTCCTTTTTGCAAGTTCATTCATTCATTAAATACCTTTGTTTTGCAGGTCTTCGGAAAAACTGTTGAAGAAAAGATCTTCGGACGATGCAGAGACTGCTGAGGAAATCTTTTGGAATAATACACTGCAACCGCGGACGAAAGCTGCTGAGAGAAGAAATGCTGCGGCTGCGTCAGAGCTTCTGACAGAAGATGCAGAGACTACGAATATCAGCGGACTGAGGGAAATATTTGGGTTCGGTAATGCTTTACAATTCTACTGCTATTCTGTTGATTTTGCTGTGCAAATTAATATCTTTGACTCTTTTTCTTCTATTGACAGGTTCTGTCAGAGATCGCTGGAAGCGTTACCCGTTGTCAGCGGAGAAGGCGAGAGCTTTGGTGGAGGCGGGGCTTAAGTAGCTCTCTCTCTGCGACAGGTGTAGCATGCACTGTGAGTTATCTATGGACTTAGCGGCGGCCATGTTGAGGGTAGGGAAGGCAATGTGAGTGGAATGAGCCTATGGGTACAATGCTAGGATTGAGGTAAATGTCTCTTGTGCCAAGTTTGAAGCCACTGTTGACCCACTGGCACCAGGCTGACACAGGCTCCCCCACCCTCTGGAGCAACAATAAACACCATAACCAGGGCACGCCTGGTGGGGCACAACGGGCCGGTGGCAGCCTGCAAACCTGGATAAATAAGTGCTGCCATCTACAGTGAATGGCAGCAGACCAGGTGCGCTGGTGACCTGGTGCGCTGGTGACCTGGTGCAGCAAGGACCCAGGACTGGGGCGAGGAGCCCCTGAGGTGCCAAAATCCAAGAGGAGGCCGCAGTGGGAGACCTATGAAAAAACAAGTACCCACACAGTGTGCCCTGGGGCGCTGCAGGAAACCAGGCAGAGCAGAGCGGATAGTGGGGGAGGGGACGCCCCTGTAATTAAACCCCAATGGCCTCTGTCAAGGTACCTGAGCCACCTGACTCCGTCAGCAGGGGGGGGGACTCCTCCAAAGACAACAACTCTGCTACCCCTGGCCCCTAAGGAAAGGTGGTGGAGCTGGGGTGAGGGCAATCCATCTACAGTAGATGGTTGAAGTGGTGCTGCGGTGCCCCCCACAAGTCCTCCAACAGAGTTGTGCCCCAGAATCAAGGGCTACAATCATCAAATGTTGGAAAGCAAGGGATGGGTCCACCCAGCAAGCAGCACCCACCACCGGCGCTACAGGAAGGTACCCTCCAACAGTGCTGGGCAAGGGACCCAGAGGAGGCCGATATCCCTGCACCAGAGCAGGCCAACGACGACACACACCTCCCAGCAGCAATACCACCATGTCAATGTCCAAAGAAATACTTGAAGCATGCTTTAATGACTTCCAGACCAAACTTACTGCCTCCTTTCAAACCCAGTTCACACTTTTCACCTCAGAGATGAAACAAGCAACCCAGGACTTGAAAAGGGACATTGCAAGCCTAGAGGGGCTGACGGACACCACGGAGAGGGCGCTGCAGGAGATTGTGGAAGATGTTAGGAAAATGGATGAGCACCTCGAGGACCTGGTCAGGATATCCCACAACTTAGAACTCCAAAACGAAGACCTTGAAAACCGGTCTTGGCGGTCCAACATCTGTACATGATATGATATGATTTGGTATTTGTATCGCATCTCTACACAAGTGTTTCTAGGTGCCACAAGACCAGGGAGGGGAACAAATGAATGACAAGACAAACTATCTTACTAGGCCTTGTGCCCTTCAGATTGTGCAAGTGCAAACGGGAATTGCATGGGATAGGGTGCAGGGGAAATGCAGGGAAGGAGGAAGTGCAGTAGGGCTCTGAGTTAGTGCAGGGATGGCAAAGGACTACACAGGTGCAGTCCCAGACCGGGAGTGCTTAGTAGGCCTGGAGGCAGTGCAGGGTGGCTGGTCGGGAGGAGGGGGACATGGTACCCTGTGTGACTCTTAGAGCAACCACGCAACCAGTCAGGATGAGCGGTCAGAAATATTATCAGGGGAGATGGAGAGAGAAGGAAGAGTAGAAAATGAAGGTCTTGAGCAGCTTCCGGAACATCAGGTGGTCCGGCTCATGTCAGAGAGGGGCAGGGAGGCCATTCCAGAGGGAGGCACCTGCAGAGGAGAGAGATCTACCCCCACTCTTTGCTTGGAGAAGCTTCTGACCCGCAGAGAGTTGGATGTAGCTGAGCAGAGGGCTCTAGAAAGCACGTATTTAGGATGAGAGAGTTGGATATGATGTGGACCATGACCCAGAAAGCCTTGTGGATGATGCAGAGGGTTTTGAACATGATCCTCGCAGCCACTGGGAGTCAGTGAAGAGATTTCAGAGCTGGCTAAGTCTTGCAGTCCTGTTCTGGATAAGTTGAAGAGGGCGAAGAGTAGAGTTAGGAATATTGAGAAAGAGGCTGTTGCAATAGTCCAGCCTGGAGAGAACCAGAGCTCTGGAGACAGTGAGATTCGGGGAAAAGCTGAGGAAAGGTAGAATACCCCTATGGAGATGCTGCAGGAAGTGGGACTTCATGGCAAGGTCCGTGATGTGAGGAGAGAAGTTGAGATTGGAGTCGAAGGGGACACCAAGGTTTTTTGCCTCACAGGAGGATGAGGGGAGCGGCCGCAAGGAGGATGGCCAGAGAGAGCGAGAGAGGAAAAGCTGCAGCAGGGGTCCCAATGAGAAGAATCTCTGTCTTACTGCCATTAAGGCAGAGATTGTTGGAGGCGCACCGTCCCTGAATAGCGGATTGACAGGAATTAGCGAGGAGGGAGTGGAGGCTGAGGGTAGCCTGAAAAAGAGCTGTATGTCATCCGCGTAACACTGGAAAGTTAGAGGAGAAAGTAGAGATCAGATTGGCCAAGGGGGCCAGATAGACATTGAAGAGCCAGGGTGAGAGGATAGAGCCCTGTGGAACACTGCATGCAGGAAGAGAGATGGTGGAGAAAAAGGACCCTAGTTGGACCTGGCAAGGTCGGTCCAAGAGGAAGGAGGTCAACCACGGCAGAGCCTGACCCGTGATGGTCTTCTGATGCCTCTTACACCTCGCCACATGGCACACACCTCCTCTGACTTGACTGGACGGGACCCAGCCTCCATCCTGGCTGCCCGAGCCTCGGACACCCCATGGCACCGCCCCAGCTCAAGGATGCGGGGCAACGTGGTGCCCGGCTCTCTTAGGACCTGCCGTCTGAGCTTGCCAGCGGAGCACGCCTGGATGAGCTTTGTTCTTATCATGTCCTCTGCATCGCCCCATGCACATGCCAGCGACAGGCGCCTGAGGCGGCCATAAAAAGTGTCCAAAGTCTCATCTTCCTTTTGCCTTGCAGACAGCATCACAAATCTTTCGTAGTCGGAGTTTGCAAGGGGCAGAAAACGAGCCTGGAGTGCTGTCTTTGCTGCCGCATAGGAGCCGTCCGCTGTTTGAAGCGACTCAAATATCTCCTGGACCGAAGGTCCTGCCGAATACAACATGGTCGCCAGCATGCTGTCATCATCCATCGCCTGTGAGGCCCTGAAATACATGTCGAGGCGGTCAACCCACCTTTTCCACCTGGGCCCCAGGCTGGATGGGCGGACCCGAGACATCAAATTCGGGAATGGGCTGTAGGGCCGCTGGGGCTCATGCTTGGGCCATGACGGGAGGTAGTGGCTGAACAACTGGTTGTACCGCTGGTGGCGCCTGAGGCAACAGAGCCTGACCTCCTGCTTGGGCCTGAGGAGGCTGCTGTTGAGCTGCTGGTTGCCCACCGTCCTGGGGAGGCTGCTGTTGAACTGCTGGCTGCCCACCGGCCTGAGGATGCTGTTGTTGATCAGCTGGCTGGCCACCGTCTTGATCACCAGGCCCGTTCATGGGCTTGAACGCACAGGCACCCCCAGCGTGGATCTCGGGGGCCGCAACTCCCTTCCACCACCACACCACAGTTCTGACACGCACCCAGGCAAATGAAATGTCCAACCTGGTAATGAGGGTGATGGCAGAGTATCCACCTCCACAGACTGTCTCATGCACAGACATAGCAGCTGGACATGATGATGAAAAGGATGAAGAATGTGGAGGTCCCCAGCTACAGCAGTCTCCAATGATGATGAAGAGGATGATGAAGAATGAATCCCCAGCTGCAGCAGCGCTGTGTGGGCACGGATGCTCCAAAAATTGAGCCAACGAGAATTTGGGCTAAGCAGGTCCAGCCATTGTAGCCCTCCTCCTCCCTTTCACTCGATGTAGGAGGCCCAAAAATCAACAAAAATTCGAAAATCGGGCATGGGTGCGCATGTATAACTGCCTGCTAACAGTTTGTCCAAGAATTTGGCCTGGATGCCAATAACCGTGCAAACCGGAGCCCGGTGAGTTTCCACGGCCGAAATTCAAAATGGCCGCCTGCCGTGTGGTGAATGCACGGCCTACGGCATGAAACGAAAACCCCAACAATCTCCACTTCAAGAAGAAATATTGACGTGACTTTCACCGCCAGGCCCAGGCATACCACCGACCTCATCGCCACTGTTGGGGGTTTGTCCTGATCCCCCACTCGCGATGCCCGTAAGCCCCCAACACGTACAGAGACACACACACACGTCTGTACTGCTCGGACTTCCCGGTCGCACCGTCGTGGCTGGGAGCGCCCCTTTTATTTATACTGCACGCGGCTGCGTACAACGTCACGCCGCAGCGTGGGCGTCCCTTCAAGGGCAGCGCCACAAGGAGGATGAGGACAGTGTGAGAGTTGGAGACAGGATTAGAGAGCAGATCTTCACGTGTGTTCAGGAACGCAGTTTGTCCCTCTGGCCCTTCTGAAGCCAGACTGATGGTCATGGAGATAACCAAAAGATTCAGTGTGAATGTTTAGCTGAGAGATGGCCAGCTTCTCCAGAAGCTTGCCCAGGAAAGGAGTGATAGAGATCCGGCGATAGTTAGCCGGACAAGAAGGATCAGCAGAAGGCATTTTTAGGAGAGGGAGCACAAGGGAGTGCTTGAGGAGGGAGGGGAAAGATCCAGTGGCAAAGGAATGATTACAGAAATCTGCCAAGGCTGGAGGGAAACAATGTTGTCCTTAATGGTTCTGGAGGAGCACGGGAGCACCTGTCTGGATTAAACTTTCATAGATCGGACCTGTTTAGAAACATCATTAGGTGATATAGGAGAGAGGTAGGAGAGACGGAGAGGAGGGAGAAAGGGGGCATGAGAGAGGTAGAATGGGAAAGATGAGGAGAAGAGGAAAGCAAAGACAGGATCAAGGGGTTTAGTGGTGACATTAGAAGCCAGGGCCGTACAAAGGGCCTGGGACGGTACAGGAGAGGTGGAGACTGCTGTTGGATTGTCCAGCTCCTTGCAGATTTTGAAAAGTTTGTCCGTGCTGTTAGAGGCCGCAGAGTGACAGGCTTGAATGTGGACCCCTTTCTTGGAGAAGATGGAGAGTCACGTCTATCTGGCGAACATCCCCTCACTTTTCAAAGAGCTGGAGAGGGACCTCGGCAGGTGGCTACCGCAGGAGATCTCGCTTCTTGGCCGAATCACCACCTGCAAAATTAATTTCCTCCCATGGTTCCTCTATGCCTGCACGTCCCTTCCCACCGCAATCCCACAGCCCCCGCTTCAATGCCTCCAAACAAAAATATTCTGATTCATTTGGAGGGGTAAGAAATCATGAATCCCGCAGAAGACCATGATGAGCAGCTCAAGGCTCGGAGGCCTGGGGGTCCCTCACCTCCATAAGTATCAGGTGGCGGCGCAGTTATCCCACACTCGTGCCTGGGCCATCGCCTCAGGGTGCCCAAAATGGGTAGAGATAGAGCAGGCCCCCCTGCCCCTCCCCCTCCGCTTCCTTCCACACATTCCCCCCCCCGCTGCGCCCGTCTTGGCCAGGCACCTTATCGTCTACTAAACATACTTTGACAGCATGGGATCGGGCCCTGAAACATAAAGGCATCCCGAGGGGCTTGGGCCCGCCCTCCCCAGTCATTCACAACTCCGGCCTTCTCACTGGGATCCTGCCCCTCAAACTTCAGGAACTGCGTTGCGGGTGGCCTGGAATCACTGGGTCAACTTTTTTGAAGAAAGCCAGCCACGCTCCTTTGAGCAATGTAAGTCAGCCTTTCAATTAACAGAAATGGATAGATTTACCTATTCGCAGCTTCGGCACTGGTGCTCCCACCCGCTGACCCGCTTGGCAGCACTACGTGCCCCTAGCTCCCTCTAACTCACCATGAAAGACTTGCCCTCACGAGGGAAAAGCTCTACTCTCTGCAAGCTACTGCAAGTGGACTTCCTCGCTGCTAAGTCCTCCTACATGTCACAGTGGGAAGCAGACCTGGGCATTCCATAGAGGACCAGACCTGGGTAGACATCTGGTCCAGGACGCACTCCTCCTCCTTCTGTGTCACCACCCGGGAGTGCGCTCACAAACTACTCCTTTGATGGTACTACCCCCCGCTCCGGCTGCACCAATTCCACTGGGCCCTGGACCCCCTGTGCTGGCATCGCTGTGGCCTTCCAGGGTCCTACTTTCATATGTGGTGGACTTGCCTTGTGGTAAAGGAGTTTTGCTCCCAATGCATTGCTGCAATCACAGACATCACCCAGGTGGCAATCCCACTGGAGCCGGAACCCATCCTCCTGGGAGTCCCGACCTCGAGCATCTACCCGAGAACTGGCAAAATAGCTGCCCTTCTAACACAACTATTGTTCGCCGCAAATATCACGGTGGCGCATACATGGAAGTCTGCTGAGGGCCCCCTGATGACTCTATGGTGGATAAAACTTTGGAACATTCTGATAGAAGAGAAACTTACAGTGGCCAACGCTGGCCTTCTCCACCGCTTTTCGAACATCTGGACGCCGATCTTAGAGTCTGATCAAAACTTCCCGGCATTAATGTATAAACCACGCCTGATCGCAAGGGCCCTTCACCCGGATTGTGATGGACGGGCCCTGGCCCAAGCCCCGCCAGACCCCGAAGATAGTTGAGAGAGGGTCGAAGGGGGTGAAGCCATGTGCATGTTCGGGTGGCAAACTGGAGGCAATTTGTTGTTTGATCTTTGTTAATTTAACTGTCATATATGTGCTGGATTAAAATAAACAAGTTAAAAAAAAAGAAGATAGAGAGTCTGTATTGCCTTTGGAGCAGGCAGCAGGCCAGTTTGTCAGGGGATGTGCCCGAAGCCTTCTACTTCCGCTCAGCTGCTCTGCACTTTCGTTTCAGTACAGCCAGGTCGAAGTCATACGAAGAGTTGCACTTTGAGGCTCAATTCAGACGATCTTCATGACAGGGCAAGGATATCAAGAGCTTTGGAGATGGGGAGATGAAGGTTGGTAGGGGCTGTGTCAGAGTGGGAGTCAGCCACAGGGGTAGGGTCAGGAGAGAAAGTGGAGGCAAAAGCGGCAACTGACACTTGCTTCATAGGTTGAATGACTGCAAAGGAAGGTGGAAGTGCTGGGATAGGTTTCGTCAGGGGGACAGGCAGATTCAGGTGAGAGGAAAGTGGCCAGTCCAAGAGAGTAGTGAGAGGGCTAGAGGGGGGAATGTCTGAGGAGATGGGAACGTCCAAGGTGTGTCAGGCTGAGTGTGTCAGACCTGAAGGACGAATAGAGCGAGAGAGAGAGAGAGAGTTGCATAGGTTGCGGAAAAGGCCACAAGCAAGGTCAGAGGAGTCCAAGTGGATGTTGAAATCCCAAAGGATGAGAAGCTGAGAGGTAGAGATGAGGAGAGAGGAGGTGAGATCAGCCCATTCAGAAAGGAAGATGGCGACCTGGCCAGGTCGCCTGTAGATGATGGCCAAGTCAGTGTCTGCCCCCAGTGAAAGGCCACTACAAAATGCACCCACTGTGTGGCCTGCAAAATTCACGGAAACCAAAAAAACCTTTGAATTTGGTACCATCCCGTGGATCCTCCAAACACTCATCAATTGTAACAGCAAAATGGTGATTTATATCATAGAATGCCCATGTTGCTTACTGTATGTTGCGAAAACAAAACAAGCAGTAAAACAGCGGATCTCCGAGCACCGTTCTTGCATCAGAAACCGAGTCCCCGTAAAACCTCTGGTGGAACACTACACACAGAAGAAACACTCGGACAAAGAAGTAGTTTGTTCTTCAAATGCTGACCCCACAGACGAGAGGAGGCGATGCCAATAAACAATTAACACAACTTGAACTAAGATGGCTACACCGTGGATACACCGTTTGCATACTGCTAAAATGGGCCTTGACATCCCGGTGAAGTGGAACCACTTCATACCAGCCTGTTCCTTTTTTTTAATCTGAATTTTTGATTATTCAGTAATGTGTTAAATACCTTTTGGGTTACAGCCATCCGGAGTTACCTCTGCATGATACATGAACATTAGTTTCGAAGGGATTGTGTCCTCCGACGTATTCCTTATCTTAGATATCTCCTTCCAGCTCTGCTGGCCTCGGAAAATTTTTCTCTAGAGGGCGCTGCGCGTCGATGTCCCTCGACAGCCACCGTATCGACATCAACGTCATCCTGCCCATAAAGGCTGCACGCAGCGTCCGTTGCTCAGTTTCGTATTTCCGCACTTACTCAGTGCCTCGGAATACCGTTGCTCAGTTTTGTCAGGTTAATCCTATTTACCTCGAGTTATTCGATCCGTACTCAATGGCTTCTTCGTCGGAACCGACAACTCCTCGGTCCGGCTTCAAAAAATGCCGAGATTGTGGGAAAAAGATGTCGCTGACTGACCCTCACAGAGTTTGTCTGTGGTGTTTGGGAGCTGAACACCATTGTTCGGAGTGTGAGGACTGTATGTCCATGACAGCTAAGGCCCTGAAGGAGCGTAGGGGGAAGCTGGAGAAAGGTAAGACTTTTAAAGCTTCTTCTTCCTCGACGAAGTCGAGACATTCGTCTCCTCGTCACCATTCATGCTCCAGGTCTCGGAGTGGGTCCCATCACTCCTCGAGATCGAAGCACTCGAAGAGGAGACGTCGAAGATCCCCTTCTCAGTCTTCCTCTTCCTCTGTTTCTCCAAAGAGAATCCCTTGCCCCACGAAACATAGTTCCCGGGCTGAATGTGAGGAATTCCGCAAAAATATGATGTGCGTCTTCGAGAAAGCGGCCTCGACCCCCTCGAAGACTGCCGAGAGCGATGCTCTGGTCGAAAGACCCGAAGGTCAAAAACGCAGCGAGTCGCAGTACCCGGCGAAGGAAACTTCTCGAGCGCGTCTCGAACCCTCGAGTAGGACTATGACTTCAAAACCTTCTTTGAAGGTGCCGTCGACGAAGGTTCCGTCGACGCCGAGGTCGGTGTCTTCGACGCCGTTGTCGAAGGGACCTTCGACACACGGGTCTGTCGACTCGACGCCATCTTCGACACCGGCGTCGACGCCAAGAAAAGTCACGGTTACGACACACCCAGTGACTATCCCCAGGTCCTCGATGACGATGGCGTCGAGATTGTCGAGCAGAATCCCAATTCTGTCGAGGTCATCGAGGCCTCCGCCTTTGTTTTCGACGCCACGCTCGAAGCCTTCGGCGTCGACGACATCGACGTTTTCGAGGCCGATTATGACAAGTTTGGCACCCTCTGCCTTGGAGATGTGGTTTACACCCTTTATGAGTTCAGAACAATTGAGAACTATGTCCTCAATTATGGAAGAGGGTGAATTGTCTGAACAGGAAGACACATTTGAATTGCAGGGACCTGTAACCCCAATTAGAGAGGCGTTTTCCTCTGAAGAACGCAGGTTAAAGGATCTTCATGATTCCTTACATGAGGCAAGTGGGTTAGACACTTCCCCTGAGGTGGAGTTTGCTAGGCCAGACCCGGGGGAGCATGCTGAAACCCCCTATAGAGCCTTAATGGCCAGGATCACAGAGTTTATGGGGTGGTCTGCACCTTCACAGTCTTTCCAACAAGATGACCTCACGGATATTCTTAACAAAGGCCCACAGGAGGATTCTGTGGTGCCCTTTCATAAAGCTCTTCAGAGGAAGATTATGACGAACTGGGAAACCCCAGATGTCGTCCCGGCAGTAAATAAAAAACTGTCTACAAAATACAGGGTATCTTCTACAGACCCAGAGTTTTTGTCAAAACACCCATCCCCAGAAAGTCTGGTGGTACAGGCAGCATCTTCTACTGATGTCAAGACTGCTTACCCTACCGTCCCACAGGACAGGGACGATAAAAAATATGATGCTATGGCAAAGAAAGTTTTTTCGGCATGTAGCATGGCATTAAAATCTGTTAATGCTACTTGCACCCTTGCTAGATTCAGCCATACACTTTGGGAGTGTGCTTCTACAGCAGCTGACTGCATCCCGGAGGGAGAAGAAAGGGAGGCGTTCCTGAATATCATACAGGACGGTAAAGATGCTATGTGCGAATCCCTCCAGACGGGCATTGATTCGGCTGACAGTATCAGCAGAGCAATGGCGGCAAGTACAACAACCAGGAGATTCGCTTGGTTGAGAAAGTCTGGTTTTGCCCCAGATGTGCAAGCCAGGCTCTTGAACATGCCATTCGATGGCTCTTCTTTGTTTGGGAAAAAGGCGGATGACAGTTTAGGGAAACTGCAAACTTCAAAAGCAGCAGCAAAATCCCTAGGCGCTGCAATCCGTCAGACACCTTTTCGTCCCACAGGAACCTCTGCGAGGGGCAAGTCCTTTCGCTTCTACTCCGCATTCGGAAGAGGTAGAGGACGACCGGCTCAAAGGGGACAAAGAAGAACTACCCGAGGTGGGCGGGGTAGATATTCAAAAGCCGCAGCAACAGCAGGTGCCTCTTTACCATCTGCATCAGCCGCCCCAAAACCACTCTGAGGACTTCCCTCACAGGACACCTGTAGGAGGCAGGTTGACTCAACATCTGGCGGAATGGCAGGCTATCACGTCAGATGCTTGGGCATTGGAAACAGTTGCCCAAGGTTACTGCCTGCCTTTCCTACGCATACCTCAGAGTCATCCACCGGGGATCAGCTCTCAGAAAGCTCCAGATCCGCTCCTCTTGCAGGAAATTTTGGACCTGCTAGAGAAAGGTGCCATAGAACCGGTACCTGTAGCGGAGAGGAACAAGGGCTGGTACTCCCCTTACTTTCTCATTCCAAAGAAAGACGGAGGACTGAGACCCATCTTGGACTTGCGAGAATTGAATAAATTCCTCAGGAAAGACAAATTCAAGATGGTCAATCTTTCTCAGATCATCCAGGCCCTTCAGTTCCAGGACTGGTTGGTATCTCTGGACCTTCAGGACGCTTATTTCCATGTGCCTATCCATCTCAAACACAGCAAATACCTGAGGTTCGCAATTGGCAACTCTCATTATCAATTTCGAGTGCTGCCATTTGGGCTGACCTCCGCCCCGAGGGTCTTCACCAAGTTAATGTCGGTAGTGGCGGCAAGTCTAAGGAGGGAAGGGATTCACGTCTACCCCTACCTGGACGATTGGTTGACCAGGGCTGTATCTTCGGAACAAGCTCAGATCCAGCTAAATCACGTGTGCCACTCCCTTCACAAACTGGGCTTCTCCCTCAATTTAAAGAAATCACAAATGATACCATCGCAGAGACTCCAGTTCATAGGAGCGATCCTGGACACTTCCCTGGGAAAAGCCTCGCCACCAGAGGTGAGGGCTCAAGATATTCTACAGATGGTTACTAAGTTCCAAGATGCCCAACGTCTCCCAGCCTTTGACTTTTTGAGGTTGCTAGGCCTCATGGCATCCTGCATTTTCCTAGTGCCAGAGGCTCGCCTGAGAATGAGAGCCCTCCAGTGGACACTGAGGACTCAGTGGTCACAATTCTCAGGGAGAATGACAGATCTTCTTCAGGTTCCCGACAGGGTGGCTCGAGACCTTCAGTGGTGGGCCTGTCAGGAGAACATTCTGAAAGGAGAACAATTTTGGCAACCCTGGCCGGAGATAACAGTAGTCACGGATGCCTCACTCACGGGGTGGGGAGCCCACGCCAACGACTTGACCATCAGCGGTCGTTGTTCTCCATCGGAGTCCAGACTGCATATCAACCTGTTAGAGCTGAGAGCCATCAGACTTGCGCTGAAGGCGTTCCTGCCAGCTGTACAAGGGAAAAATGTCCTGATAATGACGGACAACACGGTGGCCATGCATTACCTCAACAAAAGAGGAGGCGTAGGATCACTACCCCTGTGCAGAGAGGCGATGCAGCTCTGGTTTTGGGCAATCCAAGAAGGAATCTCTCTATCGGCAGTTCACCTAGCCGGAGAGAAGAACTTGACAGCGGACGCTCTGAGCAGGCAGAGCACAGTCTCCCACGAGTGGGAGCTAGTTCAGGAAGTCCTTCAAGAGATCTTCGCCCTTTGGGGAACCCCTCAGGTGGATCTGTTCGCCACCAGCTTCAACAGGAAATGCGATCTGTTCTGCTCAAGGGAATTTCCCCCGAGAGGAGCTCTGGGAGATGCGTTCATAGTGGACTGGGAGTTTCCGCTTCTGTACGCGTTCCCACCGGTCCCTGTCATCCCTCAAATGATCAGAAGGTTGAGAAGATTCCGGAGAACCATGATCCTAATTGCCCCGGATTGGGCCAGGAGAACGTGGTACCCGGACCTTCTAGACTTGTCCATCTGCCCTCCAATTCGACTTCCACTCAGAGAGAACCTACTCTCACAGAAGGGAGGTCAGGTTCTCCATCCAGACATCAAAACCCTCAACCTTCACGCTTGGCTTCTGAAAGGCTGAGGTACAAGGATTGGGACCTCCCTGATGATGTTATGGAGGTGTTGCTTTCGGCAAGGAGGCCAGCAACAAAGTCTTTATACCGCTGCCGTTGGAACAGATTTTGCAGCTGGTGTAGAGAACAGAATATCGACCCCTTTTCATGTGGTACACCAATGGTTTTGTCCTTCCTACTATATTTGGCGAATTCAGGCCTTCAAGTTGGCACCATTAAGGGCTACCTCGCAGCGCTATCCATCTTTAAGCGCACTGCGGAAGAACCATCCTATTTCAAGTTACCCTTGGTAATACAGTTTCTAAAGGGGTTAACCAATGTTTATCCCCCAAGACCATTCCAAGTTCCCCTATGGGATTTAAACTTAGTCCTAACTTTCCTGATGGGCACACCTTTCGAACTACTCCATTCTTGTTCGTTAAGATTCCTTACCCTTAAAACTGTTTTATTAATAGCACTTACATCTGCTAGAAGGGTGAGCGAATTACAAGCTCTTTCTTGTAAACCCCCTCATACAATCTTTCACAAAGACAAAGTTGTCCTGCAGGTGAAGCCTAATTTCCTCCCAAAGGTGGTTTCTGAATTCCATATCACTCAGAAGATTACCCTACCATCTTTCTATCCTCCTCCTCATCCGGGGAAAGAGGAAGAGAGGTTACACAGGCTAGACCCTAGAAGGGCTTTAAGTTTTTACATCAGTAGACTAGCCAGGATAAGACAGGCAGACCAGCTGTTAGTAGGTTACACAGGTCACAAGCTGGGGTTACCAATAACTAAGCAGACCATTTCCAGATGGATCATTCTAGCCATTCTGGAATGTTATAAACCGGCAGGGAAAGAGCCCCCTCAAAACCTTAGGGCTCATTCGACCAGAGGTATTGCAGCTTCATCGGCCCTCAAAAGAGGTGTGCCGGTTAAAGACATCTGTGCGGCCGCTACATGGTCGTCTATCCATACCTTTACACGATTTTACAACTTGGATTCCTCCTCCAGTCAAGAGACTAGGTTTGGAAGGGCTGTACTGAACTCTATTCATCAATAGAAGACAGCGTGAAGTCAGTACTCCCTCCTCCAATAATAGAATACTGCTATGGGAGCCTATCTAAGATAAGGAATACGTCGGAGGACACAATCCCTTCGAAGAACAAGTTACTTCTTACCTTGTAACGTTCTTTCGACGGGATGTTCCTCCGACGTATTCCTTATTGACCCTCCCATCCATTCCCCGCGGTTCTACTTCCCTTGTTGTTGCAGCTTACGCTCCTTCAGGGTGATTAGTCTAGTCCAGACAGAAATACTGTGGGCTACAAAACGGAACTGAGCAACGGACGCTGCGCGCGGCCTTTATGGGCAGGATGACGTCGATACGGCGGCTGTCGAGGGACATCGACTCGGAGGACGTCGACGCGCAGCGCCCTCTAGAGAAAAATTTTCCGAGGCCAGCAGAGCTGGAAGGAGATATCTAAGATAAGGAATACGTCGGAGGAACATCCCGTCGAAAGAACGTTACAAGGTAAGAAGTAACTTGTTCTTCTCTCCTATATTGTGCTGCTTTTGATTAATACTGATACATTAATGTTTCACAGCATGTTGTGTATAACACAGAACCATATCTGGGAGCAGTGCTTTTCACTGCCTTTTGCGTTATAGCAACCCTTTTTCTACCCCCATGACACGTGGGCACCACCTAATATGTGGTGCCACTCAGGTTCCCTACATTTATTAGTGTCCCCATACCCACTTTTGTGACACAATTATTTCAGTGCCATAGACTGCGTTTATTGGCACATGGTGTTCACTCTTGTTTTGGAAATGAGCACAAGGATTTCTATGTGCTCCATGTTGCCATTATACACGAGCTATAGAGATTCCTAGATGCTGTGACACACTGATTGCCCCTTTTATATAGTGGGTGGAGTTGCCCCCACAAGTGCCTCCAATTTGGGTCGTATTTTTCCTGATACACGACCACAAGGTACCCATTCATATCTACCTTACTTAGATTCTACTCCATCTCAAGATGACCAACTGTTTCCTCCACCAACACGGCAGTGCGCCATTGCCCAGGCAACAGCACTCACAACGATAAACACATTTCCGAGTGCACCGCCTCAGCCAAGTATGGACATTCATGCAGAGTGCGAGCGCATTTTGAGACTCTTCCTCACAACATCTATCTCGGGTAAGATGAGCTGTGGATAAAGCCAGGATTTTGCCATGACTTTGCAACTGGCTCATGCACGCAGACCAGATCAACCTCGTCCATTAACTTCAGGCCGTTTGCCACCCTGCATGCTCCCCCCCCCCCCCACCGAATACACACTCACGGCACACACTTTGATAGACCGGCGTTTTTAGGTCACATCCCTCTATTGACTTTAGAATTTGCTTATTAACAAATGGACCGCTCTCTTTTAACACAATCAGGTCTGTTTATTCTTGCCACGCCGGCAGCGCGTCACATTCCAGCTTCATCACGGCACCCTTTAGTGCATCCAAATATCTGCGCTCACTTCAGGTCACGGCAGCATGCACAACCAAGCCATACCATCCCTCGATCTTTCAAGACTTGGCAAAAAGGGACACGGGTCTGTCTGTTTGTGGACAGACTAGCGCACCATATTTAACTTATGAGATAGTCCAGTGTTTATCGGTTTACCAACCCTTTTTTAACCATTTTTCCTTTTCCATTCAGGCAGATTACCATGTATAAGATGTTTTTTTTAATTTTCACACCAGCCTTGCCAGGTCCCCTTGAAATAACTGGTAGTGGACTCCTCTTCAACCGTGCTTTCCATTGGGTTCTTTCAGCATGATCTTTAGGAGTAAAAGCTTCTTAAAAACTATGTACGATACACCCGAATACAGACTGCTTCTTTCAGTCACAGAACCATTTTCTGATCATTTCACAGAGGCACACAGGAAATATAATTAATTGAACATCTATCAATCTCTTTCCGCCCTGATGAAGGCCGCCTCATTCACAGCATCTTGCAACTGCTACAAGTGGCCGAAACACAACTGTGTTAAATTTCTCACACAGTATTGAGTGTTCATACTGGGACCCACATATTCCTTGTAACATTTGTATTTAAAATGTTTTGTCTTTACATGTTTATTTGAATTTTGTGTCTTCAGTATTCATTTTCTTTGTCCTGTGAACACATTAGGTTTATACCATTGTATATGTATGTCTAACACTACAGTGATTTTTTGTAATATGATGTCCAAATATTCCTTTCAACATACTTATTAGTAAATCCATTCAAATTTCTATGGTCATTGGAGTCTTTATGTATTCGAGCACACCTTGATCAATTTGTGTTTAGTACCAAAGTCAGAGAGAGGCCAGGAGAGATAGAGAGCCTGCAGACCAGGCATGCAAAGGAGGAGTAGGCCTGAGTGGGAATGATAGAGGCAGGGACCGACTCAGGAAAGATCAGGGCCACTCCTCCACCGGGCTGATTGGTGCTGGGCTTGGAGAGGCTCTTGTAGCCCTCAGGGAGGAGAGTGTAAAAACTTGTGACAGAGCTGGCCATGAACCATGTCTCGGATGGAGCGAGAACATCCAGGTCCAGGTCTTCGAGGAGGTGGCAGATGTCAGAGAAGTGTTTGACAGCACAGTGAGAGTTGAGAGTAGCTACGTGAAGCAGGTTGCCACTCTTGAAAGTCTTCCGGGGAGGGGTGCAGAAGAGAGGTACACCCAGTAGAAGAGGCATAGGGACCTGAGAGGGTGCAAAGGTACAAGGAGGGGGGCATAGGGCCCAGAGAGGAGGAAGAGGGGGGAGCCGGAAAGGAGGCGGTAGAGGTGGATGGGATCGGCAGAGGAGCCAGAAAGGTAGATTAGATAGGTGGCAGAGGAGCCAGAGAGGTGGTAGATGGAGTAGTAGGAGAAGGGAGGTAGTTGATGAGACGTGGGAGGTGCCTATCAATGAGGAGGTTGGGCTGAGTGCCCTGGACCATAACAGGGCCATTTAGATAGACATTGTTGATGGTTTTGGAGGACAGGAAGGAGGTCAAGAGGACCTCCCATCTTGTGCCACCATTAATGGGTGAGGAGGAGAGAGAATTGCAACCATGTGTAGGGTCCATCGGTAGGGAGAGGTACTTAAAAAAACGATGTTGGTGAGAGTCTGTCTGGAGGAGGCACTGATGTTAGGTATCAGCGATGGGAAGGCCTGGATTGGAGACCAGAAAATCCTTCTTGAATTTCTTCCTTCCAGACTTAGTGAGAGGGATGGGATAGGTGATCGACAATCAGTTAGAGAAGATGGGTGGGGAGAAAGAAAGGGAAGAGTTAGGGGGAAGAGAGAAGAGAACAACACAGCACAGAGCTACGCCACAGCCAGATTCCGTTTTCCTAGAAGGAGGGGAAAAGCCTAATTTTTAAACACAACAGCAAATGCAAAAACACACAGATTTGACTTTTAGAAGAGGGTGAGCCCCAATGCTAATTACGACAGTTCACCTAATGCCAGATATGGATAACAAACGAATGTGACATGTAGCAGACCGCAAAATTACCTAATCAAAGTAATAAGAGAGGAGGGACAGTTAAATAGGGAGCAGTAATGGCTGTTCTCCCCCTGCCTGCACCTTTCTTACCTTGTCAGTTGCTGCTGGTTGACGGCTGCGGTTCATGTTCCCACGGCGAACATTGGCAAACACCCTCTGGAGCTGCAATTGTGAGAGCTTGCCTTAGCCTCAGGGCTCTTAGGGTGCTGCAATGGGCATTGGGCTGACCTGCTTGGTTCACCTAAGAAGGGCAGCACACTCAATCAGGGATCTGGGGAGGGGTTGGAGATGGAGGGAAGCAAGAGGGTCGAGGGAACAGGCAGAGATCTGGAATGATCAAAAAAATAAAAGCGGGAGCACAAAAATGGAAAAGCACTCATTGCAGCTCCTGATGAAAGAAGTGAGCCGTGCTGAGTGTCAGAGAACAAATTACACCCACCGTGGTGTTAGGAGATGGCAGCACGCCCAATTGGGTGTCTGGGAAGGAGTGAGGGAGAGGGAAGCAAGAGGGTGGAGGGAAACGGCAAAGATCGGGAATGGAGGCCACGAGCAACACGATCAGCACAAGGAACTGCTTTCTTACAAAAGTAAATAAATAAAAGCGGGGGCACAAGAACGGGAAAGCACTCACTGCAGCTCCTGATGGAAGGAGTGAGCCGCGCCGACCGGCAACAAAGAAATTACACCCACTGTGGTGTTAGGAGATGGCAGCATGCCCTATCAGGGTTCTGGGGAGGGGTGGGAGGCAGAGGGAATCAAGATGGTGGGGAGTTCCAAGGGTTCATTGCGCAAAGGGGGACCCTGATTGCTGCAGTGGCAACTGAAGGCCATTTGCCCGAGCCCCACATGCACCGTAACAGGAGCCAGGCCATTCTTAACCTCCCACCCTCTGAGAACAAACTGCAGCATAGGACCCCAAGAGACTGGCTGTGGTTTCTATTGACCACAGCCTGTGGTCTTTGTAACACTTGAGAACTGGTTCAAGGACCGTCTTCTGGCTCTCTAAAGAGGGGTGTCAAACAACCTATTTAATGGGTTTGCCAGTGAGTGTCAACCTCCAGGAGCAAACGCCTCCCTCAGGCAGGAGTGACGTGCATTAGAATCAAGAGGGCTGCACAGTACATATCATATTAAATGCAATAGCATTCACTAACAACTCCAACAGGCCCCTCTGAGAGACTCCTATTCACTTTGCAGGAAGAAATGACATTAGCTTGAGCGGCTCCTCTGCTGTTGCTACAGCTCTCCTCATAGAGCATCAGTGTGAAATCCACAAGAAGGGGAAACTGTGACTTTCAATGTTCATTCATTTTACTTTAATTGAAATGCCCAGCACTCAGATACTTTCCAAAACATGCTCCCTGAGACACGCAGCCACTCCGATGCAAAGTATTCCTTGCGCTTCAACATTCAGCAACGGAAAAAGTCTTAAACTGGAGACCTTTGAAAACATGCTCCCTGCGACACGTGACCACACCGATACCAAGTATTCTTTAACAATGGAAATGTTCAAACATTCGCACACTCATTTGACAGAAACTCACTGGTCGCTTTGATTGCTTTCCCAGAAGTGCAGAGTACAAAACTTTCGCTGTCAGGGATCCAACTCCTGCCCCATAGACACACTTTTGTCAGCTTCTTAACACAGGGAAAGAGACAGCCTCTCCACACGGCTCCCTTGTCAGCCCTCGGACCGCTCCAGCCGCTGCACCCATGCCACATTTCCTGGGATCCTCTCTCTTGGCAGACCCCAGCGTCTCTGCATGCTGTACAAGGCGTACTGGCCCACAGCAGTTCTCTCCAGTGCCTCGCCTCTCTTCAAACACGGTTCCCTGCTGCTCCTCCCTGAATTTTTTTCTCCTTTTTGTCTTATACACCTGTAACCCTCTGGCAGATAGCAGGTGTGCTTTCTCAATTAGACTTGCCTGACCATGATTTAGGGAACATGCCTGACCTTCACAACACATTGCAGGCATCATCTTCGTCCAAGTATTTAAGTGGTGAAATGGTATATTGTTCATTGATCTCAGTTGCCTCTTCCTCGTCTCAATACTATCAAACATCTTATGAAGGAAAATGATGGGACTGGCTTACTATGATCCATAAAGGTTGGGTAAATGTTAGGTTGGTCATCAATAGGGAAAGGAGGATACCATGTCTCGCCTGGCTGTACCACACTCCGGATCCCCAAGGACTCTCCTCCCGGCTGATCCTCCCTCGCTTTTTCACCCCACAGGTCGGGATCCAAGAGGGATGGCCTTTCCCTGGCCACCTGAGAAGATAATCCAGGGGGTTTAGGGAGGAGGATACCCTCAGGTTTCTCACACAACCACAACATTAAAGATTAATTCCATGTAAATGGTAGGCCAGAGCATAAAGGACATCACCAATCTTTTTTACTCCAGTATTAATATGAAATTCCTGAGTATTTGTGGAAGTTTACATAATATGTGGCGCTTGATGGTTTAGTACATTTGGAATATACACTATATAAAGAGTTATATGTTCAATACTAATGGTTAATTTTGTTCTATAACGTGTGTTCTCATCCGTTCTGTCCATTGTTGTTCCTTGTTTAGTCGTGACTGATAGTTGCCACGCATTGATAATGTGCCTACGACATACCATGAGATATTTTCATTGTGATTCGTTTTTTAAAAAGGCAGCACCACTGGGATGCCAATAATATTGCGGTGTATTCTTAAACTGTGTTCCTGCATAGGTTGGTGCACTGGCTGAATTGTTTGGCCAATATATGAGAGTCCACAGGTGCACTCAGTGCAATAAATTAAAGCCCTCAATTTGCAGTTCATTTGTCATAGGATCCATGGTTTTTCATTGATCCTAAATGAAGAAGTGTGTTTGGTGAACTTGCATGATCCACATGCCCCACGTGGGAAGTTTCCGTTTTCTATTTGCTTTGGTGGTGGCCATCTTGTTTTTTTTGTTTTGGTACATTGGTTGGGCTGGCGCAATATGCATGGAGCCCATCTCATGATGAAAAACATTAAAAGTATTTGCACCCTGAAAAAGTAATGCGGTGCTAATAAGCGATCACCCCTGCATCGGGGGCATACAGGGCTGGTACATAGCTACCTAGGCTTGGGCTGGTGTGCCATTAACAGTTCTGTATTTCCCCCAAATGTGGGGTGATAGCTATACTGTTTCACAGACCAGAGCTTGGTAACCATATACGTTTTTGTTACCAGCTGAATTTGTTTTATGAGTGTATGTTTGAAACTGTTCTTGTTGTATTTTGTAATACATGTTTTTCATTTTATTTTATTTTTAGTTCTACAGTTTACACAACAATAATGAGTGCTGCCGTCCCGGATCAGTACAGAACCCGTCTCCGAACTCTCATGTAAGAAATAAAATAAGCCACAATGGAATGTTTGGGTTCTTAAAGTGATATCATTTTAGTGTACTTCATAGATTCACAAGCGGAATGTTGTTAATGATGCACAAACTCCACCATTTCTCTTGGTATCTCGTTTAAAGGGTAACCTTTCCCATAAAAAGCTATTTCCTACCAATGGGTTTCAGAATTCCTGCGCTCTTCTGCTTTACATGCAATTCCAATCTAACTGCACACATTATTCCCCCCTACCCCCCACAGATTGGGATTCCATTTTGCCCATGTATGCAGTTGTCATTATTCAATCCAATCTAATTTACTGAATCTTACATGCATGAGATATATGCAAAGGTATGATATTCCGGTACACACAGATCTATGCACCTACAGTGGGTTAATGCACCTAATGCTGAGACTAGGTTATCTAATTAAGTTTGGGGACTGACAGTTGATGTTGGGCTTAGGGGTGAAATGGGGAGGATTCATTGGCCGCTTTGCCTGGGTCCTCATTACCTGGCAGAGGATAGTCACATTGCAACACTGGCCTACCCAATGGCACCTCCTCCGCAGGTGAGACCACAGTAATCTCTGCAGCAACAGCGACATATACAGTACTGAAGTCTGAGACTTTCTTTTTAAGAGAAGCTCTCTTTGTGCCTCGAGTGAAGATGGACATGGTCTGGGCACAGTTACCTGTGCAATAGACACTGCAGAAACATTTAATCTTGGAGTTATCGGGACTTGTGCTGAATTTCCCAGTCCCACAAACAGTCTTTCAAAACGGTGACTCCCTCAACATTGAGAGACTGGCGTGGAGAGGTACTCTACATCACTCTTGTTCCCTGACGAGCGCTTCCTGATCCTTGGAAACATTGCACACATTCCCTGCTTGTCAAGCCTATCAAACAAATTGGATACACTGGAGATCTCTCCTGAAAGGCTTCCAACCCAGCATTTCTATGCATAAAACACTGACCCCATCCCAGTATACGTAAATGCTGGGAGGGTCCGAACAGCTGGTGCAACATCCCAAGATGACTGCTAGTCTAGATATAGGCTTGGTCCAACCCCTTGAGTCCGGTTCGGCCCCAGGTTTGCCTAAAGAACCCAACCCATCTATCTCATCGCTAAATGTACCTTCACAGGTGCACACTCTCAGGGTAAGATCCATCAAGGTGGAGGAGTGGACAGTATAAATACAGCTCATCCCACTTGCTGGGGAGTGGGTTACAGAAGCAGGTGGCTCAGGTTTGGGCAAGGCTGAAGGTTAGAAGGCAGTGGAAGAACAAAGGACTACGGGAGTGTAGACTGGAGTTGTGCTGGTAGAGGAGAGCTTGAGGGTGGTGGCAAGAGCTGAAGTGATATCAGGAGTGGAGAGGAAGCTGGTAAAGGGCGAAAGGTAGTGACACCAGGAGTGGAGAGGAAACTGTAATATCCAGAGCAGAGAAGAAAGAAGTGCTTAAGTTCAGAGGGAAGAGGAAGGATGCAGGGAAATCGGGGCTCAAAAAGAAGTAACGCCAGGGTTCAAGAGGGAACTAATATCATCAAGAGCTGAAAGGGTGAGATGGTAAATTCAGGAGTGAAGAGAAAGGCAGTACTATCAGGAGTGTAGAGGAAAGTGGTGCATTCGGGAGGGAAGAGAAAGATGGTGGTGAAAGTGATAATGGGGATGAATGCAGGAAATCAGGAGTGGCAAGCAAGGAGATGGGGGTATCCAGAGTGATAAAAGAGGAGGTAAAGTAACCAAGGGTAGGGCAATTGGAGATAGCAAGCCCAAACGTAAAAAGGAAGGAGGTGGAAAAATATTGGGTGGCAACATCAAAGGAGAATGACCTTCATGAGGTGGTATCCACCCAGGAGGTGATAAGCACAGGATCAAGAGATATACAGAAGTTCAGGTTGAGGCAACTAGACTCGTACAGAAGATAGGGGGGGGAGAAAACCAAATCCCAGGAGTGAGACTGAACCAATATTAACCTCAGGGGACAGTGATACTGTTATAACGAGACATGCAAATAGGATGACTGTCCTGTCAGAATCAGCAACGGTGAGCAGAATGTGATGAATTGCCCTGAGTCCCTTATCTCCCCTGGTGCGATAGCCAGGGCAACAAGGATCCCAGGGCAACTATCTGGGGAAGAAAACCATGATGGTCGGAAGATAGTTAGTAGTAGCCGGCCGTGTCAAATGTGATGCTGTTCTTCGTTCATCTGTCAGCGGAAAACTGTAACCAGTGCTGATGCCGCCTCAAGGACAGGAAGCGTCTGAGACCTTGCGCTGTAACACTGTAGCAATGAGAAGGCCAAGAGAATGAAATGAGGTAAGACTGGTTGAGAGAGGTCTTTGGGGGATCGGGTAGCATCCGGTATGAGTGAGGCAAGGAAAGAAGCTCCAACACGCGTCGGGTGCGGGCGGTAAATCAGAAGTTTGGGCTCGAAATTGGAAAGGGCAAGCCTTTCGTTCTCTTCAGGGATGCTGGGATTAGGTCTGAAGAAAAACAGAGCAAAGAAAAGGAAGGACAAATTGAAAATACGTACATAAAATCCAGTAAATGGTAGAAGAAAGCGACAGCAGAGAAGGGAACAAACTTACGAGCGTCTTACTATCGAAGTAGCAACGAGCCGTTGTCCATGACAATGGCTCACTTGCAGCCGTTCCTCATTCAGTACCAATGCAGTCGGAAGAGCTGTAATGATGAGGCATGTTGGCTCTGCTGCAGCTGAACCGGTGCTTCTAGTTGTAGGCGCCATGTTGGGCGAGGAGGTGAAGGCTATGTAATGCATCGGACGCCACCTATGCCACAAAGGATGCCGGCGAAAGTGGAATGCAACAGATGCAGAGGAAGTGGCCCAGATGTGAAGAAATAGGAAAAACTCAGATCAGGCTGTTCTTGCAGGCCCTGACACCCCTAGGAAGAACCACACAGTGGGAGAAGGGATAATGCAGGGTTAGGGAGAGTATGGCCAGTACAAAGAGGGAAGATGGACAGAAGCCCAGGCCTTGGTCACCTTCACTGAGAGACCACTCTCTATAGCTCTCTCTGTCCATGCTAACCATTAATTCTACCCCCAGCACCTGATGGATTTGTGCAGGAGTCGGGTCCCAGGAAAGCCCAGACACATAAGTAGACAAAGAAGTCAGTTTGAGAACCAAGCAACCTTGCAATGCCAAGCAAGGTGCAGGTGACGCAACTGTCACAGATAGCACAGAAAACACTGAGTCTCAAGGACGGTTCAAAGGTTTTTATTTAATACTTTGTGGGCCCTATGGCTGTCCCTCTCTCTCGTCTTGTACATCTTGATTCCTAGCCCAGGCTTCCTTCTCCCCAGATTAGTTGTATCGATGATAACACCCTCATTATACTGAATACTAGAACTGAGCTGCGGCAGTGACCTCAACGTCTTGGCCGTATCTATCTAAAACTGCTGCAGGGACTTCCTAACTGTCCTTGCACTAACCCCACTTAGTGTTCTTATAGGGTTTTGGGAAGAAGGCATTGCACTTTGTCGGTCAGTCATCTAAATTAATCGCACTCACTGTCGCCTTACCCTTTCTACTTTTCCTATCTCCTCTTCCTTCACTCATCCTGACAATCCTGTGTCCTTCCAATGTTCACTCCACCTGGATCCTGCCTCCGCTCCTACCGCTCTTCCCACTCTACTACTCCCCCCTCCTCCCACACTGCTACTACTACAACCACTCTTCTCTTCCTCCCACTACTACTCCTCTCACTATTGTACTCCTCCTCCCGCATCTTCTACTCCCAGACTATCATTGTTCCCACTCTACTAGTGATTCACCCTCCTTTCACTCAGTACCTGTCTTCTCACACCTCCCTCTCTACACACGCGCTTCACCACCATGCACACTCATATGAATGAACCACAAACACTCCCAAGCCAGTACATCACCTGCTCCAAAACTATGCTCCACATTCAACCGCTTCCTCCTTACTACTGCTGGTCCTCATAGCTGCCATCTATCCCCTCTTCTGACTTCACCCTCATCACCCACACTTCGTGTTTCCCGTCCACTACTTATTGTGGTGAATTGAGCCCCCCCCCCCCCTCCTAAACCCCTTTGTCCCAAAGAAACCCCCTTACCTGGGTGACTGGCACTCTCACTCGATCACTTGTGCTGACAAAAAGCCTTGAAAGGATGGAGGGAGGAGGAAGTGGAACCCAAGCTGTTCTGCTGCAGGCAGGTCTGGAGAGGGCATAGAGACACCCACTGTAGTTTGAGAGGAAAAAGGCCCTAGCCTCTCCCTTTGCCAGCATCAGCACAACTCACAGAGAGCAATGCATCCCATGGGCAGGACCCAATCCGAAATCTCCAGTGGGGGACTTGGAAAGAAATATGCCTAAATCATTGAAATAAAACCCCTAAAGGTTTGTACAGAGTGTAATAATAAATAATAAATAAAAGGGGCACTTTAAACAATAAGAGCATACAAGTAAATACCTAACAAAAGACACTAATTGAGCTAACTTACTTATTAAAGAACCAATAAGAAAAGAGAACTAACAGGGGGATCTGAGTGGAAACACTCTGCTGGCTGTTAGGCAGAAACCTGTGCAGTTCCCTTAGGGATCACTGCAAAAAGTTTAAGACTACAGGAGTAAGCAGTAAACCCAATTGGTAGCAGTCTGCACCACCCAGATTTACCTGGTAGCTGTGGCTGAGCAGTCAGACTTCTCTCAAGAAGGGTTAGGCAGAATATATAGTATACACAATAGGACTAAAAATACAGTAGAACAAGCAAACACTGACCAGAGCTTTGGTATAAAAGTATATAATTATTTATTTAAAAACACACTTATGAAAATACACTGACATTAATATATCAAGCAAGTTCAAACACAGTCACTATAAGTATATACATCTCCCTAGTTAATTATTCGACAAGTCTAGGTTAAGACACCACTTATTAGCAAAACAGAGGTGAGCGCGTAACCTTAGATGGCACTCCAATAATTTGTTTTAAAAGGGAGACAAAAGGCAGAGTATGGAAATAACACAGTACCAACACTTTTAAGAAACCACAGCAAGTCAAGAAAGGCAGGGTCTACTGTAGAGCCAAAAGTTCATAGGCCAGGCCCACTCTTGGAGGGAGCAAGGCGGAATGTGCCCAAGATCACACAGTGGAAATGCACTCAGTCTTTGCAGAAAAGTCAAAAAAAGGTTGGAGCAGTTCAGAAAGTCAAAGTTAGCAGGTCTGAGGTCAACCCAGTTGGAAGGTCAAGGATTTACGGGACACAACTTGGACAATCCGTTGCAAGGGAGACCAGGTGGGGCACAGTACCTGAAATGGTGAAAAAGCTCCAGCGGTCGCAGTTGTTCATGGCAGCGGGTGCAAGTCATGGCTTCGACCAGGGGAAGTGATGATCTCGACGAGGAAGAAAGCTGGAGGATGTTGCACTGCCAGAGAAGCAACCAGCCACGTAGTTCCCGATTAAAAGGTACGACCCTTTTATTTGCGGTGTGGTGAAGCGTGGCTATCCGGCCGCCGGGTGCTTGGCACGGGCGATTCGACCACGAGACGTCCAGGAAGGCGAAAAAGGCGAACTGGTCGGTCCCACCAGCTCAAAGGGAAGAAGACTCTCCTGGAAGAAGATGATCTCTGTCGTCGGGGAAGTGGGGAGTTCGTACAGCAGGGCTCCACCGGTGGTGTCGTCGTTGTAGATGGCTCAGCTTCTCCCCTCTTCGGATTCTTTAGGTCCTGTGGTGACTTCTGAAGTTCCAGTCCCCAAAGCCCTGCTTTTATGCAGAAAAACCCCCATTCAACAGCCTAGCTGTCACTCACACATGCTAAGTGGTGAGCCGGGCGGCTCACCACTGGGCCAATCACACAAGAGTGCGACTTGAGTTGCCAAGGCAACTCAGTCCAGGGCGCCTAATCGCCCTCCCACACATCCTGTAGGCCCCAGACAGAGTGGCACCATTTGGAGGGCTTCTGTGCAGAAGCCCGCCAAAAAGTGGAACAAAGGGCTCGACTTGGGTTAGAGTTTCAGAGGCGAACACAAACACCATTTTAAAACCTAGTTCTGGCAAAAAAGACCCAACCGGGGAATTAATATTAAATAAATAACCCGGCGGTATCTTTAACATTGCACCAAAAAGTGGTGCGTTTAAAATCAATGGGAAAATCCTATAAGAAATATTCCGGTGGAATATTTTGCGTGGTATCCACTGCCACCAACCAGAAACTCGACAAGGGGGGACTGGGCAGTGCCCCCTTGGAAAACAGACCCAGGGGCAATCGAATTACCCCTACCTGTACTTCCACAATATGATTGTTTGTACTGGTTCTGTTCACAATTTGAGACTAGTAAAGCCAATGGTGACTTTACATGCCCTGGGAGACAGTAGTCAGTCCCAGGGTATGGAGTCTATGTTTGGGGGTCACTATGACACCCCTGTGTTACTGCATTGAGGGTGCTGTGTAACACACATACCAAAAACACATGAAGCCCTATGGAGTAAAATACCACATAGCCCCTAAAACACATTCACAGTCAAAGGACATACTCAAATCATGCCTAAGAGTGGGAGAAAAAGAGTCTCACTCTTAGCAGGAGAAAAAATAAACCCCAAAAATCCAGCAAAGCTGCTGGCAGACTCACTAGGTTTGGGAAATTAGCCTTAACAGAGAATTCTCCCTAACACTGGCCAACCATGCAAAGATGTTTCCCAACCAAGCAGAAGCCAACCATATAAGGGTGCTCTGGCTATATAAGGGGGCTGCTTCCATTGAATATTGAAACAGTCACAGAGAGGATTCCCGAAGCTCCTGGAGGTAAAGGAGGGTCCGCTGCTGGAGAGTGGAACTCTGCCCCAAGAAGAGGAGGAGGCTACCTGGGAGCGGAGACTGCCTGCATGGCCGTGCCTGTGAAGCTGCATGGAGGGAAGCCCTGCAGTGCCCTGACGGTTCCCCGGGGAGAAAGTGCTGCAGTACCCCCTGCATCTGGAGAAGCCCTATCCTGGAGAGGGAGTAGCTGGGTGATCAAGGGACCCTGGCAGAATAAGTGGAACCTGAAGGGGACAGCCCAGTCTGAGTATCACATAAGCGGCTCACTCTATCTTCTTAGAGTCCCACCTAAGGGGGTCCGCCATTCCACAATAGTGTGAAAGAGAGAGAACTCCAAGAAAGAGAGGGATACATCATAGCTCACTAAGACAGAGGGGGTACACTAAATCACCCCAAGAAGAGTGGGAACACTGAAGTGCCCCCAGAAAGAGGGGGTACACCAGAAGCCCCCACCCCCAAGAAAAAGGGGGTACACCACAGACTCCCAAGAAAGAGGCAGTACACCACTAGAGGCAGTACCATGAAGCACCCCAAGAAAGATGGGGTATCCTAAAAACACCCCAAGAAAGAGGTTGTACACCAAAGCACCCCAAGGACCAAGAGGTATACTGAAGCACCCCAAAAAAGAGGGAGGCATTTTAGGAGAGGGAGAACCCAATTCATGCCAATCTAAAGACCAGTAAGCTGGAACTCTTGCTGGGTCAAATCTTGAGGGGCTAACGTATGAAAGACTTTGGGTGGATAACAAACAGAACACAGTAGATATTGACATGGATCAAGTCACCATTTACTTTATTGTTTGGAGTAGGGAAAGTGTAAGGTTCAGGTTAGGTTTTGGGCCAGAGACTATTATCTGGGACTTTTGAACTTTGTGTTGCTAATTTAGGGAATGGACTTTTGAAGTTAGGAAAAGGTTATTATTTTAGTTTGTTTCTTTTGTTTGCTGGTCAGGTTAACTGTTAACTAATAAAAGTCTTTGCCCTGACAACATGTTGCTGCGTCAGACTTCTAAGTCTGAACAGCCACATTATATACCCCTCCCTTTGCGAAGATTGGTCAACTGTCCCTAACCAATCTTCTGTCTGCACCCGCCCTCCTTGGGCATGTGTGTGTAAGAAAAGGCTTAGAAGCGGGTCTGAGCCCTTCCCACTTTCTCTTTGCTGGCTTGCCGTCTGGGAGATCTGATGGGGATGGTGTATGCAGTTCAAAGTTCATTTTCAGGTTTATACTATTAGTGACCCTGTGGGTGAATTGAGGGTCCTTCCCCTTTCAGGTCCATGGTGGTTTAGTGTTTCGTGACTACCAGTGTGAGCTCTGCTGGTCCTGTCTTTAACATATTTATTCATTGTATTTTTTGGTAGCGCCCAGACCCAGAGGTATCACGGCAGTACCAGGGGTTGCTATGCGGCTTTGCTTCTGTGTGGCTGTTCTGTCTCTCTGTGCAGTTGGACTCGCTGTCTTTCTTCCTCTAGCTGCTCTGCCACTGTGAAGGGGTCTCAGAGGCATTGGAGCTGTGGTTGTGCCAATGGCAGTTTCCGATTTTCCTTGCGTCCTGTGTTCTCTGGTGTCCTTCTGTGGGCTCTGCATCTGAAAAGACAAAAGAATACTGGTGAGCATATGCACATTGAGGTAAGGCTGGAGACAGGGTTCTGTACAGAAACAAGTTGGCACAAAGTAGGAGGAGACAGGAATTTGGGCCCTCTCTGCTGCCACTCTCCACCTCGGGGTTGGAATAGCTCTGGCCTAGTCGGTCTCTCAGCCCCAGCTGAGAGGGTTTCCAGACCCCCTTTTGACAAGGCCCAGTTATTGGTATTGCAACAAACTCCTTGGAAGTTGAACGCTTTAGGGAAAAGTGTGGCCTGGGAGTCAGTGGAACCACAAAGGCTAAGAAGCAAACTCCCACTAACTTTGAGACCTGAGACTTTTGATGCTTGAGCCGAAAGGGAGGGTCGGCTCCCTGTGTCTGACAGGGAGAACATGGCCTGGGAGAAGACCATCCGGATGGTTTTGTTATTCATGTTAGGTTTCATTTGTGGGCAAAGATTCCAACTACCTTTTAATTTCACCCACTATACTTTTACTTTAATAAACTCACTGAAGTAAATTGCATGGCTTTGGAATCCTTCGTGTTCTCCCCTGTTGCAACATCACTGTCAATACTACTTATGAAAGCAAGTGAGCTACAAGGCCCAGAATCCAAAGAGCTGTTGATTGATAAACCAGAAATGGCTCCATCGTCAATTGCATGGCTAAAAGCGGTACATGAAATCGAGGGGGACTCTGCAAAGGGGGCCATGCCAAATGTGCGGGGCATGGCCTAAAGCATTTCAATAAGTGAGTAAATCACCTTGATTCTGTAAATAAATGACCCAGGCCCAGTATGCTTAAAAGCTTTTCTTATGTGATCATTTATGGTTTCAGCTCCCCTGCTGGCTGGCTGGGCCATACTAATTTCTAGCTAATAACCCTCTGCCTCCATTTTGCCACAGTAGGACAGCATCATCACTTGTTAGTCAGGTGTTGGCTGTACTGCCTTGCTGGCAGATGGCTTCCCTGCACTTATTTCTTTAGCAGAATGTTATTAATTTGATCCCTTCCGAGTGCCAGTCACCTGTGCGTGCTTTACTCTCTCAGGCTATTGATTGAGCTAACTTAAAATCCTGCTTGATGCTTACTCGTGGGCGACTGAGGGACAGAAGCAGTTTTTGGAGAATGATAACTTGCATAGTATTTCCACTAAAAAAGAAGGTGGTTTGGTGGTGTGCCAAAATAAACAGCACTGATATAACACAGGTAAAACTCCAGATCAAACCTGAAAACAGGGTTACCTAACTGTACTGTCTGGGATCGATAATCTATAAATTGAACAATATACTCGAGGTAACTATTTTCTTTAGGCTCCCAACTGATAAGTCCTGAAATAATTGACCCAATAGCATAAACATAAAACACACAGTAGAGCTTTGATTACAAATTCATATCTGAATCAAACATGATACAAGTCTAAAACAATTAATACAAAAATCACAATACACACAAAACATAACTCTAGTTCACAAAACACATGAAATCTCTTTCCATCACAATTGGACAAAAAACAAACAATTTATGATGGTCCAATTTGGGTAAATATAATTGTCATCCCAACATGTTTCTGTCCCTTTCACCCATTCGGTAGGACATTCGTCAGGGGCTATCCACTGAAAATTGTGTTGGATTTTTGATTTGTGGGTGTGATGATCTGCATGGCATTAGAGACAAAAAGCAAGTTTCTAACACTAAAAACAATCAGAAAAGAAAAACAGTCACCAATCTCTAAATCGGATATTAATTCATCCATATACTATGGAAAAAAAACAAAATATGATTTAATCTGGTGAATACTTGAGCACACCAAGCCAAAAACATTTAGTGTAGGGTACCTGCTCGCTATGCATGGTAATGCACATCGGGTGGAAAACCAATATCCAGTCCTACTTCATAGAGCTTTTTTTGATGTGTAACCGCCTCTACTGGCCACTGCAGACCACTGAAAATGCATAAAAAAACATAACATGTGGTTCACAGACTGGAGGCAGGTTTAAACAATAACCCTCCCCCTTCTTCCTTTCCTATCCACAAAATAATGAGAGCCACACAGTCATAAAACCATGATTACATGATGGCCATACCTAGTATTGAGAGACGTCCCAGCACACTCAAATTGTACTTGGCGACTAAAATGTTGTCTTGATGGGTGCCCAAATATGTGGGGAGGGACCCAAAACTCATATCTATAAGAAAGCGAACAAAGAAAAGTTCCTTAAAAACCTATGGGAGACTCATATTGGCAATATCACAGTCCACCACTGTGTAAACAGGCCTTTATAATTCCATATAAATACCTGCACACCTCATGTCCAACTGCAAAAAATGCCTGTGTACCAGGAGCTAATCCCTTGCACCATACTAGAGCCCAGAGAACAAAGAACCACTCTGTGCACTGTATCCAAACCTCTTAGAATGCACCTCTTTGCATTAACACGCCTGTGGCCAAAACACTAAGTCATAACATAGTCCCCACAGTATGCAACGACGCATAGTTTGTTGTTTCTAATGGCGCTAAAGGCGCACTCCATCACTAATATGTAGGGCATGCAACTTTCTTTACCTCAAAGACTTCCGTGCCCAGGGATGAAAAAAAATAAACCAGCGTACTGCGGCAAAAACTGAAAAACTCAGGAAATGCTGCTGCAGTAGAAGACGGACTATTGTGTACGGGAAGGAAAACCAATACTGAGTCCCAGAGCACGCTCCATCTTGGAAGTCCTGGTTTTACCAGACCAAGCATGCTAAAGATACACAGTTAAATAATGTCAAGTCCTACTGGAGGAACCTAAATATACATGTCACAAAGCCCCACAACCGGGCCCCAAATTCAGACATTCTTATTGTCTCGCATTCTTTCTGAACCGAAAATAAAAATATATATACTTTCGGAAAATGATGTCAGCCGCAGAGATGAACACACCCCACTACCTGCATACTGTATGTAACAAATCCAACAACATTTTCAGTGGATAGCCCCTGATGAATGTCCTACCGAAATGATACCGAAAGGACAGAAACATGTTGGGCTAACGATTATTTTTACACTAATTGGACCATCATAAATTGTTTTTTTTTTGTCCAATTGTGATGGAAAGAGATTTCATGTGCTTTGTTTACTAGGGTTATGTTTTGTTTGTGTGTTTATTTTTGTATTGATTTGTTTTCTGTGGGTTTTTACAAATGTGTTTTAGACTTGTATCATGTTTGATTCAGATATGAATTTGCAATACACATTGTAGGGTATTTTTATATTTATGCTTTTGGTCCATTTTGTAAGGGCTTAGCATTGGGAGCCTAAAGGAAATAGTCACCTTGATTATATTGTTCAGTGTATTTCCTTCTCTTCTTCATATATGTATAAAAAAAACCACTGCTACATTTTTAGTAATCTTTACATGTTTCATTCTCAGTTTTGGAGTAAACATTTAATGTAGTGTTAAGACCCCTTTCCAAGGGCTGGAACGGGGGTAACGGCCTGGAAGACTGAGTTATAGGCCCAAGCGAAGCCGGGTGTTAAGGCTATAAGCACCCCAGGTTACCAGAGCGGTAACCCGGGGTGTTAAAAAAAAACAACTTATTTTCATTTAAAGGACAGGACGTGCGCAGCGTCCCGTTCATTGATGTAAAATACTGTGCCAAGATGGCTGCCATGGTTAAGGAATGCGGCTGCAAACGGAGAAGAAGGTAAGGCGCCACAATCCGGTAAATGGGGCTGCAGAGGGTGTGTGGGCTAAGTTTCTTTTTAAAAAAGGGGTAAGGGCGGGGAGAAGACGACGACTCGGGAGGCAGCCTCCGGGTTCCATGGAACACAAGCTGAGATCAGAGATTTCAGCCTGCGATCCGCAGAACCTGAGTGGCTGCGCCCCCACCCTGGATGCTAATAGGATGTATACATGCACACAGCAAGCGCACACATTTAGCCAGGAGCCACAATCATGAAAATGAACTGCATTTGAAACGTTCATCATTTAAATTTCTGCTTCTGGCCTTGAATGGATTCTGCAAATACATTTTCGTTAAATAACTTATTCTCTGTGGATGAGAAAGGCAGACATTCTGTAGACATAGAATCAATTGAAGAATCATTTCTGACAGTGATTGGCACATAACACTTGCATCCAGGTGTAACTCTGCAGAATAGGACCAATGTAAACCTTGTAACAATCAGTGAAATGTGCAACAAAACAGTGATTTATGAAACCAGTGACCAGGACGGAGTCTCTTATTGCAGTCATGCTTCGCCAATTATCCCATAACTTTGTTTTGGCATGACCCTAACCGTGAAACTCGAAGGAATAAATAACATCAAGAGTTATTGATAGGGGTGTGTGGCCGCAGTGCCACCGATGTGGCAGCTCTGCTGATGGCCTCAGAGTGAAGCACGCTGCATTTGTAAAAATACACAGTTCCCCCTGCTTCTCGAGGCCAGAGAAGTCCTGGGCAGAGAAATGAAGATGTCAATCGCTGATCGTTCCAACACTGGGTGTTGAGGTGCCCTCATGAAGCTGCAAACCCGAGGATAAGGCCAACTACCGCTGGAAGAAGCGGGCTGTAGGAGCTGCTTGACGGGGAGCAGATGCCAGGTGAGACCCGCATATCTCGCCTGGAGTAGAAAGACAAGCCTGGCAGAGCGACCCGAGATAGCCCAGGAGGTGATTTGCTGGACTGGAGAGAGTGCTGAACCATAATAAATGTGAGTCGGGAGACGCCCGGCTCCTCTTCCATGCTAGTCTGCTGCATGGGACCTGGCCCGCTGACAAAAAGTGTATTTGGGATGACTCCAGGCGGGGAGACTCGCCCCACGCTAAGCAGCGGAACCTGGGTGAACCCGCCCAGTCATCCAGTTATCCTCGGCGGCGGGGCAGCCCTGAGGGGAATCCCGCGCCATTGGAGAGACAGAAGCAGACTGCGACCGCAACATCCCCGCGAGCCCTGGGCGGGCAAAAGCCTCTGTGCTCCAGAACCCAACGATTGTACAAGGATCAATCAGATAAGTCACAGCATGAGATACCAACGATGTGAGAGCCACTACAATAGTGCATCGGCGGCTGTGACCTGTGAAGCTGCCTCACCGTTACAACCCCACATTAAGGTCGACAGGAGCAAGCTGACCACAATGGAAATACATCTGCTCTACCACGCAGGCATTGGGAGGCTGCACTGGGTATGGTGAGGTGGAGTCTGCCCCTGAAGCTTTGCAATCCGTACAGTGTGACTTAAATCAGCCTACGGAACGCTTTCATGGCAGCCCCATAAAACAGCTGGGACACATGGAAGTGGAGAGTGACAAGCAGGGCTAAATAAAGCTCCTCACACAACGCAGTATTTAAGGTGAGCCAACCGAGGGGAGCAGAAAGCGCCCCGGCAGCACAGGGACTCACGACCTCATTATAGAGGCAAGATCTCTGCACCGCCACACGTCAGACCTGGGTTCTTAGAGAGACAGTCCCTCCCCCGCAACATCACATCATTTGGGAAATGTTTGGGACGTCTCTGTGGAAGAACTCCCAACGCCAGTAAAGCAGCAGGCTCTTCCTCCCCTAGGCCCTAAACGGGGGAGATAGGAACACCTTCAAACCCACGACAGCCGGGCGGATGTCTCCCTCCCTCCCCCGCCCGCTACAAAGACAGCAAGACTTTAAGATACAGACGTACCCTTGTGGCCCTCCCAGAGGCCTGGAGCTCGACATGGAGATCTCGCCCATAAAGAGATGAGCGAGGGCAGACATCCACAACTTTGAGGATGCGGCCGCATCTGGTGGTGGTGGCCTCCTATAATAACTGAGATCCTGCCTCACTCGAAAGTAACGCGCAATCAGGTCCAAACATCTCAAGACGCCTAAGAGTGGGGAGATATCTGCCATATTACTCGCCAGAGATGAAGGGAAAAGGCTAGATTCAGAAAGGTTCCTGCCACAAGCCACCACAGGGGGGAGCTGGACAGCTTGCTACAAGAGAGGACATTCAGGCGTTCATGATGGACATCAAATCGGAAATCCGCTCCTGTATGACAGAACTCGCCTCTAAACTGGAGCACACAGACCAAAGAGTGACCGAAGCCGAGCAGAGATTGGGAGAGGTGAAGGACCTGAACCGCAAGCACTCTGCGTCGCTCCTCGTTATTCAACAGCAGATCTGGGCACTGACAGATAAAAATGAGATTTTGGAGTTCAAGCAAGAGGATTTGGAGAACAGGGCCCGTAGAAACAATCTGCGTATTAGGGAGGTGCCCTCGGCGGTTCCCGATCATAGCTTGGCGGAATAGGTAGGAGTTCTGTACTCCTACTAAATTTCGAGAAATCTCAACTCCTGCTGGATCGTACCCACTGAATACGCCCTCAGAAAGGGCTGCAGACGGAACCCTCCCCCCCCTGATGTGATCACCCAAGTACACTTCTTTACAATGAAAGAGGCAATAATGGCGATAGGCCACTCCCAAGATGAGCTCTCATTCCAGGGGTCCCCTGTACAAATTTACCAAGATCTAGCTGCAGTGACAATGCACAAATGGCAGGCCCTCAGGCCACTGACATTGTTCCTACGGGACCAAAAGATCCGTTATCGCTGGCTGTTTCCAACCCCAGTCCAATTTTCCTTCAAAGGGGTTTCTCGAACAATTGCACATCTAGAAGACACAGAAATGATCCTGAACATCTCCTCTCCAGAGAAGACAACTGGCTCCTCGTCCACTTCCCCACGAGGACTCGGAAGCCCCCCCCCGAAACCAAAGCGTGCGGCCTGGTTAAGAGTCCAAAAAGGCTGCAACACGAGATGAATGACCCCTGTGATTACAGCTGCAGAATTTGAACCCCAGCGGCAACACCAAGAAAAAAATCTCCTGTTTTGCCGCCTTGGATATCTGATTCGTTGGAATCTGTGGTAACAGCGAACAAGATGAAGGCAAGAATGGGCTTCACATGGTCCAAACCCAACTCCAAGGCGGATGTCACCGGAAGGCCCTTGGCGTGCCCTGCCGATGGACCACAGCAGACGGTTGGTTGGGAGTCCATGGTTCGGACTCAGTTCAAAGTTACTTGTGGTTTTGTTGGAAGAAAAGACAGTTGGAGTGGGTACACAAGATCTCTTACGCGATAAATGGCAACGACTGAACAACCCCCCCCCCTGCACCCGCGACCTCCCGCAACAACAACAGAGGACAGCATAGAGACTCCTTTCCAGAAAGTAAACTTTGTCATGTTGAATGTTAAGGGCCTCAACTCTCTGGTGAAGAGAACATCCATACTGAAGCGGCTGAAAGATCTAGAGGGAGCTGGGATATTCCTTCAGGAGACTCACCTGCGTCCGGAGGACTACGTCTGTCTCCGAAACAGGGATTTCCCAGAACAGTTCCTGGCTTTGGAAAGCACCAAAAAGGGGGGGTGGCATTCCTGGTGGCCAGAGACATCACTTTCGAGGAACTAGACACTGTCATAGACCCGAGAGGTCGCTACATAGCTGTGGGAGGGAGGCTCCTGGGCCAGCTGCACACCCTGGTCTTCCGAATGAGGGCCAGGAGTGCTTTCTGGCTGATCTTGAGTCCGTCCTCCTCCCATTCCTGAAAGGCCAAGTCATTATTGGAGAAGATTTCAACGGAGTTCTTGGCCCAGACAGGGATAAAACACATGCGCTGTCCCCTAAAGACTACAAAATCGAATTGGAGATTCTCCATATGTTCAGAGTCTTGGGAGTGGTGGACGCCTGGAGGGTGCTTCACCCAGTGGAAAGAGACTACACTTTCTTCTCACACGTCCACCGTACGTCCTCTCGCATCGATCACCAAAACGCACACAACAGAATTTAAGGGCCACCCCCATTTCATATGCGGGTCCACTGGCTCTTGGATATGGCAGTCCACTGCCAACAAATTCTTTTTTGAAGTTCATGTTGGGTTTAATTTGAGCGTCTGCATTACCAGTGTGGTGCATGTGGTGTTCCCAAGCCTCTTCTCTTGCCGCCGCTTCGAGCTGCTGACTGAGAGAACACGGACAAGCATTGTGTGTAACAGGTATGGAACATGAAGAAGTGATACTCGACATATTCAGCCAGGCACATGTAGAAGGAACAGAAAAACTGGGGCTCTCGCACATTCCACCCCAGGGGCAGGGCTGGCTTTGGATAATCCAGTGGTAGGACTCCTGCTCCAGATTGAAAGGGGTCCCCTTCCCCTCTTGACAGCGTCACACATGTTTAATACAGGAATCAAACATCACTGTCTTGTTTACTTTTATTGCCTTCTTCAGTTATTCACTGTCATGTGATGATGAATTTCTTTTTGTTTAAATAAGAAAGGAGTCGGATTAAATGTGGCTACGCAATACCTGATTATTGCATGTACCTCGCATAGATGACTGGGGACCTTTCTTCAGCTTGGAGCCCATGCCTCGGCAGCAGCTATCTGAAGCAGTTTATGGTTTAAGGTTGTGTGCTATCTGACAATAGCAAATTGGCACGGTTGACCAGAGGTGTTTTCCAACTTGGAACCAATGCTTCTATAGCATTTTATGACTGAATGATGTGTGTTATGATCTACGGCTCTTATCTTGCTCAGGTGGCTGAGGGTAGCTCTCAATCTTGGAAGCTATAGTTTAGCAGCTATCTGAAGCTCTGTATGACTGAAGGATTACACTGAGCTCCGAATTTGTACTAATGGCATTCATCATTTCAGTGTATTAATTCCCTCCGGACAAGGTGCATGTTTACCTGTTAGTGGATTTTGCATCTCTGGAGAACTAATGAATAGGCATGGCTTCAGATTGGATACTTGTTTCATAAACACTGAAAATCCTTGTGGTTCTGAAGGACAATTTAAGGTGTACATCAGGTTGTCAAAGGTTGGTTGGATTACCACTGGAAAAAGCAATGTTGTGCACCTCGAGGTTTATGAACTCGTACCTTGATAAATTAGATTTTCTTATATGCTTATTCTATCATGAATGTCTCTTTTGGGTAATAATGAGTGCTTACTAAGAGACCCAGGGATTGTTGAGCTGTGTAAGAATAACATTCTCTTTAGCACTATAATATTATAAGATTAATGTTATACCTGCAGGCATCAAGTGGAAAATTAAATGTTTTATTCTTTTTATGGCAAATCATATAAGTTGCCAACTGTTTCATGGTGACAAGCGGAACTCGCATACTCTTCTTTCGCCTGCTTAAACTAATAAAACATCATTTTGGATTTTTTTTTTAAAAACAATTTTATTGATTTTATTCAAACAACAAATAACAAACCCAACTCAACTTACAGTGGTTACATATATTGCTCATAAATGCACATACATTGTCACTTTTTCGCCCACTGTATTTCCCGTAAGCCTACCCCCTCCCAAGCATACTTTCTCCCGTTGTTGGTCTCTACCTCTTGTGGTGGGGAGACCTCTCCCGCCACGCTTATTGAATCCTCATACGAGGGCCCAAACAACTCTGCTATTAATTGTCTTCAACCCACTAGGGCTCCGGCTTCACCCTCTATGTCCCCTTTACACGCTTCCTGCCATGCCACTGTTTCTGCCTCCGCCCACTTCTGCAAGTCCCTTCACCACGTCTCCACATTGGGCTTGTGGCACGCTTTCCATTCCATTGCAATCCTTCTCTTCGCCAGTACATATGCCAGATCTTTCAATTTGCTCACATGTTTAAGCTTCCTTGGTCTGGGGAACCCTCCCAACAAGCAAGCCCACACCGTATCCACCTTCATGCGGATTCCCTTGTCCTCCATTGTATGTGTTATATCTCTCCAATATTTCGCTATCAGTGGACACGGCCAAAAGATATGCACCATTCCAGCGTTTTCCTCATTACATTTGGGACACACTTGGCTTCCGGCGTTCTTAAATTTGGCTATCTTTAGTGGCGTCAGATATGCTAGCATTTGTCGATACTTTTTTATGATACCCCTGAGCACTTTCCCACATCCCGTCACTCATCATATCCCCTACTTCCTCCTCCCAGTCCAGTCTAAGTTGCACCACTTCTTTGCCCACTTGAGCCATCATCATCTCGTACACTCTAGACGTTTCATGCCCTCCTTCTGCTATATCATATATCACATCTAGCGTGGTGTCCGGTTCCTCTGCAAGTTCCACCTCGGACCAGGCATCTTTAATTCTATGCACCATTCCATGATACGTTATTCATTGCCCAGTACTCAACCCCGTTTGTTCCACCAACTCCTCAAATTCCAATATTTTCGCCTCTTGCCACACATCCCCCAATGTTGCTATTCCTACTGGTTCCCAATACTTCCTAATCATTAACCTTAGTTGCTTTTCTGTTCCCATCATTGTAACCAGTGGGATTTGCGGAGAGCACAGGGCCGACTTGTCCATCAACTGGCACGCCCTCTGCCACATCCCCCATCCAAGACCCAACATCCCCGGACGACCTCTTAACTCCCGCTTATGCTCTAAGGTAGGCTCCGCAGAGAGCCATTTGGCTACATGTTGCAACTGGCTCGCTACATAATATATTTCCCAGTTAGGTAATTTAATGCCTCCTTTCTCATGCGGGTTTTGGAGTTTCCATAGGGCTACCCTGTTCCTCATCCCGTACCAAAGGAATTCCATGCATATGCTGTCCAGCTTGATAAAGAATTGCCGGGGTATGGAGTATGGGATGTTCACAAAGCAATGCAACAGTCTGGGCAATGCCACCATCTTGAGCATCGCCCCACGTCCCATCATTGCCAAGGGGAGCTTCGCCCAGAACTTCATGCTGTTTTTCAGTTTCTGAACCGTTCTTTCTGTATTGTGCCTATGTTCGGCTTCTAGTGTATGATATATATCTATCCCAAGATACCTAAAGGTTGTGGCCTCCCACGGTATCTGGAGTACCGGAAAATTCTCCTCCAGGAGCCCTCTATATCTGCCCAGCGGGAACACACAGGATTTACTTGGGTTCACGGCTATACCTGAGAGTTCGGCAAACCTCTCCACCACTTCTAATATATACTGCAGGTTCTCCTCTGGGTAGCGCAAATACAATAACATGTTGTCTGCGTATAGTGAAATTAAATGTGATGTTTCCCCAATGGCAATGCATATTGCGTCATATTGCTGCCTTAAGTAAATCGCCAGGGAATCCAAAGCCGGAATATACAACATGGGGGACCAGGGGCACCCCTGTTTGGTCTGGTCCCTCTACCAAGTTGCCACCTTTCAGAGATCACAGTTCCTGTCTTCACTCTCGCTAATGGCTCACTATATAGGAGTTCTACCCAGTGAAGATATCCTGGTCCCATAACATAGTTGGCTAGGGCTGCCTTCAGCCTGGGCCACTTGACCGAGTCAAATGCCTTGATCGCATCCAGCGACACTATCGCCATGTCCCCTTCAGTATGTTCGATCACTCGATGGAGTCGCCTCAAATTATTCGAGATATTCCTATTTGGGACATATCCTGTTTGATCAGGATGAATTAGTTTGGTTATGAACTTCTTTAATCTGTTTGCTAGAACCGCTGTTAACATCTTACTATGCTGGTTTAACATTGATAGGGGCCTATAGAAACCGCAGTCTCTACCAGGCCTGTTGGGCTTGGGGAGTGGTATAATAACCTCTTCGCGCAGTGATTCCGTTAGCCTCCCAACGTCATATGCTTCATTAAGCATTTCCAGCAGTGGGGGGAGAATCTCTGCTTTATATGCCTTATAAAATTCACTTGGGAGTCCGTCTGTTCCCGGGGTCTTACACGTGGGCAGCTGCCTCACCACTTCTTCTAGCTCTTCTAGAGTGATCGGGGCATCTAGCTCCTCCCTCTCTTCCACACTAATTTGGGGTAGCCCAATGTCTTCCAGTATGTCTCCTATTTCCCCCCTTTTGCTTCCCGTCTCGTCTCCGTACAAGCGTCTATAAAAGTCTGCAAATTCTTGATTAACCCCCTCTTGCGTATCTACTACGTCGCCATTATCTTTCACTATTGTCCTAATTGAGGGCCTGAGGGGTCTCGTTTTTGTAAAGCCATGCAAGGAGTCTTCCTGGTTTGTCGCCTCCAGCATGTTGTCTTTCTATGTACTTTTTATAATTAAGATTACATAATCTCTCCCAATATCCCGCACATTTCTGCTGCAGCCCCAGTGCCGTTTCTGTATCTGCCTTAGTGTTACTGCCCCGTTCCAATACCCTCTCCAATTCCTTTTCAGAGTCCTGTAATTCGGTCAGAATCCCATCCTGCAGTCCTTTAGACTTGGCTATGGCAATTCCTCTCACTACCACTTTAAAGGCTTCCCAGAGTGTGCCCGCTGTCTTGACACTGCCAGTATATATCTCAAAATAACTTATTATTTCCTCTCGCATATCCTCCCTGAATACGCTATCTTTAAGCGCTTCTGCACGCAATCGCCATGTGGGTATCCTTCCCCTGGGGGGTCGGTATTGCCATGTTAGCAGCAGTGGCGAGTGGTCTGAGAGGACTCTAGCTTTGTATTCAGCCTGCGGTATTTCGGCCAGCAACTACTGCGTGACAAATACATAGTCCAGTCTTGTGTGTAGGCCCTGTGGGGCCGCATAATGTGAATAGTGTCTATCCTGCGGATGACGTGTTTTCCATGTATCTGTAAGCCCGAAATCCGCCAATAGTGCATGTAGTGCCTTTGCAGCCGGGGTGGGTCTAGCTATTTTAGTGTCTGATCTATCTATGGTGGGGTCCAACACACAATTGAAGTCCCCCCCCACAATATAGCTCCCCCCACGCTGCCACTGAGTTTACTATACAGGGTCCTAAAATACACAGCTGTATCTTGGTTCGGGGCATAAGTATTCACAATGCAGATCTCCCTATTTTCCACCATCCCTCTCATAATCACCATCCTACCATCCGCCTCTACCTGCGAGCTCAGTAACTGAAACGGAACATGTGCTTCTGCTCCTTCTGGTAGTCCAACAATGCGGATATTATTTCTCCGGGCTCGTCCTTCCGCCTCCTCCGCTCTGCTCTCCAGATTACCCACTCGTTGCACCAGGGCGTGAAGCTCCGACCGGTTGGAAGCACAGTCCGCCGTGTTAGGGCCCATCTCCTTCTCGAGGTTCTCCGTGCGCTCCGCCAGGGACCTAACGTCTTGCCGTAGCAGATTCACATCCTCTTGCACTGCCCCAACCTGGAGCTCCAGCGCTGTTTTCAGTTCTGCCACCGCCAGTTCGAGCTTGTTCTCCCAAGCCGCCTTCAGATCGGCAATCGCTTCAAGGACCTCATGATTCATGCCCATGGTGGCACTGCTCCCAACTTGGGCTTTGTCTTTGTTCCTGGCTCCTTCCGGGCCTGGTGGCGTCTTAGTGTATTCCTCTAATGTGGGTTGCTTACTGTTCAGTCTTGGGGGTTTATTAGACATGGCGCTGCGTCTATGAGCCGTGGGTCAGCCCCTTCACTCGTGGTCTTCAGTCCCAGCAAGAGTGGGTTCTTACTGTCCTCAAAGGGCCGATGATATCTGCTGGTTCCTTCGATCGTCCACACTCCGCTCCGAGCACTCCACCAACCTTTTTCCCCTTGCTTTTCTGTCACTGCGGCCAACCGGACTGGGCAATGTGATGATTATTTCGTGTCCCTAGCGATCTTCCTCTGCTGTTGTAGAACGGAGACAGCTTCTCCGTGCCAGGGATGCGCCTCTTGGGATCTCTTTGTTCTCGTCCGCGGCCATTTTGATGTCCCTTCCGCGGCCAGCCTCTCAGAACAAAGTAACAATACGACCGTTTCTCCGCTGTAAATTGGCAGTCAGCCTGCTCATGCTCTGCCCTGTGTCTTCCCACGCCTGCACATACTCTTTGGGCCGCCGTTGATCAAAAAAGTATGCGTTTCTTGGTTGGATCACGGAGCTCGCAGGGTTTCCAGCCTATTCCATGGCTGCCAAGCCACCCCCCCCCCCCCCCAACTAATCAAACATCTTTATTTATCTCTGCCTCTATAATGGAGGAAAACAATATTATTGAAATAGAGACACTTTTGTTCAATCTTGGGGATAATGTTATCACTCCTCCATGTACCTTCACGTTACAGGCTCAGTTGGTAGATGAAGGTCCTATGCTGGTTCACTCCAAGTATATCTGATGTTCAAAGTTGTATCAAACCACAATCTCTTCCTTTTCCTTTTGCGTGGAAATCCTTACAGTGGATTCATAGCGTGATGGTCACTTGGTCCACTTTCCAATCCCTAATGCTCTGTATCAAACAGGCGGGTGTCGTTTCCTCCTCTCGACTAATGTGCACTCCCAACATAATCCACCTTTGGTATGGGAGCTTTTATGTTGGGAGGATGAGCCTGGAGCTACTAAGAAATCTTCCTATTGCAGAGGTCATTCCTTTAACGAACATGTACGTCGTTTGCCCTCTGAAAATCATGATTCCATCAAGACTGTTAATCCACCATCTGGAAGCCAAAGTAAAGATGACTACTGTTGTAATGCCTGTTATGAACAAACAAACAATATAGACGATCATATCCAGATCAGGGGTGAACCTGAGATTGTACGTTGTTCCTCATCAGATTGTATGGAGAATATAATCATGCCAACTGCGATGTCCATCCTATACTGAAGAAATAGTCCATAGGCGCCCCTATGCGAGAACAAACACGGCCCATTGACCTGTTCTTTGGGAAGGTACGCACTCGAGAGTCTGCAGCGACACTTTAGCTCACTGTACCTTTCACAGATGGGAAATATCCATTTGCACATCAGTCTTTGTCCCACCCACATGGGCAGTCCAGCACCGAAATGCTATGGCAATTCCCTTCTGAACAAGAGCACCAACAGCAACCCCATACGTGTGTTTCAGCCTTGTTGGGCCTCACCAGTGAGATGGAGCTGTGCCTCTCTGAGCACAGTGAGCAAGGGGTCCACGTCTTTATAATATGTTTCCTAGAATGAGTTATACATTGAGAATGATTCTTATCCATCTTGGGTGGATATGTTTATTTTACCCATTAATCGTTAATTTCACAGTTAACTGGAAAAGATATGTTAGCAGGAGCATTAAAATAGGACTAACACTTAAAATAGCTCCACAAAATGTAATCATCTGCACCTTGGCTCCAAATGTAATATATTACTTAAGATGTATCTAAGTAAGACTGCCTTCTCATTTTTCCGCATATTCACCCAGCGTAAGCAAGAAGCGAAGGATAAATATGTCTTAATTCGTAACGGGATTTATTCTAAAAATACTACCTCATTAGTAGTGGAAGACACAACTTCAAGGATTTGTTTTGGGAACTTCATTTATACTTTTAAGTCTAAAGAGGCATGGCTCAAGACACCTGCAGCATAACAGCCTTAGCCTCTCGATTTCCCGCCACACATTTTTCATGGAGGTATTACTGCATTTCCCCCATAAGAGGAAGCAAATCTAACTATGACTTTATTTGCCTGGTTAATCTAGACCATTATCTTTTTACTATGCGTCACCCACAAGTAGGTGCCTGAGAATCCAACTCCAAAGAAATCAAATGTTGAGACAACTTTTAGTTCTTCAAATGTAAATCTCAAATTGTACATTTGCCTCTTGCATATATTAACGGAAAGGGTGCGAGCGATGAGAAAAGAATCATCTGTGTATGATCTACCCGACATTCGCATAACTTCATATGTTTATCCTACTAAGCATTCCTTCAAACCATTTACGTATAAATGGAAATAGTAACGGGACAATTGTGCGGCCTTGTCTCACACCCCGATCATTAGGTAACTGGGAAATTGATTCCCCCTTCCTCCCAAAGGTGGCATACGCCATGGTAGAGCTATATAGTTGCATAAGTATGATAAAATCATCAAAACCCATAATGGGTAAAACAGCTCATAGCTGCTGAGAGTCTCTCCTGAACCCATGGAATCTGCCAATGATTGAGCAATGCTTAAATCTGTTAGTCATAATCAGCGACTCATTAAATCCCAGTTGAGTCACATAAGCTTTTCTTATCCTGTATACAATCTGAGGCCATTTCAGGATAAACTTACCCATCGTTACCTTTAAGAAAATATTAGTCAGGGCCTTTTTCTATAAATTGGTATAGTGGATGGCAGCACCCCCCTAGCAGGAAGGGATCTGCTTACCAGAAGTGCTTTGATTATATTTAGTAACAGAGGTATCCAGATAGTCGGCCTTCTTGTAAAGATATCCAGGCACCCCATCATGACTTGAGGCAACAGCATTAATAATAGAAATAGGTTCATCCAGTCTAATATGATTAGCTTGGGTACCAAAAGCTGGAAAATCCAGAGACTGCATCTTTACCGAAGTCTTGGCTCCCCTATATCCCATACACATTACTGAAAAGATTATGCTTACAAAACTATGAATATTACCATTGGCAGCCATATCCAATTGATTAGCAGCAATTCTACTGCATTGGATCTTTTATAGGTTCACATGCTTGAAACCGCAAGTTTGGTCTATAAGAATCCTCCTCAGCTTCCAGAGCTTTTCTTGTCTTCATTTAGAAGTTCCTGTTTAATTTTTTGAGCTTGCTCATTTATGCTGTGCAAGCCTGCCTGCTGTTTACCCCAACACCCTTAGTTTTTGCTACACTATTCCCTGCACTTTGTAAACATTAAGTTTGCACACCTCAGCAAGAGCATAACAGTTGAAGGTACATAAGAGCACTCAACCCACCCAAACTTCCTGTTTATGGACAGTAGCAGTTGTGGGAGGAATGTTTTTCTGAGGGACCCCCACCAAGATTGCATTGTTCGCTTGCATCTCCATAAGTCTTAAGACTGAGATTTACCAGACTTTCAATCAAAACAGTCTTCAGGACTGCCATTGGAGGCTTGCACTGTTTTTGGAAGAGTACAAGGGTGTCTCCAAAGGAAAGTACTTACCAGAACAGCCCCTTCCTCTTTGCATTCCCGGACCCCATAAAAGCGTTCTCAAAAGAAGAGAGCTTCTTCACTTGAATGGGCTGCAGTACATGTGTAAAAGATCAAATCCCCACCAAAGGGGAACAACCTCTTGGGCACCAGAACAAATCCAGTGTGAAAAACACCTGCACGCATCGAAGGGGCCATCACCAGACAAACCGTCCATGTTCAAACTGTCCACAAATCCTTCGACTGATTACCCATCAAGGACGCATACGTCTGCAGGCAGGTCCGTTTCATCTACACGACCCATCATCCATGGGGAAAGGGTTGTCAAGAAACCCTTCCAGAGTAAGGTCCTCATCCATAATGCACCAGCTGTCTATGGAAGCCTTGTCCACAAACATTTTGTTGACAGAGTGCCATAGGTCTTCGGAGAATCACTTGTCGACTGCAGGGAAACCAGCACCGTCTATGGCATAGACCTCTTCTACGAGCGCACAGATGTCCACAGAGTGTACCCTTTTGATGACCCTGTCGACGAACCTCTCATCCATAGGGCTGAATGTTATTACTCTATCTTCCATGAAGGAGATGTCGGACCTACCGGACTTAATCCTACAGGGAAATTCCAATTTTTCAGATCATGAACAAAAGCCCATACTTCCTTCGACAGTCCCGAAGCCGGATAGCTCTGAATGGCCAGTAAAGTCTAGGCCGATTGAGGGCACAAATGACCTTTTCCAGTCGGCCTTAAAGCAATCCCTTGACAATATTCTTTCAGAATTACAGACACAGCAGTGCTTACATTGGCAGGAAAAGCAACTCCCCCCAACCACGTGTTCCAAGGAAAACCTAAAACACGCTAACCCTAATGCGTTTGCAGCTGCAAAGGAAATCTTCTTCATCCAGGTCAATATGGTGATGCTCGTTGCAATGAAGGCCCCTTGAAGGGCCTCACAAAGGACTCAGTCCCTTGGAGGACAGCATCAGAGATCGGTATCATGAGTATTCAGATGAGAAGCAATCAATTGATGCATGTGAAGAGGGAGAAATTCCACATCTCTGCAAGATGATGCAAACGAATTGGAGGATTGTCATTTTAAGTAAAGGAAGCTTAACTCGTTTTAGGGGCTATACCTCCAGATGACATTGTGATTTTCTTATCAACTCATTCCTCCCATGGATTCCTCATCTTTTAAATCTATCTCCCGCACGCCACTGCTCTTTGGAAACTTGTCTGCCACCAGAGCAGCTCTGCGTCAGCTCAGCCTGACGCCTCTACATGACCCGCAACGGACATGTCAGGGCCAGTATATATAGAGTCACTGTGCCTGTGAACATATATCATTTCTTTTAGTGCACTCAGCTTGATTTAGAAACACTGCTTATTTTAAGCCTTTCTTGTTTTTCAACGACATGCCAACTCTATCAAAGTCTTTGGGGTTTAAACCCTATGTCGACTCCAGACGTCAGATGTATGTCTCGGATCCTCATAGGTTCTGTCGTCATTGCATCGGTGAAGGGCATGACAAGCAGGATTTCTCATTGTGTAAGCCGATGCACCCCAAGGCACTTTGTGAATGGGAAGCAAAACTGTTCAGCTTCCTCCGCAAGGAGAAAGGTGAAAAGCAGACTTGTTCAAGGTCGCATGGGGATGGTCGTTGCATCGGAGTACGGTTCCCAGTCTGCAAGTACAAAAAGAACTATAAGCACTGCAAAAGGTCCATCTCCCGCTGGTTCCTCGAGGCACAACTCTTCTTTCTTATCGAAGAAGATGAGCCACCACTCTGGGAACTCCCCAGATGACCAGGCTCCTCTGATACCTTTGATACTTTTCCCGACCCAATCAACTAACTCAGAGGAATGTGAGGCCTTTAGGCTTAAGATGCTAGACATCTTTGCCAAGCATCTGGTGCTGACAGCTTTGGCCTCAGTGCCGACGGAATCCACTGAGCTCGGACGAGCTGGTAGAGATGCCAACAAATCGCACGACCGTGCGCCTTTGGACCAGACAGCGCAGAAGACAAACAAGATCCTGTTTGAAGGTGGCAATGCTCTGTCTTCTGGTGTTGGTCCTCCAGCCTCGACCAACCCTTCCACAGCACCACCAGCGCTGACCGACGTCAGTGATGCCGTAATTCCTTGAGAATGGGCCGTTCTCCTTAGGAGTACATTCATGTCTCACTTGGAGGACATTCATGATGAGGAAGGGGACCCCATGCCCTTTGACTTGGAACCCCTTCACTCTAGTGAAGTTAGGCACTGCCCAGAGGAGTTTTATGCAGATTATGGTGACATTATGGACCTTGCTGTAGACTTGCAAAATGACCTGGGCACCTCACCAGATATGGACTTACTACCTACTTCTATCCCGAACAAGCCTCAGGCTGCTTTTCAGCGCCTGATTGCCAAGGTGATGGATACCCTATGGTTATCATCCCCCTTACGGCGCAATGTGCAGTAGGAACAGACTAACATCCTGGACGTAGGTCCAAAGAAAGAGATTCTACTGCAGGTTAACAAAGCATTAGAAGCACCTGTCCTTGAGCTATGGTCCAAGCGGCCTCCATCCCAACTTTAGACTGGGATCGGACGAAGTGTAGACCAGCACCCTCTAACCCACTGCTCCGGTCGGCCCATGCATCTGCAGAAAGTTTACTCATGCAGACTGCCATGGATAAACTGAAGACTATATCTTTCCCTTCTCTGCCCCCTGACAGGGAGACCAAGAGACTGGATAGATAAGGAGGAAGGTTTTTTGGCTCAGCAAGCCTTGGCCTCAGATGCATTAATGCCTCCTGAGCTCTGGCCAGATTTTCATTTGGGCTTCAGTGTGTCATCTCAGATGTGGCAGAACACATCCTTGAGGGTGAAATGGGGATGGATTTGCGGCACTTGTGAAGGAATGCAAAGCGACCTTCCTCCAGATCCTTTCATCAGGCCTGGACACAGTGGACTGTGTAGCCAAAATGATGGCCACCAGTACTGTGGTTACGAGATACACATGGCTGAGAACAGCAGGTTTTGCCCTGGATGTCTAGAAAAAAGCTACTGGACATGCCTTTTGGCAGCAACAACCTGTTTGGTTGAAGGCAAATTAATCCCTACAAAAATGCCAGGCTTCGAAGGCAACTGCAAAATTGCTGCAACTGGTGGTCCAGCAGCAGCAACAGCCTGTTGATCCAGGGCCAGAGGCAGGTGGTTTTGCTCCTTCATCTCTACTGCCCACAGAGGAAGAGGTCAAGCTCCCTGTGACAAACACCACAACAAGGGCTGGTATAAAAGTATCCCCAGAGGAGGTGGTTCTGCCTACTCTCGCCTTGGAAGATGCACATGTCCCCATCCATCGGGCCCACAGGCATTACCTCAGAGTCACAGTGGGAGCGCACCACCACTAACGGTTTTGGCTTCTACCCTTCAGGCTAAGGTCTGCACCAAGAGTTTTCATTAAGTATCTGACCCTAGTAGCAGCATATCTACACAGATTAGGTGTAGAACGCTACCCATATTTGGATGACTGGTTGCTAATGGCACCCTCCAACCATTGCCTCTGGCCACTCTCATGTTCTCTCTCAACGCCAACAACGCCACACTTCTGCCGGATCACAGACGATGTGATAACTTGGAGCAGACCTCAACACCACCATCCCTTCATTCAGATCATCGGCTGAGAGGATTTCAGCTCTTGCAACATTGGTGAACCAGCTCCTAGCAATAAAAATGTGCACTTTGTAGGAATCCAAATCCTCTTGGGCATGCTGTCATCTTATAAACCGCTGGTACCCCAGACTGTGCTGCCAAATCCTCCTGTACGGGGCTCCTTCTCAGTGAGCTCAAGCTGCGAGCTCCTGGGAAGAGCACCTCCAATTGAGCATTCACCAGTTTCCACCATTCTCTGCGCTGGTCATTGAAGAAGAGCAACTTGCAAGAGGGGATACCTTTCCAGACACCCACATCCACTTTTAATGCTGAGGATGGATTCATGCCTACTAGGCTGGGGAGCCCAGCTGATCCATCTCCAAGTTAAGGTAAGAGCTAGAGTCCAAACTACATATCAATGTCCTAGAACTGAGAGCGATCCAGGTGGGCCTGTAAGTCCTTTTAACTCGACCTTCAAAGGAGCACAGTAACAGACAGCACATCCATGCATTACACGAACATGCAGGGTGGAGCTAGGTCAGAGAATGGGCTCTAAAGGAAAGCATCTTGATCAAACAGAATACCTGCTAGGGAAGGGCAATGTTAGGGTGGATCGCCTCAGGAGGGAATACACTACGTCCCATGGGTGGGAACGGAATAACCAGAAGCTGCAGCAAATGTTCAAGGTTTTGGGAACCACACGCATGGATCTATTCGCCACAAAAATCAATGCCAAGGGTCAGCCCTTTGCAAGCAGACTCTGGGAACCAAGAGTGACGGGGGACTCATTTGCCACTACATGAAGAGACCCATTAATCTTCCCTTTGCTTCCTCTGGTACCCACGATAATCAGGCAAGTGTGGGAGCAACCTAGCAAAATGATACTCGTCGCACCGGCTTAGGCCAGGCTAATATGGTACCCCACTCTCATGAAAATGCCAGCATCAGAGCCCATCTGCCTCTTGTCCACCAGATGCTCCTGAGACAGCAGGAAGGTCAGATACAGTCCCACAACCCGGGATCCCTCTTGCTCACAGAGTGGCTCTTGAACACCACAAATATGCACACTTGAGTTTTCTAATTTTTTTTATTGCGTGTTTGGTTTACAAAAGAAACCTTGCACAAAATTGAATTCCATCATCAAAACATTATTTTCAAATTACAAATAGAAAATCCTATAAAACGAAATACTAACATTTCATTAACTTTACTTTATTCAATTTATAACGCGCAGCTGTGAACACTAAGGCGTGAGGGCGCGATATGTAACAAAACAAGTACGAAAAGAAAATAAACATAAAGCAGGAAGGGAAGACAATCACAACGTCCGAATGTGATGGAAACCGATCCGCATAGGTGGATGAGAAAATGATTGACTAGTGAAAAAGGTGTGTCTTGAGGATCTTTTTAAAGGAGGAGACCGAAGCTTGCTGGCGAAGCATGGAGGGAAGCAAATTCCAGAGTTTGGGTGCTGTAGTGTAAAAGGCCCCATTCTCAACTATCTTGAGTTTGCAGCGTGGAAGAGATAACAAGTTCTGGTTGCTAGACCTAAGTACCCTAGGGTTGGCTTTGTCTTGAATTTGATCAAGCAGATATTTGGGCATTATGCCAAGTCTGCATTTATAGACAATCGTAAGTAATCTGAATTTAACACGGGCTTTGATCGGCAGCCAGTGTAAGGAGCGTCGGGCAGATGAGACGTGGTCACGTCGCGGCAGTCCCTTAACTATCCGGACAGCCCCGTTCTGGACTACTTGAAGTCTATTGAAATCAATTTTTCCTAATCCAACCAGGAGACTACCGCAATAATCCATTTTAGCCCCGACTATGGCTCTTGCAATTGTCTTGGCGTTGGCCTGCGAGATAAAAGGTCTTAAATGGGTTAAATGTTTTACATAATAAGTGGAAGCGGAGATAACACTACTAACGTGGGCTCTCATGGTAAGGGACTGATCCAAGACGACACCCAGTATTTTAACTTAGGTTGGAGGGAGATGTCCACTAAGCCCAGCCAAAATGATTTATACTAGGGTCCAAATTGGCGAGGTAGTTTGTATTGCCAAGGTTTTAAAGCTCGGGTTTTGCTTTTATTTAAAGCAAGGTTATTGGCCATCATCCAATTTTCTTTAAGTGAGAAAATTCTGTTTAGCTCATGTTCATCCTGGGAATATACCCCAGAAAGTTTTACTAGGACTTGGGTATCATCAGCGTAGTTGGAGAATGAGATACCTTCTTCCTCTAGCATCTTAAAGAAGGGAGCAGTATAGATGTTATAAAGGCAGGGGGAGGTACTAGCACCCTGTGGTACCCCAAAAAAGACCAGGCTTGGGTCCGCTTCAAATTGCCCAATACAGACTCTGCTTTGTCTATTAACAAGGTAGGAATTAATCCATGATGCAGCGGAGGGGGAGAAAGTGGCCACCTAGGTCATTCTGGCTACCAAAGTGGGGTGATCAACCAAATCGAATGCCGCGGATAAATCCCGAGACACAAGAAGAGTTGCTAGGCCTTTATCCATGGTAGCAAGTAGACGTGATTTAAGATCTACGAGAGAGGTCTCTGTGCCATAGCCCTTCCTAAAGCCAGACTGGTAGATGTTTAGGATGGGATGCTGGTTCAAATGGGAGGCTATTTGTGAGTAAGCTGGTCGATCAAGAATTTTGAGAAGGAATTGCGTATTAGTGATTGGGCGATAATTAAGCAGATTATTAAGGGCCGAATCTGGGCTTCTTAAGGATGGGGGTGATCCAGGCGGCTTTAAGGTTGTCGGGGATGCAGCCCTCTGGTAAGGAAGCATTAACAAAAGTACAAATTGCTTTTAGCAATGGAGAAGGGCAGGATTTTATAATTAAGGAAGAACAGGGATCGCCCTTACACATAGTAGGCTTGAGTTGTTCGATGATGGATTTTAATTCAGCCTCTGAGATTGAGCGATAATTAAATTCGGTGATAGGGGATTACTAATGAAAGGTTTACTATATGCAGAATCCTGGTTGGCGGACTGTTTATGTACGATATCAGCTCTGATGCCAAGAAGTTTATTGTGCATTCCGTTCTGGATTTGTAGGCACCAAGAGTTATCTAATGGTGGAGATGGTCGCTGTGGTTCGGGGGTAGATTCAGAATCTTTTAGGATCCTGAACAATTCTTTAGTGTCGGATTTGGCATTGAGGATCTGATTGTTGTCTTTTTTGCTACTGTAAGCTCTAATCTGTAGGCCTTAGCAGCAGTTTTGTTTGCAGCTTGGGCAAGGTTAGTAGGGTTGGCTTTCCATTGATGGAAAAGGGTGGTAGTAGACAATTTGGACTTTTGTAAGTCCTTGGTGAACCATAAATGACTTCTATTAGGGGCGAGCGTTTTTTTTTTATTTTCATTTTTTTTTATTTTTATTTTTTAGACTTGGCAGTAGCAAGAGACTGGGAGATGGACGCCAGGTTGGACGTAAGGATGGAAGACATATCTAGTAAGGTGGTATGGTCCAAAAAATGAATTGCGGGGTCGAGAAGAGGTCCAATTTTGTCCACAGTAATATGTTTCAAATTGTGTGTGATAATAAAGTTGGGCTTATGAAGTTTTAACTAATATAAAAGCTCTCAGGATTAGGCAGCTAACCTAATTTCACTTATAAAGCTCAGTAGTTTTGAAGTTTAGTTTATTTATAAAGTGCATACTCTTGAAACAGGTTACAATAATCAGTGAATACAAAGTGAATTACACAAATATACATAATATACGGAGAAAATACCCTGAAACAGGTTACAATAAGTGAATACACCGTGAATTTACACTAATTTACATAATATACAGAGAAAATACCCTTGGCAGATTATAATACAGGTACAATGAGAAGTGCATATATACATAACCTATATTTCACGTGGAGGGCAGGACTGAGTGAGGAGCCTCATAAGTCGTGGGAGAACAGCCAAGATTCGGCGTTGTTCTTGAAGGTTAGGAACGATGGTTCAGTTCTGATGGGAGTAGGCAAAGTGTTCTAAAGTTTGGAAGCTAGGACAGGGAAACTCACACCACCCGCTTTTTGTAGTTTGAATCTAGGCAGGGTGAGGCTGTGAGTTTGGGCTGATCTAGTAGGTTGAGAAGAGGTGTGGAGTGTAAGGCGCGAGGCGGGGTAAAGTGGGGCATTGTTATTCAGGCATTTGTGGGTCAAGGCTAGAGTTTTCAGGGCAATTCTTTGTTTTACCGGGAGCCATCGAAGGTCAGATCTGACGGTGGAGATATGGGAGCATCTTGGGATGTTTAAGGCTGCCCTTATGGCATTGTTTTGTACAGTTTGCAATTTATTGAGGTTGGATTGACTGGTCCCTAAGTAGAGAGCACTACAGTAGTCAATTTTGGCCATAATGAGTGTTCTGGCGAGGGTAATGCAGTTAAGAGAGTTTAGAAAGGGTCTGCAGGCGGTGATAAGTTTGCAGGTATAGGCTGAAGCCGACCTTACTGCATTTGTTTGTCTGTTCATGGAGAGAGTTGAATCCAGATAGACGCCTAAGGTTTTAGTGTCTTTAGAGACCTTGATATTGTTACCGTCGATGATGAAGGACTTGTAGGTTTGATCTAATTTGTTAAGACGATGGCTTGATCCTAGTAATAGAAGCTCGGTCTTTTCATCGTTAAGGCAAAATTCGTGCTGTGCCATCCAGGCCTGAATGACCAGGTAGACATCATTCAAGGCTTTGGTGTCGGCAGTGTGATCACCAGTGATAGGAATGAGTATCTAGGTTTCGTCCGCATAGTTAGTATAGGAGACACCCAGATAGTCAAGCACATCAAAGAGGGGCTTGGTGAATACTTTGTACAACGTAGGGGACACACAAGAGCCTTGTGGAACGCCACAGTGAATGGGGGAGGGGTCAGCCGATGCTGTAGGCGAGAAGACCCTCATGGATCGTTTGCTCAGGAATGAGTGGATCCAGGCATTGGCAGAATCAGAGAAGTGGGCAGCAGATTTAAGGTGATGGCAGAGTATTTGGTGGTTGACCAAATTGAAAGCCACGGAGAGGTCAAGGAGAAGGAGTAGTGCTAACTTCCCATTGTCCTTTAGTGTCTCCATCTGCGTTTTCAGATCAATCAGGGCTGATTCGGTGCCATATGTAGGGCGGAATCCTGATTGTCTTAACCCCAGAAGATTGTTGGATTCGAGATAGTCTTGAATCTGCAGGTAGGCTGCACGAGCCAGGATCTTGAGCAGGAACGGGACCGTAGTGATTGGTCGGAAATTAGTTGTGATGTTAGGGTCGAGGGAAGGGTTTTTGAGAAGTGGGATTACCCACGCATCCATGAGGTTATCCGGGACTATACCCGTCTTGAAGGAGGCATTTATGAAAGCTGTGATGAAAGGGGCTAGGTCGTGAGAAGCTTCCTTGATGATGGGTGCCGGACAAGGGTCACCTTGGCAGTTGGACGGTTTGAGGTTGTTTATGATTCCTTCTACTTCAAGGGTGGTGAGCGGGGAGAAAGAGAAAGGTTTATGAGAGGGATTGGCTTGGTGAGTATTAGGTGTAGGTGTGCTTAGTGGTTGGTCAGGCTGTAGGGATTTTTGTTTATCTCTAATTTTGGCTTGTAGGGTGGCAATTGTACCCAGGAGTGCTGTCTGAATATTCGTGCACCAAGTACTATCTTTGGTACACGAGTCAGGGGGGGCCGCAGTCTCCAGTTCCTTAAGAATTTAGAAAAGTTCCTTGGTGTTAGACTGGACTGACACAATACGGTTTTTGTAGGAATCTTTTTTTAGCCTGGAGTAAGGCTTCTTTATAGTTAAGAGTGGCTAATAGAAGACCGTCCTTGTGGACGTCAGAGGGGTGGCTTTTCCAGCGTGACTGCAATACGTTTCTCTTTACTCTGAGCTGGGGGATGAACCACGAGTTGAGGTGAGCGCGATGTTTGGGTCTCCTAAGTTTGAGCGGTGCAATGGAGTTAATGGCTGCAAGCACTGATTGGTTGTAAATGTCGGCAGTGCAAGGATTATAGTTACCTAAGTGGTTTTTAAAAATATTTCCCATAATGCATCACTTTTGAAAAATCCATAGAATGAACAAACCCCTGAAGTTAAATATCCTCTTTTCATTTAGATTCTCGCATTTGAAAACCAACTAAGGTCTCACATTCTTCTAAGCAGAACCTGCAGAATGGGGCCCCAACGCCCTTTTTTTTTTCAAAGAAGCAGATTGTCTTTGGGTTTTTTATAGGTTGAGGCAGAAAACATATATGCCATTCTGGCTAGGGGAGATGGAAAAGGCTGCAAATACAGTGGAACTGCCGCGAATTGCTTATGGACCGTTAGCAAATCTCCAACTCTTTTATATTTTGAGAGGTGTATCCAAATGTCACACCAGTCATGGTGGAAGACTTTCTTTTTTTTTTTAAGGGATCGCATGTCGGCCACTTGAATTTGCCTCCTGAGTTTTTTGGTGGTCTTTCAAGCTATGATATCCCCATCTACAGGCAGAATATATGCTAATCAATGGAAGCGCTTTGTGTTGTAGAGATTTTGTTGGGATCTCACCCTTTCTGCATCACAATTACTGCCATACTAGATGGCACTGTCGAAAGTAGGGCTCTCGCAAACCCTCAATCGGGGAACTCGACACAGTGTTAACATCACTGATGAGATCTCCCTACAAATCAATACATAAATGCAACATTGTTTGAAAGTGGGGTTCCCAATAGCCATCGCCTCCGCCAGACATATTGGGGAACTGCAGGTGCTGCATGTCAAACCCCCATCACGGTGTTCCTGAGGCTGCATCCACAATTCCTACCCCCCTTTCCGAATAGAATGTGAATGGCTACATCTCACTGACCTTCTTTGGCAACCACTCAACTTCGGCCCTGTTAGCTGGAACACTAAGGGTTCCGCAATGTGTTTCCAAACATCCCAAGACCCTGGCATGCTGCAAGAGATCCCCTCTCCCCACAACTCCCAATATCCACTAAACTCCCTCTTTCAGTGGAACCCCCACTTCTGGATCCATGAAACAAGGTGCTGCGAGCACCAGCCAGAGGTGAAGGAAAACATATCCCAACACCCCCATGGCCTCCTCTCACTCAGCCATGAGAGCACTGTGAATTCCCCCATCTCATTCAGCAACACGGCTTGCACATGCAAAAAACAGTATCCTTAAAACTAGATTGGAAACACCAAATTGAAATCCTCAAGCAAAGGTGTATCATGCACGCCCCCGAAATGTGACATTTCCCACGCTGTACCCCTTTTACCTGCAAAGAAGGCGGCAAACTATGTAGAGAGAGGAAAGGCTGCAGAGCGCACATGGTAGGGTTTGAAGATGGCCACCAGCCCCTTTAAAGCACTCCTCTCTGAGTTCTGTACTACAAAGACTCGCTATGAATCCGGTCACTCCATGACCTCCCGATCCATTCATGAAACAGAACTCTTGTCCAGGCAGTATAAAAGGTGCTCTGTTTAATCAGACAGAGTGATGGGACCAGGAGTACAGACGACCCTTGCAGAGTAGCGAGAGGCAGGTCAACGTCCAGGCAGGAGCAGTTCAAGGGTTTTTATTGATATGATGAAACTGGCTCCATTCTCTCTGTCTCTGTCTCTCTCTCTCTTTCTCTCTCTTTCTCTCTCCATCTCTTCCTCTCACGCCATATATATATATATATATTCATACATACATACATACATAGATGCTCAAGCCATAGGAAGAGTATTTTTTTGGGTGGCTTATAACTTTGGCGCTGTTCGACGAATCCTCACCAAAACATTTGGAATCCTGATAAACCGCTGGACGGATTTGCACAAAACGTGTGCAAGGAGCAGTGGCTTGGTCTCAAAAGCGTGCTTTTGCAAATTTGGTGGAAATCGTCAAGTCGTTTTTTAAAAATTGTCCAAAATGTAGGTCAAAAGAAATGTGTGATATCTGGGTCCAGCCAATGGGCCCAATTCCTGGTTTGGAGTCCGAGACACCTCTCGACCAATCAGAGAGCTGCGTGATGTTCCCAGACATCGTACGCAGCCACTGATTGGTCAATTAAAAATGTGTGGTGCGTCAAAACCTTTGAAACGGACACCAGGTTGGATTCGCAAACGGTGCGCGTAGACGGCGGACAGCACAGTAAAATCATTAAAAACCACAAGATTACATTTGTCAAACTAATAAAACCATCTCTGGGGAGGAGAGGGGTGATGATGATGGGATGGCATACGGCCATAAAAAGTAAAAAAAATCTGCTTTTTTTATCTCTGATGTCATCATTGATGTCATCTTTGATGTCTTGGGTGTTAGTGTTAGCAGTACATGGGGGTGGCGCGAGTTATGGTTGTATAGCTTACCATAACTGGTGAATTTCCCTTTAATAAAGAAATTTCCCTGAATTTGATAGGTTTTTGTAAGTGCAACTTAACCATAACGTCCCTTTAACCAAGATTTTTCACTGAATATATATATATATATATATATATATATATATATGTGGATATATGTATTTGATGTTGATCCAGAAGAAACCAATGAGTCGATACCTCAATTAGGCTAACAAAGTTATTTATTTTGCATATTTGCGAGCTTTAGTAAAGGTTTGTTTGTTGGAATAGTGACTCATGAAAATGCGATGTCTGTTCAAGCCCCCTACCAGTGTATTGAAAATGTGCTTGCATTTGAATTCATAAGTCTTTCTGGCGTTGATGCATGCACATTTTCAATACACTGGCAGGGGGCTTGAACAGTGACCATGTGAGGCAATCTCTTGTGATTTGTTAGGTTTTTACATTAATGTAATAATCGCTTCCCTTACGGATGGCATGAGTCTCCCTAATTCTAATGATTCCTCCCATATCTGTAATGGCCGTGGTGCCAGGGTCTGCCTGAAGTCTTTATAAAGTTCAATCCCCAAGCCATCCGATCCAGGCGCCTGGCCCAAATGCCAGCAAAATGATTGCATTACCTATCTCCTCCACAGTCACAGGCTGTTCTAGGGCTAGGCGTGCCTCTTCCGGCAGCTGCGGGAGATCTTGAAGTATTGATCCAGGTTCACATCGGTGCACCCATCAGCGTTCGTATATAAGGTTGGATAGTAATGGAAGAATTCAGCATTTATATCGTACTCGGAGGTACATTTCTTCCCAGTTTGTCCCAGAATTTCAGTACTAGGTCGTGCCTTACTTCCCGCCTTAGCTGCTCTGGTCTATGACCTCCCAGGCCTATCTGCTTCCCCATATTTCTGAGCAAGTGTTGGTTTTGTAATATAGAGCACCTCGTTATCCGCTAGTTCCTGAAATTTTAGCACATTCCCCTTAATTAACCACAGCAATGCTGTATGGTTTGTCGAACCATATTAATTCTCGGGCCTTCTCAATTGTTCCTCCACCTCCCACAGCTCTGTTCTAATACCTTTAAGTTCCCCACCAAACACAGACAGTAGCTCCCCTTCTAACCATACTTTAAATGCCTCTCACACTGCTGAATGCAAAGCCAACGACTCTGCATTGTTCGTGAAATAACCATTGATTTTTTCCTGGGGGACGACCACAGCCCAGAATCTAACATGGATGGAGCCATCCTCCACATGGGCCAGGGTCTAGGACACCCGTCGAACACAAGAGACATCTCCACATGGGATTGGTCAGACAAGGTGCATGGGTGGATCTTGCATGCCAGCACCGTAGGCATCCAATTAGAGGAGCGCAACCAGTAGTCTATCCTGGACATCGTATCATGAACGGAAGAATAAAAAGTATACTCCCTAACGCTAGGACACCTACTTCTCCAAACATCAGTCAGCACCAGGTGGGACATTATCTACCTGATCATTTGTGCCGAGTTAGTGAGACCGCATGGGGTAGTGGCCGATCGGTCCAGTACAACATCCAGGATAGTATTCAAATCACCTCCGCAAATTATTGGGGATATCTGCTGCCCTTGTTAAGATATCAGGGACTTGTCTATAAAAATGTGGATCATCCATATTAGGCCCATATGGGTTTACCAATCCAACCAGTGCACCTGAAATGTTCCCCCACACTGTTATGTACCATCCCAGAGGGCCAATATAGCTCTTAGTGACCTGGAAGCCCAATGAATGATTAGTGAGGGTGAGTACGCCTCTCTCTTGCAAGGAGTAATCTGTATATAATTGCTGCTGGCCCCACTTTGGTGCAAATCCTGCATGTTTCTTCCCCAGGGCATGTGTCTCCATTAGGATCTTAGGGCGGTGTCGTTCCAAATAAGCAAACACCTTTCTGGCCGTGGGTTGATTATTCAGACCCCAGGCATTCCATGTCCCCCATCCTGCTAGTCCCCAGAGATGCAGTGACAGAACAAACACTCCCACTGTCCCACCAAGTCAGAACTGACTGTAGCTTTCCAATAAACAGTATGTCTGTCAAACTTTTGAACATAACTTGCCCCACTCACATCCACCCCAACCTGTCAGTGGTATCCCCACAACCTTCCCCATGAAACTTCAAGCAACATGGTGCAAACATCCGGTATAGGAGCAGCAAAAGCCCATAAGGCACATATCCAACTTGTAGTACAAGGTATTCCCGAGTAGTGTTAACAATGTTCATGCTCAGACTGGGCTGTACGATTGTCTAGCTGTCTGGATAAATGAGCACTTTAACTTGATTCAAACTGAAGTGATCAACGCTCTCTTGCCAATCTTCAATATTTGATCCCCATCACAGTATTTCAACAGACGGGCAATTATCGATATGTGGCGGTGCACCCAGCTTCAGAGGTAGGGCCAGTGCCCGATATGCCCTCTACACTAGGAACTGCATTGAAAACTACACATCCGTAAAGAGTGATTACAGAAGGCCCTCAGCAAACTGTTCCATAGGACTGTGAACTAATTTCTCAGGTACTCCCACAATGCGCATATTATTACGCTGTAAGCGTGATTCTAAATCATCACATTTTGCGTGCACCACAGTGAGTTATTTTCTAATTATTTCTATTCTTGGTCATCTATCATGTACCTTGTCGTCAAGATCACTTATTCAAGTTTCCGCCATGTTGTTGCGCCTATTTTCTTTGTCCAACTTTGTACGTACAGAGTTAATGTTGGCAATAATGTTGTCACATTAACTGAAGAAAATCCTGCATTGCAGACATGGTGGGCTTCATATTTGTAAGGGTAGATGGACCATCTATCTGGATGTTATTAGCAAGCGGGACCGCTGTTGTCTCTCTCACCGGGGTACTAGTAAAAGATTCCATAGGACTCTTCTTATTCTTTCCAGCTCCCCTTGTCATATCTGCTGGGTATCTATCTTAGATCAGTTGATTGCTCTACAGGCACTGCTGTGAGATGCACCTTTAAATGCAGGCCAATAATCTTGTCTTATGCATGAAGTGTGCTGCCGCCACTAAGTATATCATACTTCTCATCTTACCAGTAACATGCAGTAGTTCACACCTTTAACAGCCACTTCAAGCCCCACAGAGGAATAATAATACAGTGTAGTGTAATGATTATCCTACAGACGTAGCTATGTGCTCTGCTCAGTCTTATTTCCTGTGGGCTATTAAATAGATTGCAGTGGGCTTATCCCTACAGGACCTTTTCAATAAGGTTTGATATCTACAATAAGTAGATTCTGGGCAATGTAACAAACACCACAGCTCCAGCACTGAGCAACCATATCTACTACAATACTATCCTCCTCCCGGCACTAATGTCTCTCACGGCACACACCGCCAGCGCAGGCCATCCCTGCGTACATATCCTCTAAGACACCACGCTCCGGTTCCGCCAGCTTACACGCTATGCCCGTGTCAAGGCCCAGTCTTTTCAGGGCCACCCCAATGCTATACCAACTCTCCCAGGAGACACCCACTTGCGGCTGCAGGTCCACTGACTTCTCAGGATTGGTCAAGGATGTCTGCGTTGCCCTCCCCAGCAATATCGCAAAACACGGCTCAGAACTGCAAACTCGTTCCCAGCAGCTCACACCTTCAGTTCAGCCTCCGCTTCCCCTATAAGCCGATGATGTATTTTCGGGGTACCGCAATCAGCTGCATCCGCCCCTGAAGGGTGCATTCTTGTCTGTGTGCCATATCCATAACACACTGAGACGGTCCCTCAGGAAACACCCGCAGACAGCTCCTGGCACACTTATTTCTAAGGGCTGGCACAGTAGGCCCTTGTTCCACCGCAGGTGCTGCGGTCTCACTCCAGCCAGTAGCACCTCCAGTGCCAGAGCAGTAAACACTGCTGTTATAATATTGCAGTCATTGGGTGCTGCAACAGGCCTACCCGCCACCAGGGATTCTTTGTGTGCCTGTTTGCCACTCCTATAGGCAGCCAGACGCACTGATGTCATGTCAGGGCCGTCCTCAGTAGTTCTGGAGCCACAGCCGAGGCAAGCCTGCTTGCACATCTTGCTGTTGGAAGCAGCACCGTCAGCACCCCAACCCCACTGATCATGTCGGGAGACGAACTCCGCCTGCTCTCCTTCTTCTATCCGCCACTAACACGGGACACACTCGTCTGGGTTTTGGAGGGCTATTTTCAAATACAAGATTTCACCGGATTCAGAGCTTGCTGATCAAGCAGCCATCTTCGTTGCTTCTCAGCAACGCCCCCACTAATTCACATTTAATTAGGAGCTCTAGTTAGGGCTGTACCGAACTTCAGTTTGAGCAAGTATTTGGCCAAATTCTGACTGAAAAGATGCTATTCAGTACCGACCAAGTAGTTTCTTGCTTTTCGGCACCTGCCATATACATTTGCTTCCACATTTAAATGCAATGTAACAACTCAGAGAAGCAAATTTGGGGAGCAGATTGCAAAATGGAATACCATTAAAAATTGTCTGATAGCATTAGTTTTCCTGATTAAACATGACTATGGGCATATATTTTTGTGATTTCGATAGAAGGAGTTGTGAGGATGAGCGAAAGGTGAACATTCTTTGTTCCTATGGGAATTGTCTATGAAGTTTCATGAAGAATTCACAACAGGTAGTGAAGACGAGTAAAACTGAGGCAGTATCATGTCAAGCAGAGTGGCATCTTATAACACAAGGGTCGAACCCTATTTTTTGTTACCGGGGTGCTAACCTCAAATCGTGGGGGACTACAACAGAAAAATGGCAAGCAAGTTTTAAGCTGCCCCTCCCTCTTGTGTGAATATTTTAAGCCACCTGTGGACATAATGCAGGTATGTTTAAATTGCTGCATTGGACCTGAACTCTTATTTCAGGTTAAAAAAAAAAACAGAGTGCTGTAAGGAACTCATGGTGGCAACAGTAAAGGCAGAAACAAGTGATCACATTTCAGGGGTGTTTCTTAAATCTAAGTCCAAACCTAAATCTAAGATGGGAGTCAGCGTCACCATCAAATGAAAATAAGGCAGTCCTAGTGGTGGTGTGTCATATAAAAAGGACCTATACTAAGAAACCTATTGCCAAACCTTAAAACTACTACGAAAAGTGTGTGGGATAGTTTTCAAGAAAAGAAAGAAGTGTTCTCAAATAATATGTCAGGACGGGGTAGCTTGGGCCTCTCTTCCCCACGTTTAGAGCATGGGGCAAAGTGGTCTCGATGGCCAAGTCTCGTTTCCCTTGAAAGTCTGTTCCCTTGGAGGGCCTGAATTATTCAAATCACAAAACCAAAGTTCCTTCAACAAAATGAAAGTCCGCTTTCTGGTTTTACGTAGGGTGAGGATTCTTCATCAATGGGTCCCTCTCTTCCAGGTGCTGATCCTAAAACAGTTCCTATCCATATCAGGGCCTTCAATGGTTGTGCCTCCTGGTTCCGAGGGCCTGATAGGTTTTCAAATAACAAACACAAAGTTCTGTTCTACGTATTTTTCGGGTGATGGCTTCACCCCTGCAACGCCCTCTTCCGGGCGCAGACCCCTCTTTGCTTTCAACCTTCCTCCACTGGGTTCACTATGGCTCAATTCTCGGGTGATGGCTTCACCCCTTGGTCCCCCTCTTCCGGGAGCAGACCCCTCTTTCGAATATTTATCTCGGTTCTCAGCCTCCCTCTTCTGGGTTCACTACGAGTTGTCCTTTCGCTTACACATCTTAATGTCTTTTTAAACAGTTCCAGTGGACATCCCTCGGCCAGGTTCACCTTTGTCAACACACTGTTTCTTGGGACTTTAGACTTTGCCCCTTCTTGTCAGCATCCCGCTTCCGGGTTCACTCTTGCCAACTTCACATTTACATTTACTTTCAATGTTTTCAGGATTCACTTCCCTTGCTTTCTCATGTGGCGGGATTCACTTCCCTTGCTTTCTTTGCAGTTCTCAGGTCAAAGGCTTTTGACCATACAGGGATTTTGCATGACCTTCTGTATGACAACTTTGACCTATCTTGGCGGCTCTCCTACGGCCTTCTGGTATCTGTAGTTTTACTCAGACAGGGATTGACCAGATTGTCGAGTTAGCACCGACGTGGTGCTGGTTCCCTTTGCAGCTGGTCTCCCCTTAACACTTTTACAGTTCTTTGAACTTGTTTCAAATTGCCATTTTGTGAAGGGTGGGTTTTGAAAGGACGGGAATGACCAGGGTTTTTATTATAAAGTAAACAAGGGGGATTGTAGGAATGGTAGTGTTTTATCTGAGTTGGTTGGGAGTGTGGGAGATAATGATCAGATGGACGTGGAAAAGAACAGTTGGAATCATTCAGGTGGGAAATAGGAAAGCAATAATTCTGGGAGAGGTAGTTTCTGGGAGCAATGGGAATTGGGATCCTAGGGGATTTGTTACACAGAGAGTGGTTGTTGGATTTCAGAAAAGGAGGTTAATTGGATGGAAAGGAGGTCGAGTTACTACAGCCTATAAAAGCTTCACAGACCACGTCATTCTCGTCCCTTTCTCTGATATAATACCGCGCCTCACATAGGGTATTCCTCCTAGCATAACCCGGGCTCCCCTACCCAGGTGGTCCTCCCTCACTCGTCCAGCCCCAGGTTTGGGATCTGAGAGCGCCAGCCCTTCCCATGCCACCTGAATAAGGGATTCTCAAGGTCTTACTGGGAGAGCACCCTCAGGTTTCCTACACAGCTGATGAGTCAAACCTGCTCATTAAAGTGCAATCATGCAATATGGGGTTAGTAACTGAAGTGCCTGAGTTGAGGTCCACTGCAGTAATTTGAATATACCTGCATTATGTCCACAGGTGGCTAAAGATATTGACACAAGAGGGAGGGGTAGCTTGAAACTCGCTTGCCATTTTCCAGGCAGAGTGGCATGCCACTATTGGCAGAGGAACTTGGGAAATGACTCCAGCTCCCCTAGAGGTACAGAGAGATTGGTGTCCGATTATGTTCTTTACAAACAAGGACCTATGTTGAGTTGGTGAATTGATTAGGAGTGGAGGTAATTTTGAAATCGAAAGGCTTCATAACAGGCAGTCTGCCTCTTGTAGGTCAATAAGGCTGGAGGTGAGTAGGTTACTTGTCAGACAGTGCAAGATGCAACTGCCATTTCCCACATATTGGCTCATGGAAGAACTTGCTTATTAGTAATTTCTCATATAACATTGTGGACCACTTTGCCCCAATAGGAAAGGTGTGTGAGATGGGAGCACTGTGTGGATAGAAATATAGAGCACTGTGGGCCTCATTATAAATTTGGCGCCACTTCGGTGGTAAATCTGCTGAAATACTGCCAAACGGAATCACTGTTACCACCACTTGATCCTGTAGAGTTACCACGCTTACAAGCGGCAGTAATTCCCCATTTATGGAGTCTGCGGGACTCCATGGGGATTTTTGGCAGATTTTACTGTGTGGTACACAAGCTGGAGGTGTATCTGCCACTTTTGCTTTGAAAATCGGCAGATTTACTGCACCGTAATTCCACCATTTGGTAAATCCCCCAAAAATGATAATTTGGAAAAAAAGGCCCACACTTCCAAACTTGAAATGAATCCTACTGTCTGCTGGTGGGTATCCAGTGATAATATTGCAGGATATAATAACTACTGAATTTACAAAAATGAGAAAATATTGCTCGAATTAATAGAGTGGGTAAAAAAAATACTGACCAGCAGAACAAATATCGACATAAAGGCAAGGAAGTGTAATGATAGGGGTGAGTTTTAGGTGTTACAAAAAAAAAGATTTAGGTTCAAATTGGGATAAAGAGGAGGGAGACCAGGAGAGTTTAGGTGAGGTAAGGGGAGGTCGGTGGTCTCCCCCCCCAAAAAAAGGTATTTTGACAATGGGCAATGTAAAAGGCATGTCGATATTTTTTCTTGCAATATTTATTGCACTTTGTAATTGTAAGTCACTGTTATTTCAGCAATAAAATCACAGTAAACCAGAGAAATAGATTAAACATATTTAAAGTTGTGCATATGGTTTTAAAAAAAGGTGTTTTTCAAACTTGGAACTGTACGGCTTCATCTTTGGCTGGATACTTAGGGGCTGATTCATGGAATGTTTGCGCCGAAAAACGAGCTTTGTGCGCCATTCTGCCCGCAAATCCCCATTTGTGAAACAGGGATTTGTGGGCAGGATGGCGCACAAAGCCCGTTTTTCGGCGCACAAATTCCATGAATCAGTCCCTTAATGTCATTCGGGACACCCCTAGTTATAGTGGTTTGTATGGCTCTGGCAGCTGGAAATCTTTTGTCGTCTTCCCAGAACCAACAAGGCTTTCCCCCTCCAACCTCTGGTGAATAACCACCGCCGGTTCACCCATACATTTTCACGACTAGCCCAGCACTCGTAACCCCAGCACAGCATTTCCCAACAATAGCTCACCCTGACAACTCCTGGAATGGCCAGACCCTTGTATATAGGACATTAAAAGCATTTCAGTGCTAATAAACAAAACTCCTGCAAGCAGCGGCTGAGCCAAAAGCAGCAATGCATGTGTTCCGCAAGAGTTGGCAGACAGAATCAGGCACTTTTGCCAGAATTGGCCTTCTCTGTACACAAAGGATGAACTGCAGCGCTCTCTGGTTCTGGTGTTCCTTATCTTGGCCACATGCTATGTTTTCTTTCCTCTGCGGACATTGTGCCTCGTGTGTTGCTTTCACAATGGACAGACTTATTATCGGACTTCAGTTTACTAATTATTTTCCTTGTTTCGTTATAGGTGAGTGAACTCAAAATATTCGTTTTTGGAATTTTCTTCGAAAAGGAAGTCATTCCTGGAGCAGTGTTCCTGATAATCTGTGATGATGCGGGATAAGAATAAGAATTAAGCAAATCATCAACGTTTTAAATTAATTTTAAACACACTATTCATTTACAAACGGAGGCACTAACTCGACAGTACATGTTACTAGAACGTTCCCTCTGCATTTGGGAAAACATTTTAAAATAGAAAGGTTCAGAAATTAAGTATACATCTTATCTGATTAACAAGCCGCATTATCTAAGCAAAATATGATTTTTGATGTGCTAGAATAACGCCGAAGTGCTGTAAAAGGAAAGCAAGCAGATGCATGGACATCTTTTAATGTGTCATTTGGCCAGATTCCACTGAAGACGTGTTAATTGCAGTTGGGCATTATAGTTGGGCATTAAAACACCCTTTTGTAATTACAAACAAGCATTGGCAATAGCTACAGTTTGGTGTTTTCTACAGACACTGCTGTAATGGTATTAACTGGCTGTTATAGCTTTACAGAAGCCAGAACTGTTGACTTTGCCAATATTTGTTTTTAACAGACCTTCCGTGAAGGACACACATGGTGCTTATATATTAAGTGGCTGAATAAAGACCTGGTTAAAACATTTGTATTATACCAGTAGTACATTTGCACTCCAATTAAATCATTAACTCTCAGAAGACTGCTTTGAAAAAACATGGGCAGGCACTTCGAGTGCAAAGTTTGATGTTAAGTTCAAAGAGATCCCAGGAGGGTGTATTTTGGGCAGAGAGGTGCAGGGAGTGGATGGGAATGGCCGTAGGGGGTAACATGGCCATGGGCATTCAATGGGTGGGTAAATAATTGGACTTCGCGTACAAGCTTTGTATCCCTCCTCATATGCCATTCCTCCCTATCTGTATTCTAATGGAATAGTTTTGGCTTATAGCCAAAACTAAAAATAGCGTACCCTCACCCCTCCTAATGTGAGCTGCACTTCACCTGGCAAGAAAGTGTGTGTGTACAGACATGGGCACGCATTGAAGTAAGGCTACAAAGGAAGAATATATGTTGTTTCAACAAATACAGGTTTTTTCCATCCCTGGTCGTAGATTTTGCTGTTTTCTTTCTCAGCCTTCCTCTTACCCTGCCCCTCTAACTGTAACTTCCCACTAACACCCATGGCCCCTTTTCAAAATGGGATTTTGTAACCCCATTTCGAAATCAGGGTGTCCTTTTTTGTTGAACTCCATTTGATGAAACAACATATTCCCAAAAAGAATGCAATAGCAGAACATATTAAGAAGGGGAGAAGTTAAGACCAGAAAGGAGGGTGGCACTTATTTCCTTTGGAAACTATCACACTGGAGTGAACAGATAAATGTACTCACTCTTTCTCAGAGCAAAGCTTTTGTCTACTCATTACTCTGCCAATGATGAATGAGTTTTAAAGTCTGTAAATGCTCCCGTCCATCTATTTGAACTGATGGCATATGGCAGGCAGAACCTGTTCTTAAAATCATCAAGGCCATTTTTAAAACGGTCAAAGTGTTAACATTGCGAGATGGCACATGTTTATTGGCAATGGAATGAAGTAGGGCCCTACTGTTGCAAGCCAATGCCATACGTTAATTTAGTCAGTATGATATTTACATGTGTATTTGTATTTATTTGTTTATATAGCGCTTTACTCCAAAATGCTGCACATTTTAACAACTTGATACATAAAACAATATAACTGTAGAAGCAAATTACAATTATGAATCAGTCCAACAAAACAGTAAGAAGAGCGATTAAACTGAAGGGAATAGGGAGAGTGGTGCAGTAGGACTGTCAGGGAGAGGGAGTGGAGGAGGAGAAGGAGGAGGGAAATTGTTAGGGGGAGGGGAGGGAGATAATCAAGGGCAAAAGATAAAGGAAGGAGTGGAAGCAAGAAGGGCAAGGGGTTTCAAGGCGGGTAATGGAGAAGGAGAGATTTAAGTGAAGTGCAGAATGAGGAGAAGGTAGGAATCGAGAGAGGTAGCGAGTTCCAGTGCAGGGGGGCTAGGAGCTGGAAGGGGCGGAAACGGGAGGGGGCACTTGGGGACGGAGGCACAGTGACTGAGAACATTTGGCTGAGAGGAGGTGGCAGAGCCACCTTGGTGGCCAAAATATAATTGTAGGCGAGGTTTCTGTATTCGTTTAAAGATACTACACTTTATCTTGCTGTATTCTTCCTGTTCAGTATTCATCCATTCAGGCTTTGCCTAACCCTGAAATAGCCTAGTCAGACAACATACAAATTATTTAGATGTTGAAGGCCTCTACATTCCTTTTTTTCTTCCTGAGTGCCCCACTAGCAGCTCCAGCTGTAGCAAGCTCTTGTTTTATCGCCATGCCAGCAGCAGTGATTGCAAGATCTTTTGGCTGCCACTGACCCAGAACAGCATCCACACCCTCCTTCGGTACTTCCACCAGCCTCCATTTCTGCAGCCCCCATCCCGCTCTGGTATTCCAGGCCTTCAGTGGGCAATCGGGAGTGCATTAGGATTGACCATCTGTGATGAAGTGCCATTGAGCAACACCTCTTCTTTAGGACCTAGAAGGCACTATTGAACCACTGAAATCTTCCAACCAAGCAACAGGAATCCCTGGATGTGGATCCTTGGAGCCTTTCTTCCATGCCCATTCCTTTGTGCCTCCTGGTTGTTAGTCCAGACAGTAGGGAGCAGGGTAATAGGTCTTAACTCTCTTGTAAGACTTCAAAGGGATTTGACTTCACCTGACCCCTTTAGCGAGAGCTCCAGAGAACCCATCACGTCTTTGCAAGGTGGCAACCTATGGTAGGACTTCTGAAGACTCCCATCAAGATGGAGAAAATCCCTCCCCACAACTCCAGTATTCAGCTGGCAGCCGCACTAATTGCTTAAACTGAACCAGTGGCTACACTCTCCCAGACCAACTTCGGGGTGCACCAAACCCCATACAGAGAAGTATAACATATTTTGACACTTCCCTCACACACTGATAGCATCAACCTTTTTTCTTCCACCAGAACAGCACAGTGGAGAACATTCCCGTCCCCATTCAATACTAGGACTTATGCATACAAACACTTAACCAGCATTTAAACCACATGGGAAACACCAATTTACAACTCTATGGAAAAGGGCAGCAAGCAAGCCCTAGAAATGTAAAATTCCCCAGGCTTAACACCCTTTAACTGCTAAAAGTGGCAGCAAGCCAGAATGAGAGTGAAACAAGCGAAGTTGACAGAGGTTATGTTTTCTCAGTGTGGGTTAAGAAAAACAAGAGTGAAGACATATGTCTGAGAGGTTTGAACGCAGAGCCAGGAGAGCTGAGAATAGTCAGATGGGCATGGAGAGACTGCAGAATCCAGGACACCATACCCTTCCAATTGTGAGATGGTACCCTACATCTTCCAAAATGAGGGTATTGGGGACGAGCCAATGAGAGAATTAGGGGTGAGCCAGAGCCTGTTGATGAGCCAAACCCGGAGAGAAACATGAAAGTCTGCTGTGGTTAGATCCCGGATGCTGACAGAGACCAGATATAACGGAAAAGAGAGGGCTATTTGTCTGAACGCCTGCCATGGCAGAATATTAAGAAAAGAGAAAACAGAGAGGCTTTGGGTGGCTATGTCCCGGGCACTGATGGAGAGCAGATCAGGGAGTTGGAGTTTGGGCCCCTACTGAGCTTATATCCCAGAAATTGGAGAGACCACACCAAGGCAGAGATCGGAGAAGAGTGCTTGCCACTATATCCCTGGGACCAATAAGTCAAGGAGGGTGCTTTAGCCTTTAGACTGTGATTGAACTAAGGAGGTTAATGGGGTGCTATATACAAGTGAGTGTGTACCTCAGATTCGGGAATTCTGACAAGGACGCAATGTTCTTTATGGTGGCACTCTCCACCTTGTTTTAGTTCTCACCCCGACTCCTTCAGTTTAGCACTGCCTTTTTGAGTTCTAGTACAAAGAAAACCTAGGCCCTGTAGGCGCTGGCCCCAACTTCTTATGGCTACAAGAGGGCATAAAGGACAGACTGGGACTGACTACGGATGTTGAAACTTTGATCCAGGGTGCCCGGGGAAATCAAAGAGAAATAATAAAAATCTTATGTTTAATACCATTGGTGTGCGTCCTTTACTGTCTCCTACCCTTATATGCATTTATTTAACCCAAGATGTTGTTTAATAAAGATGTTGAATTATACTCTGTGTTATGAGTCTTATTTTGGCTTCGTATCGTCACACCAGCTGTCGGAGTTAGCGCGTGATCAGAGTTGCTTAGTTTATTGGCACTCTTTCCACTTCTGCACTGTGATTCGTGGGGGAGACGCGATCTCTTATATGCATATAGTGCTGCCTTCTTTATGCTGGAGGCATGGATAAAAAAAAGGCACACACAAACAAGCCTTAGGCCACCAGATGACTTCAGTTTTTGATGACCGGATAAACATAAACTGCACAGGTAATGTGAAGGCATCTAGTCCTGCGCTGGATCATTTATCAATGCATGCATATGTGCCCCATCATTCCCAAACATTTCAGGGTCATGATGGTTCTACTGTTGTCGGCGGCGTTGTGCGACCAGTCTAGGGTGGTGACTCTTATTGCTTGTTTTTGATGTAATGCAAGATCAGGAAGAAAGCGCTTTTAAATAGCATTGCCTAGTGCTCATGTTTGGGTGCAACTGTGAAGGTGTTAATCCTTCCCTGTGGCTATTTGCCATTCTTCATTGCAGAAATCCTCACTCTACAAGATGGCCGACCCTGCCTAGGCTCGGGTAAGCCACCCAGTGCAAGCCCTCTGTCCTCATTGTGATTGGCTTCCTCTCCACCATCAGCCAATCCGAGGTGCCGGCAGGCAGAAGCTGGCCCCTCCAATAAAGGCCCACACCTAAGTCCTTGTCTGTGCCAAGGAGCGCCAGGAGTGCTCCCACCTTTTTACTCTTGCAAACAATGAAGCAGCCTCTTGATGCATCCGGATACCACACACGAACGTGGGCCCTTCCACCTCCATGCTCTCTGCAGATTGACTAGTGAGTGATCGCTGAACTTCTCCATTGCCTCCTCACTCACAAATCTGAACCATAACTGTGCCTTTCTTCACTCTGCCTTCCTTGGCTCACCTAATCTACCTCTTCCTCACTACATTCTGTGCCCCTTTTTGTTTTTTTAATCTAGGTGTGTGTGTTTTTAACATGTTGCACCCCATTTTTGCATTGCATTCTGTGCCCCTTTTTTGATTTGCAAATCTAGGTGTGTGCGTTTTTAACATCCTGCACCCCATTTTGCATCTAGCATTGTATGTTGTGTCCTTGGTGTCCCTTTGTAACTACTAAGCCGCTTGGTGAGTTTGGTCTAGGACCTGCGCTGTGCAGCCACTCCTCCTTCCTTCAGCTATCCTCTGCCACCCCCATGGCACTCACCATCTCTCCTATCTTCTCTAACTGCTACACTATCACCTACCCCCCCTCTCACGAAGTCTGGAAGAAAAAAGCACAACAAAGACACCCTGACCGCCAACCCTAGCCTACCCATCGCAGGCACCTATGCCAGTGCAACCTCCAGACAGGTTTTCACTGATATCCTCTTCTCTGTCCCCTCCCCAGATCTATGTTGTCCTCATCTCATCTCATCTCTACTCTCTCCCCTTTCACATCTTCTCCCATTAATGTTGGCACCAAGTGGGGAAGTCCTCTTGGCGTGCGTCTCATCCCAGAGTATCATTAATGTCTATCAAACTGGCACTATCATGGTTCAGGGTCCTCAACCCAACCTCTTTGTCTTAGACCGGCGGCTGCCGTCCGTATTTAACTGCCTTCCCACGTCTGCTTCTCCCCTGTCTACTCTCTCTGTCTCTCCCCCTCCGACTGGTGTACCACACCCCTGTACCCGTCCTCGGAAAACCTTCAAAGGTGGAGAGATCCTTCATCTAGCCACACTTAACACTTGCTCAGCCAACAAACACTCCACTGATATCTCCCTCCTTCTTGAAGACGTTGACCTTGACATTCTCGCTCTTACCAAGACGTGGTTCAGTGCCAGCTCAGTCACTGTTTTTGACTCCCTTTTCCCTGATGGCTACAAGATCATTATCAAGCCCCGCCCTAACCCTGCTGGCGGTGGGGTTGCCTTGATTTTCCCTGAGTGGGTTACTTCCTCCCTCATACCTATACTGCCTTACTCTTCCTTTGAAAGCCTGATTTGCAAGTTAGTCATGTCTCCCTCCTCCTCTCTGACCATTTCCACTATCTACAGGCCCCCTGGGTCTACCACCCTGTTCCTCTCTGAATGGGCAGATTTCTGCTCCTCTCTCCTGTCAACCACCTCTAAACTCCTTCTCTTGGGTGATTTCAACATTCATCTAGACTCCTCAATCACAGCATCCACACTCTTCCATGATCTCTGCACCTCGCTCTCCCTCTCCATTCTCCCTTCTGGTCCACCCCATTGCCTGGACACATTCTTGACGCACTCATCCACTCTGATCTTTCACTCTCCTCCCACCTAGGTCCCCACAGCCATCTGACCTCACCTCCTACATCCCTGCCAACCTCGTTCACGAACATCTGTCTGATGAAACTAGTGTCAGCTGCTGCCTTCTCATCCACCTTCATTCCCACCTCAGACTCTACCTCTGATTCTGCTCTGAGCAGGCTCTATCTGGCCATTACCAACACTCTCGACATTCTTGCCCCAGTCATGAGGATCCGCCTGAAACATACCTCTAAACGTAATACCTGGTACGACTCTAAACTTGCAGCCCTGAAACATACGTGCAGGTCTGCAGAACGGAAAGTGGCACACCTCTGGCACACCCTCTGACAAACTGGCCTGTCGCCTGCTCCAAAGACATTACAGACTCTCCATCCATGCCAAGAAAAGGGCCCACATCCAGGTGCGGGTTTCTGGTGCTTCCAACAACATGGCTGAACTCTTTCAAATCTACAGGGAACTAGCCAACCTTTCCGCAGTCTCATCCTCACCCTTCCTTCACATGCCCTCTGCAACACATTGGCCACACGCTTTACTACTAAAACTCAGGGCATGCTGAGCACCCGTGCGTCCCTCTCCCCTGACCCCTCCTCCACTCCATTGCCTCCTATTCCTCCCTCTTCCTTCCTCTCCTCCTTCTCCCCTGTCACAGTTGATGAGGTCATCAGAGTTGTCCGCTCCATAAAGGTCTCCTCTAAACAGGTTTCCCCTTGCTCCTCCAGAACCATTAAGGACACCATTGGGCCTCATTACGAGCCCGGTGGTAACCGAGCCAGAAAAACTGGCACGTTACTGCCGGGTCCGTATTACCATTCCACCTCCGTGATTCCCGGAATCACTGGGGCATTACGACCCCGGTGACCCGGGAATTCCGGTGGCAGAATTGTGTAAGTCCCCATTCTCATGGAGCCCCATAGGACTCCACGGGGATGGGGACAATGGAAACACTGGTTCCGTCTAAGATAGAGCCAGTGTTTCCATGTCCACCTGCAGGCGGGTGGTGTTAAACCCGCCAGGTCAGACCTGGCAGGAGTGACACCTCCCACTTGCAGGACTCTTAATCAACCGGTCTGGAAAGAACGGTGGCAGCAGTTTTACCACCACCGTTCTTTCCGGACCGGCAGGGTCGTAATGAGGCCCATTGGCTCTCTTTCCCCAGTACTTGCTATTTTCTACAACCACTCTTATGCCACTGGATTTTTCCCCTCCTTCCTCAATCACTCCCTTGTGCGCCCACTGCTCCTGAAAAAACCTTCAGCAGACCTCACCTGTCCAGCCAACTACCACCCTATTTCTATCACCCCCTTCCTCGGGAAACTCCTGGGGAAGCTGGCCCTCCCCCAACTTACTTCACACACTGAACTTGTTGGTGGTCTCCATGACCATCAATCTGGATTCAGAGCATCCAGAGGCATGGAAACTCCTCTTCTAAACACCTGTGAAGAACTGCTTGCATCTCTGGACTCCAACTCTCCAGCTGTCCTCATTCTACTTGATCTCTCCTATGCCTTTGACACAGTCAACCGCTCCATCCTCATAAAACGGCTTAATGATACCCTGGGTATCTCGGAGCGGGCGCTGGACTGGCTGACCTCCTTCCTTAGTGGCAATCCGTCCCAGGTTTTTCTGGGCACCTTCTCTTCCCCTATCTGTTTCTCCACCTATGGGGTCCCCCAGGGCTCCAACCTCTCCCTCTGGCTCTTTAACACTTACCTAGCTCCACTGGCACTCCTCATTTCGACCTTCTCCCCTAACATCCAGTGCTACACACATGACACAACTTTTCTTCAAACTTCCTGCTGACCCTCTTCTTCCATCATCCCGGACTGCCTTTCTGCCATCCAGTCCTGGTGCACTTCCAACGATCTCTGCCTCAATGCCAGCAAGACTGAGATCCTTCCTATTGGGACCCCTGCTCCCTCTTTCTTTCCCTCACTCTGGCCATCTTATATGGGCTCTCCTCCCTCTCCTTCATCTGAAGCCAGAAACCTTGGAGTCATCTTCTACTCCTCTCTTTCCTTCCTCCCTCACATTCAGGGCATTGCCAAGAAGTCCCACTTTAAACTCTTCCTTCTCAGAGGAATTCTCCCTTTTCTCACTTCCCCCAGAAGCGCAACGTTACCAGAGCTCTGGTTCTCTCTAGACTAGACTACTGCAATATCCTTCTCTTGAATCTACCCTCTTCCTCACTACGACACCTCCAGCTAATCCAGCATAGGGCAGGAAGAGTTATCCTTTGCCTCAAGCCCATGGACCACACCTCTCCTGTCCTAAAAACTCTTCACTGGCTTCTGGTTGCTACAAGGATCAAATACAAATCCCTCTGCATCATCCATAAGGATGTCTGGGGCCAGGCAACACGCTATCTGCAACTTGCTCTTAATAAATACTCTCCCACTAGACATCCACGCTCCTCTGGTACCAACTTTCTGTGTGTCAAGCGCTTTGCTAAACAGAGGGCCGGTGGCTGATCTCTTTCCTCAACTGTCTCACTCTTATGGAACTGCCTCCCCCTTTGTCCTCATCTTGAGCCAGATCTCCTCAAATTCCGGAAGCGCCTCCAGATCTTCCATGTCACCTCCTCCTTCCCTTCTTTGCTAATCCCACAGTTGCTGAGATTGGTGACCAGGGCCCTTATGTGTCCTTCAGGGCCCTGGCCTCCCACACCCAATCAACCTCAGCACTTGCCTTGGAACCCAATGGCCTATGCCACTGTAGGCCTGCACATACCTATTTATCACAGCTGCACGCTCCTTAGCATTTCCTACACTGGGCACTTACATCCACTGCTCACTCACGAGCATGGGCGCTCCAGCACTTACCCCTCACTCCCTCTTACCCTCTCCTCTCTCTGCACTTGCAGGCTCTGAATGCTCACAAGGCCCGGTAGGTCCGTCTTTATCCCCTAGTGTATTAATTGTTTTCAATCCCATCTTCCCTCCCTGTTGCTCTGTGGGCGCTTTAAAATACAAGTTTTTTCACTTCCATTATTTTCTTGTTTCAATTTGTGTGCTAAATGCCTTGTTCTTTTTTAAATTATGTTTTTAAAATTATTCTTAAAGGGGTGAAGAAGCAGACGTGTTTCACCCAAAGCTTTCTCATGGGTTCCTCTTACAATGGGCCTCATCACGAGTTGGGCGGAAGCCCTTAAATCAGCGGTAACGGTATTACCGCCGCATTTAAGGGCTGGCTCTATCACGAGTTGGGTGCTAAATGGGCTGTTTTACCTCCAGCTTTTTTATGGAGGTGTAAATGCCATTTAGCACCCTGTTTTCGGTAGTATTACCGCTGACTGTATTAACGTGCAGTATTAGCGCCAAAAATACCCCATTGGATCCAATGGGGAATGGGGATTTACCGTTAACGCCCCAACCCGTGATCCGGCAGGTAATACCACCGGACCGGTGGGTGCAAACGCTATTACAGTTGGGCGGTATTACAGCAGGGATTCCCCCCAACTCGTGGTGAGGCCCAATATTGTGTCTGTGAGGTTGCGAAAAAAATAATACATGTATAACGATCTGGGATTTTTATGATATAAATGACAGCTATCCCTTCTTTGGGGGACAAGACATAGTAACATGGCATAGGAAACACTAAGAGATCTTGCCAACTATAGTCAGGTCATTTATGGAGGCGGGGCCAGCGGCCATGCAGTGAAGACGTGTATTCCTGGAGCTCCTGCCCGAACCGTTAATTGATCAGTCCCACTGCACACAAATACATCGAACACTGCAAATAAACCACTGAGATATAACCCTGGGCACTCAGGGAGTGCTGGCGAGAAGGTGTGGGGAACGACGGTGTTGGAGAGCGGCAGCGAAGACACGATACTGCTGGGACGCTGATGTAAGAAAATGGTGCCTGTGGCCTGAGGGAGCAGCCGTAGCTGCAGCGGACCCGACTCCCAGAGAGCTCCCAGAGGCTCAAGCCGACAGAAGCTCAGGCAGACCCTGGCGCCTGGACAGTGAAGCATGGGGACAGGGCAGCAGACTTATGAACGCTGAGCAACAGCGAAACCTGTGCGGAGGATGTGTAGCAGCCGGCTCCCAAAGGGCGGAAGGCGGGACGCTGGGGCAATGGCCTCGGTAACACAGGAGCACCGGAGGGTGTGGAAGCCGGTGGCAAGACAGTGTGGGAACCTGTTGGGAGGGACTCCAGTGGGGGTCGGGCACCAATGGGCAGCCAGCTTGAATTGCGTGGCACATGGCAAAGAGGGAGGCATGCCCTGCATATGTGGTGCACGGAGGTGAGAGCAAGGCAGCAAGAAAGAGCCGGGGGGGGGGGGGGGGGGGCGGGGGGCTGGGGGAGCGGACCGGGAAGCCTACATCGGGATCGGTGGTTGAAGGACTTGGGACCGGAGAGGTTGATTCTGTGGCACGGGACCTCGCCATGCATTCCACCTGATAAGGGGAACTTCCTCATTCTTACAAGACGCTAATTTCAGAACGCCAGGGGACACAATGAAGGCCTGACAATTTACATTTACCAATCCAGCCTTTGCGAGTCACTGTATGAGTTGAGACTGGGACTTAATCCCCCTCTGATGAGCCACACTTTTACAGTGGAGAAATACGTGTAGTGGGCATTTTAAATACGGCAGAATCTGCAGGTTACTGCTCCAAAATGTGAGCCATACACCACTGGGCTAATTCCATTTTACAACTTTGTGCTGGCGCAGTGATCTGCCTCCACGACTGCTTTGCTTTGAAAAGAGGAGACAGAGCCCCTGGACCCAGTACTGCACCGCCGCCTTTCTTCAATATTGAAATTGCTTCGCTTGCCCTGCCCCTCGTGGTGGATGTGTGGGGAAGCATAGCGGAGAGCAAGAAGGGTGCCGGGCTGCTGGCAACCACCTGACACCAGAAATGAAGAGGCGGTTTGCACTTGCACCCCTCTATAGCGCATAGCCTGACTGAAGGCGACACTGCGCATAGCAGCTGGCTGGTGGGGCTGGGCACTCCTGGGGGATAGCCTGTGGCGGTCAGGCTGGGGATACCCCCAGACGGGGACCCACGGATTACACAGGACGGGCCGGGGCAAGGCATACAAACGAGCTTCACCCCGAGGGTGCAACTAGGCACGAGACTACCAGCTGGAATGGCGCCACAAGGGAGGACATTTTTGACACGTGCCAGACAAGCAGCACAGTAAATCCAGACAAACCAAGATAAGAAGCATTTGCATGCAAGGAGAAGGAAAGCAGCGAGGCCCCCCACGGACAGCCACACCACGCAGCAGGAAGCTAAAGCAGACGAGAACTGCATCCTGAAAGCCATACTGATGCTGCAAACTACCCTGGAGAGGGTAATAGATGAGGTCACGATAGATGTGGAGAAGCAGGCGGACGAAAACAGGCAAAACATAGCCTGAGCTCTGTCTAAAGTGCAGGAGTTAAAACTAAAGGTGGCTGCGCTGGAGAGTAGAGCGGAGGATGCCGAGGAAGGGTAAGGCGGAACAATATACAAATACTAGGCTTTCCGGAGGGGACAGATGGCAGGGACCGTACGACATACGTGGAAAACATGCTGTTGCAGGAGATCGGGTCAGGAACCCTGTTGCAGGGTTTGACAGTGGAACGTTCCCATAGGTCACTGGCCAGAAGATCCCTACCGGGGGCACCCCCGAGGCTACTTATCGCGAAGCTCTTGAACTCCAAAGACGGAAGCGATCCTGGCATTTTCCAGACAAGGGGGTCCGCCAAGATCACGGTATACCCAGACTACACGCTGAGGGTGATATGATGTAAGTCATTTATAACACACCTGTACACGTGTTGCTAGGTGCGATGAGACAAGGGAGGGACTGGAGGGAAGACAAGACAAACGATCTTACTAGGCCTTGTGTCATTCAGATCTTGCAAGTGTGGTATCGCAAGGGTAAGGGGATGGGAGAAGTGCAAGTGAGAAGGAAAGGGGAAGTGCGATCAGGGCAGCATTGCTCTGAGTAAGTGCAGCGAGGGCAGCGTGACTCTGGGTGAGTGCAAGGAGGCAGGGCACTGTAGAGGTTACAGTTGCAGCCCCTAGTGCGCGACAGGCAGTGCAGGGAGACTCGTCATAGAGGAGTCAGCTACCCAGTGAGACTCTGAGGGTATCCAAGCAACCAGACAGCGCAGCAGGCAGGTAGGTCAGCCGGTGAGGAAGGGAGAGAGAAAAAGCAAAGGAGAAAAGGAAAGTCTTGAGTTGCTTCCGTAACCTCCGGTGGGCCGGCTCAAATTTGAGATGGGCAGAGAGGGCGTTCCATAGGGAGGCAATTGCAGAGGAGCGTGATCTGCTCCCTACTCTCTGCGTGGAGAAGTGTCTGATCCTCAGAGTTGGAGGCAGCAGAGCGAAGGTGCAGATGGCGACAGGCTGGCCTGAAGTACATGCAGGTATATCCTGCCAAGTTAAAGTACTACATAATGGCACCTCACGCTTTTTTGACAGCAGAGGGAGTGCAGGCCTGGATGGACACAATTGGAACGGTTCAACTTTGGAGGAGGCAGTACGCGGCTCCATGACGAGCTGCAACGGGGTGGGTGCGCCTGGCCCTCAGGGACACGCAGTAGGGCATAATGCTATTAACTAACAGCAGGGAGAGACAGCGTGCCTCACTGGAGGAGTGGAACCGAGAGGTGCTTACTTTGGGACTGCTGCCAGGCGGTTCAAGGGGAAGGGGCCTTTCGCCCCTGTCATTGACCTTTCTTTTATTTTAAGGGGTACCAAGCAGAGCTACCCTGCTGCTGCTGCATGCGAGACTGGCGGGAGGGGGTAGAGACACTGGTTAAGTGTGAGAAGCAGCTGAGCCTGAATGGCCCAGGTGCCATTGGGGATTTGGGGGAAGTTATACAGCATGCCAGCCAGTCCTGCATATTGGTGCGGGCACACATTGAGTATATGTGTGGGGGAATATTGCTAGGCTGGGACCAGACGAGAGGCAGGGGAGGAACAGACGCAACCTCGGGGCTGGGCGTGGGAGAACTGTTGGTTTCGACCTGAATCAGGAATGCAAAGGGGGAGCTAATTTGAAGGCAGTGAGTGAGACGCCCGGATGGGGAGGGCCCTGAACAGAAGGCTGCTGCATAATGAAAACAGGAAAGCATCCGAGTACGCGGAGCAGCCAGTGTGTCCTTGGTAGCAGAAGGGGAAACAGGCTTTAGTATCGTGACAGCGAGAGTCCTTTCAGACCATGTGCCACTCGTGGTGATGTGGCAGAGGACAGCAGGGGTATCTCCGATCCCGACACAGTGGCACTGCTTGACGAGTGTTCGGAGCCTACATGGGAGATAAAATAGAGGAATTCTTGAACTTTAATGAGGGGAGTGTCGGAGTCCTTCAAGGTGTTAATGAGGGGGGGCAACTGGGAAGATTGGAGGAATATGGAAAGATCTTTTGCATAATATCTCTAACATGGAAGCACAGATTGGGACGTTGGCAGGGGAAGAGGGCAAAGAGAAGAGCGCAAAAAGAAATGAACAGAGCTCAGGCAGGTCTGCATTGCAGCTTGGGAGCGACTCGGCAAGCATGATTATAGCAAGTATTTGGAGAGACTACATGAGACTGGGGAAGACTGCTTGCCAGGCTTAGCCGCGCAGAGAAGAGAAAGAGCCTGATAAGCTCCATTAACGACGAGCATGGGGAGGAACGTAGAGGCCAGAGCGAGATCAATGCTGTCTTCCTCCGGTTCTACCAGCGGTTATACAATGCAGGGGAAGAGGGCAACACCAGGGATCTAGATGAAGTTTGGATGGAGATTGACCTACCCCACTTGGAGCAGGCAGAGATGCTTGATGCTCTGTTCACAGTAGAGGAGTTGCAGGCAACCATACTTATGCTGCCCTCATGTAAAACGCTGGGTGCGAATGGGTTCCTGGTGTAATTCTTCAGGGAGTTCATGGGAGAACTTGCACTGCCCCTATTGCAGATGTTTGAAGACGCATACGAGGGGGGCCTACTGCCGGTGACCTTCTGAGAGTCCATCATAGTGCTGATACTCAAATCGGGCAAGCTGCCGCTTGAGTGTGAGTCATACAGACCACTCTCAAGGATAACCAGGATTGCACAATTCTTGCTGCAATGTTGCTGAACAGACTGAGGGGTGTTATCGGCACTTTGATACATTCTGATCAAATGGTCTATGTCCCTGGAAGGTACACATCCTGAAACGTGTGCAGGTTACACCACGTAATAGTCAAGACCAAGGGGTATGACGAGGAATACGCTGTGGTCTTGCTGGATGCTATAAAGGTATTCGTCTCAGTAAGATGGGACTGGCTGCATGCAGTGCTGCAGCACTTTGGAGTGGGGCTGCGTTTTGCGCGATGGGTACAGTTATTGTATGAGAAGTGGATGGCCCGAGTGAAAACCGCGAGACACGTCTTAGAAGCGTGGGAACTGAGTAAGGGAACCAAACAGGTGTGCCAACTCTCCCCTATGCTGTTCATCTTGGCGCTGGAACCGCTGGCAGCATTTCTCAGGGCAGACTTTAGGGATGCAAGTATACCAAGAAAGGGAACATGCATGTGGTCTTGCTGTATGCAGAAATATTGCTTTACGTGCAGGACCCGGAATCCAACCTACCTTACATACTGGAAGTACTGGATGGCTTTGCATGTTTGTCTGGTATCACAGTAAGTAAAAACAAATCTAAGTTGTTCTCGTTGGCTGGCCAGCCGGAACTGGGACAGCGCCTACTGGATCTAGGAATAAAGTGGGCGGTGGACTCCTTCCGATTCTTGGGGGTGGACATGTATGATGGCCCAAGGAAGGGGCATGGGGCGTATACATTGAGGGCGCTCCGCGGTGTCGATAAATCTATGCAATTTTGGCCGGGGCTCCCGCTATCAATGAAGGCGCCGCACTGCCCTGCTCAAAATGGTTGGCCTGCCACGCATGTTGTGCCACTTTGTGAAGGTACCCTATGAGATTCCGGGATTGTTCTTCTGCAAACTTGACTCAGCAGTAAGAGGGTTTATGTGGGTGACGGGGGGTGACGAATATGTCTTGCTGCATTTTGGAGGCACTTCAGAGAGGTGTTGGTGGTATGAGGGGGGTCAGGCTGCTGTATTTTAAGCATACTATCTTGCCGGACAACTGCAGTTCGTAGTGACCTGGCGGGCTGACGAAGTCTCCCTGGATACCGAGCTACTGCAGGGCGAATTTACACCCTTTTATCCGAAGGAGATGATCAGCAGGCTCGAGGGATGGGTACGGCGTGCACAAGTTCCGTTATTTACTGTTAAGTTGTTGGGGCCGTTAAGCCCGGTTCGGCTGAGTGCTAGTGGGCAAGAATGGGCCGAGGAGAACTTGAGAGAGAACGTCAGATACAAGTATCGGAGATTGGCAGGCGCACTGTGCGCAACCTCAGTGATGGCAAGATGAGAAGAACTGATCCTTGAGAGGGTGCATTGCACAGGACTTGATTATTTGCTACCTCTCTCTCGGTTCTGAGGACACACATCCGCTTGTTTGTTGCAGTTTTACTGTATTGTATTGTATTGTCTTTCCTTTTGTTAACCTGTTGAAAAAGCAAATAAAGAGAATATTAAAAAAATAGTGAGGTCATTTTGTATTACGATTTACTTTAAATTGTTGGGACTTTTCATAACTTGGCATTATTGGGGAAATATATAAACATGATTTTATCCACAGAAATATGCACAATACACGCTATTTCTGATTTAGCATTGAAACCTATTGTATTGCAACTATTGCTTTGAGGACAAGAATTTCCAAGGTCCCTTTAGATACCCGTTTCAACATGCATAGGTCCTTCCTTGTCTTTGCGGTTGTCAGTCTAATCTAATGCTGGCACAAATAAGGATAATCACTACTATTTTATACAGCACTTCAAATGCTACACAACCACGGAAAACAGAGCTTGGCAGCAGGAGGAATTATTTATATAGGAAAGCTGTGAAAGACTGAGAGGAATCGCCATTTGTTTTGTAAGTACATATAGCCCTAGTCATCTCTGTGTTAAGGTAGCCAGAGTTTGCAGTGCTATCAGATCTGCCTAATGTGATCTGGCACTCTGATGTGTGACGAGCTCCCCTGTCATAGGCTGAATGATGGGACTGGGGTGACCTTGGGATCTGGGAGCCACCGATTATTCCAAGATGTATGCCCCAAAGGTGGTACCCAAAGGGACGCCCCAGTTCAGCGCTAGCCTCAAATCCACTCACCTTCCAAGGAATAGGCTGCTCCTGCTCGTACCAGCCTTGTTTCCCTGACAGGCCAGAGAGGGCCATCCTGAGAGGTAGTTGGCGGAAAGTTATAACACCGGTTTTGAAGAAGTAAACATGTTTAACTGATCCTTATGTAGCGGAAAGATGTACTTAGTAGGTTCCCTCCAGGGCTCAGCAAACCACCTTGTTGGTCAAGGAAGGTGCTCAACAGGGACGTGATGGGACATTTAAAATTACCCTTAAACCTGAAACCCAAAAGAAGTCAAAGAGAGAGAATGTAAGGTAATTCAAATAACGCAAATGTGACGTGGTTTGTGAAAAGGAACAGTGGTTGTGCTTTGTACAAAGAGGAATTATTGTGGACTCAGCAGGCTGTGGTAGTCAGTGGGTGGTAGCTGAACATGTCATGCTAGTACTTGACACACTGTGGTACTCCCTGGTCATGTGATAACAGTTCCTGACAAATGCCCACAAAATGTTCATCGATCATCCAAAGCTTTTGTTTACATATAGCTACCGTTGTATTGTTCATAGATTGACAAATGGCAAGTGCAGGGTTTCAGACAGATAAGATACACCTTGTAGATTAATTTTACTGAAAGAGTATATGAAAAACGGGCAATCACTCGAATGATTGGGTTACAGTACCCTTGTTAAGTAATTTCAAATTAATGTATTCATTTACAAATGTGTTGATTTAAATGTGTCTCCACTGTCCTACTCCAACCCCTTGATGCTATAAACAGAAGGCTCTTTTGAATTCCACACGGTGCCTTAGCTATTCGCATCACATTGATCACAGTAGAACAAGTGCAGTATAGAACGTTTGTCAAACCTTAGCGGCAAAGGTATTTAAACAACAACGAGGCAAACACGCATTAGCCATGCCAACAGTTAGGGCTTTTGTGTTGGCATGGCAAAGGCACTTGCCAGACACAGCCATAGTGGTATTAACAGGTCATTGTTGGTAGCAGGTGTAAAATGGTGCGAGTACCTGGGCATCTAATAGCAGTGCCTGGAAAAAGCAGAAAACGTATCTAAAAGCCAAAAAATGTGACTTTGCCAATGCTTGTTTGAAAGAGGACTTCAGTGGATTTGCTAATGCATGCTTTTAACAGGACTTCAGTGAAGAACAGAGAGAGTGTTTGTAAATCAAGTGGCTGAAGGAGGGCCTTGTAAGACATTTTTATTAGGGTATTAGCACGTGGCCCAATTTACCTTTTCCGAATTGGCCACATTTTTTTGTTCAAGCTCTTAAGGATGTTAGGTCAATTTTAATTAAAGATGTCTGTTGCAATAATCCGGATAAGGGACTAGGTTAGGGTTAGAGGAGGTGGGGGGTCTACCCCTGCATTTTCAAACAAAAGAAATTCTGTCAAATCTTTTTCACCACTTAGCACCCCCGCCCTCCTGGTGCCTTCCTGCTTGCCTCTCTTTTCCACCACTTAGCAAGCCCCGCCCACCTGGTGCCTTTCTGCTTGCCGCTCTGTTTCCCTACCTAAGGAGCCCTCCAGCCTCTTTTCCTTTGCCGATGGGGAGCAGGGGCAGGTGGATCTAGGTCACCTGGCCTAAGCCCCGCCCACCTGGTGCCTTCCTGCCTGCTGCTCTTTTTCACCACTTAGCACCCCCGCCCACCTGGTGCCTTCCTGCTTGCCACTCTTTTCCACCACTTAGCAAGCCCCAACCACCTGCAGCCTTCCTGCTTGCCGCTCTGTTTCCCTACCTAAGGAGCCCTCCAGCCTCTTTTCCTTTGCAGATGGGGAGCAGGTGCAAGTGGATCTAGGTCACCTGGCCTAAGCCCCGCCCACCTGGTGCCTTCCTGTTTCCCGCTCTTTTTCACCACTTAGCAAGCCACGCCCACCTGGTGCCTTCCTGCTTGCCGCTCTGTTTCCCCTACTTAAGGAACCCTCCAGCTTCTTTTCCTTTGCAGATGGGGAGCCGGTGCAAGTGGATCTAGGTCACCTGGCCTAAGCTCCGCCCACCTGGTACCTTCCTGCCTGCTGCTCTTTTTCACCACTTAGCAAGCCCCTCCCACCTGGTGCCTTCCTTCACCATCACCGTCTTGTGGCCAATGCTGGATTTGACTTTTATGGACTTCATTCATTCACGGTGCGTCACTCTTTCTCAACTCTCATGCTGGACTTCCTTTGCATCTTGTACTCATGGTGGCCCTGAATCATTCTATTCCCATCTTCATCTTGTATCCTGGCTTGCAACATTATGTGTTACTACTGACTTCTGCAATTGTATTCACTCTCCACCAGGGCTTTAAGTGGGCTGGGGCCCGCCAGGGCTGGGCCCCGGCAGGCTCCGAAATTTCGTTTTGAGGCGGGGCCCTGCCGGGGCCCACTAATCTCCCCTGGCAGCCCCGGCCACTACACGAAAAGGCATTTTTTTCTACAGCCTGAAGCTCTCGCTCGTGAGCGAGAGCTTCAGGCTTCAGAAAAAAATGCCTTTTAGCCATAATGGTGGCGCCGCACCTGCGAGGCATCCCTTTAATCAAGTGATGCACGTGGGCCGGTGCCACCATTATGGAGAAAATGTGAGGCCGCTGGAAGCAGAGGCCTTGCATTCTAAATACTGAAGCTTCCGCGGATTCGCGGGAGTTTCAGTCTTTAGGAAAAAGGCCTCAGCTTCCAGTGGCCTCACCCTTTCAGCCTTAATGGTGACGCTGCCCCTCCCCAGCTGGCGAGGGGCAGCGCCACCATTGAGGCTGAATAGGCGAGGCGCTGTCCCCTGCCAGGCAAGCCTATACAAAATAAATGCTGATATCACCACCCTCTCCATCAGGCCATGAACAGTAAGGATGTGAAATTAACTACCATACTCTGCCTGACTGACGACATTTCAGATAGTGCAAGAGCTAAGACATAGATAAGGAAGGGAGGGGGAGAGTGGGAAGGAAATGGAAACAGACAGGCGACTACCGTACTAGGCCTGACAACATTTCTGGTAGAGCCAGAGAAAAACAAAAGATAAGGGAGAGGAGTGCATACGTTTGCTACTTCAGACCTAGTATACATAAGAAAAAAAACCTTATAACACATACAAATGTTTTTCTTTTAAAATCATATCTTCCAGTGGCAAATACATTTTCATGGACATTTCACTTTTTTATTAATTCAGTTAAATAATATTGATATGCAACAATTCAATGTTATACAACCTGCAATTAACCAAACGTGAATTATCCCGTATAGGGAATATTGTCATTTAAGAGGATGAGGACGCTTGTGTTATAAATATGGAACAGTCCTTTGCCACCTGTTGAAGTATATAAATTGTTCTTCACAAGCTCAGAAACATGAAATGTAAAAGAATTAAAGCTTGTCTTAGGTGTTGTATACTCATAAAATATGCTTCGATTACTGGTAGGCTGGCAATATATATCTTGCATTCTATCATTATTTAAAAAATGGTCTTAATTAAGCTTTGTCACAGGTGGCCATAATAATTTGCAGACTCGCAAGAACGATTGAAGGGATTTTATTATAAATAATGGAAAAGTATAGATAGTTATCTGTCATCACTGCTCCAAGGAACTATTTAGATGCTCCAGCTGAAATAGGGGTTTGGGAAATGGAGCTAGGGCTGCCCTCCTCTCTTTCATCTCCTGTGCGATTCCCACCCTTACCCATGTGTGCAAAATCCCTGATCAGTGCTACTAACCGGTAATCCCTACTCTCTACCGTTAGCCTGGTCTAACGGTGAGTCCCTGAAACGTTGGTCATCTAATCCCCTTGAGGGACTTCCTACCTTGCATGACAGTAGTGATTGTTAGTACTAGTGGGTGAGGTATATGTGCTATTTTCTCTACATATATGTACTACTCTCTGTCTATTCTCCTCTGTCCAACTCCACACTCCTTCTCTGCTTCCTCCTTACGTCCTCCTCCTCTGCCTATTTGATGTTCTATCCTCCTGTCTCCACCCTTGGATGTTAACTCGCCTCCTCCTCTCTCTCTCTCTACTACTAACACTCCTCCCACAACTAACTTCTCCACACTGCTGCTCTTCCTTATACACACTGCTACTATTCTCTCTTCTTCATGCTACTACTCTACTTGCATTCCACATTACTACTACTCTCACTATGATTACCACTCTCACTATTACTACTCTACCTTCTAGTACTGCTCCACTCTCCACCAAACTCAGGAATATGGTGCCTTGCTCCTCTTTCCACCAAACGCACTCTCACTACTCACAGCCTCCCCACTTCACTACTGGACCCCACTCCTTCACCCCTCGCTACCTGCCCCACCCTGTCCTAACACTCACTCTCACAATAACTACTAGACTCACTATTCTGTTGCTATCTCCCACTCTTCCTTCTAGGATTCTTATCTTCTAAACGACCTCCTTCCCACTCCAATACACTACACAACTGACCCCACTCTCTCCCAAATACCTAACCTCCCTCTTTTCAAAGCGCTGCCACCAATTCTCCTTTCTGTCATACTTCGCCTAGTCTCTTGGCCACCCCTCTATCTCCACCTGCAACCTCAACCATGCAACCTGCACTCTGCTGCTGTCTGCTTTTATAGTGCAGAGCTGGTGGTTCTGTGCTTTTCTTCCCTTGCCACTGGTTACAGTGCTCACCTGATATCTTGCACCGTTCAGTGTCAGTCTTTCCGCCAGCACGCAGGTGAGAGACTTTAAAAAAAACCAAAACAAATGTAAGCCACACTTTTTCAGCATGGTTTTACAGACCGGTAATGTTTTTTTCCTGTCGTGCTGTGGACTTAAACGTTCGTTTTTCTTCAGCTTTGCTAAGTTTTCTAGTTTTGTGGGTTGCTTTTGGGATGTGGTAAAGGCTTGTGGTTTGTCTGGGCAGTCATTTTGATCGTTCTCCCTTTGGTGAATTCGGGCTCAGGTTTTAGCTGCTCACAGGGGGATTTTTGGAGTTGTAGTTCTGAAATTCAAAAGGGAGAGAGAACAGTTTCCAGCAACTATATTGGGAGGCATTGTCATAGCTTTGATCGCTGCTGTATGATGCATAAAAAGAACTTCCACTAAGGTTCTTTGGGACATGATGGGGCTGTGGATATTTGGCGCTAGAGCCAGCCCTTTCCTCTCTTCAGCTTCCACAGGCTTGGTTCCCATCTCCTAGCCAAGACGTCCGTATCAGGGTGGTTAGTAACTCTCAGATCAGTAACCCCTAGCTGTCTTTCCTCTCTGTACACTTTAGGTGTTTGCATTGAGACGATTGCTAGCTGACTCCCTAGAGGACTTCTAACTTTCCATCTCCTGTCATCGGTTAGTACTCATGGAATAGGGAGTGGTGCCTTCTTTCGCCCAGCGTCACGCTTGCACCTTTTGCCCCTTCTCGTATCTGACCCTTCGCTATACTTATCTCTTAAGCTGTTCTCCCACCATGTTACTGTCCCTCCAATCTCTCACCCTGCCTTTCCACCGCCACCCTTCGATATTACTTCCTTTCCCACTCCTATTGTTACTACCTCTTCCATCTCCAACTATCCTCCTTGCTCTGTTATTCCTTTCCCTTCTTCCTCTCTCTCCTTGCTCTGCCTCTTACTGGTTCTCTAGTTATAACTTCAGTCTACACCAAATATCTACTCTCCCACTCACTGTCGCTCTTCCCGCTCTACCTCTACTTCTGTTCTTATTATGCTACTACCACTACCTCTCTACTACCAGTGTCTTCCTCTCACTGGACCTTCAGGGATATCATACCCTGCTCACCTCGCTCACTAGCATCTGGCAATACCCGCAGGGACACCCAGGGATATGCCCCTCAACTACCCACTACCACCTATCTCCTTCACTTGCTACTCCCACTGCCTACATAACTTACTTCTAGTTCTACAACAACCTCTACCACTACTACTATTTCAGTCCACGACTACTCCAACTCTCACACTCACCCTCTCTCACACAAACACTCCACAGACCCCCTCCGTAACAATAGCCTCTGCACTGCAATCGCTCTTGCCGCCACTGGTCTCTCGAACATCCTCCACTGCCTCCTGTCCTTACCCAGTTAACCCACACCTCCTTAAATACCCCACCCTCTCCCAGGATTGGTACGTACCCTGTCCAATCACTTACCTGCCTCCAAACTTTGTGACAGGGGAAGGCCATGTGAGGACTTGAAAGGGCGGGTAAGCCGTTCCCCTTTACCAACATGGATCCTGCTGGGGTCCTGGGACACTGGTACACTGAAGGCCCACAGGCCTTTTAAAAACATATATTGGCCCTGGTGGTGTAGGGGTAAAGGCCTCTATGGGGTCTTTGTTCCATTAAAAAAAAAAATCCATGGTGGCAAAGTGGTTTAAGGCCTTCATGAGGCCTGTTAAAATTCCCTGGTGGGTTAGTGCTGGTTCCCTCGGTGGGGGGGGGGGGGGAACTCCAGCAGACACTGGCCCTCATTACGGGTCCGGCGGAAACCGTGCTGGTAAAACCGGTAGGTAGCCGCCGGACCCGTGATGATTTACTGCCGCCTGACTTGCTGGAATCACCGGTGGATTACGACCCCGGCATTCCGGGAAGTCAGGCGGCGGTAAATGTTATGAAATGATATGGTATTTATAACACACCTATACACAAGTATTTCAAGGCGCGAAACCGGCCCATCCCCATTCCCATGGGAATGGGGAATCACAGAAGCACTGGCGCCGTTAATAACGGTGCCAGTGCTTCCGTGAAAGTCTGCGACCGGGTGCCATTCTGCCCACCAGGTCTGCCCTGGCGGGCGGTATGGCACCCAGCCGTAGACTTGTAGTTTGCCGGTCCAGAAACAACAGTGGCTATGAGCTTACCTGCTTAACCACACCACATGCTTGTTCCTTCTCCCACTTTGAGATGAACCCCTTAAGATCAGGGTCTTACCCCACCCCTTGCTATAGAATAAGCATGCCCTCTCGGTCTTTCCGAGCTGCCACCTCAATAGCCTCTTGTACTTCCTTCTGACTCAACTGCGACCCCTGCTGCTGGTCTAAACCAACCAACTCTTAACCTTTCTCCCCTCTAATCTCCTGCCTCCTCTCATCTTCAAATGCCGATTTAAAAAACATGCTCCAACTCCTACCACTACCTCCTTCTCCCAACACCCACACTGCCCTTCAGTTGCCCTTTCTGTGAGGGTCTGCACCCTGTGAATGAGAGGGAGGCTGTGATTGACTACTTTTCATTTAATCACTCATGTTTGATTTGTGGCTTTGGGGGTGGAACCAAACCTTCATAAGGCTGACCCACCACCCTTGATTTCACTCACCAACTGGGGAGACGACGCAGTCCCATGTTGTCCACAGCATTCCACTAGTTTGCAAATGCTATGGGGTCGGCACTCATGCTCAGGGGGACTATTGAATGGTGGTAAGCAAATGTAAAGCACTATTGAATTTGGCACAGTTGTCCTGTTTGCGTTCTTTAGTTTCCTTGCAGCACGGGCCCCAATGCGGCACGTGTTTATTAAGCAGATTCGCAGTGCGAGTGCAGTGTAGAAAAATGTGGTGTGCCTTTGATGTCTGAGTGGGCTCATAGTGTGAGTACTGTAGGAATTTTCAGGGTATAGGTTATGTTTAAGCCGGTGTTCACTATCGATGTGAAGGAGTCTGTGCCTTTAAGAGAGCAGAGGTCCAAGGTTGAAGCAATTAGTGTCTCAAGCTTTAGCTGCTCAGTGACTACACAAAGCACCTCAAATGGAATGGGGGGGGGAATACAATATTTCCCCTTTCCCTGTCTTCAAACTCACCAAGTGTGGGCCTGTGTCTCTTAAAGAGACGGTTCCCATCCCAGGGCACAAGAAAATCACACAAAGCGATTTAAGGATATTAAATTGGGATAAATAGGGGATCCGTCCCATACCACCATTGGGTCCATCATTGACTAGGTCGTGGAGGAATCCTCCTACCTTGATCAATCAACTAGTTGTCCCCAGAGAAAGGCAAGGGACTTCATCACAACACACATTGTAAGTAACAATATTTCAAAAACACCAGCATGCCATCGGTGGACTTTGCATGTGTTGTGACAATCGCCAAGTTGCCTGCACCCAGAGATCACCAGTCCTTCACAAGGGTTAAGGGGTGCCAGCCACACTGTGATGCACCCATGGAGTAAGTGTAGCCAGGATTCCTCGCAGATACCCAAATTCTCCCTTTAATATATACCAGACCTCTAAAGTTGTGGAGAGCAACAGCAAAAGATGATTGTCTATTGTTAGTGCCAAGTAAAGGTCCCAAGATGCGTTCCAGGGCCAATTTGTCAGCACAACAATCCTGCCGGTGAGTCGAGGGCTGGGAAAAAATACATACCCGCTCCTTGAGACACGCAGTGTATTGCGGACCCGAGCTCATGGGAAAAAAACAAAGGCATTATAAATAACATACAAGGAGGGCATCATGAGCAATGCAAGAGCACCAGGCAAAAATGTACTTGCACACAGAAAAACATCTCAGGATCAAAAGGCCTGCCCTGATCGGGATGTCCGATACCAAGATGGCGGACAGACTTTTTATAAGTGAGTGCCATGGAGCTCAAAACATGGGCCAATCCGATCCATCATACAAAGTTTCCACATAGAAAGGTGCACACACTAGAGGAGTAAGTTAATTCAATCATGAGTGTCTAATACTTTGTCAGCGACAAGTCTCAGCTGGACGCACCTTCTGGTGCAAGGAGCTGTGAGAAGCAGTCTATCCTTTTGATATGCAACCTTGATGCCAGACAAGAATTAACAGCTGGAAAATGATTGGTGCTATCCCTTGAGGAAAACCACGCGTAGGTCATAGAAGACTAGTGACAGGAATTTAAGGCAGAAGATCAACGGGCGCAAGACCTTTACACAAAGAATTGCAGAAATCGAGATCAGGTTCACATGCTTTCGCGAGAATTGCACTGAGAGATGCTGAAGGAGCAGAGAATGAATGGAAGCCCACTGAACAGGCCCCCCCCCCTCGAATGGTAGTCAAGGGAGTCCAGCACCAATGGCTCCAGAGTGACCAGGGCCAGCCACAGTGAGTCATGACACACTTACCCACAGTCACTGTGGGGCAATGGACCCACAAAGCACGGGACTCATTGCATCAATCTAGTAATTACAACCCCTATAAAAAGAGACACGTCTAAACTGCACACCTTTCTCTGGAGCAGCGCCATCATTCCCTCAATGCTTGGAGACAGTGATAAAATAGGGAGAAATTGACAGAGTGAACAGGCCAACTAGAGAAATGTATAATCATAGGCAGCTAAGCCAATTTGGCCATATAGTGGGACAGGCCTGATTGCAGGAGAAGCAAGCCCAAGACGCCTTCTACAAACGTGTGCTCAAAGGGAGGCATATGCCAGTCACTAATTAAGAACTGTATGTTAAGAACTGTATGAACCCCCAGCTGGGGGTGTTGCCCAGATTGATTGAGTGCTACAACCAAGACCCACTTCTTTGTGCTTAAAAACACTACCTGTAAGGACCCAGTAAGAGGTGAATTACTACATAGAGCAGAGTGCCTACCCTGAGCGTTAATGGAGGATGGCGCTACAAATAATGCCCAGATGACTACTCACTGGCCACCACTTCTGCCAGGATGAGATGCCAGGAGATGTGTGGTTCACTTAAGCAACCACAAAGATCACTAAAGTCTGTCTTGCCTCTTGACCATAGTCTTTAGTGATAGAAACCAAGGTCAAGTAGAGCACTCTAAATCTCCCTACGACTGTGAGTTACTGACAAACTTGTCCTGAGCGGATGCTCAGGACCTTTGTTTCTAAAATATGGAATGGACATAGAACAGTAGATGCACATATCTTTGTTTTCTCCCAAAGCCCTTTCAGACAGTGAAGTCCAGTATGATTCCCTTCTGAGACTCCCTCTTATTTTCCCCACTTTCCAGAGGCATTACTAACACTTTCCATTTGACTTTGGGGTCAACCAGGAGTAAATGCTTTGCCCAAGCAGGCATGCAAAGGGGAACGAAACCCTTCGTCTGATTATACAATGAAATTACTGATTTGAAAGTGCTTACACTAAACCTCAATATGGATGAATTGTTTTATGTTGATTCCTACGTCCTTTCCCTTTTTCTGTTATAGCTGAAAATAAAACCTTTGCTTGTCAACTCTGTGATATTATGTCAGAATGTTCTGTTTCTCCTTTCTTGTGCAGTCTGTGTTGTCATGTAACCTAGCAGTGGGGTTCTTCCCAACATTTCAACATCCCAGACTTCTTGGAATGGTTCACACACTCTGGGAACCTTTGCCACTTAAGAGCCCCAAGGTAGCAATTCCTGGCCGACAGGAGTCTGCTCTCTCCAGCCGAGTCTCTAAACTCCCATGTTGCCTGAGTGGAACCCCAGATGTACATAATTTCTTAACCCGTGACCTTGGGTGTTCCTCCTTCTTAGGGTCTGCAGCTGTGTGAAAAACAAGTGAGGGACTTTGATTGGCTATCTTCACTCGGAACACACGAGGATGGTTTCTCACTGTTGGGGCAGACCAACACTTTAAGTGGCTGGGCCGCCATCTTGGATTGTACTATGCTTATGGATTCGATGACCACTGCATCCTGAGGCTGTCTTCTCCACTCTTTGCCATTGACTTTCCCCAGGGTTTTTTCAAGATTCTTTGCAGGAACATCCGAGGTTGGTGAGCAGGCAGAATGAACTAACTCGCCTGTGTCCATTTCGTAATTTGGGTGCACAAGGCAAAGAAAGTAATGCAGGGTTCTCCCACCTCTCTACTGATTTAGTCAGGCTAGCCTTTTCCATATCAGGCGAAACTGCTACTTTTGCAGCATGACACTGAGCAGTCCTTGGGTTCTGCGGTCCTAAAGGGACTGTGCATTCACTCTACGTTCTTTCCTATTTCCCATGGAAACTAGTTTTGAGAAATGGGTGTCTAGCTGGTATGAAGACACTCTGCTTTGACACAATTGTTGTAGGACTAATCATTGTTTTACCTGCCTGGTCCCCTGTTCTTAGGAAATAAGGGTGCTGGAAGCAACTTAACAGCACCCTTTCTGGACCGCCATATTAAAACAATGTCGGTAGGGGCCACGGATCCCCCTGCAGGCCTGACCTGCTGAATTTTTAGGGCCCTACCGACATGGTTGTCACTGAAGCACCGGCACCACAAGCAACGGCGCCTCAGTGACACCATTTTCATGGAATCTTATAGGACTCCATGGAAATGGGGATTTACCGTTACCACCGCCGCTTGTGATATCCCAGTGGCACTGGGATATCAGGCAGTGGTAAGGGTGTTACAGGATTGATGGTAACACGCCGTCTACCGGCAGGCTTTACCAGCATCCCTGTAATGAGCCGCAAAGTCGTCGAAAACCATTGAAGCCCATATCACAAAACAGCATTGCGCGCAACGTGTGCAGGGACATTTTCCAACAGCCAAAGCCGAAAGGCGCATCATGCTGAAAAGGTGATCCAGTAGGGATCCAGCAGGGAGAGTGCGAGAGGGGTTCACTTTTCTAAATATAAGTTTACGGAATGCCTTTAACCCTTATTGTATTATCACCTGCACTCACTACATTTAGCTCACCCATTTCCTGGCCAATCAATGAAGAAAACTCCATTAAAATGTTGCCTTAGGTGCAATACCAGATACCCTTGGAAGGGCATGCGCCGAGGGTGCAATAACTGTCTCCCAAGGGATCACGACGACTCTTGATGCAAAGCTTGCAGTTTTTTTTTTAAACCTAAGACTTTGAAAGTGCGTTGTACAAAAAGGTGGACAGCCAACGCAATGCAAGCTGAACAGAAGTTGGGCGGATCTGCCACTACAGTGGAAGATTGTGAGGCTCAGGAAGTGGGCGTCGGCTTTGAGGGTGATGCTGAAGAGCAGGATTTGGAGGAAATGTTGAACGTTTACTCTTAACTTTCCCCCAGCTCAGAAGGGCCGAAATCAGGTCGTACTGTGGAGGCAAGCACTGGCGTCCATAAGGCTGTGCAAGAACCCAAGCCCAAGAATAAACCGGAGGAACACCAAATAAAACATTTGCACGACGTTTCGGTTTCAACACCGAAAATAAACCTCATGACAATGCAAGTTTGGCACCTAAATCGAGGCCGCAGACGGAACAGGGCAGGGGTGCACATAAGCACAGGACAAAACCGAAACATAAGACACTCAAACAACTTTCAAAGCCGAGTGCAGATAAAAACAGACCTCTAAGGATGTTTCGCTGTCAAAGACACACAAATGGAGTTCCACAGTCACAGAAGGCGAGGGAACATCCATTTTAACATCCATGAAGTTAAATTAAACAAACACTTTCATCTAGTATGCAGGAAAAAGGCTAGTGTCAGAACTAGAAGAAGAAGATTTACTTCTAGAACCCTGATGGTCAACCCCTCAGGAAACACCATGGTCAGAGGAACTGTCTAATTATATGATGGGAAAATCTTTATGGAATTCGGTGATGATAGCAATACAGGGAAAAGGTGGACCTGGTTTAGAATACACCCCTAAGAAGCTAACCCGGTATTTGGGTGCCCTTTCTTGCTACATTTTTCAATGGTGTCTGCGCTACGGGTAGTCCTCTGAATAGTTGGGGAGAAGCTGTTCTACTCCCTATTTTTAAGTAGGGTACCCAAAGTTACCATCACATTTCAGGCCCATTTCTCTGATTGACTCCTTGGCTAACATTTATACAAGGGTCATTTTACATTGATTGGAGGAATGGGTGGATGACTTAGGCATCCTTTCCCACGTACACGAGAGATTTCGTCCAGGGGTCTCTATGCTCAACCAGGCCATGAGGTTGGATCTTTTATTGTGCAAATATGTATGTTTAAGTTTGAAACCAGTGTATTTAGCGTTTGTTGACCTACAAATGGCCTTTGACACAGTTTCCAGAGACCTTTTGTGGGCGTCCTTCGAGAGGTTGCAAATTCCTTTGAGCTTAGGACGTGCCATTAGGTCACTGTACTCTGGAAACAGTGCTCGTATTCGTTGTGGGCTCAATGGTGAAATGAAAGAAACAGTGCTTATTGGCATTGGAGTTAGACAGGGATGTGTGCTAGCACCTCTTTTATTTTTGCTATTTATTACTGCCATTGCCTCTGATTTGCATGAAGTGGCCAAGGATGCTCCACGTTTGGGTTCTCACAAATGGAACCTAGTTCTCTTCCCAGACCATGCAGTTATTTTGGCCAAAACTCTGGTCGGCCTTCAAAATCAGCTTGATGCCTTTGGGAAATGATGTGTTGCAAAAGGCCTTCGTATCAATCAGTCAAATATGAAGACAATGGTCTGTGCCCCTTGTGGACGTTATCTTCAATTAGTAACTACATTTCATTTAAATGACCACCTACTGGAGTTGGTGGATTCTCTATAATTAGCTGGGTTTGGCCTTTTCTCACAAACTAAAATGGGCATCCAGTCTGCGAGGAGTGCCTTGAAGGATGCACATCAATGTGGCCTTATTGCAAGTATGGTCTCACGACTGAGGAGGGAGGTAATTGGGATAACACTAAAATTATACTCAAACCAAGTGGTCCCAGCAATTTCCTTGGAGCCGAGTTATGGGGATGGGCTGACTGTCAGTCTATTCACATGACAGAGAATACATTTTTCAAAAGGTTATTTGGCTTGTCTATTAATGCACCCTCTGTAGCAGCTGCCTGTAAAGTAGGGCAAGTCCAGATCCAAAATATCATTATGCTCTTGCCCGTGTTGTATTTGCTGAGGATTTGGCACTCGGAGGCTGTTGCACTGTATAGGGAAGGGCTGGGAGAGTTGCGCTTCATCACTGGAGGCAGATCCCTGCTGGGATTTACGCACGTGCAAACTTTGCTTACTACATTGGACTTGCTGACCTTTGGTCAAACCCTACAAAACTGGGTTCTGGATATAAAAGCCATGTGAAGACTTCTTTTAATCATTGGACATGGGGTAGGATGATTGACCCTTACCTTATGAGCAAGGCAGCGACTAAATATCGATCAAAAAGATTTGGGGCCTTGAGCAGTATTTGGACCTCCATTTGAATCCGAAAGAGATGAGTGTATTTTCGAAATTTAGACTTGTCATTTTGGCACTTGCGTTCTGCACTTGCAAATGGGGGGAGAATATGTCCTCTGTGTGTCCCTGTTGCCTTGCTCCAGTTAAGGACGAAATGCACGTTTTCTGTTTTTGTCCTGCCTATGCACCTTGAGAGGTCACCTTGGTTGAAGCCAAACTGATTGTGCCTAGATGTAAGATCTGCATTTGTTGCGCTCGAATCCTTGAAATGTGGCACTTTATTAGTAGAAATTAAAGCTATTGTAGCCTTTTAAATTATGCTTTTAGGACGCGGTTTTGTTTGCCCTGAAGTTTAAAGCTATTTATGATGTTCTGTATTTGTTTTAAGATTGTGTTATTCTTGTGTTCGTTTTGTGTGATCTTTTATGGTGTGATATCACTGAAATAAAGATGTTAGTACATTGGCAATGCAAACAGTTTGGGCTTTATTTTAGGCATGGGAAAGGCACTTTTTAGGCACAGCCCTAGTGGTATCAACTGACCATTGATAGGAGCAGGTGCAAAATGGGGCGAGTACCTCAGCATCTAATAGCAGTGCCTGGTAAATGCCCAATACTTATACACAAGCTAAACTGTTGGCTTTGCAATGCTCAGTGAAGGACACACAGACTGCTTATAAATCGAGTGGCTAAAGGCACACCTGGTTAAGCAATTTTTATTACACCAGCAGGGGGGAGTTACACCTCCAATTAGGTCATTAACTCTCAGAAGAGTGCTTTCAAAGAAAACACATGCCAGGCACTTTGAGTACAAAGATTGATGGCAAGGCTTGTTTAAAGCAAGCTCAAAGAGTTCCCACGACGGGGTGCTTGGGGCAGGAACTGGGTGGAATGGACATGGGGATTAGCATGACCATGGCCAGTCAATGGGTGGGCAAATAACTAAACACCACCTACAAGCTGTGTGCCCCTCCTCAAATACCATTTCTCCCTATCTGTACTCTAATGCAATAGTTCCGGCTTATAGGTTTCAGAAGTGATGCCTAAAAGCCCAAACTAACAAGAAAAGGAGAGAGAACCAGAAAAAGTAGGTGAGGTAGAGGATGAAACAAATATGAGAAAGAAAGCAAGAAATAGGGAAGGAAGGTAGAACGGGGGAAAGCTAGAAAGAGATAAAAGGGGAGGATTGGGGCAGAGTGCTGATGACTGCCCCATCACTACAGAGCCAATCACCAAAAATGACCTCCCCCCCAAAGTAATTGCCGTAAAAATAAAACTAGATGCATCGCGAAACGCTGCAGCAAACACCTACCACAACGTGTATTACTCGAGGTACAGAAAAATCAAGGTACTCTGACAAGTGTTATTGCAATGTTTGTTTTCCTAATATTGGATGCTTAAATCAATTGCAGCCCCGATTTCAAGTTTGATTGCATCTCGCAGCATGCAGAAAAAGAAGCAATTCACTTGGAAGGAAATCATGCATGACGAATGACATGGTGAACCCAAAAGAAAACATTAACGAATAACACTTCACTCGGTAGTTGCCAACTACTACAAGCAACTTTGGTTGCAAAAATGCAAAGTACGTAAAATGTTGGCCGTATGTGAGCGTGCAACTCTTCTCAACACTACTCTCCTCTGGTCTCAGTCGCAGCAGTACTGAGCAGGACCTGCTCATGAAGGAATACCAATCTATACATGGGTGCAAACCTGGACCTCTGGGTGCAGGAACACCTTTCTAGTGGATTTGCAAGGCACAAGCATGGACCTGCGTTGGCAGCAAATCTCCACAACGGAACTGAGAGGGTAGGGACTCTTCCTGACTGCTTGCTTGAGGCATCATAAAGGCATGGCCATTCAACAAACACCCTCGTCGATGCTGACAGTCGGACAGACTTCTACCTGGATCTGGAGGGGCACCAGCCGCACTTTGCACCTCTCTCCCACCAAGAAACCCTTGGGTAAATCAATGTATTTGCCCCACTCGTCGGCGAAGAGCTGCACCACAAATTTTCGGTGCATGTCGAACTGGTTGCCGTGCAGGCTGGGGAACTTCTGGGTCAACACCTCATATCCTGAGCCGTGCGGAACTAAGGAAACCCGGGCGAAGACAGAGAAACAGATGGCACAGGCACGCTGCCATTCACCTAAGCCACAGCGCTGAAAACTGCCTGCTCCGTCATGCTCATGCTTCAAGTACTCCTCAGGTTCAGAGTGACGCACAGTCACATGTACAGAAGAACAACAACGATATAAAAGAAAGGACCATAGCATTGAAGCTGAAGGTCTCCTCATAGTCCTGTTTAGCCCAATGAATAGTCTCTAAGGAAGCTCTAGAAGTGCTTAGTTATTACCATGGACCAGCGGTGATATTAACAAATTAATTAATCGCTGTGGAAAAACTGATTTTGAAAAAATGGGAGGCAACGCCCCTCTGATCTGTGTGGAAGACACTTTCCACCTGGCAAAGTAAAAGTTTCTTTGCTAACTCTTCAAAGCTAATGTCGCAGATGAAACAAATTGCTGAATCCTCATTGCAAAGGTGCGACAAAGCCTGTTGGATTGTAAATTTAATCCCATAGGGTGAAAAAGCGTCTTTGAGAAATGGACTGGATTGAAAGGATAGATGAAACAAAAAATTATCGCCTTTACTCCACCTTCTCTGTTAAGGATAAAGCCCTGGGTGAATCACCAAAGTAGGTGGAGTGTTATCCGTGTCCACTGCATCAAGGTCAATTTCTACGTTTTCGCCTATACCTGTTAAACACAGGTGAAGTCTTGTTCTTTTGTTCTCTGTCTAGGGATCCACACTTGGGTATATGTAGCTTTTGTAATTGCTCTGGAAAAGTGCAAACATTACGGCACATCTTATTAGAATGCGTGGAACTAATAGACATCCGTACAAAATATTTGGCTTGTTTCTTCGACATTAGTTGCTCGCCCATTCCAGATGCAATTTGGATTAGGATGAGTGCTGGTCATGAAACATTCCTAACCACAGAGGTCTTAAGGTTAATTCCAGTGATTTTTTAATATCTCATGTGCTTTGAATTTCATAAGCCTGTACTCATTAAACTTAGTTAAATTATTAAATTACTTGTGATAATATTAATGCTTAGTTGGCGAAAGCTATATGAATTTTAAGGACATCTTTGATATAATTTAATATGTATATTTTACTTATGTGTATTTTTATAGATTAATTTGATGGATCCACATTTTCATCATACCAAATAATGTTTTTTTTAAAAAAAAATAATGTCTCTTTCATAAACACTTGTTCAAAACTCAAAGCAATTGCTCTCCACTATATCCTTCTTGGTAAGGCAAATCTCTCTCTCACAAAACATAAGTTCATAAACCAAGGCAATTGATTTCCTCAAGATGCAAAAGCAATTATTAGCATATCACACTTGTTCTTCAAATTGAATACTTTTGCCAGGATAGCACAGCAACTACCTTTAGTGATGTAACAGTTTATGGGAATGATAATATGGTTAACAAGTTCTTTCCACCACAGCTTTTTGCCACAACCACACTTCTTCAGAATATCTTCTTCCTTCCTGGTATACTCGCCTGTCAGGACTAACTACTATTGATCCCTTTTGGTATTGAATGGTAGAAGGGACTCCTAATAAGTAGTCTCAATTCACCCCACTTACTCATGGAATCTGTGATACTGTTCTGTACCCTTGAATGCAGTGAGGCTCATGCTTAACCATTCATTCTTACTTGCTAATCAATATTGATTTAATGAACAATGTGTGTGTGTGTGCATTTACTGATTGGTTTTTAACATATCAGAGATATTATGGGCCTGATCACGGGTTGGGTGGTATCCCGGCAGTAATGTTAATTGCGTTAGTGCCACCTGGTCCGGCGCTATTAGTGCTGGATCACTGGTTGGGCGATAAGGGAAAATCCCATTCCCCATTGGGTCCATTATACCCAATGGAGCATTTTCGGCGCAATTACCGCACGCTAATATTGGCAGCAGTGATTGTGCTGAAAACAGGGTGCTAAATGGTGACAACACATCCCATTTATCCCCCAGCCCTTGATCAGGCCAGCCCATAAATGCAGCAGTATTAGCGTTACAACCGCATTTAAGAGCTACTGCCCAACTCGGGATCAGGCTCTATATCATTTTATGAGGATTAATAAAATTGTTAATCAAATGTATATTGAAACACTTATAATTTTTTTTAAGGATGATGTTAAAGGACTGCAATCATTATGTAATGTGTAACTTGATTTTATTGTTTTGGAACTGTGCTTAAGGTTATAATTTTTTATTAACCTAATGCACAATAATAATTATTAAAAAAGGATCCCTTTCCTGGTTTACTCTGCTGCCAGGATGAAAAACTCTTACAACTACAATCGGTCTTAGTGACAATATTTGTTTCAAGGTTCTCCACACAGTATCCCATATAAGGAGGATTGAACAAAGGCTGCCTGTTTTTATAGTCCCTTGACAATATGGGTAACAGGTGTCCCCAAGTTTGTATTACAAAGAAAGGGACCTGCACCCTTGTCGCCTTTGTGCTGCTGTTTTATAACCTCTTGACTGTGGGAAATGCGACTTACAGGTTTCCCCAAATTGGTATCCCAGAAAAGGGGAATTTGCGCCCTTGTCACCTTTGAACTGCTACTTTACAAGTTCAGTATTGAAAATCATTAATTTCTGCATAATGTCCTGCCCGGAGTGCCCTGGGGTCACCTTTAACTTCAGGCCAACTCATCAGTCTTTTGTGGTGTCTTTGTTTCACTTTCTGCTGCTGTGACAGAGTTTTTGCACTTAGCTTGCTCCTCTGCCAGCTCCCATGTAACATCAGCGTCCTGACCGTCTCTTCTCTAGAACACTGCCAGCACTGTTGCACCTCTGTGTCCTCCCGCTCATCGATGAAGCAATATGTTTCCCATACGGCCATACGGCTGGGTTTCTTCTCCCATTGTCATTCACGTCACCGCTTCCTGCTGTATACGCTCTGCAGACTCGCCCGCTTTCTCTTATCATGTCGGCTTCAGATGCCATTCTTCCTTTGGCTTCTGCAGCATTTCCAGGACTCCAGACTGCTTCAGGCTTGGGTTTAAATGTCCAGCTCAGGTGACTTGTTGTACAACAACTAGACTGCAAATTATGTTCAGCAGTACCTCTGATCCTCAGTAACTCTGAGTTCCTCTTCCTCATCCCAGTACCACATGCACTATGGACATTGAAGTCCATAGTGGTTTGCATAGCAGTTACATTGGTTTGTTTTACTTTACAATATGCTATTAACACTTCTGTGAGAATAGGGAAATTATGAGTTAAAGAAGTCACCACTTCCCCCTGATATGAGTCTGACCCATGTGATCCTTCCACATAATAATGCCCCCAGGGTCAGGATCGGGTAGCGGCTGCCTTACCCATGCCACATGAGAGGAGGCCCATACCAGGTTTTTAGTGATAATCTCACTAGACCCATCACACACCTTTTGGAACTGTATTCACCAAGGTGCTTGCAGCATTCTCAGCACACTTGCATTGCAAAGCAATTCCAGTGTATACCTATCTAGACGATTGGCTAATCACGGGAAAAAATGCACAGGCATGTCTTTGGCACACACAAAACACTATAGATCTTGTTACAGAGCATGGGTTTCTCAATAAACAAGAAAAAGCCCAGTGTCATAACAAGCAGGGTGATGGTTTTCCCAGGGGCAGTTTTAAACACGCAAACTGCAAAAGTCTATCCAACACCAGAAAAGGGTACAGGGTTTACAAACACTCGTCCCGCTTTTTCAAGTTGGGTCAGGTGACAACCGTCAGAAAGGTCATGAGTCTCCATGCATCTTCCTAATTCCCCATGCACATCTCAGAATCTGTATAATACACCAGTAGCTCGCTGAGCAATGGTCACACAAACAGGCTGGTGGGAAAATATTGTGGTAGTCTCGCAAAAAGTAATCTAAAGTCTTCTTTGGTGGACTTTTCACTTTTCTGTGCCCAGAAATCACAATAACAATAGACGCAGAGGAGGGGTACAGCTGTACAGGGTGGAGTGGAGGAGAGGGGCGCACAGCATTTAGCCAGTCAGCTGGTGACGTGATGGCCTAGGTGTTGAGGATGTAGAGAAGGCATCGTATCACAATATGTATGACACTGTGACAATGGGTACAGTTTGTGAAACCTTTATTGAAAATGTTGGGGCTGGAGAAACTCCTACTTTGCCCTATAACTAAGATGGGAGCAGTCTCGACCATCTAATAATAAATAACGCAGTCCTAGTGTAGTCTGTAAAATCAAAATGGTCTATGTTAACAAAGTCTAATGCCTGCTCTATCGCTTGTACAAAAAAGTGTAAAAAGGATAAATGTATGCAAAAGGAAAAATCAGTGTTCAAATGATAATTTGGTCGAAACAGCTCTCCTCCCCACGTTAGGCCTCACAGAGTAAGGCGGACCCTGTAGACAGGATGACGCACTCTGGCTCGGCTTCAAACACAATACACAGTTGAAAATCGTGGATCGAGGTTCGCCTGGCCTTCCACATTGAAGTCTCTTTCTCTGACTTTAAAAATAAGGTTTCAACAAAAACGTTTGCAAAGATTTCAGGCTCACATCTTTCACCACACAGTTCTCGTAGGTCCCCCTCTGTCGTGCTCAGACCTCTCACGATATAGTTCAACATAAACGTGCAAGGGGCTCCCTTCCCCAAGCTTATTTCACTTCGGGTCTCCCTTTTTCGGGTTTGGACCATTCACGATAAAGTTCAACACAAGCTTGCAAGGGGCTCCCTTCCCCAAGCATATTTCACTTCGGGTCTCCCTCTGTCGGGCTTGGACCATTCACTATAAAGTTCAACACAAACTTGCAAGGGAGCTCCATTCCCCAAGCTTATTTCACTTCAGGTTTCCCTCTGTCGGGCTCGGACCACTTTTGGATGTCGAAGACTTTCGGATGTTTGTGGCATTCTTTACAGACCATCACAGGACCACTTTGACTCAAAGTTCATGGCTTAACTTTTACTCTTCCCTTCTCTAGGAACCAAGCTTCGTTATTTCACTTTTGCTGTTCATTCGCTTTCTCGCTTTAAACAAAATACCGTTCACAGAGACTTTCGAGTGGGGTACTTCCGTTCACCGGACCACTCCGATACTTATTGTCACTGATTTCACACCTGTCCTTTACATCAAAGTTCACTCACAGGTCTGCCTTTGTTCGCATCTCATCCACACGCGTGCATCCTTCCCTTGTGATAGAACTTTAACACACACCAGTCTCTCAGGTTGCTTACCAACTCACCGGCTTTGTGCGTATTTTTCGGGGTTTTGCGAAAGGCACAAGTCCAGATACTTTCTATCCCATGAGAAACATAACCATCATCTGCAGGGACTACCTGCTAAGGGTCATAGGAAGCAAGAACGTTTGGTTCAGAGGAAGCGCTGCTTGAAATTGGAGGACCACAGGCACCCATTTTACTTTGCTTATTATGTTGGTTGGCAGGCTGAGTGGTGCCTCAAATCTCACTCCAACATGCTCAAGTGCTATGCTCAATGGCCTGCTAGGAAATGTGCCCTTCGAGAGCAGAGAATGCCTGCTTGTTTCACCTAGAGCGCTACCCTGCTGTCTCCCTCAAACCCCAAACTCTCTCACAGTCCAAATGAAATTCCCCCCTGGGCCGCCACCTTCAACAGCCACAACTCACCAAAACCTTCTGTTTCAGAGTGAAGCTGCCACCTTGCAGGGCGTGCTTCATGATAAAAACAGTTCAACTATAAATGACCAGCAAGGCAGAAAAGTGCTGCACACCAAACTTCTTACGCACCCCCTACCCTGGCCACCTGCCATGGGCTATTCCCCGACTCCCTCAAACTCAGTAAAAAACCTTGGATGCACGCTAGACTCTGACCTAACCCTCTCGCTCCAAGTCAACAACGTTTCTAAGTCCTGCCACTACCACCTCAAAACTCTTAGGCACATTTTTCCATACCTCACCTTTCCCAACAGCCTCTCTGCAGTCCAATCAATTGTTATGTCAAGACTGGACTATGCTAACCCCCTCTACCTCGGAGTCCATGCGTACTACCTGACTAAACTACAAATAGCACAAAATGCCATGGCCAAACTGCTACTAGCACTTGGCCAAGAGACCACATCTCCCCAGCTCTCAAAACTCTGCACTGGCTTCCAGTTGCCCGAAGGGTGACCTTCAAAACTTTATGCATCTCTCACTGGGCAATGGATAAAATCGGACCTCAATATCTTCAGGACAAACTAAAACCCTACCATCCACCACGCACTCTTAAGTTCAAGCTCTGGCGGCCTTCTAGTGATACCAAAAACCAACTCAGTCAGGTTAGGTGGATCATCATTCTGAGCCCTGGCCCCCACTCTGTGGAACTCACTTCCACCCCACATCTGACTCACCGAGGGCCTCATGTCCTTCTGCAAATTACTGAAAACGTGGATCTTCCCCTAAAATTGACTCTTAACTCAAACAGTGTAACAGCAACAAAGACAGTAGCCCAAAGTGGCTATACCAAAAAAATAACAATCCAGCATCGAGATCCGAGCAAGAAAAATCAAAAACAAAAACTGCTAATGTAAATTAAAATGGATAAACTGAATAGAACAAGTGAAGCGGATGAAAAGATTGAAGAGGATGAAAGGAATGAAGCGGATGAAAGGAATGAAGTAGATACAGTGAGGGAAATGGATGCTGCAGGACGAAAATGGATGAAATGGATACAGCGGATGAAGCAGATGGGACAGATAAAGTGGATGGGACGGATAAAGTGGATGGGACGGATGAAGTGGTCGGGACGGATGAAGTGCTCGGGACGGATGAAGTGGACAGAATGGATGAAGTGGACGGAACGGATGAGGATCAGATAGAATGGCTAGATCAGATGGAGCGGATGGATCAAATGGAGCGCAAAGAGCGGATAGAACACATGGAGCGGATAGAACACATGGAGTGGATGGAACGGATAGAGTGGATGGAACGGATAGACTAGATGGACGGATAGAGTGGAGGAACGGATAGAGTGGATGGAACGGTTAGAGTGGATGGAACGAACAGAGTGGATGCAAGGGAGGATGTCGAACGGTTGGAGTGGATGGAATGGATGAAGTGCATGGATCTGATGGAGTGCTTAGAACAGATAGAACGGAGGGAGTACATAGAACAGACAGAGTGGATGGAACGGATGGAGTGCGTGGTACGGATGGAGTGCGTGGTACGGATGGAGTGCGTGGCACAGATAGAGTACTTGGAATGGTCGAATGTATGGAATGGATGCAAAGGATAGAGTGCATGTAGCGGATAGGGTGCGTGGGACGGATGGAGTGCATGGAACGGATACAGTGCGTGGAATGGATGGAAAAGATAGAGTGCATGTAGCAGATAGGGTGCGTGGGACGGATGGAGTGGACGGATCGAAAGGAATGGACGGATCGAAAGGAATGGTTGGATCGGACTGAGTGGATAGACCAAATGGACAGCATGGAGCCGATGGAATGCATAGAGTGGATGGAACAGACGGAGTGGATGGATAGAATAAATGGTTCAGATGTGTGCCCAATCTCATACACCACCACTCATCTAGGAAACAGTGATACTATGACACATTTGGTATAGCTGTTCTCATACTAACACCCGCCACATACTCCTCATCATCCTAATTAAACACAGCTGGCTCAGCACACCCGCTAGCCTATGCGTCTCCTCAGGCCGAGCACAGCCACAAATCAGTCTGGGTTTCAACCAACCAGAATGAACACATATTCCTGATCTCCCAACCACCACACCTACTGCTAAGAAGCAGCTATCATGCAAGTGCCACGCCAGCTGCACACATATCCGGTGCACCCACGCACCTTATGTCTCTCTCTACTGATTTGAACTTCGGTTCCTGAGGGCGTTCAACCTACCAGCACCTTTAGATCATACCAATTATACATAAGGCGGTATATATAAATGCAAAGTAACATAACATAACATTTCTAATTCACGAGTCAAGGTTAGTACCACAGGCTTGGCCTCACCTCCGTTCACCCGGGAGGGTTGCTGGCATCCTTGAAACACACTGCAGTCTTCACTTGTGCGATCTGTGTCTTTTGCGGCATGTCGAGGCAACGACCTACAGTAGGGAACTCTTGGGATTTTCTATACGCAGCTCTAGTCCCTTGGTCCATCGCTCTGCTCCAGCAGGTTTGCCTTCGTCCCGGAAGTTCTGCTCATACTCGTGTTCCACCTTGCTCAGAGTGTGTCTTTAGGTGTTGCTTTTTATCCGTGTGAGGAGAGCTAATTGGTATCAGGTGTATGCACTTGAAGTCAAGTGTCTGACTTTGCCTGACACGATTAATGGGACATGTCCAGTACGATGTAGGAAAGTTAGTCTTGTTACTCTGTCACCTTCTTCCTCGGCCCAGTGTTTGTGTAAAAAGGGTGGGGCGGGGGGTTCGGATCCCATCGTATCCTAAAAGATATGATGGAGAGATGAACAAAAAAGGGGGGAATACCGCATCTCATCATCGGCTGCCTCACCCCCACCCCCCTCATCCAAGTGATCCACCCGCACTGGTCCGCCCGCAGGAACTCGATCCAAAAGCGATGGCCCTGTCCTGGCCACCTGGATGACAAGTCCCTGAGGACTAGTGGCTGAGACACCCTTTGGTTTCTCACAAGGAGGGGAGACTCCTTGAAGAGGTGGGTCTTGAGTTCTTTTTTGAATTGTAGGACGTGGGGGCGAGTCTGATGCTGACAGGGAGGAGGTTCCATAGCCTTGGGGTATAGAAAGACCAGGCTTTTTTTCAGGTCCTTTCCCTTTTGCAGCGGCAGATTTCAAGTCTGCACATGCCCTGGCTTCTGGTGGTGCGCTGTCTGCCAGAGACGCTGAGTTTCTTCACGAGGTAGCTAGGTGACTTGAGGGCGATTGCTTTATAGATGATGCAGCACGACTTGAAGGTTATTCGTGCGTGCAGTGGGAGCCAGTGAAGGTCGATGAGGGCCATGGTGATGTGGTCCTATCTGCATAGACCCTTGATGAGGTGTGCGTCCGCATGTAGGATGCTTCTCAGGGCCACAAGTGAAGACGACCGGAGGCCTTTGAGGAGGGCATTGCTCCCATCCAAGTGGAACAGGACCAGTGCTTGAGCAGTGGATCTAAAGCTGTCTGGCGTGAGGAAGGGCTCGACTTTCCACAGGAAGGAGAGCTGATTTTTTCAAAAGTATTTTATTGGTGTTTTTTGCAGACGTAAACAAACGCGGTACAAGACCACCTTTTACAGACACATATTTATACATTCATTGTAATACTCTGATAATAACTAAACAAAACAAAAACAATATGTCTTCCCTTGACAGGTACAGTGAATAACTTATGTTTCCTTAACACAGTGCAAATTGTCCATGGTACATCAGGAAGCATATATAGGTCCTGCTGCAGGGGCGGCACCATTGTCATTTCAATTAAATCGTGCAGTAGGTAGCAGAACAATACAATGCAAACATTCACAGGGTTTATCATCCGAGGGGTGTAACATGTCTCAGACCAGTGACTTCCAGGCTTCGTAAGTGGCATTGGCATTTTCCACCAAGCTAGTAATCACTCCCATCCACACCCTTGTTTCCAATTCTGCCCAGTGCTCATAATCCTTGTGCCAGCCCGGATATTGGGGGCCCCTGGCTGACTTCCACGCCATCACAATCCATCGTTTGGCCAGTATGCATGCCATGTCCATGAATTTCATAACGTGGTTATATTTGCTAACTCGGGGGTATGCCCCCAACAGACACTCTTTCGGCTTCCAGGCATATCATGTTATTTCCGCACTTCTGCAGGCCTGTTCTATTTTTCGCCCAGAATCCCTGTACGTGCATACATCCACAGGACATATGTATGAAATACGCGTTCTCATTTCCACACCAAGGACATGTTGGTCATGCGCAATTATTGAATTTAGTTACCTTGTTTGGCATCATATAGGTGCAGTAAAAGACATTTAGCTGAATCAGTCTAAAACGGAGGTTCCGAGACACTTCCCGGGGGTAAAACAGTATATGTTCTCACTCCTTGTCGTTAATGCTTTCTCCCAGGTCCCCTTCCCATCGTTCTTTCAGTACCACGCTCTTAGGGTTAGGTCTGTCTGACAGCTGGCCGTATATTCTGGATACTGATCTCCAGCCATCACCCAGATTGTGCATCAGGATCAGCAGGGGGCTTGGGGCTGGTTCCTCCGGCCAGTCCTCCTTTTTTCCTTTTGCAACACTTCTCACCCTCTGGTACCACAAAAACTGTCCTTTGGGCAGTCCCTCCTGCTCTAGCAGTGACCCAAACTCCCTAAACACACATTTCACATACAGATCTCCCCAAGTATAGACACCCCAGCCTTCCCAGTGTCTGATCCTAGCCAAGTCCCGTCTATCTCTGCATACATCTGCCGGTATTGGGGTCTCAGGTGAATGTGGCCGCTCCAGTTTCAACAACTTCAGAGTCCGGCACCAGATTTGTTGTCCTAGTGTGACTACCATGGGCACACAGCCCAAGCAGCTCAGTGGTAGCCACAAGACCTCTTTAAGGTGTGCCAGGGCAACCAATCGTTGCAGCAGTGTCAATTCGGAGGTGGTCTCATCTGAGAACTACGGGGCTAAGTTGTGCCGCCAGGTAATACGTCTCCAGGTCCGGCAGCTGCATACCTCCCTCTCTGTGGGACAGGCATAGTGTTGCCAGGAAGGAGAGCTGATACCATTGTATGCCACTGAATGTATCTATGCCACACTGCAAAGTACAAAACAACAAAGTCGTAATTGGACACTAGTCTATATGATACAACATCCAGGTTCTCGTGAGCCTGGCATGGCAAAGAAGGTAAAACAAGAATTTGAGGAGATTGAAAAGACCATGGGCATTAAAATGTGGAAAAAAGGGCGACCATTGAAAGGGTAGAAGCCACATTGGGTCTCAGAGCGCTATCCAAGCCTTTGGTCAGTTATGAGCTCATAAACCTTCTGGATTAAAGAGTTGTGGGGATGTGGTCCCGAGTCATATGACCGTGGACAAATGGGGGCACTTTTGTATGTAATATAATTGCAATTATTCAGTGTTTAACCAGTTTAATAGTTCAAATTATTCTCTTGATGCTTGAGTGTAGTTATCACTATAACTTTAATTTTAAAAAAAAGAAAAGCATATGTATTTATATCATGTAATTTCAATTAATACCATACAATTCAATTCACATATAATTTTCACAACATTGATCTTGCGTCATGACAATATAATAATTATCCTTTTTACAGGAATTATTTGAAACAGTTTGGATTCATCCAGATATCTTGATAAGTGTCTTTACTAAATAATACTCAGCATTGTCCTGTGAGTTGTCTCCTATCAAAAAACTACACGTTTCGGGCATACATTTGCCCTTCCTCAGATTTAGATATCAAGACTTCAGATGATTCTTCTAAAAACAATATAATAAAGAAGAGTTTCTTTCGATTTTAAACTAATTAGGGTTCATGAGATTCAAAGTAATTGTATTAGTTTATATCGTAATTTTAGATCAAATAAGCACTGGGCACTAACCTTTTGATTAGTATGGCGCCGGGCGTTTTAGTCAGGGGAAGTCTCATAACTGTTAGGAAAATTACCTTATATTAGAGTGACGTATTGTTAAAAGGGGATGAGTCTTCAGAGGGACTATAGCGCTTTATAAGGTGCTGGGTCCCCCTGTAAGACCCAGATTATTCCTCTTTCAATTACATTCTTCAAATACTTTCAGATATTCACTCACCTATTTGCTTTCCTGGTGTACGTGAATTTGTGGTTTGCAAGAATTGTTTCTTTCAACTATGCTTTGTTTTCTCACTGTAAATAAAACAATGTCCATGGTACTTATTAGTCCCTATTGTTAGCTTAATGATTTTAACAATATATTTATTGTGACAGGTTCTCATTCAAAGCTCACAACGTATCTCTAAAGCGGCAGCGTGTTTCTCATTTCTAAATGTACTCTGCAATGTGCTTGCGGAGATGCCGGCTCCCGCAGCAATATGCTTGTACTGATGAGGTCTTCGTAGGATTCCCGATCTATCAAGTTCACGTTTGCTAAGTTAAAGAGGGGCACGCTCTCATTAATGCTGCCATTTACAATAGATCATATCTGGATAATAGAAGGTACTTCTTTTTATATACCTACGGTTCGCAAAAACCTTCGCGCTCCGTCTCATGTAGTCAGCGGCAGCTTCTCTCGGTCGAAGCATCGGGAGGTTGCTTAGCGACCAAGTTGCTTGCACATTATTAAAGCTTGCTCTCAGTTTACCTAAGTGTGTCTATCATTGGACGCCATCTTGGGTGTGTTACGCGTTTTGCAATGCGGTCAGCACCATCATGATTTCTATGTATTGGAAAGATCCCAAATCAATGACCTGAAAATTATCGTGCTAGAGGAACATCCTGTGATGTTTACTTGGAGGCTTAATTTAACCCAGGGGTGCTACAGTCTCAATTTGAGATCCGTATATAATGTTTTATTTCAATTACTTGATCCTTTCATGCTACTTTCGTTGAATCCCTCTAGAGGTTGATTTATCACTGAGCCTTCTTATGGAGGAAACAAATCCTGATTCTAGGAGATCAATCAAGCATTTTCTTTGTTCTAATTAAAACTTCTCCTTTCATATATCAGACACATCAATAGATGGATAACCCATATATGGATATATGGTAAAGTACATAGTATGACAAATTCTCTTAAATATTTACTGCGTTACATGTCCATCAAGCTAGTACTCGAACAAGGTTTTTTGAACAGATGGGATGACAACATAGTATTTCAGACAAAGATGGTAACAGTTCACAGATAACAGTTCAAGTCTCAATCAATATTCATTCTATGAGGATGCATGGTGTCTAATTTATCAATCCAATAAATTTCTCTTTCTAAGAGTAACCTGGTCAAGTTACCTCCTCTTCTTGGTAATGAGACATGTTCCAGAATGAAATTTAATTTGAGCAACCATATGTTTTTGTTCACTAAAATGTTGTGCTAGTGGAGATCTTAGTGATAAGTTTCTAATGTTTGACTTATGTTTTCCCCATCTCACTTTGAATTTCCTTCCTGTGAGTCCTATGTAATATAACCCATATGGGCATTTTATCCCACATATTACGTTCCTGTTGTCACAAGTTGATGTGTGCATCAATGGAATTTTGTGTCCCTTGTCTGGGTGATAGATGTAATTGTCCTTGATTACATTATTGCAACAATTGCATTTGTTGCATGGGATTGTTCCCCCAAAGGTTTTCTTTTCAGATTTTTTGTAACTGAAACCTGATTTAATCAGATGGTCTTGGAGGGATTTGCTTTTGCTATAAGCAAAGAATGGTGAGGTTGGGAACAAACTCACTAGGGTAGGATCCAGTGCCAACATTTCCCAATTTGTCTTAACTATTTTTTTCACTCTGTTGCTCTGTTGAGAGTAGGTTGTTATATATACCAAGTCGTTCTTGCTGCTTTTTTCTTTTTCTTTCATGACCTCAATTCTCGGTATGTTTCTTACTGTGGTCGCATGTTGTAACACTGAGTTTTTGTCGTATCCTCTCTTAAGGAATTTGTTGCTGAGCTTTTTGGCTTTTGTCTCATATTTGGCCTCCTCTGATATTATTCTCCTGTATCTCAGGAATTGGCTAAGGGGGATTAAAGCCCTAAGAGAGTAACGTTATTGCCATTTAATGAGGTTACAAATGTCTTCATTCTTGCCCTCTTCCTGGTTCCAAATCCATGGTCAACTAGGAGCTAAGAAGTATAAACCGGAACTGGGTGACCACATGTTCCTTTTGCAGCACCCCTCACTGGCAAGTGTGGTGGGTCAGGCAGCCATGGCTTCACTGATGTCAGCTTCGTCCTGTTAGGCTCTTCCCCATATGGGGACAGGAAGAAAATGGATGCACTTGCAAATAAAGTCTTTGCTTCAGGGAGCTTGCCTCTAAAAACTGTGAATGCCTTGCGCCCTGGCAAAATATTTTCATATACTGTGGGTTGTTATTTCAGAGGCCTTCGGCAGACTTGCCCAAGGGCGAGGTCAGGGACAGGTTTTTGGATTTTTTAGCTGACGGGAAGGAGACAGCATGCAGGCGCTGCAGGGCTGGCTTAGATGAAGCAAATTGTGTCAGCTGATCCATGGGAAGTTTTCTTGCTTAAAAATGTCAGGTTTTGCTGCCAACTTGCCATCTAAACTGCTTGATATGCCATTTTAGGTAGCTCATTTATTTTGACTCTTAAGATATTCATCAACTTTGGTCCTTGTTCCTAAAGTCACGGGTAAGCTGCTCAGTTTGGCGGCCCAGCAGCCTTCTTTTGCCGGCCCTTTTGCATTTGTTGCCAGAGGTCAAGGCTTTCAGCATAGCATTTTAGTTCAGTAGCACACAGAAATATCCTTGCTCCATTGGTCAAGCTTGATCAGAGTAGGTATGTCTGCCTCGGCAAGGGGAGAGATGCCCCCAAAGGCCAATCTGCAACAGTTTGCACTTTTGGCGCAATTGCTTCCCAGCCTCTTTGAGGTTGTCTCTCTCCATTCTGGTCCTGTATGGGGTTGATTATCTTCCATTGCCAAGGATTGGCAGGCAGTCACTTCTGATGCTTGGGTGCTTAAGTTGGTTTGGATGGATATTTCCTCCCTTTTCTAAAGAAACCTTGGCACCACCCCCTTTGCTTCCCTTCTGGGCCTTGAAGCCGGCGTGCTTGGAGGAACTGGTGCTTCCTCTGGCCAAGTGGGCCATGCAAGTTGTGCTAGGCTTGAGAGAATGGTCTAGATGGTGCTTCTGGCATTTCATGGACCTGAACATTTTAGTAGGATTATGCCCCATCCTAGAACTCAGGGGCTTGATCAAGTTCCTGAGGAAGGACAAGTTCAGGATGGTGACTCTGAAAGAGATCCACCAGGCTCTGCAGAGCCAATACTGGTTGGTGTCTCTAGACCTCAGGATGTTTATTTCCATGTGCCGATCCACCCAAAGTATAGGAAGTTCCTGAGGTTTGTAATAGGCAGCACCCATTATCAGTTTGAGGTGCTTCACTTCAATGTGACCTTCGTACCCAGGGTCTTCACCAAGCTAATGGCAGTAGTGGTTACTCATGTCTTGAGGCACAGGATTCCCTTCTTCCCCTACCTGAACAACTGGCTCCTTCGTGGCCAATCACTGAAGCATATTTTGAAACACCTCAAGGAGTCAGTCTGCTGCTGCACAGCTGGGGCTTCTCCCTGAACAGGCCTTGCAAATTCCCCTTGCCCTCTTGCATCGTTGAGGGTTTTTGATGAGGGGCGAGTGTCAGTTTCAATGTACACAACCACCCTGGCGAGCTACTGCTCTGCGGCGATGCTTGTTTGCAATTTGAGTTCATTTGTTGTGCTGTCCTCTGTGCCCACTAGATGGAAGCAGCGTGCACAGTATTTTACATAGAAGGATCTTGCTACGACTTCATGGAGGGCTGACTGCCCTATTGTTTACAGGTTGTTCAGTGGCGAGGTGGTTGGGGTAGGGTTGGTCTCCGGAGCTGCTGGCGTTCACTGTGCTCAGAGAACTGAGGGGTCTAATTGCCTGCTTGGAGTCCCTATCCATAGCAAAACTCAATGGGCCTCATCATGAATTGGGCGGTAGCCCTTAAATGCTGCGGTAACGCTACTACTCCTGTATTTAAGGGTCCGCCCAAACATGAGTTGGCAGCATTTACCCCCAGTAGAAAGCTGGGGGTAAATGCACTGCAGAAATGCCTAATAGCGCCGGATGGGTGGGCGATAACGCAAATACAGTTGGGCAGTATCCCAGTCAGGATACCAGCCTACTCGTGATGAGGCTGAATATCTTTTCATTTCAGTCGACAACAGGCTCATTTATATTCTTGATAGCAAGATACATTTTAGGAGGCTCATAGCAAGGACACGATGGCCATTGGGTAAATGTGGCTTAAACCCTGACGCCCCTCCTCCTCCCACGAAACGTTGGTTTATGTAGACTTGACCTCACTCACCTACGGAGCTGTCAGGACAAGACTGATAGTAACCCGAGCCTGGCACCTTGCTGGCAAACACTTTTGTAAAACATTTCACTGTTTGACAGCATCTGGGCTTTTCGTATGCCGAGGCAATTGAAATCGTGATGGGATGTTCGCACTTGAATGTTAAGTGAATGCTTGGAAGGGGAAGGGGAAAGGGGAAAGGAGGCAAATCATCTTTACAGTAGTCCTTAAATGTCTAGTTTGAGACATGAAGTGGCGAGTTATGGAAGCGTTTAGCATTGGAGCCTCAGCTGAAGAGTCTCACTAGAATGTTTAAAGCAGTTGTGGGCCCTAAACACTTTGGTCAGGAATGCCCACAGAAAGCAAGTGACTCTCAAAGCTACTTTTTTAAAGTTGAGTTTATATTCATGAGTTCTTAGTTGAAGATGAAAACAAAAGTGGATTTACATTCCGGGACCTGTAGTCGTCCATTCAGGTTGTGACAAATGGAGCTTCAAAGGTGATTTTATTTTGCTTAACACGTTTATATTAGGCTTTACATATTGCGATGTTTCTTTTTGTACTTTACAAGTAAACTCTATAAGACCGTATTATTGCAATATTGCCATATTGCCAAACAAACATTTGTACGAAGTATAGCTTGGAAGATGTGTGGTAAGGTGCCTAAATTGCAGGGTGTAAAAACTGGAGGTGGGGTTCTCTGTACTCCTGCCCTCTATATGGCAGAGTAGAAGCACAGAGCACCCCAGCCAAGATTCTGTATTCGGTGGCTATGGGCGAGCAATCAAGGCTTAAGCTCTCAGGAGGTGATGCAGGCTGGTTCTTAAGTACAGTGTAGTCCCCAAGCACCCAAAAAGGAATGTCCACACACTATGTTAGTGATAGCACAGTTCTTTATATAATTAAGGATCAAGTTATGTACACAATCACAATACCACACTTTGTGCTCAAGTTAATCTAAAATGATAAATATATACAGTTTCTATGTGGTACCACAATTACTTCTTAGATCCCATTAAAATGCATTAACTGTACTCAGTTCAAATGTCATACAAATTAGTTAATAATGTGAACCAACAATAGACATAGGAGGAAAGCCGTGCTGGCGAGAGCATCCTTGAATTGAACGATTTCCATCAGTGAGAGGCCCCCTGAGATACTGTTTGGTCTCTTATTCACTCTGCTGGGTTGTTAGGAAAGATTTCCATTATATTTGTAATTTTCCCACCAGTTGTGTAACCCCCCAACTTTTTGCTGCTGTTTAAAACACCTTAGTCTGACTTTGCCAGGGGAGCACAGCCTTCTGCTGCACTCCTGGGCTTTCGCTCACTTTTTATGGGGAAACTGACATGCCCTTAAGACAGTCAGTACTGGGAGACTTTGTTTCCCTTAGTCCTTTTCCAATGTTGCAACTTTTCTGCAACATGTCACAAGTGCACAATGTACCTTACAGTACAGTGCACTTGGGTCTCATAGTCATTTCCAAAGACCCTAGATACTCCCGTAGGACTTTTTAGGAGATGTGCGATGTGTTATGGACAGGGCTGGTGGCGCTTATCTTTTCATGTAATTTTAACCCTTTCCTGCCATTTAAACTGCGATTACCGCGTTTGGCATGAATAGGTTGCCTGGCTCCAAAATGGAGATGCCACAAGGTTCTTCTTCTTCCTGTCCTTTGGCCATCTTGCCCCTTTGCCTTCCCCAGGTCGAGCCGACCCGGGTCAGTCCTTATTTGGTCATGCAGTTTCCCATTAAACGCCAATCTTTCACAGGCTTCTGCATGCCTTGTGTGTGTGCCTCCAGGATGTGGCCTCGGGTGTCTGTCCCCAATACACATCCTGGGTGCCAGAGAGTCTAGAGTGCTGTGAATGCCTGGGTCCACCGTGGTCCATGATTGGTCCACGTATGGAGTGTGTGTTTGTGAGCAGATCTCCCATTGGTTCCTCTTCGTTTTGGCGCAAAGGAGACTCTGGATAAAAGGAGGCCCTAAACACCCATAACATGTCGATCTCTGGAGTTCTCACTGAACTAAGGATAGGAGCCAAGTATCCTGAAGCTAAGAAGCCAAGTCGAGGAACCACTGGTGAATGGCTGGAAGGTTTGGCACCCTGAGCCCACTGTCGTCCCGTGGTACCCCTCTGCATCTGGTCATCCTAGAAGGTCTGCGAAGACGCTTTGTTATGCTCACCTGATATCCCCAGGGGCGTGTGGAAGGCTCTGAGATCTGGAACCCTGGATGCGTAGTTGCCCAGTGCTGAAAATTTAATCTGCAATTACAGAAGGGAGAATTTGTGATAACTGTCTCTAATGGGTGAATCTCCCACCTCCCTCTGACCGATTCCCTTCCCACTGGGCTCTTTTCTCACCTTAGTTATTTGTAGGGTGAGCTATCCGTCCTGCGTTTCTTGTGCAGGGGCGCTTGACGTTTGTTGGCAAGCTGCCCGAGTTGCTTCACTGGTGCAATATGCCTTCTTTGGGCCCAGGCCTGCTGTGACCCTGAATCTGCCGGTAGGCAGGTAGGTTTGTTAATTGTAAGTCTTTGTTCAGTTTATGGTGGGAATTTGTTAATGTCTTTATCTCCTTCTTTTCAGGTGCGAAGGTCTTGATGCTGGCGTGCTGGATGGAGAGGCACATTTTCTAGGTAAGAGAAAGCACAAAGCGTAGCGCCTTTATTGTCTTTTAAAGCTAACCTGTGTTTTCTTCTTCTTCTCCTCACAAACCGCTGTGGTGCTGCGAGTGGATGAGAGCGCGATGAAAAACAGGCCCCCGGAATCCGTTAGGGTAAGAACAGCGCTGTGCGGTTGTTTAATATTGAAAGCGAACCTGAATATGTGTCTTTTCCTTTGCAGATGTTGTAAGACATTTGGAATTCGATTTGTTTTGGAAGCACGTGTTCTAATATTGTTTTTCCCTTTCTCGTTATTGCGGGTCTCAATGTTCCAACAGCAGCTGTGGTAGCGGTTCGCTGGAAGTCCTTAAGGTAGTACTCACAGGTGAGTGATGTTTCTTCTTCTGTAGGTTTCCACAGATTGCAGCCCAGTTGAGATGCTGAGTGCTGGGTGGTGTTTTCTCATGTAAGACAGAATAATCTTGTCCTTGTTCTTGCAGGATTACAGGAAGATACTGAAAACCAGGAGCTGGACACGGTGAGGGTCACGCTGCGGGTTGCAGAATAACACAAAGCGTGTTCTGCAGTAAGGGTGTGGTTTATATAGCCCAGGTAAAGTAGTCCCAGGGAAAGTAGTTCCAGGCCTGCCACACACAAAACACTAGACCGCATGGCTTGGTTCTTAGAACTAGACTGTGTGGGTGCTTCCATGTTGGATTTAAAGGCCCATGTACATAAATGGGACCTAGTTTGAACAGCCCCTCCTTCCTACATATGAGCCTGGTGCCAAAGGTGCCAGGACTGGCTCCAGAAGGCGCAGGACTGGCTCCAGGAGCCCTTTTGCAGTGGTTTTAAGGCACTCCGGGTTCTGGTGGGAGCCTGCTTGTGGCACAACTTGTGCCCCCTCACAGTGGTCATGACACGCTTCGACCCATTAGAAAAGTGGGACCAACTATTCTCGGCACCTTCAACAAAACCTGTAAGTAAGCCTTCTCGTAAATGTGTCTGGGCCAACCAGTGAGCTGACCAGCTTACACAGGACCTTTGCTCTGTCTCTGCCACCTGCAAATATCTTTGCAGGTGCGCTGCATTTGTGACTCTCTTGCCCTTGAAGCCTGCTGCAGTGAAACTGGCCTGATCCATCCATCAGGAGCAGAGAAATCACCACTGTCCCGTTTGGGAATCATTGCTGTATCTCCGGAACTGAAAGCCGCAGAGATGTCCTTTTTGTTGCATTTGAACCTGCAACTGCAGTTGACTCGACTGGCGAAGTTTGGTCCGGAGTGCTCCTGGGGCCGGTGAGTAACCCTAACCGGTGGCCCCTAGCGCCTCCATCCATTTTTATGCACGAGTGGCCTCTGGGGGTCCCTCTCCTTTCCACTGCGAGTGTGAACTAGCACACTATTCCCGAACCTTAGAATCACCTCTGCCTTCAAGTGGAGGCCCCCATGAATAGTGGGAATCTGTTCTTCATTGCCTCACCCAACTTCCTGAGCTGCTAGAGACCCCTAAGAGACCCCGTTTTGCCCATTGGGGCAACCATGTACTATTGAGCATAAGGCTCCTCTCTTCTTAGGCCTTGGACTGCCTCTTAGTTAGGTGTGTGTTTGATGTTGAAGGGGACTAAAGGCTATCTGCACTGCCTATTTTCCTTTCATGATCTCTGCTTCCAAAAGGTCAGGGTTTTCCCAACTCCCTTGGAAGCAGATCCATAACCCAGGTTCCGAGGGCCAACCAGTCCCAATTGGGACCTTTTGGACCCAGTCCTGGCGCCAGTGGCACCAGGCTCATAAATGTGCCCAGTCCCAGCGCTGGAAGCGCCGGGCTCATAATGCTTGGGTGGACTTACCTGCAGCAGACCATGCTGCTTACTTGCCTGCCAGCTGAGCCTCTGATCCTCTTCTGTTTGGAACTACTTTTCCTGTTGGGTGGGGCAGGAGCCACTCCCTAGATTCAGAACACTGGAACTCTTCTGGAAAGCAGGAACTCTTTTCTTACCTAGGCGTGGCTGTGGAAGGAGACACCTAAGCACTACAGGAGGCTATTTAAACCACACCCGGTGGATGAATCTTGCTTTGCGTTATTCTGCATCCTCTGCAGCAGAACGCTCATCGTGTCTTCTGCATCGGATCCTGGGCCTAAGGAAAAAGGCTTACCATCCTGAATCCAGTCTTCAGCAACACCTATAAAGACAAGAAAGAACAGGTTAGCATTCCGGCATCTGAAAGACAAAGGCTTACCTACTCTTCGTGCGCTCCGGAGGTCTTCACACTGCATTCCGGCATCTGAAAGACAAAAGCTTACCGACTCTTCGCACGCTCCGGAGGCCTTCGGCGCTGCATCCTGCATCTGAAAGACAAAACAAGGTGCGTTTAAAGACATTGGGGAACTTTAATACTCACGTGCCATTACTCCTTTCCACATCAACCCCAGTGGGTATTCCGGCACCCTGCAGCCGCTCTGAACTCGTACCTGCAAAATAAAAGACAGTTAGAGCGCATCGTGAAGCAGGCAACAAGCGCTTACTTACGTGCTTCCAGGCGCTTCTATTCATCATACGGACGCCATCTTCAACTCACTTCAGCCCGTCATCCGCCATCGCCGGAACCTGCAAAACAAGAGACATCATTGCTAAAGACTTTAAAGACAATAGAATTACTCGAAACTTACCGTTCGTGCAGTAAACGACGGACAGCAGTCCTCTGAAGTCAAGAGGCCTGCGCTACCGATCCAGTGAAGAAACTGGTTACAGCACCCTGCCCCGAGGCAGATGGAGAGCTCGGCATTCACTTACCTAAGGTGAGAGCGTTAACCTTTGGGGGTCTACAGGAGAGCAAAAAGGGAAGAGATAGGGACACCCCAATAACCCCAGTTCATTAATCCCATATTTTCTGCCTGCAGACATCTTACTCTTGAAGTCAGGCATACAGTGCACAGAGGTCCAGCCCAAAGAGCCAACCGGGTGCTACACATCACCTTTGAAGATACGGTAGTCTCCCAGTCAAGACCAGCGCCTCTGCGAGAATCAGGTGAGCGTTACATTTCCTTCCCCTCTAGGTTGTGAACATATTTCGTGCCTTTAACCCTTTTATTTATTTATTTGTATTTTTTAAAGCGCTCACACAGCCCGGGGGCATCGAGGCACTGTTACAGATTTTTTGTTTTGTTGTTGTCTTAGTTGCATATTTATAACGCGCTTAAATATCCAGAGGTTTCTAAGTGCGTACCCGGGGATCGAACCTGTGTTGCTTCGGGTCGTCATGCTTCCAAGGCAAGCACGTTGCCACTGAGCTATCCTCCTGGGACGATCACTAAAGGACCAGTGGGGTTCTTCAGACCCCACTGGTCTTGTAAATATCTTGTATTGAATTGTGTTGTGTTGGTTTGATAGTGTTACTGTGATTCTTTTACTGTGTGTTGAGTTACAAAGGCCTTGTAATAAATGTGTTTATATTTTTGATATATACACCTGTCTTGGAGTAATTTTAAGTGTCCTTGCTCTGTGTGCTCATTGAGGTTCTTCAGTCACCCTCACCCCTCCTGAGACTTAGGGCCTCATCACGAGTTTGGTGGTAACCCTTAAATGCGGTGGTAGCAGTATTACCGCCGCATTTAAGGGTCCACCAAATCGCGGGTTGGGCAGATTTCCCCCCTGAGCTGGGGGGAAATCCACCAAAATTTCACGCTCTTACCGCCGGCGGGAAATCCAACGGCGGTAAGAGCACGAAAATTCCCCATTGAGCCCAATGGGGAATGGGGAATTCCCGAATGGGCTCAGTGGACAATGGACAATACCTGTTCCGCCAAACCTGTGATCTGGTGCTATTAGCGCCGGGGGGTTTGGCGATAGGGTTATTAATGCCGGCGCTAGGTCAGATTTCAGAAATCCGTCTTAACATGGGTCTTAACATGGGTCACACTCAGGCAACCAATCATTCAGAAAGGCATTCAAGCCACGCAGGCAGGCAGGCAGCCAAACAGGATCACGGTGCATTCAGGCCATTCACTTCCCTGCAGACACTCACAGCAGGGAATGTGTATTGGGACACGTACCCAGTCATTCAGCACTCCACACTGCATGCATACCAGTTTCGGGCAGCACCCATAACATGAAGTGTATATTGGTCACACACTTCATTCACCCAGGCCCCACCTCAAGGGTGTACCCACAACATACAGTCACTGGGAAGGCTCCAGCCAGTCTGGCATGGACTTCCTCACAATACCATATATGGAACTTCCAGTCGGGCGAAGGGATAGAGTCAGAGCTTCCCAGGACTTTGGGAAAAACAGGCTAACAGGCAATAGAATGCAAGAGGCCACAGGGGCCACCTTGTCTCCTATCAGGAATCAACTGATTCCAATGGCAGGGACTGGGTATCCCAAAATGGAGGATACTCAGAGCACCTGTCAGATTCAGCATGGAGCTGCCACCAGCCCATACCCTGCTCTGTGGGCCACACACAGGTGCCTAAAAACATACACGAGGGGTACAGGGTTGTACCCCAACCCATGGGTGCCAAAAGGGTATCCCAGGTGTCTGAACACCAAACCAAAAGAGAGGAAGAGCTGCACTGTCAGGAGCCCCACGTGGACTCCTGGGCAGGAAACAATACAGAACAAACACGAAAAATTGAAATCATGGCTTCACTGCTTAACCAACTGTGTAATTCTGGGCAAATAATCCGATTTTCGTGCTGACAACTACCTATAGAAATTTGCATTTTGTCCTTCAGACCAATTATGTTTCGAAGCAGTGTCAGTGAACTGATGTGTATTAAATTGCACAGTTTGCTGCTAACTTGACACTAATTCCCACACAGATGCCTTGCTGAGAACGCCCTCACACAAGTAAGTTTGCCCCCCAGACAGTCTCTCAAGTTAGCCCCACTCCCAACATGTGAAGTCTTAAAGGGTTAGCAACCTGTGACCCACAGTATGGTAGTTCAACATCCTTCATGTGTGTTGTGCAATAAATATGTTCAAGCTTTTTAAAGAGGATTAACATTGCTGACTTATTTCCCTTTAATTAGGCAGGGAATAGAATGCAATAGAAATGCAGTGCTTCTATTTGATCTCCCTGACATAAAGAGAAATTGCATCACAAGGAATCGCATGAGGCTTTGCCAGACGAGCCCTGACTGCCTTGTAGGGATTTCTCATGTTCACAGCGAAGGCACAGGGGGATAACCTGATGTGTCGGGGATCGCACAAGTTAATAGGGAGGAGCAGGATTTTATAACAGTCTGCAGCTTTGGCACTTGACCTCATATGTTGCAAGCTCTAGTTGATAGAAATGTGCGGGCTGTTTTATAGAGAGAGAGCTCAACGTACACATCATAATAAAGCAACTTGACAATTGCATAAATACTTTCAGAAATATTAAGGGAAAGATGACTGTACCTTTATTTTTCTCTCAGCTTGAATGAAAGAGCGCAAATGCAACAATACAAAGCAATGCAAGATAACAATAATCTGTTCTGGGTATTTGAAATGTACTTTTAAGGCTTAGGGGCTCATTCGAAGTTTCCCAGTATCCCGTCGGTAATTCAGGCTGGATACTGGGAAACTGCCCCTGCCGTCTCTGCCACCTGATATCCTGGTATTACCGGCAGCAGAGACGGCGGTAAATTCCCGTTCCATGGAATCCCATAGGACTTCATGAGATGGGATTGCTGGATTGACCGGTAGTACCAGTGCCAGTGATTCTGGCATTTCTTTGCCAGTAGACCCCTGATCTACTGGCGGGTCAGGCCTGCCGGTAGATCAGAGCCCCGACTGGCAAACTTGAGTTTCCCATGTCCGGTAGAAAGGCCAGTGCTGGTATTACCAGCAATTTTTCCGGTATATTTACCGGACCGGGGACCTTGTAACAAGGCCCTCAGACACGAAGAAAAATGCTGTATAATAAGGTAACCTGCTTTCAGTTAGTTTGACAGAGGGGTGCTGCCTGTTTTATATGAGGAAGCAAATGTGACGCAAACTCATTGTGGCAAATAAACAGCACATGAATTTGAGGGAGAAAATAAAGCATTGTGTGTGTCATGTTATTTGCCTTAAAAGGCATGGATCTGGCTGAAACTTTGCAAACTCTCCCACAAGAAAAAGGTACCCATCACAGAGTTTACCACCAAAACATTAAAATGTATTTGAGACTTGTCAGAAAAAATGGTAAGTGAAATTAACCATCACTAAAAAAGCTGATGCCATCCAATTCATGGGTAGAGTGCATTTCTCTTTGGTTGAATAGATTGATTCCAGTTACTCGACCTTCAGGTCTAGCAGGATTTTTATGATTTTTGGAGGCCTGCAGAATTACCAGAAGTCTCAGCTGATAACTTCACAATGGCTTCAGTTCATCAGGGCAGTCTTGGACACTTGGGTAAGGAAGGCTTTGCCCACCCCCTGATGATAGACAGCTTTTGTCAGATGATCATATAAATACCAGCACTCATGCAAGATGCCAGCCTCAGCGTTTCTCCACCTTCTGGGCCTCCTGGCTTCCTGAATTTTCCTGTTGCTTAAGGCTCAGTCGAGAATGTGTTCTTTGAAGTGGCTGCTCCACGTCAATGATTTAAAATTTCTGGCAAGATGTCAGGTCTTCTCCAGCTTTCACAGAGGGTTTACAGGGATCTTTGGTGGTGGTTACACCGGGAGACTGTTGGTGGGGGAGCTGTTCTGACAACCATGACCAGAGGTGAAGATTGTCATGGACGCATTCCTGAAAGACTGGGGTGCTCACCTGAGGTTCTCAAGGTGAGCAGGCTTTGGTCCTAGGCAAGCTATCACACTGGAGCAGAATGTCCTGGTCCTGAACGACAATGCAGTGGCCATGCACTACTCAAAAAGAGGGGGAATGGGAGGAGGGTGGTCATTGACCCTATGTGGGCAGGCCATGCGCTTTTGTTCTGGAGAATGACATCTTGGTTTCAGCAGTCTATCTAGCCGGGGGTATCGAATCAGTTAGCAGATGCCCTAAGCAAGCAGGGCTTGGTCTCTCATAGTAGGACCTTTGGCCGTGGGTTCTTTCTGGGATCTTCGACTTTTGGGGAATCCCTCTACTCGATTTTTTGTGTGACAAAGCGCAAAAGGTACACTTTTTTTAGTGAGAGGGGTTTTCCTCCAATGGGGGCAGTGAGGCACACATTTCTAGTGGAGTGGACTTTCGGGCTCCACTATGCATTTGCACAAGTTCCTGTTACCCCTTAGTTCAAAGGAGGTTTAGATCTTGCATGATTCTGATTGCTCGCAATTGGTCTCGGAGGACATGGTATCCAGTCTTTCTCGAGATGATCATCTCATAGTGGCTCCTTCCTTGCAGGGCAGATCTGTTACCCCATCCACGGGGTCAGGTGCTACAATCTCGTGCGTGGCTGCTGAGAGTATGAGCTATGGCTACTGGGAGCTGAATGGAAAAGTCTTTGGTGGGTTGCATTCTGTATGCATTCCGTCAAAGAGGTCTATGCGTGCAGGTGGAAGAAGTTTGAAGGTTGGTGTCGGGGAAGTAATGTGGATGCGTTGTATCCCATTTCCTTGGTTTTGAAATATTTGTTCTCACTGTCAAGGCAAGGGCTTCAAGTCGTATAGGGCTACCTTGCTGCCATTTCTAACTTCAAGAGAACTCCAGATCAAGGTTAATTTTTCACTGTTCCTTTTGTTGCCTTGTTTTTGAAAGTCTTGACAAATATGTTTACACCGGCACAGTTTGTGTTATCTTCATGTGACCTTAATCTCACCTTTCTTATGCGTTCCTCTTTCCAGCCAATACATTTGTGTTCATTTATGCTCCTCACATTAAAAACTGTTTCTTGGTGGCAATTACACCTGCTAGACATGTTACTGAGGTGCAGGTGCTTTTCTGTAAGCCCCCTTATCTTCAGTTTTCTAGGGAAAAAGTATTTCTTCAGGTGAGACCTTCCTTTTTACCAAGGTTATCTTAGACTTCCACATGAACTGAATAATTCAGTCACAGGTTTTTCCTCCATTCCCTTCATCCTTCAAAGTAGGAGTAAAGATTGGACCCCAAGAGGGCCTTGAGAGTGTATGTGGCTAGGATAGCTTGTTTTCACAGGGGTGATAGTGTCAACACGCTGCACCAACACCAACCATGCCTGCAGGAAGAACAGAGTGAGGATACAATTTTCCACACAACGGGTAATGCCCCGACATGGGACAGAAATTAGCCGCCTGCGGGGGAGATGATCACTTTAGAGCAGTCTGCCGGAACGCACCCACAGCGAGACATACAAATATATCTCCTTGAGAAGGAAAAAGATACATGCAGTACAGGAGCAACGGGACCAGGGCAAGTGACGAGACAGAAACCCTGCCATCAAGGAGTGGAAAGATAGCAGACCTCAGACCAGAAAAGATTGCTACTCGCCAGAGAGGCACCATTACAGGTGGTCAAAGAAACATGTACAATACATCGAGGTACAATCCCTGTCAAGCAGTGAGTCCACATGATGACCATAGAAAGAAAGAATACGTATGGGTTATGGGGAACGACACAGTGAAGGAACATAGCCTGATATTATCAATGCAGGTAAATGGAATACCAACTTCCTCATAGACACAGGAGCAACAGTTAATGTACTCAGCGAGGAAGCGTACAACAAATTGCCACAACCACCAAAATTGAAAACATCCAGGGTAGACATCTATCTGTACGGATTACACACATCCCTTCCATGACGGGGTGTATTCACAGCCACCTGCTCTTACAAATCTCGTTCAGCCCGCATTTAACTACACGTCCTGAAGACAGAAACTACAAGTGGATGTATTTTGAGTATTTGAACTGCAGTGGGCATGGGTTTGGTGCACATGCTATATCAGATCATGGCACACAAATACCTAGCCATTGATGGGAACATCAAAAAGACATTTCCGGCTCTATTCAAGGGACTAGGCAAGCTATGTGATTGCAAGGTACAGCTACACATTGATCCATCTGTGAAACCAGTACGCCAACACTATTGGGCGATACCTTTTAATATCCAGAAACGGGTAGAAGGCCAAATGCTGAAATTGTTAGACCAAAATATTATCGAACCAGGTATGGGACCCACCACCTCGGTTTACTCTAGGGTACCCATCCCTAAGAAAGCTGTTGACAGATCAATAAGGTTATGAGTGGACATGAGGAGGGCCAACGAGGCCATACAGAGAGAAAGACACCAGGCTCCAAGAATAACGGACATGATTCACTTCCTGCACGGGTGACAGCCTTTTCCAAACTAGACCTAAACAAAGGCTATCACCATCTGGATTTAACCCCAGAATCCTGCTATGTTACCACATTTGTTAATCATCTAGGACTGTATCGATATAAGAGGTTTAGCTGTGGGGTGTCCTCTGCAGCAGAGATCTTCCAGCAGGAGATCCACAAAGTGATAAGACACATACCCCACTGGCTAAACTATAGTAAAAATATCTTGGTATTTGGAAAAATTATAGAGGAAAATGAAGCCACATTACATTACACCTACATTGTACACAAGGCCTTCTGGGGTCTGGGGCCGAAATACGTTCAACTCTCTCTTCCTAAATACCTTCCTTCACAAGCTCTTCGCTCATCTGCCTCCAACTCCCTCAGGGTCAGTCGCTTCTCCAAGCAACGAGTTGGTGGCAGATCACTATCTTTGGCAGGGGCCTCTCTCTGAAACAGCATTCCTGCCTCCCTGAAACTCGAGGAGAACCACCTCCGGTTCTGTAAACACCTCAAAACCTTCCTCTTTGCTTCTGCTTTCTCTCCTCCCCTCCCTTGCTGAACTCCTGACTGAAATTGCACAGGTTACCTGGCCACCCTTCTGATATCTGGCCCGGTCAACTGCCCACCTGCACTGCCTCCCTGGTAACCCCTGCACTTGGGAACTGTTTTTTCTGTATCCCTTCAGTCCCCTTTCCAGCACTTTGTCCGCACTTCCTTGCATTTGGCTGTTGTTTTTTCATGTGTTCTTATTTATTTATCTTATTTATTCCACTTCCCATGTACTGCACTTTCCCCTCTCCCTTTTCCCCCTTGCACTCTTCCTTTTCTCCCCCCTTCCCATGCACTTGCGCGATCTGAATGACACATGGCCTAGTAAGATTGTTGTCTGTCCTCCCTTTGTTGCCCCCCTTACCTCGTCGTGCCTTTAAACACTTGTGTATGGGCGCGTTATAAATGCCATATCATATATCTTATCATATCATATCATTTTATTACATCGCGTCTGCCTAGCACTGGAGGAAGCTCGACTCACATTGAACAAAAACAAGTGGGAATTCTCTAACAAACTCTCAAATTCTTCATCCACATATTCTCGGAACAGGGCATGCGGCCTGATCCGGGTAAAGTAGCTGCACTGAATGACACCCTGAGTCCAGAAAAAATCTCCAATCTATGATCGTCCCTGGGACTGGCCAGTTACGGCTTGAGATACCTCAAGATTATATCACTGTAAGCGCTGCGTTGAGAGAATTAACCAAAAACAAAAAACAATTCAGTGTCAGGAAGCATTCGAGAAAATTTGCAGAAACATTGGGGCAGAGGAAGATATGTCATCCTTTAATGTTGCCAAAGACACTGAAGTAACAGTGGATGCCAGCCCTGTGGGTCTGGGCGCCATACTGACTTAGCATGACCCCAAAATATCTCACATCCGGGACAGTGTCGTGACCCGATTCATCCCGCTGTCACCACGATCTGCTTCCACAAGGGTCTGGAGATTGCCTTGGCGGTTGTCACAACGCCAATACCGTAAAAACTGCATCTCCCAGCATTCCCGGGTCGGGGATAGTCATATGACTCGCACGTGACGTGCTTTCCCTTTTCCCCGCTGTGCGGCTACATATACAGGAAGTGAACTCTGCCTAAGTGCTCCTTAACTGTTACTTTCTGTCCTTGTGTTAAGTCGCGCTTGATTTCTGCTGGATTTCCTGGTATCCTGAAATTTGGACTGTTATTCGACTTCGGAATCTGGATTACCCCGTTTGTCTCCTGGCGCCTGGCTCCTCATCCGTACTGCTTCCCTTGATTACTGGACCCCTGGCTTACCCCCCGATTCTGTTTTTGCTTAGCACCATATTTTGCTCTTCGTGCTTCTCAGATACTTTTGTCCTGCTCTGAGCACCAACGCAGCGTGCTGGCACACCTCAGTTTAGTTTTGTGTGCAGCCGCCGCGTAATAACATCAGATGTCTCACACGGGATACAGGTATTCTGTGCTGACCATGAATACTCTAATTCTGCTATTTCTCTTTTGCACTCAAGAACCACAAGGAACAAACCTTCCAGAGACCCCATTGACGCTCTGCTGACTGACATCTGGGTCACTTGTGGTTTTCTCGTTTAGGTGATTTTCACCTTGGGACGCTTTGATGCTTTTGGATTTTCTTTGGGACGCTTTACTGCTATTGGATTTTCTTTTGGACGCTTTGCTGCTATTGGATTTTCTTTGGGACGTTTTGCTGCTGCACTTTGGATTGTGTTTCTTTTTTAACTTTAGTGCGCTTTCGTGCCGTTCGGGTTAGCTGATCTGGACTTTCACCTCTGGGAACTTATTGGATTTCTCTCACTCAATTCCAGCACCTCTTCCTGAATCTCAAATAGGTTCTTCGCATTTCCACTAATCACAGCAGGTAAGAGTGGGGTTGCTGAGGAGCGGCTGGGATTGACTGACATAGTAGTGTACATTGAACCTGTGATCTCTGTCTTTTTTCCCTTAGCTCTGTTGCTGCTCCTGACTTTTCACCCAAGTCCCTGGCTTGTCAGGTGTTTTCTGTCCTGCAGGCCGTGCTCTTGGGGGGAAGGTTTTACTGTCTATGGTCTACTGTTCAACGGCTGTATTTTCTACAAGTGAACATGCTTCTAGTAGGGGTACTTCCTGAGTTGCCTCATCTAGATCACGACAATGCCAGACGAAGTGTATCACCCGCCGAACAAGCCTACTTTCAGGCTGAAAAAGAAAGCCTGGCGGTGATGTGGGTGTAGAAGCACTTCCATCTATTCCTGTACGGCAAAGAGGTCACAGTTGCCATTGATAATCAAGCGCTATTTACAGAAAGCCAGAATGCTGCCAAGAATATCTAGATGGGGCTGCGCCTCCAAGACAAAAATGTACCATCAAACACAGACCAGGAAAAGATGAAAATCATGGTGACTATTTATTGTGCGACCCCACAGGATCTGCCAGGGCAGAACCATCTATAGTTGATGCATACATAATTTATCAGATGAAGCCTTTTGCTATCAACTGGGCCAGCCTTCAGCAAGAATATGAACAAGATTCAGCGCTGTCCATAATCGTCTCCTGAATCAGAAGGGGTAAAATCAAGCATGCCAAGCAGCTGGCAAAAGACATGGATAGAGACACACAGGAGGACGAACAATGCATCACACTCATCCAAGATGAGCTCACCGTCACGTGTTACCACATTCTCCTAAAAGGGTGCAAGATTGTACTTTCCCGATCATTGAGACAACAAGTAATTGACCTGGCCCACGAAGGTCATAGAGGTGTAGTCTTGACTAAAAAACTATTAAGGCAAAAGATTTGGTTCCCGAAACTGGACTCCAGGGTAGAGGAGACACTGCAGAATTGCCCCACGTGCTGTGTATTGGTGCTGCCATCTCAAACCAGTCCTCTACAAATGTCACCTATGCCAGAAGGAGTATGGGAAGAACTGGCGATTGATTTCTTTGGACTGACAACAGAAGGAACACATGTACTGGTGGTGATCGATAAACCCTCCCGGTTTCCCGATGCACAGATAGTACCATCAATAGCTGCCACCTGAATCATTCCCATTCTAGATCACATACTGACAGCATATGGGATCCCGAAGATCATTAAGTCGGACAATGGCCCGCCATTCACAAACATATATTTGGCGAACTTCATGCAGTATATGGGATTCAAGCACAGAATGATCATCTCACAATGGCCTCAAGCCAATAGGATTGTTGAACGCTTTATGGCGAATGGCGTTACAGATTGCTCATGTCACCCAGAAACCATTTGAACAAACACTTTACCAATTATAGCGTGACTACAAGCACACACCCCACAGCTCCATTGGAGTATGCCCAGCTGACCTCATGTTCGGTCCAGTCGTGAGGACTCGATTACCACAAGGACCTAACAGGAAAGAGATGAGTGAACTGGAACAACAGACGCAGAACAAAAACGGATTTTAAGAGGTGGTAGATGCCTGGAGGGGGAAAAAGAGACATACAAGTGTGTGATCAAGTGATAGCAAGGCAGAACAAACAGAGGAAAGAAGATTCAATGTTTAGGCAGGAGCCTCTGAGAGTGTTGGACAAACGTGGCACAGTGATCACTGCCCGTGATGGGGCTCGGTGGTTCATCACGTGGAACATATCTCATTTCATTAGATGGCTTAGTGGAGAAAGCCGTTTGTGGAGCTATCCCACAAGTAAACGCAGCAAATATGACTCTGAAGAATCCTATCGAGGAGATGTGGAAGACTCTGATGAAGAAGGACAGCATGGGACACTGAGCGGGGTGCAGGTTGAGCTGGGAACATCGTCATGATAATAGACCGGTAAGGACACGCCTAAAACCCATAACACTTATAGAAGAGATGGAGTAGATGATGGACTCATTATTTAAGAAAAGGGGAGATGTCATGTTGTGGCCATGTGGCCTCATTATGTGGGAGGGGCCTAGTTGTGGCCTGGGAGGCGGAAGTGGCGAAGGGGCGGATGGGAAGCCAAGCCCAGCCCAGCCCAGTTAAGAAATAAAGTTACTGTTACCAGACGTCTATGTTCCAGGATCTGATTCCATGAATGTGGTCCACTCATGTGGATATCCCCACGGCCGGGGACATCACAGCCTATTCTTCCAGTGTTGCAATTCTAGAAACAATTATAGACCTGGGGAATGGGGGGGGGTTTGGGGGTCATGGGGTGGGGTGGGGCATATTCGTGGAAATCGGAATTTGCTGTAAAGATTTTACTAGACCAAAGCAATCATTGCGAGCACTATTATATGTTCATTGAGCCAGGATGCCATGTCTCCAGGTATCCATAACTCACGCAGGGCAGACATGCAGGATTCTGCATACATGGCACAAAGGCAGCGAGTCAGGCAAATTGGTGGTTTTTCAGGTGTTCTGCGAAGTGGGAGAACAGATAAATGTTCGTCAATCACAGATCAGTATGTTTTAATCATTATGCCCTCTGTTTTCTTGATTTGATTTAGTTTTGCAGGTCGATACACAATGTATCCTTGGTGTTGTTTTGTTTATGTATTTACTGTTCTTTTATTTGTTTTTCCCTCTTTTTTATTTGGTTCTTTTAGGTAAAATTATGGATTCATTTTGCATAATTCTGTATTCCTGTGTGTATTATTGCCTTATTGCTACATTAAAACCTTCAAGTGGCAAATATTCCAACGGGAGTGCGCCGTCCTGAAGAAGATGGGCATCAACCGTGAAACAGCCTAGATGCTCCGCACCATCGAAACTACTTCCTGTGTATATGTCAGACCTAGTGTATATAGTAGGTCATGACAGTACAGTAGTCGACGTATGGCACCCCTTTTTCTAATTAGGAACTACCATTGCCTTGTCCACATATTTTTGGGGTTTTCTCTATATTGTTAAATGCGGCCATAGCCTCTGACCACCAGCCGGGTGACCCCCTTCAGCCGACTTGAGGTTCAGACAGCTTGGCAACATGAAGTTAATACTGACTGAATTTTCAGTCTGGTTTTATATTGGCACTTTGTTTCACTATGCACTTTATTCTACAACAATCTGCTGCTATTTAGAGATGAGCTCGTAACAAAATTTAAAATTTAATATGTATGTTTTAACAAATGGAATTTAAATAAAATATTCATGTTTTTCAATTATTGTTTGGTTTATATGGTCTGATCTGTGATTCCGAATTTCGGGGGCCCCCTCTCTCCCCAACCCATTGCCGGTCACCACTTTAACTTGAATTTTGTTTCCGCTGACACACTCTCTGTTCACTAGAACAGATAAATGCTCCATGTTCTTGGCATTAATTGTAGCTATCAAAAACCATTCCTGGGCCCTCATTACGACCCAGGCGGTAAGTTACCGCCTGGGTCGTACCCTTACCACCATGGCGTAAACTACGTTTACGCCATGGTGGTTGACGGATTTACCACCCCATTCCAAGGTGAGTGGGGCGGTAAATCCCCATTTCCCATTTTACCCTTCCCCATTTTCGCCCCATAGGGCATAATGGGAATGGGGAAAGGCGATAATTACGGCACCGTAAATTACGGTGCCGTAATTATCGCCAAGGTCCCTTTGCAGCATGGGGCCTCATTCCGAGGCTGGCGCTATCCATGGAGTAAATAGCACCATGGTAAGCAACCATGGAGCAATTTACTCCATGGAAATCCGGCATGGTGAATGGAGTAATTACCGGTCCATTCCAAGGTTGGAGGGACCGGTAATTCCCCATTCACCATACCGGTTCCCCATCCCCATTCCTGCCCCCATAGGACTCAATGGGAATGGGGAAGGAGTAAATTACGGCACCGTAAATTACGGTGCCGTAATTTACTCCAAGGTCCCTTTGCGGGTTGGATTTTTAACGCCTGCTAAAAGCAGGCGTTAAATGCCAACCCGCAAAAGGGAACTCGGAATATGGTGGTAAGTGTTAACGGTCACCGTTGCCATTAACGGTGACCGTTAACCCTTACCTCCAACCTCGGAATGACCCCCATGGATTTTAACGGCTGCAAAAAAGCAGCCGTTAAAAGCCATCCCGCAAAGGGAACCTTGTAATCAGGCATTAAGGGTCGGCGCCGTTTACGGCGCCGTAAACCCCTTAACGCCTGAGTCAGAATGAGGGCCCTGGTCTCGGTTTGGTATGTGTATTAATAGCATATGTTGTAGTGCAAGGAATGTAAGAAGAGTCGAATCTGCAGGAGTTGGGATTTGGTTTGATAGCGCTCTAAACTCAGAGGGAATGGGTACAGAGGAGTCCAGCTTCTACCAACTGTTCCATGGTCCCTTTTACAGCACTAGTTTTGAATAAGGGCCTCATTACAACCTTGGTGCTAAGTGCACCAACTTTACCACCATGGTGTAAACTCTGTTTACACCATGGTGGATGGCGGATTTACCGCCCCATTCCAAGGTGAGTGGGGCGGTAAATCCCCATTTCCCATTTTCCCTTCCCCATTCCCATTTTTGCCCCATAGGGCATAATGGGAGTGGGGAAGGCGCTAATTACGCCGCCGTAAATTACGGCGGCGTAATTAGCACCATGGCAGGTTAGCGCCATGGATTTTAACGCCTGCTAAAAGCAGGCGTTAAAATCAGAATCAGGCGTTAAGGGTTAACGGTGGCGTTAACCCTTAACGCCTGAGTTGTAATGAGGCCCTAAGTCTGATAGTGGATTTTCATTGCGTGTGTGTCTTGTGTTTTCATTGATTGTTTTGTACTTTTGCAACCTAAACATATGCATTTCTACAAATCACCATGCGGCTAGATTATCGATGAATTATATATGAATTATATATACGGGAAAAGAGGCTGTCAACATGTACAGGTCATAATTCGCAAATAGCATGTCCTTTCGATTTGTCCTTACTGCTCCCGTTCCCACGATATGAGAGTGTGGTCCATGGGTTACTCTTTGGTTATTTGGCACAAAGGCATGCACAATACCAGTCTCATTATTCTTGAGGCTGGGTGTTAATAGAGAACATGCCTAGGAAAGTTAGGAACCTCTGGTAACACGCAATGTATCAATTTGCTGATATGATATCCGATACCTCATTGAGCTGGATTCACTGAGTAGTAAACTAACTGCATGACTTTACTCTCGTCCTGATGTGGCAATGGATGCAAATCTCACTGAAAAGTTGAGCGACTGCAAACATAGCGTCTTATATAGTGTAGGTGTCATTAGTTTGGGCTATTGGATGGCGCTTGGCCATCTATAAGCCGAAACAATTGCATTAGAATACAGATAAGGAGAAATGGCATTTGAGGAGGGATAGAAAGCTTGTAGGTCTTGGTTGGTTATTTTCCCACCAATTGACTGCCCATGGCTATGCTATCCGCTATGGCCATTCCCACCCAGTTCTTGACCCTCCCCAAAACCAAAACACCTCCTCATGGGAATTCTTTGAGCTTGCTATCACGTTGCGGTACCTCACCACTCCATCCTTCCACAAAGCGCCACTTATACAAGAAGTCACAGGCACGAGGCTGATTATAACACGTCTTTTTTTCTCCTCTTTCTCCAACCTAATCCCCTTGCCTTCTGCTCACCCTACTCCCTGTGCCTTCCGTCTCCCTCCCACTTCATATGATCCAACCTGTGATCATCAGGACGACATCAAAACCACTCCCATTTTACACATGAAGTTAGCCTCACTCTATTTCGTCCATCAGTCTCTTGGTTTGTTCCTGGCTTGTTGTGGCCGTCCTGAGGGGTCCTCTGCAACCCTGTCTGGGCTAGAGTCTTCTGGAGGGTTCCAATCTCACCAGCAGATTCTTCTCTGCCATATGGTTTTTCTATTCCCCGTATTCCGACATGGCCTCTCCATGTTCCCCCATCCTGCGGCTCCAGGAACTTCCTAAAATGTGACAAATTCCTGGTTACTTGCCACTATCCATCCCCTGCCGTTATTATGCCGTTATTAGCAAGCCTATGACTCTGGTGACAGCCAGCGGAGTGTTGCTATATGCTGGTGTGTGTTTGTGCATGCAAGGTTGTCTTATAACTATGGTATCCCATTCCTGGAAGTCTGCTTCCCTCGCTCTTCATCTGTTGTCGGCATGTTGCTTCATGTCAGCCTTGTTACGTGCATCTCTCTCTCTCACTGCTTGGCCCTCAAGGTACCTTTCACCTGGCAAGGTGATGTGAGGTAGTCGAGTTCTGACATTTCGTCCAAACATAATTTCTGATGGAGTCCTCTCGGTGGTGCTATGTGGAGTATTTCAGTAGTCTCACAAAAGTTGGTATAGCACTTTCTCTAATGGTTCCCCCGTCAAGTGGGAAATCTGGACAGTCCTTTTCACGTTGCTCATGAATCGTTCTACTGTTCCATTGGCTTGAGGCCACAACAGGGTAATTCTTCTTTGTCTATATCCCATATATTCAGCAAATGTCTTAAAGTGATGTCCCATGAATGGGGGACCATTATCAGACTTGATGATTCGTTGCACTTCATACATTGTGAACATCCTGTCTAGGGCCGAGATAGTGTGATAGGCCGCTTTGGAGGCCACTAGCTGTATGTCCGGATGCTGGGAATATTAACCATTGCCACAAATATGTGCTTGCCCCCCGCAATGGGCCCAAAAAATCAATGGCCACTATATCCCATGCATGCTCGGGCAGCTCCGACATTCATAGAGAATCAGGTCGTGTGTGTGGATTGATGACAGTGTAAGTGGGGCAAATTTAAGCAGCACTTCAACTTGGCTATACAGGTGGGGATCCAGATCTTTTGGCGCAGGAGCCTCTTCATGGATACTATGTCCCAGTGCCCCTTATGTGCAAATTCCAATATCTTTCTCCTCAGATTCTGAGGTATGCCTTTCAAGAGTAGCCCTTCTTCAGCCCATGTTAGTTCTTTCCTTACTAGGAGTAATCTTTCAATGTCTCTTTCAGTCCACGGACAGGTGCTCCTTCCCATTTGTTTTGCTTGATTCCTTCTGCCGGACCGTAGGCATCTTAGGATGATCTGGATGCCGGGGTCATCTTCCAACTCCTGAAAGATCTGGTTAACATCTACCCCTTCTGGGGTGGCCGCTTGGACCACATAGTGGATATACTGGTCTGCCATTGTGGGCTCTGTTTCCGCTGATGGAATTAGATGACGGGATAGATAATCGTCCAGGTTCTCTTCTTTGCCAGGCCTGTGTACAATGCAAAACTGATAGTCCTGTAGCCGGAGGCCCCATCTGGCTATTCGGGGGTGCATTTTTGCCTGGGGGTTTCCAAATTTGAACAGGAGGGCTTGATGATCAGTCAAAACAGTAAATGGTTTTCCATATAGAAAGAGGTGAAAGTGTTCACAGGCCCATACTACGGGCAGTCCCTCTTTTTCGGCCTGTGAGTACGCCTATTCCATAGGATTTAGACTCCTGCTAGCATATGACACTATGTACTTTCTGTCTGGCGATTCGGGTTCCACTTGAGCAAGGATGGCTCCTAGTCCTACGGGACTGGCATCCACCGTGAGCTCAGTTTCCTGCGCCGGGTTGAAATAGGCCATGTTATCTGCTGATGAAATGCGAAGCTGGATGGTTTCAAGCACTTCCTCGAAGGCATCGGTCCATATGAAAGGCACCTGTTTCTTGGTGAGTGTATGGAGGTGCTCACGCACAGGTGCAAGGTTCTGTGTATATCTCGTACAGTAGCTGGCAAGCTCCGGGAACAAGCATAGATTGGATACGTTGGTGGGTGGTTCCACGTTGGTGAGGGCAGCCACCTTTTCCTGGTCTGGCATCATTCCTTGCACTGAGAATATATGACCAAAGAACTGCAGAGTTTCTTTTAGAAATTCACACTTCTCATATTCACAGTGTGGTTGGTTGCCTCCAGTGCCATGCATACACTGGCCACGGTGTTGTCATGCTGGTCCTGATCCTTTCCGAATACCAGTATGTCGTCACTATAGTTCAGACAATTGGGGATTTGTTTAATGATGTAAATCACTGCCTGAAAAAGCTCTGCAGCCGAAGATCCCCCGAAGCTTCATCGCTTTTACCTGAACAGTCCTACTTTTGTAATGAACATCGTGATATATCTGGACTCTTCACTCAGCTGTACCTGGTGGTGTCCTTTGTTGAGAAAACTTGTGCTCCATTCAATAGATGGATCATGTTTGTTATTCTTGGGGCTCGGTGTTTCTCCCTCATGATAGCCTCATTAGGTCTGCGCATGTCAACGCATATTCTAATGATATCAGAATCTTTCTTGAGAACCAGAACTATGGGCGAGACACAAGGGGTGGGTCCAGTCGCTGGCTCGATGATGTCTTGCTCAAGCAGGTTATGTAGTTCCTCCGCCAACTGCCTCTGGATGTTTATCGGTATGCCCCGGTAGTGTTGGACTATCATGCGCAATTCTTAGTTGATATGGAGATGTATTTGCTTGTCCCCCAATTTGCCTATCCCTTTGAACAACTTGGGAAATAATTGTTCCATTTTGTCTGTCGTATCGATGTATTTGTGTGCCATGAGGCAATGTAATATGTGTATCAGCCCCATGTCCATAGCAGCCCTAAAACTCTATACATCTACTTCCGGCAGCAGCTTCAAGTATTTGTATTTGCATTCCTCCATGAAATATCCCTTGTATGGCAGGGGTGTTCTGGACCCATATGAATGTATATTTACTTCGGCAGGTTTGAGTGTCGGGACACCTTGGTTATTACCATATATTTCTTTGCTGATAACATTTACGGTAGCCCCTCTGTCTATTAGGAATAATGCTGACAGTCCTTGTATCTGAAGTAGCAGAATAGGGCTACTTCCTTTGCCATCGGGTTTCCTAGGCCGTATAGGTGCCCTTTCCTTTGTGGTTCTTCTTGTGCAGGCTGTCTGGATCCTTGTTTCCTCCTGGAATCTTCACCCGAAGAATAGCTGGATCCGCTGTCTGAGGCAGATTGTTCTATCAGACACCTCACGTATCGTTTGGGTCTTCGCTGGTATGTCGACCGGGAGGAGCGACGAGTACATCATTCAAGCAGTGATTTATCTGGTAGCCGACTCTCTTCCATTCAGTCTTTGTGACATCTGTGTGGGGTTTCATATGGTGTTGACGCCCCCATGTGAGACGTGGCAGACAAATCTTTTAGTCTGAATGTTACCAGTTGTGTGCCTTCTCCTCTTGTCTGACTGTGGGACATGCAGCATACTGCTTTGAAGTAGTTCTCTCCTCGGTATGCTGTGCACTGCTGACCCAGGACGGGGCACACCCCTTCCTGTGGAAACTCATAGCCGCATCAGTAGCAAAAAGGTTCACTATTCTGTTGCTGCATTGAGAATGTGGACACCTTGTGGATGGTTTCTGATGCTTGGGTCGATACTTTGATGTTGCCCATCGCTTACACCTGTAGTTCCAGAACAATGTTGAATCTGGCTATCTTCAGGATCTCGTCTAACGACCGCTGCTTCTGCAGGAGGCCTTTCTGGGAATTCAGGAGACTCGTATCCCGTGAAAATTTGAGATCTCAGGGCCTCTTCACTTGAGTAATTGTTGAAATTGTAGTGCTTCATCTGCACATGCAGTTGCATTACAAAAGAGTCCCCTTTATTTTGATTGGTCGTGTGGAATACATGTCGCTCGTAATCCACATTGGAGTGAGGGGTGAAGTACTCAGTAAGTGCCTCTCGGAGGCCCGTGTACATGTCTGTAGTTTCAGCCGGGAGTTCGTCCACGATATCTCTCAAGTTGGGCCCTATGGCCAGTGAAAGCAGGCTGTGCTTCTTTTTGTCATCCAATGGGCCTATGGCTTGTATGTACACATAAAATCTCTGACCCAATTTTTCCATCTGGGCCCCACGGGTACTGGTCTCCATGAGGTCAAAATGGCCTGGCAATTGCATGGCCAAACTGTCCTGTAGCCTCAACGGCAGGCCCCCTTGTGGTGTGGGAGGTGGCGTGGTAGGCAGTGCTATTTGGCCATGTTCAGAAATCTTGCGTCAGCTGAAACACCTTGCGCAGGTCACCAGAACTCAGCCCTGATTTTCCGTGGCAGCCGTAATCTCTACTGCTTAGAACAAAGTCCTTGTGGACCCTGGCCCCTTCTGCACTTTTCAGAGCGTTAGGGTTAGACAGGTCATGGATTCCAGCCTGAGGATGTGTCTGGGTGGTCCTCCCGCTTTTGCCAGCTTGTGCTATAAGTGTTCAACAGTGGCCATGGAGAACAAGGCCCGTGGCACAGAGGATAAGGCAGTCGGCTTGTTCAAACTTGATACATGTGCCACTCCCTGTGCACACAAGTTTAATTGCTGCTGCAGGCCCTTGTACTACCTTGACTATAGTCGGCCAGTTTCCTTCCCACTCCGGGTCTCACTGTGCACTCCTGTGCAGCCTCCAGTGAATTCCGCCAGTGCATGCTGCATCGGCAAGTGCTGACACATTGAAGATTTTACATGCCAACCTCAGGGTTCATCGTATAAGCAGGGATGATGTTTTCCATTTGTCGCTAGTATCACTTTTCAGTACCTCACCACTCCAGCCTCCTACACAGCGTCACTAAGATGGACGGGCTCGGCCTCTGCAGCGGTGGCGCAGCAAAGAAAACACGCAGACACAGAGCTCTGCATACACACGTCTACCTTTTTTTAACATTCAACTGGAGCTTCCCTTTTCCCCGCCCCCTCCCGCATCACTTCCCCTCCTTCGTCACTTCCCTTCTTCCTCCCGCCCCCGTTCCCTTGGAGACATCAACGTGACATCTCCCCCCTTTTTAAACAGTTACCAGATTCTTCACAACGGGCGACAGTCTGGTGGGCCTCTAGTCCATTTCCTCAATCCATCAGCGAGGTCTGTTCCGGGCCCTCTGCGGGCGCGCCTGACTCCTCCCTGGTGACGGTCCACTCTCGGCATTTTCCTTCCCCATATCTGGCTCTGACTCATCAGAGTCCCATTGATCTCCTTGGTAGGGATCATCGGATTCATAATCCCAATGAGCTTGCAGTCTCCCACTTCGACGCCTGGTCCCCGTCTGTGGAAGTTCTTTGAAGTGGGACGAGTTCCTTGTGACGGACCCCTCCAACCCTTAGGATCCCTTCTTCTGGGTGACAAGCAGGGGTTCATCGCGAAACGCTGACATGTGCTTGTGCGTCATGGTTTGTCTGACCGCCACCACGTCTCCTACCTCTATTTGGGCTGCCTATGCCCGCCGGCGTGTATCTGCGTATTCCTTCTTTCGGGCTTTTGCTGCTTTGTCCTGCTCCCGCACTTCCTGGTCTAGGGCAGGAGGTGCACTGATTGCCTCGGTCTGGGGAATGCGCCTTTGGGTGTTTCGTCCAAACATTAGTTCAGCCGGGGTCTTCCCTTTGGTGCTATGGGGCGTCCCCCTGTAGTCTCTCATGAGTTGGTTTAGTACCTGCTCGTATGGCTGTCCTGTCAGCCGGGCAATCTGTAAGGCTCTCTTGAGGTTTGCCATAAATCGTTCAATCATCCCATTGGCTTGGGGCCACAGGGGAGTGATCTTCCTATGGTGAAACCCAAGGTACTCGGCGAATTGGGCGAACTGATGCCCACAAAACGGGGGTCCATTGTACGCCTTGAGTACTTTTGGTACTCCATAGGCCGAGAACATGTGGTCCAAAGCGAGATGACATGGTGGGCTGCAGTCGATGATATTAGTTGAAAATCAGGGTACCGTGAGTACTCGTCCATCACGGCCAAGACGTATTTTCCTCCTTCGATAGGTCCAAAGAAGTCGGCTGCGACTGACTCCCAAATTCTGTGCGGGAGCTCGGACATGACCAGTGGTTCGGGGTGGCGATTTGGCATGATGAGGCAGCATGTAGGACACGCTTTCAGTGCTGCCTCTACCATGGTGTCCATGTGGGGAAACCATACCTTTTGGCGGAGCATGCGTTTGGTGGATACCATGCCCCTATGGGTCTCATGGGCTAGCTCAAGGACTTTTGCTCTCATGGCTTCAGGGATTACCAGTTTGCAGTCTTTCAAGAGCAAGTGATCTTCAGACGATGCAAGCTCATCTTTCACTTTTAACAGGCGTTCCACGTCCTCCTGCACCTTGCCTCCCACGGCTCTCCCCCTTTCCTTAGCCCTTCGCCACAGTCCATACTCCAGTCCTTCACAGATGATGCGACATGCCAGGTCACTCTCGGTCTCTCGGGCGAGCGTCTCCATGTTGACTCCCTCTGGCGTGGTCTGGTGCATGAGATATCTCATGTATCTGTCGGCCACTGAGGGTTCGGGTGCGCACTCCTCCCGTGGTCTCCTAGATAGGAAGTCTTCCAGGTTTTCGTCTTTTCCTGGCCTGTGTGTGATATCAAATGCATAGTCCTGTAGTCTCATCGGGCGATTCGCGGAGGCATCTTGGCTTGAGGATTGCCGTATAGGAATAGTAGGGCCTGGTGGTCTGTGACTACCTGGAACGGTTTCCCATACAGGAACAGGTGAAAGCGCTTACACGCCCATAGGGCGGCGAGCCCTTCCTTCTCTGCCTGAGAGTATGCCTGTTCGGTGGTGGACAGGCTGCGGCTGGCGTAGGCCACTATGTGTTTCTGAGAGGGGTCCTTGGGTTCGAGTTGTGCCAGGATGGCTCCCAGAACCACGGGACTGGTGTCGACGGTCAGCTCGGTCTTCCTGCGGGGGTCATAGTACGACATGTTTTCCGCTTTCGCAACCCTTTCTCTTATTGTTTCGAACGCCTTTTGACAGTCATTGGTCCACTCGAACTTCACATCCTGATGTGTTAGTTGCCTCAGCGGCTTGCTGACGGGCGCGAAGTCCCTGATGTATCGATTGCAATAACTGGCCAGGCCCAGGAAAGACCAAAGTTCTGACACATTAGCTGGGGCGGAGGTGTCATTTAGTGCCGCTACCTTATACGGGTCGGGAGTCATTCCTTACTCTGAGAAGACGTGTCCGAAGAACTTTAGTGTGTTTTTACGGAATTCCCATTTGTCCCTGTTCAAAGTGAGGTTGGCGTCGTGCAGGGCCTTGCATACTTTCATCAGGGTCTCATTGTGCTTGTTTGCATCTGTTCCAAACACCTGTATGTCATCTGAGTAGTTGAGGCAGTTTGGGATGTGCTGTTACGCTCACCTGATATCCACGGGGACGCCTGTATGACCTGGTTGCTGGATTTCCCCCAGATGTACTCAATTCAGGATGATGTCTTCTATGGCAGGTGGGCCTGAAAACACAGGAGGACTGTGCTTAGGTTCAGATTTCGTTTCCTCCCACCAGCCCCTTAGACTCGACCTGAAGGCCCCCCCTCCTCACCTTGTTATGATGTCTGGCGTGCTCTCTGTCCTGCTTTCTGCGCAGGGGCGCGTAGTTTCTGCGGGTAGAAGCGACCGGGTTAACTTCACTGATGCCAACCCATTCAAGTATCTTTAAAGAGGTAAGTTCGATTATAGTAGTCTTTGAGGGCCTATGCTTTCCTGCGTGCTATTAATGTCTTTCCCTGATTGTTTCCCCCTTAGGTATGCCGAGGTTTGCTGGGTGCGCTGCTTGGGTTCGGCTCCTGCCAGGATTTATGGACGCGGAGCGTATGAAGAAAGGTAGGTCCAGCGCGAAGTGTGGCGCGCTAAGGTCTTTTTGGGCTAACCTGTATTCTTTATTCCTTTTCAGGTTACAATGGTCTTTCTGGGCGTGCAGTGTTTTCCAGAGTGGAACCGGCCAATATATGCCCAGCCAGGTGAGGAGATTTTGGTTACTGCTGCGCTTGCCGTGAGTAGCCTGTTTAACGTTGTCCCTTTTTCTCTCCTCCCCAGGTGCTTCGTTCCGGTGTGAGTGCGATGTCCTGAAGATGCTGCAACGGGATGGAAGACCGCGAGCAGCTGGGATCGAAGGATGGAAGACTGCACGTAAGCTGGAACTGCTAATAATGTCTTTTGTCTCCTCTGCAGGTCCGCGATTCCAGGAACGTCGGGTGCTGCTCTCTGAACACGGTGAGCGTTACGCTGCTGGCTGCAGAATAACGCGAAGCACGTTCTTTAGCTTGGGTTTGGTTTATATAGCCTACCCTGTAAAGTAGTCTGGGTAAAGTAGTCCGGGCTACCACACCCTAAAACACTGCACCGCACAGTCTGCTTCTTAGGGACTAGAATGTGTGGGTGCCTCCATGTTGGCTGCAGGCCTCCATATGAAAAGTAGTCCCTTCAAGTCCCATTCCAAATATGAGCCTGGCGCCAAAGGCGCCAGGACTGACTCCAGGAGAGTCTCCGGTGACAATACAAGGCCCTTGGGACCCAAATGAACCCCGAGCCCTAACCCTACCTGGCATGTGACCATGCCAGTGGGGTTCTGGGTCACGGGTCGTGAGATGTGCTTGATGATGTTATGGATCTCGGCCTGTAATATTTCTGCCGCCGAGGACACCCCAAAACAAAGTCTTTTGTACCTAAAGAGGCCGACGTGAGTGACAAATGTTATGTTGCTGCTCTCGGGTTGTACAACTAGCTGGTGGTACCCCTTTTGCAGGTCGAGTTTGGAAAAGACCTTCGCCCCATTCAGAATATGAATCATGACCGTGATTCGGGGCGCTGGGTGTCTCTCCCTTTGGATGGCTTGATTCGGGCGCTGCATGTCTACGCACAGTCGTATGGCCCTGGATCCCTTTTTGGGGACCGGGACAATTGGGGACACCCACGTGGTGGGTCCTGTGGCCCGTTCAATAATGTCCTGTTCCAGTAGTTTCTGGAGCTCATCCTCAACCTTTTTCTGGATGTTGACCGGAATTCCGCGGTAAGGTTGGGCTACAGGGCGTATGGAGTTGTCCACATGGAGTTTGATTTGCCTATTTTTAAGTTTGCCAATTCCCTTGAATATTTTGGGGTATAGATTGTTGATCATTTCAACCGGGTCTATGTACTGGACCATGTAGTGGACCATGATGTTGTATAAAATATGTATCAAACCCATGTCGACAGCCGCCTTAAAGCTTAGAACGCAGGCACTGTCTGTCTCTGTGGCCAGGACGTGTATCAGTATCCTCATTTTGTGTCCTTTATAGCGACAGAGCCCGCTGAATTGTCCCAGACACTTTAGGAGTGTCTTGGCCCCGTATGCATATATGTCAACAGTTGCTGGATGTAGCTTGGGTTTCTGAGGGAGGTCGGTGTAGACTTTCTCACTTACCACGTTTACCGTGGCTCCCGTGTCTATGAGAAACTCCGTTGGTCTCTCCTGAAGTTTGATGATGAGTGTTGGGCTGTGCGCTGTTGCAGTGGGGTTGCCCAGGCCGTATACATAGGCCTTTTTCTTCTGGTCGCTCCCTGATGAGCTAAGGTCAGAGTCTGTGGGGGATTGTTCCACCAGGTATCATACATGGTGTCTTGACCTGCGCTCGGGTCTTGAGCGCATTACAAACCTTCTTCTTTCTCTCCTCTTCTGCCGGTCCTCTCCTGAATCTCTGTCTCTCTGGTCACCGGTGGGTTGACTCGGGGTGGTCTGAGCGCTTGGGGATGGGTTGTTGTTTGAGGACTCCCTGTACCTACCTCTCGAGCGTGGAGGGTTGTCTTTGGGTCGGTCTCTCCCTCGGTCTCGAAATAGTTTGCATACGGCTTTGAAGTGCCCTTCTTCGCCACAAGAGGTGCCGTGTTGTCCGATTGCGGGGCATGTTACGTAGTGCAGGTATTCAAACCCGCATTTGTAACAGAAAAGCTCTTCAGTTTTCCTCTCCAATTGAAGTCTATTTACGTTTTCCCCTGCGCTGGTGTTGCCAAAACTCTCCACTTGGGAGTCAATGGCCCTTTCAACTCTTGCTAGCGTTAGTATTTCCTCCAGCGTGAGGGATTTTTGAAGTAGCTTCCTGCGGAAAGCTTGGGACTCGCATCCTGAGATGATCTGCGACCTCAGTGCTTCGGTGTTTAAGTAGTTTGCGAAGTCGCAGTGGTTTAGCTTGGTGCGTAGTCTCATTACATATACGTCCATGGTTTCCCCTTTCGCCTGCTTGATGCTGTGAAATAAGTGACTAGCGCATCTTTGAGGTCCTGGATCGAGTCTATGGAGTCAGGGGGCATTTCATTGATTATATCACGTGTGGCAGATCCAACGGCCAACTTTAGGAGGCACACTTGCCTGGCGTCAACGACTGGCCCTGCGGCTCCCATGTACAGATCAAAGTCTCTGATGCACTTGGTCCACCTGGGACCCATGTTGCTAGCGTCCGTCACATTGAATGCTCCTGGCATCTGGGCTGCCAGTGTGTCTAGTAGTTGATACGGCACGTGATCTGGTGTTGGCGCCGCTGGCGCTGGGGGCCCATTCCCTTGTGCCTGTGCTCCTTGTCCATCATCTTGTCCCGACATTTTGCTCAGGGGGTGGTTACTTACTGGATGTGCGCGTTACTGGCTGCTCCCTCTTCTTGATGGCTGCCGCTGGGGCACAAGCACCATCCCTTGGGTGTGTTGAGTACCTGGATGAGGGTCCTCTGTACTTTCTCCCCTCCTTACAGAGAGTGGCTTCCCCTATCACCGGCATTGATGGCCGCCACATGTGGCACGAGCACCATCAGTTTGTCCCGAACCTCTTCTGGGGGCCTTCACAGTACCAGCGGCCTGGAGCCCTTTTGCCGTGAGCGGTTTTCCTCTTTCTGGCAGTGTGCACGTGCCGTGCGCCTCTCTCTCTCCGTGTGGGCCTGGAGCCATGAGGAGGCTCTCTCCTCCGTGGGGAAGCACGTGTGCTGTGTGACTTGCGAGCCGGCCGCCATGGGGGGGGCTCACTCCTTCGTGGAGGGCACATGTGTCTTGCCACCCCGTCGTGGCTGCAGGCTGGAGTTCCACGACCCCTCTGCACCAGTAATCACCGCTGCAGCCCGGGCTGCGTGCTGTGAGCTGCACCAACTAAGCGGGCCCATGTCCTCGGGTGCTCTGCTCCTCCTCTGTGTGTTCGTGGTGGGCGGATAGCAGCGCTCTCCTCCGAGAACTGCTCTGCTAAATTCACCGCCCTCCTCGTCGCCATTGTGATGGCCGGGCACGGCCTCTGCAGCGGTGGCGCAGCAAAGAAAACACACAGGCACGGAGCTCTGCATACACACGTCTACCTTTATTAACATTCAACTGGAACATCCCTTTTCCCCACCCCCTCCCGCATCACTTGCCCTCCTTCGTCACTTCTTCTTCCTCCCACCCCCGTTCCCTTGGAGACATCAACGTGGCAGTCACTTATATAAGAAGGCGCGGACACCAAGCTGATTATAACACGTTTTTATTTCTCCTCTTTCTCCAACCTAATCCCCTCCCCTTCCGCACACCCCGCTGCCTGTGCCTTCCGGCTCCCTCACACATCATGTGATCCAACCCGTGATCAGGACGACATCACACTTGCTTTAATCAAGCCGTACCATCAAACTTTGTACTGAAAGGGCCTGCCAGTATTTTTGCAAAGCAGTCTTCTAATGGTTAATGACTTTATTGCCATTGTAAACATGGTAGTGGTATAATACAAATTTCTTAACCAGGTCTGCCTTCAGCCACTCAATTTATAAGCAGTAATCGTTTTCTTCACTGAAGGCCTGTTAAAAACAAGCATTGGCAAAACTAATAGTTTTGGCGTGCGTATAAGTATTAGGCATGTGCTAGGCACTGCTATTAGATAGCCATGTACTTGGGCCATTTTGCACCTGCTACCATCAATGGCCAGTTAATACCACTACGGTAGTGCCTGGCAAGTGCCTTTCCCATGCCTACACAAAAGCCCAAACTGTTGGATTTGCCTTATTTCATGTCCAACAGTGGCAGTGATTGTAAGAAAATGGCTATTGTTTAATTTAAAAGTGCCAGAAGCACGGCCCACACCCCCCGAATATTATCTAATCTAAGCCCCAGTGGATAGATACCAATAAAATCAAGGCCTACGGCTCATATTTATTGATGTAGTACGGAAAATGACACTTTTTTTTGCCAAAAGTCATTTCATTTGACAAATGTGCTTGGAAAAAATAAAATACGTCCAATATTAATTTGATTGGGGAAGCCCCCTGGCCTTGCCTCTAAAATGGAATGGATTGGATTTGGACTACAGTATTTGGCGAGAAATTTTATTAAAAGTTTTAATTTGGCCCATTTCCTGATGAAATAGTGGGTTCTCGAAACCGATCAAACTGGGCCCCGCACTATTATAAATAAACACGTCCAATGTTGGCACGGTTAAATTACCTATTCTCAATTTGCCAACATTACAAACCCCACCTCGCTGAACGTGGTGGAAGATGAAGTAACAGAAACGAACCACTAGCTACATCGGTGAGAGGAGGGGACGCGTGTCTGGAGACGGTGCCCCCAACAGCGAGCGGCGCAGCGAGAGATTCCTTTCAAAACTAATCCTAATCCATTTCAGATCTCTTCAGTGTCTTAACGTGTCACATGGGAGAGCGCGTAAAGCTTCTCGCGCTGGAGCTGCGTAAATAAATCACACGGTTTTGCAGCCTTCGGACGAGCACGCCACAGGGCTCTGTGGCGACTATTGTGGGATTGGCTGTAATGCCCAGTAGCGGCTGCTATCGTGTTGGCACAGCATAACCCATGAATGAAGATGTTCGCGTGACATTTGAGGACTCCCACCGCAGCACGTTTCTTTGGCTAAGGAGAAAAACGAACCAGTCACTTGGCTATCTACCACGGCATGGATGCGTGAAAGGCTGGGCCACAGAGAGGTAAATCGGTTGAGTTCATGTGGGCGCTGACCCACAATACCGCCGCAACTATGTTTTAAACGCCAACTGGCAACTGTAAGTAACACAGGAACCCCCCTCGCCACTTTCTCACCTTCAGGGGAGGGTCTGGGAAATACAACATGCCTAACGCAGCTCAGGCCATTTCCAAAGTCGAAATGCAGAAATCCGAGGGAGCCTGAAAAGATTGCGGGAATGCTGTATTTAGCCAAAATATATGTGTTGCCATCAAGACCTTAGAATGGTGGGTGAGGTGGTCCAGATTCTGTTAATGGTTCACTACGGGGGTTTATCGATCTTAATCAGTTTTAAGATCTTATTTTATTGGCTTGATGTCATATAATGTAACCTTGACAGCTACTCAATATTATGGCGTTAATTTCAAACAATGTTGCAATGTTGTAGCACTCCTACCAACACATGTTGGAGTTAACACAACTCTTCAGCAGGATACACAATACATCCTAAATTTTCAAGAAGTTATCCATATATCATTCCAGGTTTGTATAGTTTGTGTTGTGTGTGGAGTGTATCAGGTAATAATATCCCTATATGGTCGTCATACATAATGTCACCTGGAAAAGTTTGTGGCAACATTATATGGGTGTCCATATATATATAGGGACAGGGGGTGCGGGGGTGCCACCCCCCCCCCACCCCTGCTCCCCTTGAAATAAAGCTTTGGGGGTTGCAGGGGTGTCCCCCTCATGTTCCATGTAATAATGTCTCAGCAAAAAACAGCAATTTTTGGGCGAATTTTGTGCATGGCAAAATTTTTGCAGGGACGTTATCACATGGAACGGTGTGGAGCCTGTGCATGGTGGATACTCCGTCAAAGCGTGCTTCAGTGTGTGGCAGTGCAGTCTACACAAATCTGCAGAAGCCAAGCTGAGTGTGAAGATGCATTGCTCAAGAGTTTGTTCGGCTGCGCCTCATGAAGGTCGCTCCCAAACATCAATGCGTGTTCGACGACATACTTTGGAGCTCAACACTGGGAGCTAAGCTTTCTTACAGATAAACAGATGAATGATTCATCACAATGCAAAGCTCATGAGTCATTCTTTGCACATTTCAATAACTAATCGTCCCAACTAACCAGATGAATGACCTTCAATTTTTAAAATTGCTCTCACAGAAACAAATATATTTTGCTAGTATCAAGTACATGTAGTCCACTACACAAAGATTATTTTTTCCAACACATTTACCCACTTTTGTTTCAAAAACGTTACTATGTTTAAGACCGATCTGCAATGGCACATACTCCCCGGTATTAACCAATCAAGGGGAAGCCAATCCTTGTCTCTGATGCAGCACTGCAAGGTTTATTTGTTCACACTGGTTGATTTGTCATTTCTTTTATTTCATTTATTGTGATTTATACAGGTCAGGTAAAATTGCTTTATTTCGGAAACAATAATCCATAAAAGAACAACAGAAATGAATACATAAGACGATCTGCCAAATATAAACCCAATAATATAAAAGACATAAAATACATCACCATAGAGTTCTAGAAATAACCATCATAAAATCCAATCATCATCCTACACATAAAGTCGACACTCATAAATACCTAAAGACTTTGATAACCCAGAAAAAGTGCTCATACTTATTTAAAAAAGAAGAAATTAGCACATGAGAATGGGAGCATCTTAAATTCCTGAGCTGATTCCTTTTTCACGCACTCTCCACCCTCTCCGAATATATACCGAGACTGACCACTACTTTCAAAAGGAAATATAAAGCCGGGCGATCCTGCACAAAGCTGCAGCCCTTTAGGAGGGTTACCAACCATCTCTCTCTCAATATGGAATATCCAGGGCAAAAGAAGGTGAAGTGTGCCTGGTCTCGAAGATAAGCTTTGAGACCAGTACGGACAAGAGAATAAGTAGAAGAGTGAATTAGAAAAGGAAGGGAATTCCAGTGTAGAGGGACCAAAAGAGAAAAAGAGCAGCAACGGGATGAGGCACAGGAGGGTTTTGGAACAACCAGCCGATAAGTGGATTCAGAATGAAGAGATCTGGCTGGAACATAGAAAATACAAGAGAAGCAAGGTACGGAAGGGCAAGACCATCAAGATATTTGAAAACCATAGAAAGAAAGCAAAGACGTGACTCCAAGGACAGGATAGAAGCAGAAGAAAGAGCAGCAGAAATAGAAGTGCAAGGAGATAGTCGAAAGAGTAAGCAAATAGCAGAATTATAGATAGAACGAAGGGGAGCGAGACAAGTTGCTGGCAGTCCAATCAACAGAAAGAACAATAAATAAATGCGGGAAAAAGGGGGTAAAACAAGAAGCTTAGTGGCATGGAAAAACCGAAAAGGGCGAGCACAACAGATTAAAGGAATTCAAGTGAAGAAAGTGAGAGGCAGATTGTATGAAGACATAAGTGAAGAGCGAGGAATAATATAGAGAGAGAATAAGAATGGGCCAAGGACTGAACCCTGAGGGACACCATGTAGAAGAACATGGGGTGGCGAGAGCTGACCCGCCAAAGAAACAGAATAGGTACGGCTAGAGAGGTAGGACCTAAATCAGGAGCAAGGAGAACCCATAATATCCAACGATGTAAGTGTAGATAGCAGAAGAATAGGATGATCAACCGTGTCACAAGCAGCAGAAAGACCTATTAGAATGAGACTAGAAGAACGTTTGAAAGAAAAATGACACTAGCCGTCGCCATATTACTATTCTTCCATTTTCAAAGCACAGGGTTCACAACAAAGGTGGTCTCTTGACACTCAGCCAACTGTGGAGGCGGGTAGGAGAACTCCCCGCTTCAAGAGTTAGGCTCTCAGTGCTCTGCAGAAGGCCAAGGTGCTTCAGGATAAACAGGATTTGTTAAGGGAGGCAGTTCCCGAGTGGAGAGGTGATGATGTAAAGACACAACCTCCTGAGAATGTTTTAGTTTATAAGGAAGGGCACAGAGAAGGTTGGTGGAGGAACAGAGACTCCTAGGTGGTGAGCAATCTTGAGGTTTACAGAAGAGGAAAGGGGGCTCAGTTGGTGGAAAGTGCAGTACATTATGCATGGGCATTTGAATTGGATGCATTAGGCAAATGGGAACCAGCGAAGGCGAGAGAGATTGGGCGTGATGTGACTGGTTTTCCTATTTTGAAGACAGGGCTGCACTCTGGAAGCTTCACTGCCTGTGGGTAAGGAGGCTGGGTAGGCTGAGGTAGGAACTGCTGCCATAGTCCAGTCTGGAGGCAATGACGGAGTAGACGCTTGACAAATTGTACGTTTAGTTAAATAAGCGAGGGATTTGATTGATTGGGGAAACCAGAGATAGGACAGCATTGCAGAGGATTCCTAGGCTTCTGATGGCATGTGCAGGGGAGGGGACAGGGCCAAGAGCAGGAGCATATCCGCATTTGTTGTGAACTTGTCTTCTGTGACTTGCAGCATATGGAAGTTGCCAACCTTGCGAATTGTTGGTGCCATTTAAATTAATAACTTTTCCTCCAGGGCATCCAACATCACAATTTCCCATTTTAGTAGAGTCTCGAAGCACATAACCCCAAATCCAGTCTATGTTGTCCATCTACATAATCAATATTTAGGGAAAGTTTATTGCGAGTATCCTTACCCAGTCATAATACAATCATTCTCTGACGTTTAGTAAACTGCATTCCAAAAATGTACTCCTTGCATCATTTGAGCTAATTACTCTATGAAAAGGTGCATATTAGCTAAACCATGGCTAGTATTTGGCCACACTGCCTTTAACGTGTAGTATGTTAAAAACCAATGTTTTGCCCGATACACCAATAATTAGTAGCTAAGCTACCAATAAAAGATAACAATAAAAAAAGGTGTTTTTTATTAGGGTTACTTTCAAGCATGGATCCAGCTGCACGATGGAGAAAGCGAGCATAGCTAGAATACGTGGGTGGACATGAACATACATAGCTACACAATAGTAGGGTGGTGAGTTCCGGAGTGAGGATGATTCAAACAGCATTTAAATAGGTCTGGAAATACCGTACTGCTTCCCACTTCCCCAAAGTTCTTTTTTGATGTCCTTTCAGGATGGAGGGCTTCTAGGTTGATCAGGAATTGTGTGAGACATGTTTGGAGGTCTTGAAGCAGATATTGTAAGAAAAGGAAAGTCATATGACATTTCCTGAAGAGGACAAGTATGACCGCTGGTTTCATTTTGAGGGACAGAGCTTCCCAAATCCTAGCAGCGTCGTCTGAAAAGGTCAGCCTAGGAGTCTCCTTTCTTGCAAACCTGTACATATGGGCAACTCGGCTTCTAGTTATGAGGGTTACCTTAGGACAGTTTACACAGTTAGATCAGGATTGGAGAAAATAAGGTATAGTCTAAAATATTTCTAATCAAATGGACTGCCTATGGTCCTCCAGAACTGGATCTGCATACACCCAAACTACCACAAAATATGAATTCCCCATCAGAATCCTCCCTAACCCATGCTTGTGGCACGTGCAATTTACTTCCCAATCCTCTTATCTTCCCGCTGCTCATTTTTCCTCCACAGACTAAGGTCTGGAAATCTCTCGTGGGGTTACAATAAAACCACTCTCCAGACAAGCCTACAGCGGACTGGTGATTTACCACAGTCTAAAGGCTTCATAACATAACACAAAAACAGCTTTAAAGATGATGCAACTGGTTTTGTAGAGCATTCTCTGGGCAGAGGTAGGTAGGAGTAATGAGAGTGCTGGTGATGTGGTCAAACTTGCAGGCGGCAGTGATAGGACAGTTGTTGAAATCAACAAAAAATGAGGTGTCCCTTTTGAGATGGGGAGCATCAGTAATTATTTCTGGGAGTAGGGGGATCTCGTTTGGGAATGGGATGCATTTATAATAGAGTCGTGTCTAAAGGTAAGTTGGGTGGTTTTTCATGATGGGGGAGTGGAAGATCTCACCATCTCAATGAGATGATGTCTCTCCGGCTGGAAGGCAGAGGGGGTGCAATTGGTACTGCTTGTTTTTCCTGGGGGAGAGGTATGGCAGGTGTCTATTGGTAAACTTATTTTGGTAGTTGATGACTGGAGTGCAGGATAGGGAGCTCTCAGAGACGGTTAATAGAATAACAGACAACTTTAAATATTGACAGCTGTACATATGGTTTCAAGAGAAAAGTCTGCTTTGTTCACCTCATGTTTATGGTTAGTGCAAATCGTTTCTAGACCACAGTGATTTCTAAGAGAGCAGTGTAAGGGCCATTGTTTTCGGGCCTCTGTGAGGGTTCTCTCTAAGGCATTGGTTTCTGGGGCAGTACCCAGAGTATTTTGGTTGCGATTAAATAGATTTTTGGGGGCGCAATATTAGAATTGGTTAAAGAGTGGATTGTTGTCATTGTTCAGATGCAAGTCTGTTGGATGGTCGGGTGGTATTGTTAGGCAGCGCATCCCCTTTTTCAGTCCTGGGTATCAATTGAAGGTTTTTTAAAGATGTGTAATTAATCCACTCACATTTGAGCTGGCAGATGCTGGGGGCTTTCTGCAGGGGGTGTTGAATGGGAAGGCTAAGTGATCAATTTAGTCGAGTGGCGTAAAAAGGTGGCACTCTAAGATGTCCAGTGCTATGTTGCTGTCTAGTTTATTGCCTCTGATGTTTGTAGGAGTCATCTTGGTTTGAGCATGATTTAGGGTGTCGGTGAGTTAGAAAGGTTTCACTTTGTGTGTTTTGGGAAGATTTAAGTCACCTGGGAATTGTGATGAAGTCCCTTGCCTTCATCTGGGAACATCTAGTGGGTTAAGCATGAGCCTCAGTGCTTCCCCCGAGCCAGTGGATGATGGCCCTAGGGTGGTATGGGGAGGAATCCCTGGTCAAGTACATGTCACTGGGCAGGGGACAGTCCTGTGCAGCTCCATTTCCATTACTCAGTGAAGTGGCCATAAACAAGCCTGGACATTACACCCATCAAGACCCTTACCACATGAGATGCCAAAAAGTAAAACTCTCCTACTCAGAGCCATGCGGTTTAAATGCACATTTTTCTTTAAATGGTGTTATCCCCTTCATAGGTACACCTCCTACCTCTAGAGGCAGAACATCATTGACTGAAGGAGAGCATGGCCTCCACATGGTTGAAGAGAAGTCCATTGTACGGTTCTAGTACACATGAGTCTGCAAATTTCTGTTTATTTGAAAGGTCTCAACTCTGTGAGCAAAAAGAAAGCCTGCTATGGGGGAGTCAATTTCCCTGTTGTGATGAATCCAGGGAACTCGTTCCTTCTCTCCAACAGGAGCCACCCTCTTTGAGATTAGGGAGGTGAGCCCGCTATGGAAAACACTCCCTAGGGGATTGGGTGAGGGGGTATCTCACTTGGGTGAAACCCACTTAGGGACAAGGACTCCCAAGTGAACAGACCTATAACATCTGCCTTAACAACATTGTCCTAAATGCTTGTTGCATACATGAAAACTGATAACAATGCTAAAATAAAGGGACCTTTAACTAGGCTTGGTTTGGCTGCTACCCCTCCTTCAAACCAGAATTCCAGGACCAATAGAATTGTATCTCTTGTTGCAGGGAGAGACATATAAGGGACAAGACCATTACCTCGTGTCGAGGAGCCAATGCTGAATGAGTTGACCACTGAGAACTGGTCAGCCAGAGAGGCCGAGCAGAGCGGAAGCCGCTGCTGCAGCTCTGAGCCAATTCATCCTGGAGGCAGGACGACCAGTGGTGGGCGGAGAGCCAGCAAAACACTGCCAAACCCAGGAGTGCTGGTAGCACAAATGTCTTTGGAGGGAAGAGACTGAACTTTGACCGACGTGGAAGAGCGACCACCTTCCTCAACGAAGGCCACCACGTAAAAGCAGGTATGCGATTCTTAGCAAAAAGGGGGAGAAGGGCTGTTTAACTCTGCAACTCTCCGACAGAGAGCCAGAATGCTAAGAATGTGATTAAGTATTGAAGGGGCATGGTGGGCCAATAGAAAAACAGAGACTAAGAGAAATACCCCAAAAAGGGACAAAGAAACCATTTCCCATAAGGGGGCCACTTGAAAGTAATAGAACCAATCAAGGGGGGGGGGGTGAATCGGAAACTAATACCGTAAGAGGTGTTACCAGACGTGAGAATGAAATAGAAGCACCCTGGAGGGGTGTGTTTGAAGGAAAGATTCCTCAAGAAGGGTAGACATGGACGAAAGGCAAGAGCCTAGTCCGGTCTGTGAATCAAAGCCACTCACAGAAGGTGGGGAATCACAACCACTTACCCAAAGGAGAGTCTGTGGGTCCAATTGAGACCTCAAACAGTTATTAACTGTATGAAACTGACCCGCTCAGGAGGGGTGAGTAAGAAATAGTTGAACAACTGAAGGACTTATAATTCCAGTTTGTGCATTTAAGGCTGAACTTTTACTGTTAACCAAAGCTTGGTGGAGGGGCACTGTAGTTTGCCCTTTGTGACCCTGTTAAAACCCAAAGAACTTGTTTTGAATTGAGCGAGAGGTCTAAAAGCCTGGGAATTCAAAAAGGACATTTCCAGAAACATTTTTGGGAGGGGGTCATGCACCAGCCAGCATAAGCCAAGCGTGGGGGAGTAAGAGCACTTCTGTGGGCTAAGTTTTGTTTTCGTTTATTAGTTGTAGGGACAATTAGAAAGGTAGCATATTCTTGGATGGAGGACACATTGGAGTTGTACACAATGACCTGATAAGCACCTTTTTGTTGTTTTCTTCGAATAGGAAACTTCCATCATAACAATAGGGCTAGATGAGGGCATTTCTTTTACTTCAATAAAATTAAGAAAGTGGAAACAAAGTTCAGTTGTCCACGTCCTCTCTCAGACCTACCATAATTTACATGGCACACAAACACCAGAACAAACATAGTAGAAACTCGCTGATGTCTGAGCGGGCTTGCAGAGTGAGCGCCATTACAAAATGAAGGCACTTTCTATTTTTTCCCAGGTAACCCTCGGAGATATCAGAGGCCCACAAGAGTTTCCTAGCACTTGCGCAGTAGGTCTGCCAGGCAGACTAATGCAGTGTTTGGATCCTGTCAGTGCAAAGCCAGAAAGTTCTAGCAGGGAGCTGAGGGTGGTCCCTCTGGTTACATTTGTGCAAAACACTGGGGGAGACTACCCATGTCATACATTGTCCACCCTGGGAAAACACCATGATTGTGGAGGAACTTGGAGAATAGAGTGGGCGAAGAAACCTCTAGCAGTGGAAGGCATGGAGCATCAGGAGGTGGAAGGTAGAGCTCATTAGGGTGCGGAAGGAGGAGAGTCTCAGGATGTGTTTGCAGGTAAACACCATGAGGAGGTGGTAGTAGAACATCTGGAAAAGGTGTTAAAGAAGTATTAGGAAGACAATAGAGAGAACCTAGTAAAACGAGAAAGGTATGTGAGGGCATGTTTGGCCTAAGGCATTGATTAGGGATCTGACTCTGATCTGAATGGGTCAAGCCCACAGAGGGAGGAGGAACACACCTGTGGTGTGGCATTGAGGAGAAGGACCAGAGGGGAGTAGGGAGGGGTTGAAGAGGGTAGGAGTCAGGATCCTAAGGTAGGAACATGAAAGATACCCTTCTAAAGTCCACCCCTGTCAGAACACCATGGCCCCAGCAGCATCCTAGTTGAAGACAGCATAAGGAGAGCCCAAGAAGAGCAGAGGGGAAAAGATCCAGAAAGGATCAGAGAGGAAAGGTGCAGGAACCCCTTTCACTAAGAACTAGGAATCCATGGGAGAGGAAACCCAGAGTGGTACAGAGAAGAAAGGTGCAGGAAACTCATAAGCTTGACCCGAGACCATGGGAAAAATCCTTTGAGAAGGAGGGGAATGAAGGGGGCAGGAACCACTTGAAACCAGGACTATGTTGCATCATATGTCCACCTGTTGTGACCCTAAAGCTCCAGAAGACTTCATTAGTTTCCTGATTTAGGTTACAGTGGTGTTTGTCATTTTTGCCAACCTGTATTATACTCACAAAATATAGAAACCAAGTTTAACTGCCATGTCTATCATGGCCTGGGTATTGGTCCTTGTCACCCTCATGACTAAATATATTGTTAGTGTGAAGTGGATATTTAGTTCTGTGACTCCCTCATAGCAGTCCTTGTTGAATAACGGTGATAGATCCTCTGTACGGTTGCTGGTTTGGTGGGAGAAAGGAAGCATTTGCAGGAGAGAAACTAAAGGAGAACCTGGGTGACATTTTGTGCAGAGACAAAATGATTTAGGAATGCTATTACAGCAAGACCACAACTTATTTTCTGGATGTGATGGTGGTGATTTATGAAGAAGCCATGAGAGATGGGCTAGTGCTGAATGGGGGAGATAATGAGTTTGATAATCAAGCTTCTGTAATGAAGATTGATATACAGTGTGTTAGGTTTGTAATGAGGCCAGTGATGTCTGAAATCTGTTGGATTTCTTACTTTGCATTCATTAGCGCAAGTGATGCATTGTATTGTGGGTGGAATAGGTGAGTGGGATTGGGAGGATATTGCTTTGAAAAATGGTGCTGTGGTGGTGATGGGTGTTTGGTGTAGGTGTGTTCTATAGGTCTGCTCTGAGCTAGGTGGTTTGAAGCTTAATGTATATGTCCAGATGTTACCTTGTAGGGTACTGTAGCAGTGGTTCTTATCTCTTAACTTGCCTGACCCCAACATGACTCATCAACAGTCAATACAGGAGTCACTATTAGCAATATTGACCTCTTTCATTGAGACATAAACTGTACACCCTGAGACACTTCCTAATGAAGTGTGTGTGTGTGTGGGAGGGGGGGGGGGGGGTGGGGGGAGAGCTTGACCTGCAGTTGCAATCAGTAGTAGTGCTGCAGGAGTGGAAGATCGCGGTCTCATAGGCAATTAATAATTGGTGGTGGTTCACTGTGATGGGTGCACCCAAGATGTTATTCAATGGATTGTTTGATTCAAACTCTTCTTCATGGTCGTACTCTGTTCTTAACAAGAGGCACACAACATTAGACTGTGGTTGTAAACAGGTATAGGTTTGTTTTGAATAAATATAAGCTGGGATAAACTAAAGAACCTGGAACAAAATAGCAGGATAGCGTTGGTGGATTCCGACGTGGTACAGTCTCTGTGTTCAATAAATAAGTCTATCAGTCCAGGGTTCCCTCCCTGTAATACTGGACAGTTCTCAGCCAGTTAACATTATGCGACTTCATGAGCAGAGGGGATATATATGGGGTAGCCATCTTGGATTTACTTTCTCCCCCCTTTTACGGCAGAAGTAGACTGCTCAGCTGCTAGTCTAACTAGGACCATGGGTACAGTCACCTCCCTGTTGCACGATAATACTGAAAACAGCTTGCTCATACTAGGACTCCACCGAGGAATTAATTCACACTGCTTTGTGTGAACCAGAGAGCCTGTCCCCAACCAGGTCTACAAGGCAATAACAGTGCTTAATATTTTAGTAGAGCCGTTGAGTAACTTCCCCACGTGTTGTCATTCTTTATTGATTCAATGGCTAACTAGCATCAATGGCCAAATGGTCACAGATGGTTCCAGTAGTGCCAAGCATCATCTGCCATCTGCAATGAGAACTGTAGACTGACAAGATTATTCCCCAATGATGCACCCGCCCACTATTGTACAATGCAAAATTGCTTTCTAGCTTTGTCTCCCTTCCATGTTCATGCGTGTTGGGTGAAATGCCTCCTCCACACATCGGTCTGCTGTGGGGTGATAGCACAAGCAAGAGATTGCTTTCGCTTGTTGTTTCTTTGTGCATATTATGTATGAATGACTGGCTTAATGTTACCGTGTTTGAAAATTAGAAGTTTTGACCATTTTGGCAACATGATTTTTGGGAAAGTGATGGTTGCATGTGCTACAGGGCTTACACTCATGTCCATTAAAGAGTCAGGGATGCCAAGTGTTTCACTATGGCGATCCCCATTATCTCTTCTCAAGGCATGGTGGGGATAGCCAAAGAATCCTCCCCATACCACCCAAAGACCCAGCATCACATAGAGGGTGGTAGTACCCAGCCCCCTTGGCAATCTCACCACCCAATCCTAGGGTCAGGTAGACTGTGACTGTGTCAGATGCTTCTACTGAGAGATACAATTTCTTCTCTGTCCCTTATTAGCTCTGGACTGATAAGAGGGAGGCCTCACAAAGGAGGATGGTCGATTTAGCAGATACCTTCTGGGCAGGATGACCTCTTAACGGGACAGTATTGCAGATTCATCTTGGGTGACAAATGATCAAGCATTGTGGGAGTACTTCACCGCTAACACCCGGTCAATGTTTGAAGGGATGTGTGATAGGTAAATATGATCTGCCTTGTACATGAGAGGTTGCAATTTTTACAAAGTGTTACAATGCCATGGTGAACATCAGGCCCCCCTCTTCCTTCCAGTTAACACCCGTTACTGCTTATCCCTCCCTCGTGCAGCGCTCAGCAACAATTACTAGTCAACCAGTGACGTGTGAAGATGGTATTTTATAAAAGGCTTGCAAGAAGGTAGCCCCTACATCGACCGCCTTGCTTTCTATTTACTTTGCCCTCTTTTCCATCAGTATAGCATCCTTTACCACTACCTATTTATTCAATTCTATACACCATTTTTCATACAGAATCAAGTTCTTCTTAACCATGCTCAAACTATCAGTTTCCTGTATAGCAAAAGTGCAATAAGAAGAGCTTGAAAAATACAATAAATAGAGCTTTTATATTGCGCTTCGGATTTGTGACCAGCCTCTAAGTGCGGGACTGGGTTTTGAACCCATGATGCATTACATTGTACTACTTCCAGGACAAATGCATTGCCTCCTGAGCTATCCTCCCGGCCACCAGGCTTATCCATCAATGACTAATCATCCTGCAAGAGATGATCCACAGCATACAACTTTTAAGAGTCAATAACCCTTTCCACCCATATATTTCTCCAGATATCCCTTCAACTACTTCCTCAGTAACAGAGGACCTGTCCAGTCCATGTGCAGAAAATGTGCCATCCACCTCACCGTATCTCCTGCAACTAGGATGGTGGTCTGGGCTAAATCTTTGTACTCATGCCATTGACAAATAACATATGTGTTGTATTCAGAACTGTATCAGGTTAAAGTGTGCGTTTGTTGATGCTGCTTGGAAATACACATATTGTAGAGTCATGCAAGACCCGGGAGGATAAGACCGGGTGGATGCCCGTAATCATCTTCTGGCATCCCACTAAATCAATCATACATTTCACCAATGTAGACTTTGGAAGTTCCACCGGGAAACAAGGCCACCACTTCTTACATGCCATTTTTATCTTACTCTGTGCTAAGGACAGGCAAATCTGCAATCCTAGATGCTGCCTAAGATCCACAAACCTCCTGAACTGACATTCACTAAATGCATCACCTCAAGTCCACTTTTTGCAATTTCCCACACCTCCAGATCTCTTTTCGATAGCCTTTTCCTAATTTCCTAGCTGTTTCAAAGCTTTCCCTCAGATAAATGACACTCTCGGATATCTCTTTTGGGTTCTCGGTCAAATTGTGGATGCAGTCTGGGCAAGCGTCATAGTATGGACAATCGTTGAGAGTCCCGATTCCTGACCAGCAGCCACATTCAATAACCTACCAAGAGGCAACTCAGAAACACACAAATGTTACAGATATGGATCTGAAAATGTTGCCCCTCATGACAGCCACTCAACTGTACACTCTGCGGTAAATTGACTTAGGAGGCAGACAAGAGGTCATGATTCTTAAGTCTTCTTTATTATAAAAGGAAAAAGGTGCTCATCACGATTTCTTACATCGGAAATCAGTCCTGTGTCATAAGCCTAGTCTACTCTAAGTCTGTCTCTACTGCTAACAAGAAAGGAATAACATATATTCTACCAGAACAAGTCTGGAAAGAGATTTCTTCTCAGTCATATAACGTTTTAGCTAATTTCAGACCCACGCCTTAATAACTCTAGGGTGTCTTTCCAGCTACACAGTGCAAAGTTCCTTATGAAAACCGTCTCCCATGCCACGTGCATGGTTTTGCAGTACCAACTTCAGATTTGTGCTTTTCTCCCCATCTTGGGTTTTGCTTTCCAATAACCCACCATAGACCACTGTGATTCTCACCCCCACTTGGGAAAAAGTATTTCTAATTCCTTCCTGGATTCTAGTACTTCTCTTCCCCTCTTGAGTTCTCTGGGATTCAACTGCTGCTTGGGGTACTTTCTCTCTCACCCCAGCACGGGGCTATCTCTCTTATTCCCCAGTATGGGACACTTTCTCTCTCATGGTGGCTTGGGGTTGTTCCTCTCTCCCTCGTTGCTTGGGGCACTTTCTCCCACATCGCAGGTTGGCACTCTTTCTCTCGTTTTCCCCTGCTTGGGGCAGTTTCTCTCTCCACCCGGCTTGGGCTCTTTCTCTCTTTCCCCTACTTGGGGCTGTTTCTCTCTTTTCCTGGTTTGGGGAGCTCTCTCTCTCTCTCAGCCCGGCTTGAGGTTGCCTTTCTCTTTCCCCAGTTTGGTGCATGGCTGATCCTCTCTACCCTCCACCCTGTTTCCTGGAACAACTATGTACTCTGGTAGCTGTGATGCAGAACCATACCTCAGGTTTCTTCTTGGCCTTCCGGATCTCTTTGTCGGGTTTGGCACATTCCATTGGTTGTTCACAGGGTTTTCATTGTCATTGGTTGTGGGCGCCGGTTGACCAGCTTTGGCGTGGTCATATCTCCTCTTCAGGGGTGGTCGAGCCCACTTGTCTGGGGACCATGTAGACGTGGCGGAGGTAGGTTTTGGTGCAAGGGATGGCAGATAGCTCCTGGAGTGGCACCAAGATTGTAAATGATTCATGGGGTTTCCTTTACGGGGTGGGGAATGTTTTCTACTGAAGGGCTCTTAATTATTTCCTCAAATGTATGCGAGTGACCAAGCTTAATGAGGGACGTGTGGTAAGTCAGACATAGGAGATGGATAAGAGGACATGCTTGAACAGTATCCATTATTAAAGAAATAAATTAAACCACCTCTAAACCTACTCCTATGATGGATTCACAATGCTAGAAAACAACAAAACGGGTGCTCATCAGGATGCCAGGCACATTCAATCCTACGATAACCTCCCACCTATCCTACCACAATACAAAGAAAGACAAAAAGAGATTCAAAGCACCCACCGCCCAACTTGGTTAACTTAAGTGGTGGCTGGTTTTCTGACACCCGCCCAAAGAGTTCTTACGGTTTGTTTCTGCTCCCGACTCTGTAGAAAGAAGAAATGCCTCTCAGCTTCACATCTGGGTCAAACAATGTCATCATCAGGCAGTCCATAAAGTTTCTATTTTATCCCTTCTCATGGGATGTAGTCTCACTATGGATGGATACTTATGTGTCCAACAAAAACAAAGTTTGTTCTTTCCCCCTCCTGGGTTGTTCAACTTGTTAGCCATGTTTGTGCCTCAGGCTTGCTCTGCCTGGTTTGTTTGGTTGCTCTCTGATCCCCCCTCCTGGGGTAGTTGGATTGTTAACCCTGTTTGGGCTTCGGCTTGCTCAGCCAGATGTGCTTGGTTACTCTTTTTACCCTTTCCAGGGGTAATCAGGTTGTTAGCTCTGTGTCTGCTTCAGGCCTGCTCAGCCCAATGTCTTTGGTGGTTTCCTTCACCCCTTTCTGAGGTATTTAGTTCATTAGACCTGTTTGGGCTTCTTGCCTGCTCAGCCCAGTCTTGTCGGCCACCCCCTTTTGAGGTATTTGGATCGATAGCCGTGTCTGGGCTTCAGGCCTGCTTAGCCCTGTTTGGTCAGTTGCTGCTTGAGCGCTTTGAGCCACATCAGCCCTGTTTGGATTGTGCTTGGATCCACCCCTTTCCGTGGTAGTCGGATAGTTAGCCCACGTCTGGGCTTCAGTGCAGCCTCACCACCCTCCAACTGCTCCTTGGGTACCACTGTGTAACTGTGAGCCAGTTATGGCTGCTACAGGTCAGTGTTGTTCCTCTTGCTTCGGTTCAGGTGGTCTCCTTTCCCGTGGTACCTCTTTCGTTGCTGGATTTCAGCATTGGCTGAGGATTTCGACGACAGACCTTGTGGCTCTTGTCTCTATTTGGTTCTCCTGTGGTTCCCTGCTTTCTGGGATTCTTCAGTTCCCTGGAGCGGCAGCACTCCATGGGCTGCCACAGCAACTGCATGGATACCAGCTCCTCTTTACTGGGAGCTTCCACCTCTGTTGCTCATCCACGCATGCTGGAGATACCTGCTCTCTGGCGGATTCACATCTTCAGGCTTGATGTTCCACTGTATTTGAGTCCCTCCCTGGAATGGAAAGACGGACTCAAAATCCAAATCCAAGTCGGAAACCATGCCATCCACTTTAAAGGGACCCTGTATCTGTTTGCCCTGTTCAACTCCCATATAACCAACAGACATGGAGAAGTTTTGACATGGGGGAGGTGGGATAGCATCCCTACTTGGGCATTCCTTGTGGACATTCCTTGTCCTCAAAGAGGGGTCACCCCTGTGTCATTCCCCTTGCTCTGTTCTCTAGGGAGGATATTGTGTTGCAGCCTCACCTCCCTAGCCCCTTGGGGAGACGGGACACATTCTGTGGATTCATCACAGACCCCTAAATACTTAAGGGAGGGACATTCGGGGAGAACATTTTTTAAAATAATGTGCTCAAATGACGCATTTTGCAGCACAATTTTAAAGAAAAATGGGACAAAATGCCATACGATTTATCATTGCTAATCTATGGAAACAAACATATACAGTACATTTCATGATTCATGGGCAGTCATGTTTTGTGAATATTTTGAGTGGAGGGGTCTAAATAGTTCCTCAAATTAGTGTGAGCGACTGAGCGCTGCAAGGGAGCACAGAATAATTAAGTGAGGGAAATCTTTTTAAATTATGAGCTGAAATAATGCATTTTGCAGCACAATTGCCGATTAAAAAGAGGTAGAGAGCCATAAAATGTACAGTTGATTCACATGACAAGATCCAGAAAATACCATGCCACCAACAGTACACTACAGAGGAGCACTTTATATTATTAATGAGGCTGCTACCACAACCTATCCATGCCAGGAATGGTCACTTTAAATGAAACACATGAAGTGATAGATGTACATGATTTAAAATGACCATTACAGTCATAGATATGTTGTGGCAGCTGCTTCATGCATGTCATTTACATTGGTCATTACTGATATAAATAGGCCAATGAGTGTTCTCCTGCATAAACAATAAAACAGCTATTTGACCAGATTTCCCTTGCCTTCTCACATGCCACTCCCGCTAAGTTGCATTCTCTGGTACACTTGGTATCATATAGAAAAGGCGTAAAATCAGTGTTGTCTACATCTAATGCTCTTTATAGAGTAAAGCTGGCCCAATGAGTCAGTGGTGTGATACGACCGAAGTGAACAAACTAGGGATACATGTCCTAAGACAGAGTTTCACATGTTGGGGGAGCTACACTACTTACGACAACGTGTTTCGTTAATCTGTAGGACACATAAGAATGGGCAGATTCCTGAACTTCAGTTGAACCTCTCCATAATCAGGCCCTTCACTTGCTGCTGGGTCATCTTGATGAATGCACTCACATTGTTGGCCTTTGTGTAGGCAACAACATCCAGATCATTCTGAAAATCCTGGGACTCAGCGATTTTGTCATACTCAGCTGCGGCATCCTTAACCATGAGGACCAGCTACTTAGAAGAACTACCAACTTAGCTGTTCTGTTATCTTCTGGATCCTCTTGTTCACATGGGGCCCGAGTCACATCAGTAGCTTTTCCACAGGGTTGGACAAGGTCAGAATGCTTTACTTAATATGTTGCAGGTTTGGGATGGATTACACTATGAATAGAAATGGCTTACAGAGAAGGAATGTTTTATCTCCTACTGAGGTGTGTTATTTAGCTACTAGCATAGGTTTGTGATAATTAAGAGTGAAACAGTGAGCCACAATAGTTGTTCGGGTAATGTCAGAGAAGGAGGAGGCAACAGGGCAAGAGATTAGAAGGAGGTAGGACAGGAAAGGAGAATGGAGGCAGTTTATACAAAAGTTGAGATATTCGTTGGTGAAAGAAAGTGGCACTGTGTTGTGAGAGTGTGTGTGTGTGTGTGTAAGGTGTGTGATCTGAAGTGGTAATAGGAGAGTAGGGAGTAAGTGAAGGATGACTGAGGGAGTGAAAGGACGGTGATTGCGAAGACGGTTGGTAGAGTTGTAAAGGTGTGAAGGTAATAGTAGTAGCATGGAGGTGCGATGAGAGTATAGAAGGAGTGGTGGTTGAAATGGCATAGGTCAAAATTACTGAATAGAAATTACCGACCCCACCGAAAGACCTCAAATACATACCACCAAAGGTTCAAACTACAAAAAGTTTAAACCTTTTGTGGTATGTATATTTTGGTGGGGTCAGTAAAAAAAAAAGAAAACAAAGTCTGTGGGGGCTGCAGGGCTGTCCCGCGCAACACACCGCTCACTATACTATTTAGGTTGACACCCCCGCAGATGACCCAACTTAAAAAAAAATATTAAAAGCTGCAGGAGTGTCCCCTGCAACACCCTGCTCACTATAATATATAGTATAGTGCCCTAAACCTCCAAGAGTGTGTTCCCTAATCATAAAGTTCCAAACCTAGTCTTTCAAGCCCTTCTCCCCCAGAGACAATCTATTTTACAGTACCATGTCGAAAGATGTGGCCAACTGAAAGTTCCAAAGCTACATGTCCTTAGCCTCTTGGCTAATCCTAAACCAAAAGATAAATGTTCCAATTCAGAAGGGTTCACAAAACCTATATTGCAATCCCCAGCCTAAGTCTATAACATAAAAGAAATTACAGTTCTTCCAGGGTTGTTCACATTCTTGATCTGCATTTGGTCTTCCTGGTTTCAAGCTGTCTCTCTAGTCCTCACCAAGATCTCTGGCTTCTGACACTATTCTTTATGCTTCATGTTAGCCTCTCTGTTTTCCAGCACATACTGGTCTTTCCACAAGCAATTCCCACTGCACTGTTGGGTTTATCGTTAATCTCTGGTATACCACTTTCCCAGATAGGTCTCTTCTAGACATTGGCATTCAAAACAGGTCTCTCCACATAGTTGGTTTCTGAACATGCACTTGATTAGGACTCTCCATGACCTGGTTTTCTCAGCATTCGCTTGATCAGGTCTCTTTGAGACCCATTTTCTCAGCATTCGCTTGAATAGGTCTCCCCAACACCTCAGCTATTAGTGTCACATCCGAGTTGTGGTAAGGCTCTTCCTCCACATTTTGTTACGAGTCCATAGGATTGTATTGGGCAATATCAGCGCTATTACCGCCGGTGCTAATAGCGTTGCAGTAATAGTGCCGCATATCAGCAGAAAGTGGCAAGTTGGAGGTAAATCTGCTACTTTTCCGCCCAAACTCAGGATTGAGCGGAGCGGTAATGCAGCAGTAATAGCGTTACCCCTGATGAGGCCCACCTTGCGGATCGCCCCCTTCACATACAAGAATAGGGAGTTCTGTCAACTCACTGCAAAGGGAAATTGCAGTCTCCAAAGTCAAACTTCAACACAGGCTAACATTCCCAAAATTGAAGCATTTGTCAGTCTGGAAAACCAAATCCCTAACCATCGTCTTGCCCCCCCCCCTCGGCAAGCATGCTCCGGTCTCAGACAATCTTTGACAATCCCCTAGGGGGTTATGGATCACTATATCCCACCCCCTGCTGCATTTGTATCTCAAGCCCTATGTGTACTGTGTTACTCCTATCTTACTACTGTGGACACAAATAACATAAAACACACATAAGAAAACACATGAATCGATTCAATTATAACAATGGAATACATTTATTTATGCACACACAGCTAAGCATAATAATGCAGGCAATCCTAATGCAGACAATCCCAATACTATTGGGAATGTTCAATTTGCACCTTTTATACTTCTGGTGCAAAGCAAATCTCCCATGAAATAACTATAAGCCTTACAGGTTTCTAATGCAAGTTTCTGATGCAAGCTTGTGATTCTAGTGCAGTCTAAATGCAAGCATCAGCATCCATCTCCTTCATGGGCAAATCCACACAAATCCACACCAATCCGTCACACTCTCTCTCTAAACAATCCCTGTCTGATTATGTGTTATGTTCTTGTCGCATTCTGGTCACTACGTGTGCTGTGTCAAATTGTGTCCAAGTGACATTGGACATCATATCTCTTTCATGGCTGTCTGTGTGTGGTGCCTGTAAAACAGCATCTTTTCCATCTATTGCTCATTCACTTCACTGTTGGCATCACAAAATGCTCTCTCTGTCCAGAGAATAGGCCATCTCTCTCTCATGCAAAAGGCACTTCTCCCATCTCCCCATGTCGCTCACTACATGGCCCCAACCTATGCTGTCTCCGCGGCACACCAGCTCAAGCGGATAAGCCTCCTTCCCTCTTCCCTCTCGGACAAGGGTTCATGTTATCTGTGTCTGCCAAGCAAATGTTTACAAATTCCTGGTACACAGTTAACCATAACATCTTCGCACTGAGCCCAGTGCGAACAAATTCTGTGTGTCTCCATCAGAAATGGCTCATAGGCCTTGTGCTAAATGCTTCCTAGCGTTTACGCTATTCTTCTCGCAATGCAAGTGCTACATAATGCAAACTCATTCTAAATACACACTCTACATACATACATACATACATACCAGTCTCTTCATGTGTCTCTACAAAGCATAACAATGCCATTCTAAATGGCTCTTCATGTCATTTTCAAATATGCACTGTGTGTGTCATTTCCAGGCCTCATTCGTTCTGCTCTCCTGCAAACAATACATTTCTCAGCCTAAGCGCTATAATGCAAACATAGATGCATAGCCAATCATTCTCTACATATCAAATATACCGTGTCTCTAAAGCATGGCATTTCAAAATATGTGCAAGTGTCATTCTATTGCAAATGGCAAAGTGGCAGTCAATATATGGATACTACTTCCGCAATGCTTCTCTACCAATGGGTCTTATGATTCTCTAATGATAACAATCCAGGCATCTCATTTTATCAGATTTCACACATCTACAGTCCAGACAGCTGCTGTTTTCCACAGGACAAGAAGCAATTTTGGGGGCCAAGAAATGTTTCTGTTGGCTGGCTTAGTGGAGCATCCAGCTCAGATATAATTAACAGATGTCTTGAAATTGTCTGCACCTCGGCTGGCCTTGGAGTCTCTGTCAATCTCATCCCCTCCGGGGGCCACACAGTTCTTTCTTTCTATTCAATTTAATGAAAAAAAGATCAATTGCATAGCAAAATGTTTGCAAAACACACAGCAATCTGCATTTAAGTGGTACATTTAGCATTATGTAAATACAGTTAAGAATTGTAATCAGCAGAAAACAATCCAAAGTCATATTGCCCAATCTTTTAATCTCCACTAATCCTTTATATAGCTTAATACATCTCTGCAAATAAAATGTATCAATCCTGTTAGGACGTGGCACGCAAGTAGTAAACAAAGGCTGACTTATCTTTGGGCCTTGAACTTGGATGTGACAGTTGTCTGTACGTTTCTTCATAATTTTTCATCCAGTAAGGTCCTTGAGTCAAGCAAGTTTCCGAGGGAAAGGAGGGCTGCATCCAGGTACTAGTTTACTACCTATTAAAGTGCCAGATTAACCAGCCTGCCTCTGGTTTTGCCAATCTCGAATAGACAGGACAGTGGAGCAAACAAAATAGCGACATCTATAACCATGGATAATGTTCTAACAACCTTGGTCCAAAGATTGTTATGCTGGGACCTGCACAAGCAAGGTGCCACACTACAGCATCCTCTCTCCTGACACTGGGGAAAGCCCTAGGGGCAGTTGGGTCAAATTTACAAACTGTAATAGTATACTTGGTGTAAAGAAATGTAAAGGCAATAGGCAATATTTATGGTTCATAGATATGCAGTCGGTTGGATGATTGCCTTCTCACATCGCCGCCTGAACGTAGTATAGCCATTGACTCTTCAAGTGGCCACTTTCTTATACATCGTCATTATTTGTGAGGTGGGGACCAGCTTTAGCGATGGAGGCCAGGACAGGGCTTACTGTAGGCGAGCTTAGAGATGCAGGACACCTAGTGGATATTTCACCCTACATTAAAAATAAAAGACTGAATGCCTAAAGGATGAGGCTTAACATTCTTGAAACCTCTGTAACAATAGAAAAGTATAATTTAGGAATAAATCATTTAATGTAATTAAGCCAATTTGCTCAGCTCCTTCAATTCCCCTGTCAAATGTAGTAAGCAGTAACAATGTAGGAAGGGGTTGGTGATACCTGGCATGGGATTTGTGTCATGTCCACTGCACTGCAACTATATTATTAATCTGGTTTGCTTGGTTTTTAGAAAATGTCAAGATAGTGGGTTCCAGTGAGTTAGGTATTGGTAAAAAAAAATCTAATAGAGAAATGGGACTAATTGGCAGAGGTTCACACTAGGCAATTAAATGTTGTGTCATGGCAATCAGTGCATATGTCTCTAAGTCTGGGACTCCTAGGCATAACAGAAGCAGGTTTCAGCTTAGCAAAAAACATTTGGGGTAGTGGGATAGGAATGTTGGTAAATAAATACAAACATTTAGTTTGGATAACTATTTTGATTACAGTGATTCATGCCATCATCATTGAGGAGGGGGGGTTGCTCCACTTATTATTTACTATGGAGAATGTTACTAAGATGAGGTTGTAAAAACAGAAAAATCAAATTGTATCGTCTTTGAGGGGTCCTGGCTATATTGATGCCGAAATAGCGAACAGTCTCCAGACTACACCTAAGCTCAGCAAAGTTTCCAGTCCTTAACGCATATTCAGTTAGGGGATATATTACAGGCTAGTTGCAGAAATCTTGGCAAAGAAAAGGCTATCACCAACATATAATAAAACCAAACTAACATGATTAAAATAGTCATGAAGTCTTTGAAATCCACAGAATATGTAAACTAATTGATCCTCAGCTAATGCAAAAAGGGCAGTGAAAATTTGACACCCCTGTCTGGTACCTCTGAATATTGTGAATGGGTCTGAGATTGCTCCATTAGTATACACTCTAGCTCCTGCTGAGTGTAAAGCTGTGATATAAGGGATAAAAAGTCAGACCTAACCCCCATGTATTGTAAGACTGTTAGCAGGAATTACAACTCCAGAGAGGCAAATGCTTTTTCAGCATTCAGATCATCTGCCGCAGCACGTAGGTACAGATTGACTAGAGCTAGGATATCAAATAGGTTTTGAACATTAGATGTAGTGGATCTGCCCGATATAAACCCTCACTGATCGGCTAAGGAAATCAACAGTAATAATGCAATCAATCTAACAGTCAGAATATTAGCCTGTAATTAGTTGCCTAGGTTCAACATTCGTAGTGGTTGGTTTGATATACAAAACAATACACCATCTGATTTGTCTTTGTTTGATTTAGGGAAGACAATTATGAGCATGCAAAATATTGTACATTTTCAATCATTGCTCTAATCAAATTCTATGTAGCGAAAGTCGTTCCCATACTTCTTTACGGACTTGAGGCAAAGCCCCTTTTGTGGAAAACAAACTGGCGCAAATGGGAGGGTAGTATGTGGAAAAAGGCTTTAAGCCTTCCGAACAGTGATTCGACTACATGTTTAAGATACGAACTAGGGTTAAAATCCTTGGGCTCGCTAGCAGATTGGAAACTAATTTCCCTGTATTGCTTAATTAAAACAGCTAAACCATTAACACTTTATGCAGACATTAAAGAACATCTTGTACTCCATAAGTCATCTATGCTGTCGAATTTGAAGTTGAGGGTCAACGAAGTGCTAGCAAGATCTGATACAGATCTTGAAACTCTTGTCGTAAACCCACTAAAATCAAAGAAAGCGATAGAGCAAATGGACTGGATTGCTACAATTGAACAAATGCGAGGCAATTATCAATTTAATTCATTTGCACTGACAGAAAAGAAATTGGGTTGTGTCCCAAGATATCGTGAGAAGTTCCTTGATGGAAAGATGAGACAAAACTTCCTAAAATTGCGCTTAAATCTTGTGCATACAGGGGAAGTCCTTTCTAAACGGGGCACGGGGGATACTGCCCAAAAATGATGCACAGTTTGTTTGAATCCCGAGAAGCAAAATGTAAAACATCTATTAATGAAATGTAAGGGTACCTGGTTTATAAGAGTTGCGCTATTTCACAAATTTGTGGACAAACTGGAGGGTATCCTCAAAGTTATGTTTTGGGAAAGAATGATTTCAGGGATGGAACCAAATTTGACGATAAAGGTAATACAGGTGCTGGAAATAGTTAATATCTTGCTACAGAGTCAGTATTGAATTTCCTTGGTACTACTGAACTGATTAGCCTAGGTTGGGTGCTTATTGAAACTGTTGTTTACTCCAAATTATTAGAGAGTTATTGGTGAGCAAGTTGAAATATATTTGATTTATCTGAGGGATTTGTTTTTTAGACGTGGTTTATTTTATTCTTCCTTTGCAGAATGTTGAGTGTAAACATCTTTTCTTTTTTAATATATAGAGAAAAACATGGGTTTAAAAAAATGTATAATTAAGGATTCTGAAATATGTTGGAATTAACTGTACATATTTCTATTAAGAAGGTTGTTCTTTTTCACTATTTTTTTTGTAAATGTTCTTTGTAACCATACACAAATTAAAAAAAATAATAATAATAATTATGAGCACCTGTCGGAAGTGGCAAGGTGAAATATTTCGCTTAATGGATTCCTAGTATACCGCTAGAAAGGTATTCTTGAATTCTTTAAAAGGTTCAGCAGGTAATCCGTCAGGGCCTGGGGCCTTGCCTTAGTTTAGTTTTTATTTCAGCAGTAAATGTCTCTGTAGTGGTAATGGATGAGTTCAGTGGAGCTAGCTGGTCCATCATCAAACCACACTAACCCAGCCCTATTCATGATATGATACGATGTGAGGAGTTGCCTCATGCAGGCTGGTGGAATTTAAGTCAGAGTAGTACTCAACATCTTTATCTTTATAATCTGGGATGGTACATGTGCTTTAGCACATAGGTTTTTTGAGTCACTGAATACGTAAGTTCCTCATCTTAGATTTTCACATATGATTAATGATAAGCACATTCCTTTTTTGGCTACCAATATTTTTGCTTCAGAAAAAGGAGTTCTTAAAGTCAAACCAGAACGTCTAAGGAGAGGAATCCACTGTTAAGGTGTGATTCCTTCCATCTGAAGAGTCTGAGAGGTACTTTACCGATCACTCACTGTTTGCGCATAGGAAGGAATAGCTTGGACAAGAAAGATAATCATTCAGAAGCCAACATTATGTCCGGTAAATTAACAATGGAAGTAACATGATAGTAATGTTAAACATGTACAAACACCTGCCATTTAAGATTAAAAAGCTTCAAGGAATTCACTCAAGCATTCTAATGTGAAAGAATGGCTTTCGCGAAGAAACAAAGGCACTTTTGCCAGGAAAGCACGTTTTCTGCATGCTAATGACCAGGAGGGGCTTGTCAGTTCCTTGGAGCTGAAAACTAACCCGATGCTCCCCGAATGACAACAAAGTTACAGTTTATATACCCAGTTTAGACAATTTACTTAATCAAACATATTTTGTTGCAACGTCATCCCCCAACAATCTATTGGCTAACTCTAATGCAAAGTAATGTAATAAGCCTAGCTCTAAAGCCCCATTGGATGCATTCATAAAGTACAACCCCTTTTACATGTGATCTTCTTTCATAGTCAGTTATGACGTACTCGACATAATCCATTTATAGTTCATGAATAACTCTTTATTATTCAAACCATGTGACAGAAACCCATCAACCCAAATGGTGATTGTGAAAGGCTTTCCATAAACACTATAAGGCATGGGGAGGGAGAGAAATAAATAAGCACGGCTTTGAAGCAGCAGTACAAATCCTTATCCTCCCAGATGCCACAAGCGCTCCATACCATTTTTCCTGCATTCTTGCATGTAATCCTATTTAGCAACTGCCAGTTCAAGTCATACAGCCTTTGGCATACATTCTGCTTATTTCCCTGCAAGCCCATAAACCATCAACTCTCAATGTAACCCCCTTTGTAACCAGATCTTTCTGGTCATCAAAAAACAAGCCTTTGTGCTCCCAGGAAAATTACACTTTGCATCAAAGAGCATAATCCGGCATTAAAAATCGAGCAAAAGGAATTTCCATTCCATTCTCATCTTGTGAAAAATTGTTATGCTATACAAGTACTGAATGAAGTGAATTCAATGAAACTTAAAATGGAAGTCTAAAACACTGTTATCCAAACATTGGACCTATCGGAATACTCAAACCATGGACTAGACCACAATCTATTGTTACATGTAATCCATTTAAATTGTTCTAACTAATTTGACATATCATGTATTATTCCAATTAAAATCAAAAGGAATGAAGTAAACCAAGCATCATTTTTTTCTACAAAATTATTGGAAGTGAAAGCGCAACCAAGGTGGATTCGACATTTAATCCCAATAATTATACACCCACGGTCAGCCTCAGGAAATTGAATCCCCTTTAGCAGCTCACTTAGCATATCACAAAATTACTTCTAAACGCAATTAAGGTGAAGCGCCATTCGCTGTTAAAGGCTAATCATTTTTCTTAAACTCAACTTTGGATCACGCAGCGAAGGAAGTCTCCCATACAATACAAAATCATCTCGAAAATCTATTTTCAAAAGAATTACTCTAAAAGAGACCAAGAGTCTGAACTCTTATTTTCAAAACTTACCACTCAACCAGTGGACACACAAGGAGCATCTCCACAGTCATTAAGATATATTTTCATTCAACAAGAAAAATTACTCAAACAAGAACTATTTCGATGGTCGGAAATAAGGACCTTACAAAAGTACCTACAAGTAGGGTGAATACCAAGAGGACTACACATATGCAAATTCCCTCCATTCGATGAGGATGACGGAGAAGGAATCAAACATAGACAGCATAACTGACATTACCTAAACTCTTTAACAAACAAGCAAACCTTGTGATTCAAACATTTGCACCTCCTGAAGAACCGCCCAATTAAATGGCAGGGACACACGTTTCGGGGAGCAATTAAAGTTGTATGTAAAGAGAGAGACTTGAAACAAATATTGTTTTCCAGACAAGCATTGACTGAAGCAAATCCAATGAACCTATGGGGCGCACATAGGTCTATGTAGAGAGAGAAACACACAACCAATATTGTTCTGTTACACAAGTATTGAATTCAATTAACTTATAAAATGGAAGCCTAAACACTGTTATTGGACCAATTTGAACAAAGGAGTTGTGTGTGTAAAATTGTTATGCTATACAAGTATTGAATGAAGTGAATTCAATGAAAGTTCAAATGGAAGCCTAAAACACTGTTATCCAAACCTTGGTCCTATCAGAATACTCATCTATGGAATGTACTACTATCTATTGTTACATGGAATCCATTTAAATTGTTCTAACTAATTTGACTTATGATGTATTATTTCAATTAAAACCAAAAGGGGTAAAGTAAACCAAGCATCATTTTTTGTCTACAAAATGATTGGAAGTGAAAGCGCAACCAAGGTGGATTCTACATTTAATCCCAATAACATAAGTATAGCCCTGAATGTTTTTACTTGCAGTATCAAGAGATCAATATATGATTGTATTTGTTTTGAAACACCCAAGTATGAGAACTGAAAGATTGTACAGATGAAAGTTAAAATTTGAAGTCCAATCGGTACAGCTACTTCAGATGTGAACAAACTTGGTGATATTATACATTACATTTACAGCTAATATACAGAACTTAATTCTCAAATTAATTGAGCAAGAATCGACCTGAGGAAGGCAAAAATCAAAAACATAGTGAAGGACACTTAAAAGGAAGGGGAAGATGAACTACCATATGGATACATCAAATCTATATTGACAGTTGGCAACCTATCGATACACCAGGTTATGGCACGGCAAGTACAGAGCAGGTTGACACCAGTTAAGGATCAATATGATGAGAAACCTAGACACAGAGAGGTATTAAAGAATGGGGCCATGTATAAACATGTGGGTGGCCTGTGGAGTGGTTGTCAACCCAAATATTTGTTTAAGGGACATACTGCTGTCCCTGATTCTCCGGCAAAGAAACCAACTATGAAGGATGTAGAATGTCAAATAAATGTTCCCCATGTTAATCTACCTCAGGATGGGATGGGTATGTTGAACCCCATTACGAAACAGAATGTTAACAGTGCATAATTGAAGAAGGATGATGGAATTGGACAAAGGGGCAGTCAAATAATATCTAAACTGCTCCTGGTTTACCTTTTTGAGACTGGTGGCCTGGGGATTCTAAACAGCTCAAATGTGTTATCCCTTTTCTATGAAAAACCCAACCTTAGGCTGATAACTTCTAGAGATATTGAGGTTGTGGAATTCATAGACCTGTGAAGGGATGACAGTGTGACATTATCTATTCCCTCTAGGATAATGTATATTGTGTTGTTGGAGGAAGTTAACTCCCTGCACCAGTTGGGCTATGATTTGTCCCCTTATGAGGATCAAAGAATTGTACATCATGAGGAAAAGGTTAATAAAATTGGGGAGAAGGAATCTCAGAAGAGGTTGAATGAGGAAAATTGTCAGAGTGTTAATTGGGTAGTACAGGAAGGGCAGGGGCTGGGAATTCAAAAATGAAGTCCCTTAAATAGAAATGATTGGAGATGGCTGGCGCTTGAACATAAAGAGACTATTAAACAGTTAACAGAATTGAAACAACATCTTTAGCATGAATGAGGGACTTAAATTTATTTCTTGCAATGTGCATGGTCATAGTGAAATTTATAATGGAGAGTTGTGTAACGTTCCAAAAACACATACAATCCTAATGTTACAAGAGGTGTGATTGGTCTCATGTCCAGTAGTGGATGGGTATTAAATAGTGTTTCAGCCAGCTCTGCAAGGTTATTGGGGTCGGGACAACCCCTTTGGGGGTTTAATAATAGCAGTTCAAAATGGTGCTAGGTATGAAAAAGTAAAGCAATTGAACATATGCATAGGAATGATTGCAGTTATTGGGAACATTAAATATGAAGGAGTGACCAATTTTCTTTTGGTAGTAAATATTTACTGGCAGAGCTCACAGAAGGAACCTCGCAAATTTCCTAGAATATCTTGTTTGAAGAGTTGTATGCTACCTATCCGGGAGGACAGATTAGAGTGTCAGGAGATCGCCTATTGTGGGAAATATATTACTGGTGATGGGGTTATGAGAGGGAGGGGTTTGGATGTTGAAATGGATAAAGTCAAACAAGGATTAAGGTGGAGACAGATAGCGGAAGATTGGGGGTTAAATGAACAACTGGAGGAAGCTTTGGGCGCACACCTAATGTGGCATAAAGGGATGTCAGCATCATTATTCGATTATCTGTCACCAGGGGGGTTGTAGTTACACTGTCTTAATTGTCGTATTAAACAAACTAACTTGAATGATAACAATATCTGACGCCCATGCTGACCTTCTAGCTAAAACCAATGAAGCCCAAGGGTTCACACAAAGGATCACTGCCCCCATGCATGAAAAAGGTCATACCTTAGATTGGCTAGCAGACAATAACTGTACTACCATCGCACTTTCTAACAACCCTTCGCTCTGGTTGGACCACAACACCATAATTTTCACCTCCACTATTACTACCAAAAATCAGAACCTTCCACCACCAGCCCTCCCGCTAGAAGTTTGAAGAATATGAACAAAGACAACATGCTACCTCTCCTAGCTCCCTTCCTAGATTCTCTGCACCCACTCAATGACCCATCAACCCTGATTTGTCAATACAACAAAGTCATGTCAGAAATCATAGAAAAAGTCGCACCTCTAAAAATAAAAAAACCTAAATGAGCAGCAAACATCAACCCCTGGTTTACCCCAGAACTCAGAACAATGCGTGCATCAAAAAGATCTGCTGAAAATAATTGGTGCAAATTACCAACTGCAGCAAATAAGAGCCTTTTTCAGGCTATTGCCAATGATTATAAAAAAGAAGTCCTCTTAGCCAAAAGTAAAATCTATAAGAAGAGAATAGCTAATGCTCAATCCAACACGAGAGAATTATTCACCATTCTCCGTGAATTAGAATCCCCAGCATCTACCCCAGTTCACACAGTCAAAGACGAACAATGGTGCTCTAATATTCAAAACGCCTTAGCAGACAAAATATCCCTACTTCAGCGTAAAATAGAACAAAAAAAATGTGCCACAACCAAACTCAGACAGTACCACCGCCCCTGAAGGAGACTAACAAATTCTCATTCTCTGCACTCTCCATCTCCGATGCCGTCAATATCATCAGAAGCCTAAAACAGTCCAAATGCAAAGGCGACATTTGCCCAGCAAATCTGGTAAAAAGAATGTGCAACAGAATTTGCACCTTTTTATCACTAGCCTTATCAACAGCTTATTTGCCTCTAATACCGTACTAAGCGATCTAAAAACTGCCTAGTTCCTACCCATACTTATAAAACCAACACTAGACCGTAATGTCCCTACCAATTTCTGCCCCATCACCACGGTACCGTTCCTATTAAAAGTTCTCGACCGTGCAGCCTACCTGCAGATCAAAAAACATTTGGAAGACAACAACCTCCTTGGCCTAAGCCAACCAGGCTTCAGACCAGGGCACAGTACAGAGACCGTCCTACTAGATCTGAAAACACAAATGGATCAATACAAAGACAAAGGGGAACTGTGCATCCCCCTCCTCTTAGACCTCTCTACTGCCTTCTATCTGGTCAATCACTACATACTTTGTGAACACCTACAGACCGCCTCCCAATTCTCATTAGATTCCATCAAATGGATCAAATCATTGCTTACTAACCGGACCATGAGTGTCTTTTCAGACAAATCAGTGGCCCCACCGGTCCCTGTGACTTGTTGCGTACCGCAAGGCTCTTGCGTGTCACCCACACTTTACAACACCTTCACCAAGCTCCCATTTGACAAACTTGACAATTTGTGTATCACGTATACAAACTATGCGGACGATACACAAATAGTAATACCCATTACGGTTGCCACAACACTGATTAAAAAAACCTAAACAAGATCTATCAAGCCATCCAGGCCTGGATGGCGCTCAACAAACTTTGCCTTAATGACGATAAAACAGAGTTAATCCTCATTGGAAACAAAACCAAACTCAGCAACCTCCCCCAGACTTACAAATCATTCAACATTGACAGCAATACTATTGCAGTAGCCAATGAAATAAAAACACTGGGGGTATATATCGACTCCTCCCTCACTCTAAATAGACAGGTTAAAGCTATTGCCTCCTCTGCAGCCTACACTACCAAATTGGTAAGGGCTAGTAGACCGTTCCTTACGTTTGACAATACTACCACTCTGGCTAGAGCCTTGATCTTATCTAGGATCGACTATTGGAACTCCCCATTTGCAGGTACTAGCTCAAGAAACATTACAAAATTACAGGTTCTGAAAAACAACGCCATTAGAGCCGCACTAAACATTCCTAGCCATTAGCATATCTCCTCCATCAGGAGAAAGATCCACTGGCTCCCTGTCAAGGACAGAATCAATTTCAAAATCCTCATGCTTACTCACAAATGCTTGGCTAACAAGGCACCACCATACCTCAGCAACCTTATTCATAAAGCCCAATCAAACAGACCTACTCGCTCTCAGTATTCCAGTCTGCTCACCACCCCTAAATTCAGAAGACAAAACGCTGGAGGCTCAAGCTTCCCTACAATATCACCTAAACTGTGAAATGCCCTCCCTACCCACCTTAGAAACGACACCTCCTCTGAAAACCCTGCCTTTCAGGCCAGATCCACCCCAGCAGCCTCTTAGATCTGGATCAATGACGGCTTTACCTGTGTATATAAATGTATATTCTGTAATGTTTAAATATGCTGTTAATATTACTGTGTAATGTGTAAATGTGTAACTACGTAACAATGATGCTATGCTCCTCAAACCTATAACAATCCTCTAAGTTTGCACTAGCGCCTAGTTGCCTTTGGACGTTGAGCGCTTAATAAATAAATACATTAATTAAACAAAAAAAATAAACAATATGCTCATAATGAAGTTTAAAGATCATCAGAATGTTAGGTCTGTTTGTCGTTTGGGACCATTAGTGTAGTTTGGGACCATTAGTGGTTAACTATAGACTTAAATAGAGTGAAAAGAATATCGCTGTTTTTTATGAGAAAATACAGCATACTTTTATAAACACCACACTGGAACAAAAGATAAGCATTTATTCTGTAAATAATATACATACTTCATTTTAAAAAACGATTGCTTCATTAACTCGCCGTTTTGTGGAATCGATGAAAGGAGGACGACATAGACATGGGTTTGTGATAGAAGTGCTGTGATACCTCCGGGCGCTATACAAATGAAATCAATAAATAAGTACACAACAGGAAAAGAGAAAGTAGGAAGAACATCCAAGAAATTAAGAAGAGTTTTTGTGTTCCCACAATGAGGAGTGTGATTAAGAAAGAAAAACAGGCCCTACAAAACTGGTTGAAAGCTCATAGACATCAGATATTGAAGCAAGATGGAGACAGGATGCTGGCTATCATTGTGGAAAAGAAGGAGGTTGATTTTTGGGGAATAGTGAATGCTATGGAAGTTAGGCAGGAAGAGGCTCAAGCAAATCCTATTTCAGAAGAGGTATGGATCCAACATGTTACTGAACTCTACACCAATGCCACAACATTACCAACTGTAAAATTCAAGAATAAGAAGTCAGGTTTATTGTGCTAAATGATACCAAGTAAACTGGGACAAATTAGGAATATATGCTCAGTACCTAACCTGTGTGGTGTTGGTGTCTATTGGCATGCACAGGCTCACACTAAGGAAGGACACAGAGTCGTGCTCTCTGTTCACATACTGTATTCTTTCTGCCTTCTTCTTCACCTCGCCCGTCCTCTTCCTCTCTCAATGATATACCCTTAAAGGGCACATCCAACATGTGGCATTCCCCCGACATGTGCCATTCCCTTACAACACCTCTCCCACATATATCTCCTTACATCCAGCTCATATTTCTTCAATGAGTCTGCTGGGACTTTTGTTGTTTCCGGGGGTACTGACTCTTTATGGTGTACAGCTTCTTCTTCTCCACCTGTCTCTTCCTGTGCGTCCTGCACCCCGGCATGTTTCTGGTCCACGTCGCTCCCACTCTCGATATGAGGCGCTTGAAAAACAACGCGTTACTGGTCACATCCTTCTTCCCAATGGTAGTGGTGAGCATTGTGCCCTTCACATCTGTTACCTGCAATGGCAGGCTCTCCTATCTCGAGTCTGTCTTTCTCTGTATCCGTTGCTTCACTAAGACTTCATCTCCTTCACTAAAGACCTTCATCTTTTCCCTTCTCGCTCAGTCAGTTCGCTCCTTGGCCATTTCTTTCCCTTTGGCATCTCTCTCTTGTACATCTGTTCCAGGATCTCTACATCTCCTATCGGGGCCCGGTTCACTCCTTCCACTTGGGGTAGCCTTGTCCTTGCATTGTAAGCTCTCATCAGGTCACCAGGAGGTAATCCTGCTCCTGTAGCATTCGGCACAACGCTTGTAGTATTGGCATCCCTTCAAAAACAGCTTGCTGTATCGTCTTCTTTATGGATGACATGAACCATTCTGCCATGCCATTTGCTTGAGACCACAGTGGTGTTATCTTCTGGTGCGTGGACCCTAGATGTTTCGCAAAGTTGTGGAACTCCTGGCCATTGAATGGCGGTCCATTGTCTGTTTTCAAGGTGTGGGGGATGCCCCATTCACTGAAGCCCTTGTTGATTACCCCCCCCACCACCTGTGCAAATGCTGTGTAAACCTCATCCATCATTACTAGTAAGTTGTCCCCCATATCTAATGGTCCATAAAAGTCCATTGCAACCTTGTACCACACCCTTTTGGGAATCACAGTCACTTGTAGTGGGAGTGGCGGATCACTCATGGTCACACATTGATACAGGAAACACTTCCTGACCGCCTCTTCGAACATGACATCCATGAACGGGAACCATACAATCTGTCTGACCATCTTCTTGGTCGCTTCCACCCCCGGTGTCCCTCATGTGCCAACAGCACTAAGCCCCTTCGCAGGGAGGATGGTATGACCAGGCGACATACTCTCAGCAATAATCCTTAATCAGAAACGGCTGTCTCGTCCATACCTTCACCATCCTGTCAATTTCCTGCTTGTTGGTGCCCTTATGGCACGGAACTGTCGCTTATCATCCTTCCATTTGTTGGTGCTAGTGAGCTCCTTGGCCATGCTGATGGACAGGTCTTCATGTGATGCCTGTGCCAGTTCTTCCATAGTCAGTGCTGGTGGCATGGTCTGCGCCAGAACGTAGCAGAGATACTCTGCCTCTCTTTCTCTCAGTGACTGGTACTTTTGACTCGGGTGTCGCGAAATGTAGTCGGCTGGGTTGTTGTCTACTCCCGGCCTATGGATGATGTAAGAATCGTATTCCTGGAGGCGGATTCCCCACCTCTCTATCCTCGGTGACATCTTCGTCCTCGGGTTTGCGAACAGTAACAGGAGGGCCTGGTGGTCTGTCACAAGCGTGAATGTCTTCCCTATAACAAAGTGGTGGCAGTATTCTCATGCCCATACTGCAGCCAAACTTTCTTTCTCGGCCTGCGAGTACGCACTTTCTGTGTGGGATAGCCCCCTGCTGTCATAGGCCATGACAAAACTTGCCGGTGCCTCCAGCTGTTCACGTTGGTTGCGAATCGCCTTTAGTCCTACAGGGCTGGCATCAACCACAATCTCCCTGTGCCAGGCTGGGTTGAAATAGGCCAAATGTGTTGCACTGGCTAGCTCCCTCTTGATGGTGTTGAACGCCTTTTGGCATTCTTGTGACCAGTGGAATGGCTGTTCTTTCCGCAATAGGCTCCAATAGTACCCTGCCACCACCAGAAATTACCTGACATCAGCCACTTGCGTTGATGCCGGGAGCTCATTGATGGTACGTATGTTCTCCAGGTCTGGTTGAATATGTGACCATAGAAACATAGTCTGTTTTTGGTGATATTGCATTTCTCATAGTTCAATGTGAGTCCAGCTCGACTCAGGAAGCCACACACAGCCATGAGGGCATGATCATGCTCTTCCTGGGATGTTCCGTATATCAGAATGTCGTCAGAGTAGTTGAATGCTGACTTCACTGGGATCAGCAGCTGCCTGGTGGCTTCCTGAAAAATGTCTACGGCTGACGATATCCCAAAATGGAGGCGTTTATAGCAAAACAAACCTTCATGTGTGGCAAATGTCATAGTTATCTTCATTTTGGGGTGTAGCTTCAACGAGTGATGCCCCTGGTTGAGGTCCCTTTTGGAGAAATTTGTGGCATAGTTCAGTAGAACAATCATGCCCTCTATTTTGGGTCCTGGATGTCTCTCCCTCTCTATCGCGGTGTTGGCCACTCTCATGTCAATGCATAATCTTATCTTATTCCCTTTCTTTGGCACTACGACCAGGGGCAAAATCCATGATGTGGGACTGGTTGCCCTCTCAATTATGTAATTATCCATTAGCTGTCGCAGTTCCTGGGACACTGCCTGCTGTAGGCGGAAGCCTACCCTGCTGGGATGCTGTGGGACAGGCCTGATACTCTCACTGATGTGTAGCCAAACTACTGTGTCCTTCAGTCCTTCAGCTTTCCCAGCATTTCAACAGATAAGATTGTATTATAAACCAAAATAGGATAAATGCCATTTCTCAATCAATTTTGTGATTTTTCTTGTTTGGATTAAAAAAACGGGCATTATTTATTAATATTTTCCCGTTTCTTTTCTTCCTCTTCTTATGGATGATGAATGTTCTCGTCATGTTCTCCATGCTCAGATTTAGGTGGCCACATTTTACAAATGCTCATCAACATTGGGCAATCAGGCAGTGCCCCATGCAGCAGATGCCCGTCTACCCTGCCTCATCAACCTTAACGGAACAGAGCAGACCTCGCAAGCCACGCAGGAGGCAAGCTCCAAAGTGCTTCCATACCAGGCAACCCAGATGATGGCAGAACCCACCCCACAGGCCCGCACTGCATGCGACTGAAGCCCGGCCCGGGAGAGCGAACTACAGTCTAAGATGGCCGTCTACGTATTTGAACAGTTGCCTGGGGCGAGCAGGCCCACGGATTGGCCACAAGTTTTTCTTCTATATTAATGAGGGAGTGCCAGCAGGTGAAGCCGGCCCCCTCTGAAGGCCCATTACCAAGGCTTTTTCCTTTCTGGCCCTGTCAGTCCACTGAGGCCAGGGGGCGGCGATCACGTCAGAGCAAGTACACGAGCACTTGGGTAAATGGCTATTAATCCTGGGTTTATGCATGTCCAAGTTCTTCTTAACCGACCAACTCAATCGACCGCCTTCAAGCTTTCTTCTAGATGCTCTGCCCTTTCATCTACCGCCCAGAGAACCCACACGCAATGCGATCGCAGCTGCCCCACTGAACCAACGCTCGCTCAGGGAATGAAACCTATGCTTGGTTATATGTACAGCCAGCATACGACCCCCTGTGAAGTACCCACACTACTATAGGAAGTCCTGCGGCCTCGTCGAGCAAGATAAGTTACAGAGCGCACGATCAATCCAGCACAGCGCACCACCCTCCCACCCCCTGACACCATGCATATCATTCTTCAGATCCTTTCCTCCTTTCAGGCAACATGTTCGCAGTCTCGATGAAGAATGACACTTTCGCCTCACAGGCTCAAGTGCTAAGTACTATGTATAAGCACACACCCACTGCCAACACTCACACCATGTATGAGACCAGTCCATTGCTGATACCATGTGTGAGCCATGTTTAATGAACCCCATTGCTGATACCATGTGTGAGCCATGTTTAGTTAACCCCATTGCTGATACCATGTGTGAGCCATGCCTAGTGAACCCCATTGCTGATAACATGTGTGAGCCATGCTTAGTGAACCCTATTGTTGATACCATGTGTGAGCCATGTTTAGTTAACCATATTGCTGATACCATGTGGTAACCATGTCTAGTTAACCCTATTGCCGATACATGTGTGAGCCACCCCATTGATGATACCATGTGTGAGCCATGTCTAGTTAACCCTATTGCCGATACCATGTGTGAGCCATGTTTAGTAAACCCTATTGCTGATACCATGTGTGAGTCATGTCTATTTCGCCCTACTGCTGATACCATGTGTGAGCCCAGTATGAATGCCACAGACTCTCCAAGGCCAGAGCACGTCTCTGAACCTAACTTGGCAGCCCTAGCTCACAACCCTATGTCCCCCTGCCCCAAGATCCACACAACCATCACTGTAATCACTAAGACTTAGCCAACATCCAAGGAGGCCAAATTAATGCTAGAATGCTCTCAGCTCACGCACTCAACATCTCAGATCTCATCACGTCCAACCAACTTGACCTACTAACCATCACGGAAACGTGGCTGCACGCAGATGTCGGCCCGGCCCTCTCACTAGCTATCCCTGAGAGCTACACCATCTTCAGAAAAGACAGACCTCTAGCCAAAGGAGGCGGTGTAGCACTTATCGCCAAAACGCATATGACCATAAGAGAATTGCCTAACCTAACTTTCCACTCAGGAGAGTTGCTATCAATAAAACTCCCTGATACTGCCTCACTAACCTTCCACATCATATACAGAACACATGGTCCAGTACTATACATGGACGAGGACATTGCCCTCCTACTTGCTAACAATGCCAAACCCTCCTCCAGAATTATTATTTTGGGAGACTTCAATCTTGTCCTCAACTACCCCACAGATGCCAATGCCATGGCCATAACCAACACGATTGAATTGCTAGGATTCACACAACGCATCACCCAGCCTACACATAACAAAGGCTGCACACTAGACTGGTTGGCAGATATGAACGGCAATGCCAGCATCATTTCCAACCTCCCCTGCCCCTGGTCTGATCACAACATCATCACTTTCACTATACCAAAATACACCACACCCAAAGTCCTACCACAATTGACTCCTGCCTCACAATCTAGAAACACACTCAACGTCACTCCAGATAATACGTCCCTATCACTGACTATGAACACTCAGACTGCAACCTTAACCTTATGGTAGAGCTATACATTCATACTCTCCTTCTAGCTGTAGACAAAGTTGCCCCACTAAGCACTCGCAAACCAATACCTAAAGCTCACCTAAACTCTTGGTACACGGCCATACCTTAGAATTCTGCGGTCCAAAGTGGAGCAATATAAAGCGTCCCTCTACGCCTATGACGTGATGCTATCACTCACCAAATGCCGGAGCTCACTCCCAGTGGCATTGATAGTGCTGGAGGCCTTTGAACGAGCAGCAGGCTTCTCTGTTAACTACTCCAAATCAGAAGCGTTAGGTGTGCAGCTGACGGAGGAGACGCTGCACCTGCTCCGCCGCATCTGCCCTCTGAAATGGAGCACGACGACGACCCAATACCTAGGGGTCCACATCGCAGCCGAGCCCAAAAACGGTACTCGGGAAACTTCCCACTCTTATTTAGCGAGCTGAAGGCTGATCTCAGGAGATGGGAGACTTAGGAGATTTCAGTATTGGGGATAGTGATGGCATGCAAAATGAACCTTCTACCGAGATTCATGTACCACTGCTCCATGCTACCGGTTGAACTTCCCCTGCGACCACTCCTCCTGCTGCCAAAGCAAATCTCCCGATTTATATGGAAAAGGGGCAAAGCACGAATCCCCCTGAAGGTGATGACGGGAGCGGCGAGATGGGGCGGAATGGGAGTTCCGACCTCCGCAACTACTGTACTGCGCCCCAGCTGACGAATACCCTGACGTGGTTTGACTCGATAGATCCCCCGAAATGGGCTAACACTGAACAAGCTCTATGCCGATCCCACTCAGCGACCTTTTCCACACATCAGCAGCAACATGCAGACAATGGCTAACAATCTTTTCATCGACCAAGGCCACCATAAAAACCTGGGAGAACGCGAGACGAATGAAAAAGATCCCCAAGGGGCTGAGCCCCCTCTCCCCGGTCCTCGGTAACCCAGCACTACAGGTAGTGAACTTCCACAACTGGTCCCATGGAGGCCTACTAACTGTGTCCCAACTGTATACAAACAGAGCCCCCCTAGACTTCATGGAGTGTAAAGCCCGCTTTAACTTAGTGGAAATAGACAGGTTTGCCTACACACAACTGCGCCACTGTATCTCCCAGCCATCAACCAAACAGGGAGCCACTAGAGAACTACTCCCCTTAAAGCTTGCATTAGCGGAAGGCCACAGGAGAGGCCACATCACCAAACTCTACGGGCTGCTACAAGAAGACATGCTAAATCACCAGACCCACATATATGACTAAATGGGAAGCGGACCTAGGACTTGACATCGAGGACCAGACATGGATCGACATCTGGACCAGAAATAACTTCGCCTCCAGATGCATCACAAATATAGAAGGGGCACTCAAACTGCTGTAGCGATGGTACTACCCCCCGCAGTGACTACACCACTTTAACAACTCACAACTCACTAGACAAACTGCTGGAGGCAATGCAGAGCCTGAGGAACCTACTTCCACATGTGGTGGGAATGCCCGCTAGCACCATCCTACTGGGAGCAGGTTCTCCAAACAATTGAAGCAATCACCCACTGCAAACTCCTGCTATCGCCAGAAGTGGTCCTCCTGGGCACCCCACATCCAGACTGCTACCGAAGATCGGGCTCAAGCCAAAACTGATCACCCAGCTAGCGGCTAAGATCTTGCTCGCCCGCAGATGGAAATCTAAGGAATGCCCTCTTCCCTCCCTGTGGTGGGTTAAGATCTGGTACATCTTAGTTGCCGAAAAGGTCAATGCCGCCAAAGAAGGGACACTTCATTGCTTCCCAGACTGCTGGGAGCCGGTCCTGGAATATCATAAATCCTTCCTGGCCCAGACCTTCCAGCCATGGCAGGTGAAACTCACCCTACGAACTTAGTTACAGACAGAAGTGCCGACCGGGAAAGCAAGCCGGGAAGACGGGGAACAAGAATCCGCGCTGAGGAAGACGGCGAGTGGGAGGAGGGGAAAATATGGGGATAAGTGATAATATTACCACTGCATTAAAGCCTTTAATGTAACCTGCTGCAACCAGATTTAAATAAAGTTGTAAAAAAAAAAAACTCTGCGGTCCACCAGTTAACTGCAGAGCCCACCTGGTAAACCATGCACTCAAAAGCGAATAAAGACCAGTTCCTCAGAGCAGCAAAAACGTGCAAACAGGCCATAATCCAGACAGAGAGCCATACTTATAACCAGCGCATAGCCAAGGCCAAAACCGGCACAAAAGAACTGTTTTCCATCCTGCGGGAACTCAAATCCCCTGTCACTCCCCCAGAAAGCTGCCTCAAGGATTCCACTTGGTGTACCAATATCCAAAAGGCACTCCTTGACAAAGCCACCATACTACAAAACAAAATCGCTGCCAAAAAAACCCAAACTATCCCTACCAGATAAACTAGCTGACACTGACACACCGCCCAACCCAACAAATTATTCGAATTCAGACCAGTTACGATACAAGAAGTCACGAAAATTATCAAAGGCCTCAAACCTTTGAGATGCCAAGGCGACATCTGCCTGGCCCCTTTTATCAAAGACTGCATGGCAAAACTCGCACCATTCATCACTTTGCTCATCAACAACTCCTTCACACAAGGTATCTTTCCGAATAACCTGAAAGATGCCTTGGTTCTCCCACTCCTACCAACTACCGTCCCATCACTACCGTCCCTTTCCTTCTCAAAATTCTAGACAAAGCAGAATACTTGCAAACACAAGAACACTTGGAGTCAATAAATATCCTCTGCCTACGCCAATCTGGCTTCCGCCCAGGACATGGCACGAAATCAGCACTCCTCGATCTGAAAATCCAAATGGATGAGATCATAGACAACAGGAATGTAGACATCCCACTTCCACTCGACCTCTCCAAGGCTTTCGACTTAGTAAATCTCCTCCAAAACAAAACCGGATCGAATCCTTTCTATCCAATCCCACAATGAGGGTCTTCTCCAACCTAGCGGCTGCCACGCCAGCCCCAGTCCTCTGCGGCGTGCCCCAAGGCTCATGCGTTTCGTCAACACTTTATAACATTTTCACTAAGCCCCTATTCGACCTCCTGGATGAACAAGGCATCTCTTATGTCAACAATGCAGACTACACGCAGATCCTCGTGCCTATCACTGGCAAATACAATAAGGATACCAATGCCCTCAATAAAATGTAACAAATCAACCAAGCCTGCATGGCGCAACATGAACTTTGCCTAAATGTCGCTAAAACAGTGCTCCTAGTACTAGGGACCCAATCCTGATTAAACAAATTGGATTGCAATTACAAATCCTTTACCATAGATGGGAACCCCATTACCGTCCTGAAGGAAGTGAAAACTTTAGGGGTCTCTCTCGACTCCTCGCTCTCCCTAACCAGACAAGTCAACGCAACCGCCTTGGCAGCAGCCTATACAACTAAATTCATCAACGCCTGTCGACCATTCTTAACACCTGACAATTGCATCACACTAGCGAGAGCCCTAAAACTGTCCAGACTAGACAATTGTAACGCCCTATTCACTGGATCTTGTACAAGCAACATCAAAAAACTCCAAATCATACAGAATAATGCACTAAGAGCAGCTTTGAACATCCCAAAAAAAGAACACATCTCTACACATCCCTATACCTCTAATGAAGGATGCCCGGGTGTGCGCAAAGGACTTGCAATTCTGTCTCTGACTCATTGAATGGGGGATGCGATCTGTAAATGGTTGCATAGCGCCTGATATTCTGGGCAATCAGATCTTTAATAACCATTTGGGCTCCTCTACTATAGACTACTTTCGTGTTTCCGTGGAACTGTGGAACAGGATAGTGGCTTTTGACATGGTGCTTGATCCGAGTAGTGACCACAACCGTATTGGCTTGAAACGTAGGGGAGTAGTAGGAATGGTAGCCCCGTCCCTTAGACCCACATGTATGGTAAATGTGGAAGATGTGTCCACGAGGACGATCAACTGGGAAAGAATCCGGAATTCTGAGAAACATCTTGGCAGAGGGAACTCCCGACATCCAGGGCATCCTAGACTGTGCAGCTAACCCAGAGCAGATTGTGGAACACTTTATTAATGTGCTGGGGGCACTCACAAAGGGCTTTGTGGTGCAGCACTCACAGAAAACAAACACTAGGAAGAGAGGGTGATTTGAAGACAATTGTACCCGGGCTAAAACGTTACTCTTAATGGTACTGAAATCACATGGTAGCACTCGGGGGGAGATCATCCAGGCTAGAGCTGATTACCGGGTGGAGCTCAAGAAGTTGAAAATAGAGCTTGAAGTAAAAACCTGGGAAGATTTTTTTGGAGGCTTCAAGGTCAAGGAACTCGAAAGCATTCTGGGCATTTTTTCAATGGAGCCCGGTCTACAAACACATGGAACGATCAAGGAGCACCCATGTGGAAGCTTTAATGCTTATCTGGTTTCTGGCTACTTTCCGCCCTGTTGGAAGTCTGACATTATTTTCCCAATTTTCAAAAAAGGGTGATATATTGTGAATCCAATGACATTTAGACCGATTTCTCTACTAGATACCTTGTTTAAAATATTTTGGTGGGTGCTCCTGCGGTACATAGAATCATGGTTAACGGAGAGTGCATTCCTCACAGACATTCAATTTGGTTTTTGCCCATGGGTAGGCCCTCTTCTCTAGGCGGGGAGGCTGTGTACCTTGCATTCATGGACCGGAGCACGGCATTCGATAAGGTGGACAGATCAAAACTTTAGGACGTGCTCGGGTCCATGGGGTGCCAGACAAATATTGTAAGTGCGCTGCATGAACTGCACAGGGAGAACTTGGCGTGTGTGCGCAGCGGATCAGGGGGTCACTATACTGCATGCTTCCACGTGGGGTGTGGGGTTCGCCTGGGGTGCGTCTTGGCCCCAATTCTTTTTCACACTATACATCAATGGCCTCCCGGACGCCCTGGTGGATACAGGGACAGTCTACCCGAGTTTGGGGGGTAGGGCTTTTCCGGTCCTGGTTTACGCTGATGACACGGTGCTGTTACCCACGGCCCCAAGGGCCCTTCACACTTTGATAAATGCTTATGTGGATTTTATGAGCAACTTGGGGCTAAAGTCAACACCTTAAAGTCTGCGGTAATCGGGTGCGGGGGTAGGAAGAGACCTGTGAAAATGCACCCTTGGGCATTTAATGGGGATATTATCCCTAAAGTGAAAGAATTCGACTATTTGGGTCTTAGATTTTCAGAATCAGCCACTGGCAGAGCTCATGTTAATAAACAATCCATGAAGTTAACACAATATATAGGTGGCATTTCCTGTTTCCTGTCTCGCTGTCAGGCACAACCCCTGGACATGGCTCTAAAAGTCTACTCTATGCATACCAAGGCTGCAACATTATATGGAGCACCAGTGCGGGGCTATATGAAAGCCCCAGAGCTACAGGGAAAGGAAAATAAGTTTGTTCAGATGTTTATTGGGATTACTTCGATCTGCAGCCACGATTTCAGTCCACAGGGAACTGGGTATGGATTTTTTGGAAGACCAAATAGCCCGACTATTTTCTGGCTCCGCCTATGGGATAATGAGCGTGCTACTTTGTCATTTTATCATTAGAACCATCATGGATAGGGCAAACTGGGCTATAATCCCCTGGTTAGCATTCATTGCTGCGTCCCTGTCCAGATGCAACATTCAGGCTCTTTCTTCTCCAGCCAGTCCGCTGACATCTGAGCAATTGGTCTCCTATAAGCTTCTTTTGAATCTGGCAATGAAGGAGAAAAGGGACTCAACATAATTTCCCCTTAATCGGGACAGAAATCATGCCGTTATTAGCAGGGCGAACGAGAATCAGCCATAGCTCCTACTGAATCCAAAAAGTGGTGAGCGTTGGCTGATTACGCGACCCAGATTTGACTGTCTACAGCTGAGGGGAAATACTGCAAATTGGGTAAGGTACCCTGATACTTTAAGCTGTCTGGCCTGTGGGGGGAACCGAGAGCATTTGAAGCACCTCATTCTGTTTTGTCCAGTGTATAGTGACATTAGAAGGTCTATAATTTTAGCGGTCCTCAGGTCATCGAACATTCACTCCCACAGGCCGGCTATACTATTGCTCTTGGTCGCAGATTCTGTTTTGACGGCTTGGGCCTTTCTGTCCTTTTTGAAAAGAGCCATGTATAAAAGAAAGGGTATTCTGGCAAAACCGTGACTTATCTAAATTGTATTTATATTGTCTTGATCCGAATGGGTTGAAATTGAAGTTTGGAAATTGTGGTTCTATAATTGTGATGAATTGTGTATTTTGTTTTTTTTATCTTTTGATGTAGGGTGTTTGTATTGTGTTTGATGGATAATTTATCCGAATAAACATATTGACTGACTGACAAAGTAGATTCTAACAAGAGATCTGTCAGAAACTGGCGAACCTTCTATGGCTTAGCCTTATAGCATATTTGTATCAATTATTATCATTCATCCATAAACTTGTGCTTCTGTACTTCAACAGTAAAGTATTCCAGCAATGTAATTTGTATAAAAGAAAAACAGGCTTTCATTGTGTGTTGATCTGATGCATTTCAGACAGTAAGTCCTTTTTCAAGTTTCTACCTATGTGTATAACTAAGCTCTGTCCTCCACTGTTGCTGGTGTGGAATTGGACATTTGGGCTAGGTCCCTTCTCACTCCTAACTTGGCAACCCTGGCAAGCGAAACAGTATCTCAGGGCAGTGGGACACTAGCTACTGGGCTGGTCACACACGAGGTACTTCACTTTTTGAAGATCTGTGTTGCAAAGTATGATAGTTCAGATCTGCTTCCCAGATGGCGAGAGTACCATGGTTTGGTTGCATAATCAGCCATGAGCATTAGTGTGTGTGGGGGATCAGGGTGAGCAGGGCTATGCGCAGGCGATGCTCAATTGCCACTCAAAATTGCTGGCAGTCTGGCCAGCCACCCGCCCACTATGCTTCTTATGAATATACGCAAGCTGAAAAATCTGGGTAAGTCTCTCGTAACCAGGACTAATGTCTGGCAGAGGGACTCCCAGGAACCCCATTGTTAATTTGCATATTTAAGTAACTTTGGGTCTCACCCTAAATTACTAGGGGAATCCAGACGTGGACCCCTTCCTCACTATTCTTAGAGAGGCACAGCTCCTCCCTACTGATGAGGTCCAACCAGACCGAAACACGTGTTTGGGGATGCTGTTGGTACTCTTGTTCAGAGGAGAATTGCCTAGCATTTCGGTGCTGGACTGCCCCAGGGCAGGACAAAGACTGATCTGTTTGGGATATTTCTTCTCTGTGAAAGATAGTGAGCTAAAGACTCTGGGTAAGTCTCTCGTAACCAGGACTAATTTATGGCAGAGGGACTCCCAGGACCCCACTTGTTAATTTGCATAATCGTCATAACCATGCCACTTGCTGTTACTAGAATTCTCAGACCTGCTTCATCAGACGGCCGCTTTTTTCTGAACTTTTGAAATTTTGCAAATGATCAAGAATGTAGAAAAATTGGTGGTTTGGGGTTTCCTGAATTGACTCACCAAGGCCTACTATGAAACTACAGTGTTCAGTTTGAGTATGTATATATGTACTAATGAAAACAATACAAAAAGATGGATGATTACAGGAGCACATGTGTGGAAATTGGCAATGCATGCTTTCATTGTTGTATTTCAGTCAGTGCAAACTAACCTAATTGTTGAACATTTTCACCACACAGGAACGTTGTTGGGAACCATGGGATGTGGTACTTCCTCGAGACAGGAGCACTCTGAATACAAACCAGAAAAGAGTGAGTTAAAATTAAATCTATTGTCTGCTATATTGTTGGCATGATTTTAATATACGTTTGTTCGCCCAAGAAAATCAAAATCACTGCCAGCAAAATGAAAGAAACACAAACAAATTAATTTTTATTTGGACAAAATGCGCACAGTAAAAACAACTAACCCTCCAAACTGGAGTTCATCAAATCTTGAGGAGGACGCAAAGGGCTTAGATACATTACAATAATACCAGTTCCGGTTCAATCGGCAATCTTTTATAAATGGAAGATTGTGGCAGCTGATAACCTTGGTCACTTTTGAGCAATCTGCACCAAATATTCCAGACAACAGTTAAGCCATCAAAGAAGGAATGTGCAGAGTTTGGGGATGATTACATATTTTCCCATAAGGATATGCAAAAGCCACTGCATAAATCAGCCCCAAATGTGACATGTATTCATATGTATGTCCCGAAAGCAACCCCTTTTGGATGCGTTATACCTGTAAAGCAGTTTCTAAGAATTGCTAAATAATATTTAAAAATGCAGGTATATTTTGTCCAATTTCCAGGACCCATCTAAATCACCAATTCTAAATTAAGCACCAAATTGTCTAAAAATGCATTTAGCATTTCGTCATGTTGGATGTTAGTTGAATGCAAAAATCTAGTTATGAAATCGTGGGTGATAAAGCTGTGTTATTGAAGAGTTAGCTAGTACTTCTATCTTTCGTTATCCATGCACAGCCTCTAGAATTCACACACAGATATGGGGAGGTGGCTCAAGGGAGATAACCTTTGCTAAAGGAAGAAGCACCAGGCAGGTCTGGATCCATCGCACATTTGCAGGAACTAGCTCTCCTTGGTTCCTGTTGGTGCACCGTGGGAGCCAGAGAGCCATTGTGGGAGCCAGTGGCAGAGCAGATCCTGCACCGGCACTACAGGTATGATATGATATGGCATTTATAATGCGCCTGTACACAAGTGTTTCTAGGTGCAACAAGACAAGGATGGGGAAACAGAGGGAGGAGAAAAACAACAATCTTACTAGGCCTTGTGTCATTCAGATCACGCAAGTGCAGGGAAGTGGGAGGGGAGAAGTGTCGGGGGGGTGGGAAGTGTAGGTAACTTAATAAGTGCAGCCAGCGGGGGTCTCATAAGTGCAGAGAGAAGGGCCTGTAGGGTTGCATATACAGAACATAGGTGCTGGGGGAGCCCGGAGGCAGTGCAAGGGTAACTGAACATGCAGGAGCCTGGGCCTGAGTTCAGAGGTTAGCCAGGTGACCAGTGCTTGAAGCAGTCAGGACATCAGCAGGGGAGAGGAAGAGAGAAAGCGGAAGTGAAAAGGAAGGTCTTAAGTTGCTTCCGGAACCAGAGGTGGTTCTGCTCAGGTTTGAGAGAGAGGCAGGGAGGCTGTTCCGGAGGGAGTGCCCAGCCGAAGACAGAGATCTGCCCCGAACTCTCTGCTTGGAAAAGCATCTGACCTTCAGAGAGTTGGAAGTGGATGAGCGGAAAGCTCGAGAAGGGAGATGTTTAGGAAGAGAGAGTTGGAGGTAGGAGTAGTCTCAGGCCCCAGAAAGCCTTGTGGATGATCCAGTGCAAAGATTTCAGAGTGAAAGAAAAAATAGACACATGCGCATGTGTGCATCCATCCATGGCTGTGTGTAAATGAGTGTATGTTGTTTGGGTGCACATGTGAATGAAAGAGTGTATGTTATATGGATGCACAGCTGAAAGAGTGCATGAATGAGGTATGTGTACACTGGTGAAATAGTGTATGAATTATGTGTTGGTGCAAAGGTGAATGTGCCTAAATGATGTATGAATGTGTGCGCTTGCCTGTGACCGTGGAGCAAACCTCCATTTTGGAGGTATAGACAGGCAGTATGGACATATCCGATGACTGTGGCATGGCATTTTATACTGGACATCAGGAGTAAAGCAAACATGTGTTATGACGTGGCTAGCCTGGCATACTTTGGTGCAGTTAGTCTGGATACATGTTCTTACTGCCACAAGGCATTTGTTAGTGGCAACAAAGGTAAAGTAAAATGATTAATGTTATTATCAGGCTAGAGTAGCCGGTCAAGTGGCACAGCGAGTAGAGCGCTCGCTTTGACATCCCTGCAGAGCCTGCTAACGCAGGTTTGAATCCCGGCAGGGCCAAACTCAGCCTTTCATCCTTCCGAGGTCGATAAATGAGCACCACACACCGTGGCAGCAGCGCTCAGATACCTGAGGGTTCGTAGTGCTATATAAGTGCCAAATTATTATTATTATTATTATTAGAGTGGCCTATTGGACCTCCCACTGAGTGTCACCATTAATGGGAGAGGAGGAAAAAGGAGAGAGAACAGAGACCATTTGAGGGGTCCATGGGTCTGGAGCGGGAACGACAAAAACAATGACGGTAAGAGTACATCTGGAAGAAGCATTGATGTAGGTCTCAGCGATAGGGAGGCCTGGGTTGGAGTCAGGATGTTCCTCTTGAAACTCTTCCTTCCCGATTTAGTGAGAGGGATAGGATAAGAGATAGAGTAGCATTTAGAGAAGATAAGAGAGACGGAAAGCACCATAGAGGTTGCAAGGAGTAAGTAGGAGGAGGAGGGAGCGAAAGAGAGAGGGGAGATACACAGCCCAGCGCTGCATAGCTCAGGATGCGAAGATGGAGGGGTCAAACAGTGGGGAACACACAGAAGGGACAGACAGGTACACTCAACAGTACAAACGGTGACCCCAGCGGGATGGGGACCTAGCGAGTGGGAGAGAGCCTAGTGGGGACAGTTCACAGTACAACAGTAATCACAGTGGATGAGACCTAAGGGAGGGGTAGAGAGCCTAATTGGACACAGTTTACAGAATAACAGTAACTAGAGTTGAGGGGGACCTAGAGAGAAGCAGGGAGCCAGATGGTACACAGATCACAGTACAACAGTAACCATAGTTAAGGGAAGGGGGGGGTTGAGAATGGGAGAGAGCCTAAAGGGACACATATCACAGTACAATAGTCACTGCAATTGAGGGGACCTAGAGAAGGGACACAAAACACAAAGTAATGCTAACCGCTGGAGGGGAGAGCCTATTGAGCAGAGATAAAGTATGTTATGTCAGATGGTTGTACGCGCAAAAGACAGGAAGTTTAGTAGAGAGCAGTAGTGGCTGCTCCCCCATCCCACACCTTTCTTACCTTTTGATCGCTGATGGTTGATGGCTGCTTTATGCGCCTGCACTCTGCGCTGCTACCCCTTCGTCTCCTGCGCACCTGCGCCGCACAACACTGCCGCCTTGTCTGCGAGGGCTTTGCCGCAGAGGGTCTGATCCTCGGTTCTCAAAGATTTGGATCGACAGGCAGCGTCTTCTGTGTACCTGTGTTGCACAACACTGCAGCCTTGTCCTGCGAGGGCTTTGCAGGACAAGACGTAAGTGCAACGTATTACGTATCGATGGGCAGTGTCTCCTGCGCACCTCCATCACATAACACTGCGGCCTTGTCCTGCAAGGGCTTTACGGCATGTATGATAATACGATGCCCTAAAGATGAGATGATGTTTTGAGGAGGGCCTCTTGGAATGGGAGGAGAAAGATTTTCTATCAGTCAAACATTCCATCATGCCCTCAATGTATTTTGTCCCCAAGAGACCACCTTGTTGGTCGATAGTGGTGTCCACAGGATCACTACTGGAAAAAACTCTCAAAACTGGAAGGTTCATGTTGCCCAGTTAAGGCAGGATCACCCTCACTCTGCACTTTCGCGTTGGAGAGCTAATTCCTCACCTAATGATTCTGGTGAGTCCTTACGAGATCGCTCTCCTCCCTTCTTTATTTCCTTAATTGTTTTCTTCTTAGTGAAGATGTCAAACCGGAAATTAAATTATGCCTCTTATTACAAACGATTTGTATGTATATTGGCCTACGCCAAGTTGCTTAAAAATTGTACGCGAATAACTCTCTGCGGCAAGGTCTTGACCTTAGAAATTGATGTAAGCCGCCATCTTGAATCAAGCCTCCATTTTAGGTTAGAAACCGCCATTTTGGGGTTTTATACAAAGTCACCCTGTAATCTAAAATGGCCGTCTCGTGTGTCCTTGTTCTTGCCTTAACCTCTCCAACCTCTGTAGGGGAGTTATTGTCCAACCTGCCCTCAGGCTACATGTTAGGGTCATGTAGACCTTGTCCTTTGTTGACCTCGGTAGCAGGGGATTACTTGAATTAGCAATGTTAAACTACAAGTATACAAGAACAGTAATGCTATCCGAATATAATATGCGAAACATTGTTTGGTCTGTATTAAATCAATATATAAAGAGTGTAAATGTTAAATTGAAGAATAATGGAGTGTGTTAGTAAATGTATTGAAAAGTAAACCGCATACACAAGATATGTAAATTAGGAAAGTGAATCTGGCGCGACCCTAGCCCAGTGCATGATTAACCTGTAAGGGGGCTGGACATCATTTTACAAATTGTATAAATGTGTCAATGTCCAGCTAGGAAATTCCCTCACTGCTTAAATTGAACCCTGCTGGAGGTCTCTGTGATGTATTGACGGCCAAATAACTATTTGTGTACTTTGTTGAATACTGTTCATTTTTGTAATAAAGATTCTCGGAATCTTTATAAGCCTGTGTCGGTGTATTTTCCTTTGCTCGGTGTAACAGCCGTAATATTGTATTTTTTTGGATTCCACAAAGAGATAGGGTCTGTCTCCCTTGGAGGCCACAATGCCCAGTTGGGGAACAACCTTGGTGGCGTGGATCCCAGGGAGACAGCCTGGATGGGGGGAAAAGCCTTTCACAGCACAAAAAAACCCAGAAGTCCTTTCTTGCTGTTCCGTTGTAGAACAATAGAATGTAAACTCCAGTACTCAATCTCATAGCACTGAAGGAATCGGAGGAAGAAAACCAGACCAGCACAGGAGGGGAAGGCAGGCCAGTCCGTGCTCAAAGCTCAGACCAGAGAAAGAGGAACAAGGCGGGAACCAGGAGGGAAGAGGCAAGCAGAGAGGAGGAATGGCATACCTGCGAATGGAAACACCAACAGAGTCTATCCCGGGCAAAGCTAACTGCGAGGGTTGCAACACTCCGAGCCGCATCAGCGATATGTAGAATTAGTGCGGCAGCCATCTTGGTTGAACACTTGACCTCTGGTACGCTTTCAGCGTAAACGTGATGGAACCAAACAGGAAGGCAGCCGCCAACGTTTCCAGAAACTCCATCTGCCTGATGTGACAGTATAACCTCCCTTCAAACTGGCTCCTCCAGGTTTGCCAGGGTTGTGGAGATGAAATCGCTGAAGTAACTGTGGAGCATGGATGTTCGGCACTGGTTCCCATGTCCTTTAAACATCTGAATATCCCTTCCAGTGGACTAAGTACTGAAGAGTACCTCGTCTGTACCGGCAGTCGATGATGTGTGAGACTTCGTATTCTTCTGGTTCAGTGCTCGAGGGTACAGTGGTTCTTGTTCTCTTTCGACCGTAACCTATCAGGTTGGTATGTCTTTAACAAAGAAGAATGAAAAACTGGTTGTATGCTATTCATGCTCTTTGGAAGCAGCAATTTGAAGGCTACGGGGTTGACTTTAGAAATTATCTCATATTACCCAGGTAGCGAGGAAGGGAACTTGGATGAACGTATACACCTGGGAAGACTCTTTGTTGAAAGCCAAACAAGGGTTCCAACATCCCAAAGAGGATTGTCTCTTCTGTTCTGATCTACGTAGGTCTTATGTCTCTCCTGGTTCCTTTCCATAGTTTTAAAGGCTTCCTTATGAGCTTGTGTCAGGCTTCCTAGAAGGGCATCCACGGATGGGAATTTGGATGGTGGGTAGGCTGTCATTGGAACATTTTTGTGATGATATCCATAGGTGCAAAAGAAGGGAGTCATACCGATGGTGGTATGTTTAGGGTTATTATATGTGAATTCTGCTATGTTCGGCCCAATCGTCATGTTTTGTGTTGATAAGGCATCTGAGGTATTGTTCGAGTGTGTGATTCAACCTTTCTGTTTGACCTTTACTTTGCGGGTGATAGCCTGATGTAATGCTCAATGTATTCCTAGTAGGTTACACAAGGTGGACCAGAAAGATGAGGTGTACTGTGACCCTCTGTCAGAGACAATGGTTTTAGGAAGACCATGCAGTCTAAATATGTCTTGAAGAAAAACAATCGCCATTTGGGGGCTGTGGGAATCCTCCCTAGAGGAGAAAAATGAGCCACCTTACTGAATGTGTCCACAGTAACCATTATGGTTGTGAATCTGTTGGAAGGTGGTAATTCAACAATGAAATCCATCGACACATGTTGCCATGGTCCCTGGAGTGTGGTGTCTTGCTGCAAAAGACCTAAAGGTTTTGCAGTTGAGTATTTACTTTGTGCACAACATGGACAGGAAATCATGTATTCTCGAACATCCTTGTTGATTGTAGGCTACGACAAAGAACAAGCTGTTAAGTCCAATGTGGCCGAGATCCCTTTATGAACTGCTGACTTGTTGTCATGACACCAGGACATGACCAGGATTTGGAGATCTTTGTTTGGAATATACAGTTTGTTTTCATGGAAGAGATATCCGTCATGTACCTCAATAGGTGACTGAGTGATATCTTGCGGAAGATCCTTCATGTCTCTAGAAAATTCACAAATGTCCTGTAGAAAAGTATTGATTTCCAAAAATGAATTTCGTTCCAGAGAAGAGATTTTCCTTTCCTTGATATCGTCCTGTATCTTCCCCATAGCTATGGCAGAGGCTATTTGCAACTATGTTATTCTTGCCATGGATGTATGTATTTATGAAATCGAACTGTGAGAAATAATATGCCCATCTGACATGTCGGGAATTCTGACATTCCATCTGTTAAAGGACACATAAATTGCTGTTCGGTTTGTATCACGAAAGGATGAGAAGCACCTTGGAGGATATGCCGCCATTCTATGCAGGCTTGACATATGGGCAGGAGTTCTTTTTCCAACACAGAGTAGTCTTTCACTTGGTGTTAGCGTGTGTGAGTAATAGGCCACTGGGTTTTCTTCTTGGTCTGGACTCATTTATAATATTACTACACCTATCGCTCCTCCTGAGGCATCGGTCTCCAGGAAGAATGGTGCTGTCTGATCAGGTTGGAGGAGAACCGGAGAAGAACAAAAGGAAACCTCCAGTGTTTGAAAGGCTACTTTCGCCTCAGTGTTCCAAATAAAAGTAACATTCTTTTTCAGAAGAGATGTGATGGGTAGCAACATGTCCGAAAGGTTCTGGATGAATTTCCTGTAGAAATTTGTCAGCCCTAAGAACTGTTGGACATCCTTAACTGACCGAGGTTCAGGCCATTGTAAGATTGCCCTTATCTTGCAAGGATCCATTTGGACTCCTTGTTCAGAAAGGATAAATCCCAAGTAAGGCACTGAGGTGACATCAAACAGGCACTTCTCGGGTTTAGCTAGCAGTTGGTGTTTGCGTAGATGTCCTAGAACTTCATTGACATGCCTGATCTGTAGGTCCTTGGACACAGAAAAGACCAGGATATCGTCCAGATATAGGATGACTGTCCGAAAGAGGAGGTCCACAAAGATCTTATCCATAAAGCGTTGGAAGACTGCCGGTGCGTTTACTAGGCCAAAAGGCATACCCTGGTATTCATAATGACCAATAGGTGTTCGGAAGGCAGTCTTTCATTCATCCCCTTGTCTTATTCACAGCAGATAGTATGAGCCTCTTAAGTCCAATTCAGTGAAGAATTTCGCCCCATGAACAGCCTTCATGATGTCCTTTATAACGGGCATAGGATAATTGTCTCTGATGGTGATACTGTTTAAAATGTGGTAATCTATGCAAGGCCTTAAATTATCTGTAACCTTTTTGGGGATAAACAATAAGGAGGCACCGGCCGCAGACTTTGACTGCCTAATCAGGCCGTTTTGGAGGTTAATCTTTAGGTATTCTCGGAGAGCCTCCTTTTCAGGGAGAGAAAGAGGAAACATCCTGCCAAACAGAACAATTGCCTCAGGTCTCATTTCTATGGAGCAGTCCTCAGTCCTATGAGGAGGGTGTTCTCTGTCTCCAAATACATCCAGGAACCCTTGGTAATGCTTTGGTATTCCCAACACCACTGGTCTGGGAAGGGCGATTCCTACAGCCTTATCCCAGGTAGTGTGTTCAATGATACCACAATTTGAGGAACAGTATTGTGATCGAAACTGTATCGTGTTAAGAGTCCAGTCTATTGTGGGATTGTGTAGTCGTAACCAGGGTATGCACAGTATCACTGGAAAATGGCCAATTTGAATAATATCAAAAGAAAGTATTTCCTTGTGTTTGAACATACTCATGCAGAGTGGGTGAGTTCCTTGGGTGATGGGGCCTGGGACCAGCGGAGTGCCATCCAAACCCACTACAGGTACAGGCTTGTTCTTCTTCTCTATGGAAATGAGCCTTTCCTTAGCCCATGATGCGTCCATAAAATAACCTACCGCCCCACAATCCAACAGAGTTTGTAACTCACTAAACTCTCTGTTGTGAAGATCCAACATCTCTCGGAACACCATAAATCTGTAGTCACTCAGAGTGACCACCTTCTGGGTAATATAGCAGGAACTTCCATTCCTTCACTGATCCAAAGTCCCTTTCAGGACCAGGGTTTTTTGTTTCCCTGTCTCTGAGGGGGAACATCTGGACTGGTATGCAGCAGGTGTGTGTTAGCCCCACAATACATGCAGAGGTCTTGATCTCTCCTTCTCTTTCGTTCCGCCGCCGACAATGGTCCTCTGGCAGCCCCAATATGCATGGGTTCTTCGGAAGCGACTCTTTCTGTCCGAACTGGTAACGCTGGGGGAATTTGTGAAAACCCTGTCTTCTTTCTGCATTCTGATCTTCTTTTGGCCGTTCAATATTCGATCTGGAGTGAGAGGGCTACAAGATCTTGGAAAGTGGCTGGTCTTGCTACTCTAGCCAACTCATCCTTTATATCTTAATTAAGGCTCCTATGAAATATAGTCTGTTGAGCAGACTCCAGACAACCTGCTTCTGAGGCCATGCGCTGAAACGTAGTAACAGTCTGTACGTCCGTGGCACTTTGTTGGATGTTTAACAAGGTTTCACATTAGGAATAAAGTACTTCGGGTCTTTCTAACTGTTCCTTGAATAAGCGCGTAAAGTTGGGAAAATCTTGGGAGTGCCGGGTCAGCAGCTGCGACCAGATTCGAAATCAAGAACCCAATCTTCGCATGATCTGACCCATAGGTCCTATGGCGAAATGTATAGTAAACAATGCAGGTATCTAGAAACTCCTTCAGTCTGCGAGGAGTGCCATCATAGTTGCCAAAAGGTACATTTAGTGGAGGTAAGTCAGTCCTCACATCATCTCTAACTGTGGCCTGTTGTCGCAGAGCAGCATTCTCCGCTTTTAGATTTTGGACTTCCACAATGAGTCCTTGTAGGGCTGCTACCAGTTCCTGATATTGTTCAAGGTCGTTAGGTGTTGCAATCTCTCAAAACTGGAAGGTTCATGCTGCCCAGTCAAGGCAGGATCACACTCACTCTCTCCACTTTCGAGTTGGAGAGCTACTTCCTCGGCTGATGATTCGGTGAGTCCTTACAAGATCGCTCTCTTCCCTTATTCTTCTTTGTTTCCTTAATCGTTTTCTTCTTAGTGAAGAGATAGGGTCCGTCTCCCTTGGAGGCCACGGGTCCCGGTTGGGGAACAACCTCAGCGGTGTGGACCCCAGGGAGACAGCCCAGATGGGGAAAAAGCCTTTCACGGCACACAAGAAAACAATTGAATGTAAACTCCAGTACTCATTCTCAGAGAACCGAAGGAATCTGAGGAAGAAAACCAGACCTGGACAGGAGGGAAGACAGGCCAGTCTATGTGGTGAAAACCGAGAGCAGAGAGAGAGGAAGAAGGAAGGAACCAGGAGTGGAGAGGAAAGCAGGGAGGAGGAAAGGCATACATGCGAATGGAAGCACCAACAGTGTCTAGCCTGGGCAAAGCTAACTGCAAGGGTTGCAACGCTCTGAGATGCATCAGTGCTGTGTAGAAATTGTGTGGCGGCCATCTTGGTTGAACACTAGACCACTGGTACGTGTTCAGCGTAAACATGATGGAACCAAACAGGAAGGTAGCTGCCAATGTTTACAGAAACTCCATCTGCGTGATGTGACAAAAACATCTATTTTCATATATAGTTTTTTTTCTCCATTTGTAGCCACCCTCCCTCAAATATAAGAGACAGTAAGGATTTTTTTTTAAAAAGACTCGGATATACCTTGGGAGGATTCATATCTCCTTGCAACTTTTGACATAGTATTTTTCTAAACCTGTATCGATCACAAATTGGGGATTATAAGCTATCAGTGGTTTCTTATCAACCAAATCAGCCAGCTATAGGGACCATTCTAACATGCTGATAGAAATGTTGATGTTTTGCTTGGAACATAATGTGTTCCTCTTTGACAACACATACTGTCTACGGGTCTGTGGGACCGCAATGGGTGCCACTTTTGCCTTTTTTGTATGCAAATCTGGTGATGGGAATGTTGGGAGCAGGAGATATTACACTTGGAGAAATTAAGTCAGCATACACAAAAAATAATTTCATGGAATCGGTGTATAGACTTTTTGTTCGTCATTTGGAATGGGACCACACAACAATGGTTAGAATTTGTACAAGATATTAACACTGATCCTCATAACATCAAATTTACGGAACACCACAATAAACACATTTTTTATTTAGATGTAGAAATGTATGTGGAAGATTACAAAATGCAAAGTACCATACACAGGAAATCAACAAGCACAAATGCATTGCTGCATGCAGAGAGCTGTCGCCCAATGAATTTAATACACAGCATTACCTATGGGGAATTTGTTCCAAGGAAGAGGAATTCCTCAGAAATGCGAGCCGAACAGCTTGGAGATTCCATGTACGTAGGTACCTTAAGAAAATCATTGAACATTCATTTAATAAAGCTAAGATACGTAACAGGGAAGAACCTCTCACAAAAAAACAAAAATTTGAGGATTGACAGAATTACCCTAGATTCATTACTACATACAACAAACAAGCACCTACAATTAAGAACATTTTGGACTTACACAGGAAGATCCTGAAATCAGATCCAGACATTCGATCACTAATAGAGGACAGAGTCCAATTGATTTTTAGGAAGCCTAAATCCATCAGAACCATGGCAGTATCCTCTTTATTCCAAAATAAGGCAACGAAGACAACAACTAATTGGATGTTAGGTCCTGTTAGAGGTTTCTATAAGTGTAGAAAATGTAAAGCATGCAGATATGGCACTAATGTAAAGACATATACTCATCCATATACAGAAGACGACAACTATAGACAAACCATTTATATTGTAACAAAACTAGCCACCTGCACCTCAACCCAATACAATTCTATTTGATCAGATAGTCACAACACAAATACTCCTAATTAGACACTCAGTGTTTTATTGGATAGCCAATACATATTTCAACCCTCATAAGGCTGTCATCAGGGATAATCTTTTTTTCCACACATCTTCAAAAAAGTATTTGTGGACCCTTCACATTCAATTCCTTGATGGGATCACTTTCTGTATCTCTATATCCTGCTTGGTTGCTTAATTCTTAAAGTTTCAACATACCCTTCTTAATGATGAAGAGGGATAAATATATTAAGTTCTAGAATCAAGAACTCCTCAATTCTCATATGGGGTTGATGGGCCCAAATCCCTCGTGGGATAGCCTGGCGTTCCGCGTGACGAAAAGTAGTGGGCATTAATAGCTATAGACAAACAGCTGCATGAAATGGTCTGTTGGGAGCACTAAGCATAAGGCCAAAATACATATATTATAATAAATATGTGCCATAAAAAACAAAGACCCAACATATATACTAGCAAAGTACTTGCAGGAAACACATCAAAGGGACTTCTCAACATTCCGGTATTTTTTTTATCAATACCATTGATATTCATCCCAGATGGGGTGACAGAGAGAAAAATCCACGCCAAAAAAAATCTTGGTATATTTTGGACTTTAACATGGAAACACCTATTGACCATAATGTGGATGAAGAGATGCATATGTTCCTAGAGGAATGAGATAAAGAGAGGAAGAGCAATCTGTGGAGCTTGTTTCTTCAATATGAACCACACATTTTGGATTGGGAAGTAAAGCAGAATATGCAGCCCTGGGGATGGCCATTTTTAACTTCACTCAAATGTTATCATGTATTCACTCATTTAGCACATTTAGCACCAGGGTGTATGTGACACGTGAGCTTTTTTCTTTTAGAGTTCACCTCCTTATATATAGGTCCTCATGCAAATGGGGAATCTAGCCCGGTCCATTAGAAACTAGTGGGGTAGAAGAGTGGTGTCTGTCATAGACATTGGCAATGTGTGCAAACAAAGACATTTTCAGAGTGTAAATATGTTGTGTATATTAACGTAATTTATGTTAATAGAAAAACAGGCTTTTTCTAAAGGATCTTTTTCCTTTTTACATGGAGGAGTAGTAACCTCAAACAAAATGTCACAGAATCTGTTGAAAGTTTAACATAGTGCATACAGCCAATTGTTGTATCTGCTACTCATTGTCTTGGATTCCACTTATGGGTTTTGGACTCAAATATATAATGTTGTGGAAAGTCAGAGTAATACAATTCACGTGCAGCATGATTGGAAGTAGACACAAGATTATAACATAAAGTAAATTGAAGTTAACTAAAGTTTAAAATGTACATGAAGAATATTATTGCTATAATAATACATACCAAGAACTGTTACAATGAATAATTACATAATACATAAGGACATTTAACAAAAGTTATTTATTTTGTTAGCGAAATAGTACTTAATCAAATGGATTTTGTTTATATGTTTTTTTAAATCTATATATTTTCTTAGTGTATGCAACTTGAAGTATGCTGTTAAAGTAGTTTTCCCGTCTTGGGCCTTTTCTGCAGCTAATTGTATGTTATCATTGTTGAAATACACATTTTGTTTACATGGAAGATGAACTTGAAGTCTTATTGTTGTATACGTAAGGCAACAGCTCCCTTTAATGGTAATAACGTGAAATACACATTTTGTTCACCTGGAAGATGAACCTGAAGTGTTATTATTGTATACGTAAAACAAGTGATAACAGGTGAAGCGGGCAGGATGGCTTCGGACATCTGACCTTTTATTATTTATTATGATATGATAGTATACTTTTTCACTTCTAAATATATGGGCAGTTTGGGCATACAGTATTTCCAAATGACAGACTGTGAACTACACACTTTATCATCTATACAGCCTAGATAAGTGGTAATCCACACATGGCGCTTTACCAAACATTATTTAAGCACATGCAGCAGGTGGCATAGATTACTATATGCAGATCCCCTGTGGAAACATGTAGGTTAGTATTAAGCATTGGGCAGTTTACAGCATTTTTGCATTAGCATATGTGGACTATGCACTTTACCACATGGAATAGAGCACTGCAACATTTGCAATAAGCACTTTATTGAATATTAAGTCAAACTATGGAGTATGTAACATGCAATGTAGGTATAGTAATACACATTGGACACTTGACAGTAGCTTTGTAAATGATAAATGTGCACTATGCACTTTACTATCTATATGACGTAGAATACTGTTTATCTGCACTAAGCACTTTATTAGATATGATTTTAAATTATGGCGCATACACCATGCAACATAGATCAGTACCAAGCATTGGGGACTTGATAGCATTGCTTGCAACTTAGAAACGTGTAGTATGCATTTTACCATTCACGTAGAATTGTGCACTGTAAATCTGTATCAAGCATTAGACTAAGCATCATTTTAAAGTATGGTACATTGAGCACTTTATTATATGGAAGCTCCATATCTAGCATTTTAGTATATACTGTTGCTAAATACCGCACTTGCATTGTGCATGAAGAAAAATATGAATTATATGATTGTCAATATAGTGCCTAGATGCTTAGTGCATTTAGAGAAATTTGAACTATGATTGTCAATATAGTGCCTATATGATAGTTGGAATTAACATCAACAGTCACAGTGATGGAATATGTTCTGCACATTTGCAATTAGTCTTTTACTGTTTTAGGGATGTACTCGAGCTTGCATTATGCAATTTATAAGAGATAGCTCTAACACAATATGCAGAGTAGAAAAAAGGGACCATGGTAATAAAAGATTGTGGGGGTTTGGTAACATGAACGACAATACATATAAATAAAGAAACAAAACATGTGGTGTGACTTATAATACAGCGCCCATAGAACAAAGATAATCAGTAAAAGTGATAAAACCATCATTACAAGATGGCGCTGACAGAACACAATAGCCCGTTATAGCACATGGATGCCTGCATGTTGGTCAATGGATTGTAAAACTGGTGCTAACACTATACGTAAGGTGTGTGTTGTTCAACTCTGATGAAGCTTTTTGGTGAAACCCGTTATTTGGAACTTTGTTCATTCTTTTTTTCTAGGTGAATGCTTTGAAATCAACTTGCACCTTGCATATGGTAAACAGAACCAGGGGCCGTGTGTGTGTTGTTTTGTCACCAGTGCAGTATGAGGTGATGATGTTCTGGGAGTGCATTGCCATTAAGGGTAACTGAATAAAGTCAAATTGCAGGTTGAAAAAAGAGGACTGTTTAGAGGTGGATGTGCTCCTTGTGTTGTGTTCACTGCTTTCCCAACGTTATTTTGTTCACAGATAACATATTGCCTGCAATAACCCTGAGCCATGGCCGAAAAGTCTGGTATGAACCAATGCTGATTAGCAACTTGGCGGGGGGGAACTCGTGCAAAAATATGCATAATACTAACATATGCATTAGGAACGGATCCAAGGCACATTAAAAGCTATACTAAGCAGTTATAGCAACATACTCAACGTGAGGTCACAACAACATAAGCTAATTTAAAATGATGCTGGCATCAGCGCACATTTAAAAAACATCAACCACTCCTTACTTATGCTAAGAGGTAGCTGCGTAACATGAGACCACTACTTCAACAGGGAGTGTAAATGGCAAGTGAAAACTTGAGGCATGGACATAACCATGCAACACATCTCAGACCCTGGAACCGTTCAAGAAACGTTAAGGGAGGTCTGTTGTGTTTAACTTGTGTCATGTCAGAGTCAAATGGACATCCCAAAATGCCATAACACTGACACCTGAAGCAATCACACACGCCTCAACAGCCAATCATGCAACAAACATCCATAACTAACTCGGCCTTTATAGGATGGTGAAAAACACAGACAAACATAACATTGGATGCTCTCAGAGCCCATTCTGCCATTCCCGGACATAAAACCCATGCAAGAGCTCCCAGAACCCACCCGGCCATTCCAGGGCACCAAGTGCAACTCCCAGTAACTGGTACAATACCGGACATTCAAGTAAAAAAGCTCTACAACTACAGTCAATTTACAAACCTGATGGGTACATACGTGTAGAACAATGTATACAACACCTTCATAGAAATGACTGTGCATTTGTGACACACCTCATGCAACAATGCATTGGACTGTGACACACACACACACAATTGAATTGAGGCCTGAACTTCATTTTAAAACTGTACTAGGCAGTTATCCCACCGACTAACCCAACATGAAGCCACAACACCAACACAGCAATATTTAAAATGGTAAAAGCCTGAACAAACTTGTAAACCACATCCACCCTTCTCACCTATGCAAAAAGGCATTTACAATACAAAGCAGCTGTGACTAATCCAGGGAATTAGTCCATACCCCCAGGAGACAGGGTAGCGGGATCGCACTGCGGGTGCCCTCCCTTAGAGGATAGAAGATCCCTAGAAAGCGATATAAGTTATCCTCCCTAATACCAAGACCCCAATGTCTTTGCTGTCTACATGAGAGTTGGCCTTCATGAAGGTTTGAAACATCCTGTAAAAATGGCTAGTGTGAATGTTTCACTTCACCTGAAAGGGAAGACTCCCGCAAACAGCCCGGCGGCTGATGTGCTGAGGCATTTAAGAGCCTGCTTTCCATAGGGCCACCCGCTAACGTTTCAGGAGGCTAAGGGGAAGGTTAACCTTGCTGAAACAGAAAAGTACACTTATATCCAGCTTTGCGACTGGCTCACAAATCGAGCTGTTAAGGAGACCGGGAATAGACAGCCCACAATCAACCATCAGAGATAAAAACCTGCCCCTCTAGGATATCCAAACTCTACAGCCTTTGGGGGACAAAAGGGGGAAATATTTTCCCCCACATAAGAGAAATGGGAGAAAGAGCTTGGCCTGCAGATTCACATGGAATATGTCGCTTTGGGTCAATGCAGCTAAAGCTTTGCGATGCAAGACCACTAAAGGAATGTCTCTATAAGATATATTTGAGGTGGTTCTACAACCTGGAACGCCTACAGGGTTGTGTCCCTGGGTTCTCGGCCTAGTGTTGGAGGGGATGTGGGGCAACAGGTATAATAGGCCACATGTGGTGGGGAAGCCCAATTATTCAAATATTAGGAAAGAAAATCCGAGCTAAGATAAAAGAAATGTCGGGCTCGAATCTGCATCTGGACCCTCTGATCCTTGTTTTGGGTAATGCCTGAAATGTGGAGGAGGAGCATATTTCTTTTGCGCACCCTAGATTCATCATACATGCCTTAAATGCTGCTAGACTCACAGTAGCCCATCGCTGGAAAAGCCCATAGAGCCCCTCACTGGACCTGTGGTGGTCAACACTGTGAAACACCTGGGCAATGGAGAGAAAGTTTGCAATACTCTAGGGTAATCTGCCAAAATTCCAGATTGCCTGGTCCCCTTTTGCCTCCTTCTGCTCGTCAACACTGTCCAATACCCACAGACCGAATCTGTTTCGATCCTTATCCCTTTTTTTAGCATAATACAGCCCTATCTTATTGTGATGGAAATGATTGCAGCCTTGTATTATAGTATGTCTTCACCAATGTGCATGGCACTTGGTATTGGCCTCCTCCTGCTTATTCATCGACTGGAATGTGCCCTTAAAATGAGCCAATTTCACGTTTGAATATAGTTGTACCGATGCAATACTAATTTTGTTTGCCTTTGATGGCCATTTGTTGAGTGTATTTTTGTTTTCTCTTTGCAAATCTAAATAAAGTAGTTTTAAATAAATCAAATGGCTGGTGTGGTTTCTGACTATCTATACATGCAGTATTTGCTGGGAATGAGAGAGCAGTGTGAAGTCCCATTCTCTAACAGAATTAAGGATAAAGAGCCCATCAGGATTGACACAGGAAGAAGGGGACAGCCTGTGGCACTGGAGAGGCACAGAATTCGCCTCCTGTGAAAAGTGGGAGGAAACAGAGAAGGCTGCCAGGATCACAGACCAGACTGGTCCCAAACCTGCAGAACAGCTATGGCCCTGCGGAAGCAGAAACCGGGTGCACGCCCAACTGACAGGAGCTACCTGGAGCACCTAACGGCCTGCAACCGGAGTTCCACGAGACAGGCACCCGAGTCTCGATGGAAGGCCGTGGAGAAGAGGGCAAGCTCTGTCTGACACAGAGGACAGTGAAGAAGCCAAAGAAGTTCAGGCGCATTGCCCGACCTCTCCAAGTTTTCCGAGGAGCACCGCCACAACACAAAAGGGAGCATGTGGATGCTCCTGGGAACCGAGAGAGGGGAGGAGAAGCCCAACCAGGCCCCACGGTGCGATGAGAAGAACCTGACCCCAAGGTGGGGTAGAAGATGGGAAACTAACAGAGAGATGATCCCAAGGCAGGGTGAGAGAGAGAGGTGACCCCTAGGTAGGGTGAACGGAGTGAAGCCCCAAGGTGGGTGAGAGAGGGCGGTAACCCCATGGTGTGGTGAAACAGAGAGAGAGGCAACCCTCTAGGTGGGGTGAGAAAGAGACAACCCAAAGGTGGGGTAAAAGAAGTGAAACCCCAAGGTCGGATGAGAAAGAGACGACACCAAGTTGGGGTGAAAGAAGTGAAATCCGAAGGCAGGGTGAGAGAGGGATGACCCCAAGGCAGGGTGAGATCAGAGAGGCCCTACAGCAAGGTGAGAGCAACTAAAACCCAAAGTGGGGTAAAGCTAAGGGAGTAAAAGTGCCTGAGAGAAAAAACTCAGAACACCCTCCTAAAAACAGCAAAGTCACAGACCAGTTGTTTCTAAGCCAAGAAAAGGGGAGAAGAGACATTTATCACATTTAATTGGACTGTGCAGGCGAGAGAGAAATTGAAGAGACATGTAACATATTCGCTTAGACTGTTCACCAGGGGCCAAGAGCCTCATTAAGAAAGACACACCAGGGTGGGAGTCAGAAACCAGCCACCGTTCACTTGCTAGGGCCAAGGGACTAAGTGTGTTCTTTGTTGGAATTGTGTGTTTCTTTTGTAACTGGTAGGGTTAGTATATGATTCTGGACAGAAGACATTTCTGATCTGTAACGACATCTTGAAGGGCACCCTTTTATAGTCTTCTTTATAGGGTAGGGCCAAGAGCATTAGAGCTAACGAAAGTGTAGGTTGAGAGTGCTAGTAAAAGTATGTCAACTACAATACCAAATTATCCATCTCCTGATTCTGATCTACCACATAGCCTTAAATGATGGCAACACAAAGACACCACTAAACATAGGGCAAGGCCTCTGACCACTATAATGTATTTATATGCAGTTAAACACATCAACAGTTAACACACTTGGTACACCTTTGACAGCACTCGACTAGCCCAATTACACAAACAAGACCTAATGAGACCCCCACTGCTCCATATGCCAGCTCCTTACATGCTTCAAAGAGATAGGCGAGTCAGTCACTGTTCACCAGTGTGGCGTCTGAGGCATGCCACAGACCAGAGGATCCATAATTTGCCCATCAGCCAAAGAACACAGATTTTCCAGTAGAAACTTTAATGACCTTTTCAATTTCTTCTGTTCCCCACAAGTTGTTCCTTGATACAATAGAATCAATAGAAACTTAGCAAAATGTACAACTTTGTTCCCAATGTAGTCTCCCGGAACATACTATCTGTCTTACTGAAAAGAGTGATGGAGAAATCAGACTCACACAACAATATTGGGTGATGACAAACAGAGGCAGCTTCATTTTTTGGCTTGCAAGTCAAGGATACAACATTCGTCTATCAGGAGCTGATCACACTAACCTAACCCACCCTCCGGATGTCCACTTGACAGATTTGAAACCGAAGAGCATTCTGAAAACCATCAGTAGGCCTTCAAATACTGTGAGAATCCTGAGTGTATTCTCACTCCTAAACTCCCTGCATCCTCTTCTCAGGTGACCAGGGAAAGCCAATCACTCTTGGATCCTGACCTTGGGGGTGGAGAAGCGAGGAAGGATCACCTGGGTGGAGGGTCCTCAGAGTTTGGGAGTGGGGTACCCTCAGGCGAGAAATGGTATCCCCCTTTCCCTAATAATGATCTACCCAACCCTCGTCCAACCTTCATGGGGTACTACAAGACTGCTCCCATCATTTCCCCACATTTGACAGTTAAAAATTCTGCGACGAAGAAGAGACTAGGGAGTAAACACTATACCTTCCTTTTACCACTCTAGTACTGGGACGAAGAGGATGCCTGCAGAGAGTCAGGCATGTTCCTTTAATTATGGTCAGGCAAACCCAATTGAATACACACATTTGAAACCTATTAACTTGTTGCAGGTGTATACAATGAGGGTCAGAGTAGGAGAGAGGCGCATTAGGGAGGCTGCATGGGAGGGACGAGCAGAGGAACCCTCATGTATGGAGGCCGTTGTGGTGGGACCAGTGCAGGAGCCAGGTTGCCCAGCAGAGACCCCAAAGAACATGTGTGGTCCAAGACAAGTGGGCCGTGTTTTGGCACAGGTGTCGGAGCCTCCAGTGTGTTGCATGAGCAGCAGGAGCTGCAGGAGATGCCAGGAGAGAGAGGACACCGTCTCTCTGAGTGCTGGGTTGCAGGGAAGACTGCCCGGCAGGCAAGCAGGGCTTGCATCATAAGGCCAGCGGCCTCACAGACAAAGAGGAGCTGCAAGGGCCGTCAGTGGGAGCTGCTATCAGACGGTGAGTGTCAGAGGGAACACTTAGGCACCGGGGTGCTACGAACAGACTGGAATTGCTAATGGTCTTTGAAACAAGTACACTATAGGCCTATTGAATACCAAACTGAGCAGAAACTTGAAATTACATATTACGTATGCATTATAAATACTGAACTGCATGAAAACCTATAATTGAGGATAACAGATGCATCATAATTACCGAACTAAATGGAAACTTCAATATAAGCCAAAAGAATGCATTTTTAAAACCGAATTGAATGAAAAGGTGAAATTAAACATAACAGAATTATATTGGATACGGAACTGAATGAAATCCTGAAATAAGATAGATTGAATATTGAATGCACTAAAGACTTTATGAACAAAGCAAACCTTGAAGGACAATTGCAGTGCCCATCTGAAAATAAGATACGAAAAAGGGCATAAGTGTGAAAGGGTGCCATAGAAGGTGGGACCCTTGGTGAATAAAACCACACCAAGGTAAAATGTTATGAATGAATGCAATGTGGCAAGGCCACAGACTGGCGAGAGGTGTGTGACACATGGCGGCAGAATCAAGAGGGTTGACAAGGAGAAGCCAAAGAGGTGTCCATTTGCACATAAAGCCAAGAGGCCAACAAAGTAGAACTAAGTGAAAGTGACTTGGTACACACAGGCAGGAGCTGAAGAACCTGTGTGACCCAGAACCTAGGGATCCTGGTTGCACGACCCGTGATGGGTGGAGTGCGTGGTCTGACAACTGCACCTAGACCAGTGAACCCTGAATGAGTTGTGAAAGAAACCAAAGAGAAATATTGCGAATAAACTGGTGAAGCCAACCTGAAGGAGAATCAAGTTGACCTCGAGTTTTGTTGCACCTATTGAAAGACTAAAATAGATCTGGCAGAGTTGAAATCTTGAGGAATGGCACCCTGAGACTTGAGGAACTGTACATGATGTCTTAAGGGTGAAGCCTTAAGACTCCTTTATTTTGTGAACTGTGTTGTTAGAACTTGGGGAGGGGAACCTCAAGTATTATTTGGAACTGTGTTGCCTTGAATGTGAAGAAGGTCATCTTGAGACTCTTTGTGGGATTTACTTGCACTTGGGGAAGGGAACGTGAAAGAAAGCTGAGAGCTGGAAGAAGCTCAGACTTTGAGTTGGACGCTGTTTATTTTGTTAGCAACAACCTGTGCGGTTGTGAGGGCAAGAATAGGGTTTGCACACAGACAGACCTTTACGCTGATCTCTTTGACTCAGACTTTCCTTAGTTGTGTTAAAGTAGGGAACTCCCACCTTAGTATAGGGCAGGTTAGGCCTTCAACCATCTTGACATTTAAGTTAATACATACCTTTTGTTTGAACTTTGTCTGTGTCTTGCTTCATGATGCCTTCACAATACTTATCCTGCCTCCTGCCAGGACAATTAATTCTGTAACTGATCCTTAGTCCTTCTACAGTGTCCACTTCCGGATACCACGTCATATGACGACTTCCTGCTTGGCAATTCTCACTTATGGGTGCAGACACCTCTCCCACCATGACGACTTCCATCCGTTTATGAGCAACCCATTGTCCTTACCAGATCTGACCCTTTCAGTCGAAGATGTTGGCGCTGATGAGCTTGGCACCAGTTCTTGCTGAACAGCCATTTTTAGGCTGTTAAAGTGTGCATGATCAGAAAGGTCAAAGTAAAGAACAAACAGTGGCTAAGCCAACAGAATCAGGGAATACTACAGAGTTCATTAATAATAAAATCCTCTGGGGCTGATAGAGGGTGTGGTCAGTTTTATTTCCCCCACACTCACCTTTTGCACTTTTGTTCAACACAACCAAAATCCATATTTTATTACAACCATCTCTAGTCCCTTGCCCTGTTACTGAGATGTAAGTATAATTGAATGCAGCCCAATATGACAGGCCTTTATTCTCCTCTAAATTACAATCTAATTGTCATTTCTCATCAGAGCGCATATGCATCTTCATTCAACTCATTTGACTCATAGACAATATCATTGAACATTCCAAACGAATAACAGAAAGATGAATTAACATTCCAGAGGTTCTGGAGGTAACCCCTCTGTTTTTGTATTTGCAACAATACATCAGCAATCCTACTAACAGAATAAAACACATTATCAGGTGCAAGGCAGTGGTAACTAAAGGTCTTTCTTTGACACGTTCCTTAAGATAACATATCCAATTATAGGGTATACACAGTGGCAGTCTGGTGGTCTACCTGGAATGCTTGTTTTACATCATTTAAGACTACCTATTACACATGTAGGGCCTTCTGACTCTCACTATTTTCTCAACCTGCCACAGCAATGCTAGTACATTTTAAAAGCTCAGTGAAATCAAGCTCATCCAATTCTGTTCAATATCAAATTGCAACATTTCCAACTGGTTCCTTTCTCTTGGGCAGAACATATAATGCTTCCTAGAATCAGTCTCGAGGAGAAAATGAACGTCTTTAGAAGGTTATGAAACTAATTTTATACAGCTATTATTTTCCTGAAGCAGTGTTGCACCTTGACGCATGCTACCTGTCGCATATCCTTCCCAACATATCCTATTCCCCACCAATAATACATGATCTTTAGTTAACCTTCTAAGATATTGCAGCTGTGGATGTTGAGAGGGCCATAATGACCAATGTGTGCCTAATCCTATCCACAAGTCAGAGATTGTTTCTGGTGCAGTGGTCAGCTATCGAGCTGCACCTGCAGGATGTGACACTTCTCACACATCGCGATTACCTACCCATTCCCAATGTCAGACTTTCCAGGGACCTGGTACAATTGGGCTTCCAGACGACTCCTAGCTTAAAAGGGGCACATTCGTCTTTGACATCTCCAACTGCTGTAATTCCACTATTTTCTTCATGACCATATATTTTCAGGGATGCCAGAATAATTTCCAAGTCTGGCCATATGTGATGGAGGATCTCTTGTCAGAATCTTATGAGTTGATTGTTCAAGAAGTCTTGTACCTCTACACATGACAATTCCCATTCCAGAACTGCTCCAGTAGCTATGTTGCTATGGATAAACTGGGTCAGAACTTGTTTAGTGGTTTAACTGAATGCGCTGATGACATAGAGCTCACCTGTATTCACATCTGCTTTAGTGAGCTGTGTGCCCCAGTAATAAGCACTGTCTTTCTAAATGTCAAACCGGTCAAAAAGAGACTGGTCCTTGTACATACTCCATGCTGCAAGGGTTATATTTGCTCCATCCCACACTGTAGCAGAGAGTTCCCTCTTACTCCTCCTGGATATCTTTACTTGCCGTAGCTGCTCAAGGCGGATAGCTGCTCTCTTCAAGCAATTAGGAAACTGAGAAGTGTGAAGGTATCATGAAGCAAGACACAGACACCAGATTCAAAGTTCAAACTCAAATGGTTTATTAAATCAAATGTCTGTATGGTTGAAGGACTAACTTGCGCTATACTAAGGTGGGATTTCCCTACCTGAACGAAACTAAGGAAAGTCGCAGTCAAAGAGTTAAGCCTTTGTCAAAAACCTATCCTGACCCTCAGAACTAAAGCTAAACAATGTGTAAGGATGTCAATAATCAAAGAAATGGTGATCAAAACAAAGTACCTAGCTTCTTACAGCTCTTAGATTCCTTTTCAGCGCCCCTTCCCCAAGTTCAAGAAAGTTCCACAAATCCTTGAGCTTCCCTTCCTCAAGTTCAAGGCAATACATGTGCACACAATGCTCGAGGTTCCCTTCCCCAAGTTCCAGGCAACACAGTTCACAAGAAAAGGGTCTTAGGCTCCGTCCTCAAAATTTGCATTTCATCAAGTCTCTGGGTTCCCTTCCTCAAGACTTCAACATAGCAGCTTGTACTCGTTTCAGTCTCTCAATGTTCAACACAACTCCAGGTCAACTTGACCCTCCTTCTGCATTGCATCAATAGTTCACTTACATTGTTCCTTCTTGGTTTGTTTCACAATGTCTCTGGCTCTCACAATGTTAGGGCTCCCCGGTCTAGGCACAGTTGTCAGACCACACAGTTGTCAGACCACACGGTCCACCCTTCACCGGTCACGCAAACCAGCAACCCTAGGCTCATCAGCCCGTACACGTTCTTCTGTATTTGCCCCTGTGTACAGATTCATATACACTTAGCTTCTCCTTGTTGGCCTATTGGCTTTATGTGCAGGTTTACACTCTCCTGGCTTCTCCTGGTTAGCCTCTTGGCTTTGCCATCACATGTCACACATCTCATGCCAGTCTTGTGTCTTTCCGCACTGTATCCATTCATAAAGTTCACTCTGTGGTGGTCTCTTTTATTCCTCACCTTTCTGTCATGCTCTTTCATATGTGCACTCCTATTTCATAGATTATTTTGCAAAATAAGGCTACTCTCGGCCTCCTCCTCTACTTCACTCATCTCTGACTGTCTGTCTGCTATTCAGGAGTGGGTGCCACCAATGACCTCTGCCTTAATGCCAGTAAGACTGAGATTCTCCTCATCGGCACTCCCGCTCCCTCCTTTCCTGTAGCTCTCTGGCCAGCCTCTCTTGGCCCCCTTCCTGCTCCCATCTGCAAGGCAAAAAATCTCGGGTCATCTTCGACTCTACACTCTCCTTCTCTCCTCACATCTCTGACTTCTCTAAGAAGTCACACTACCAGTTGCACCTCCTCAGAGGTGTTCTTCCTTTCCTCTCCTTCCCCCAGAAGCTCACTGTCTCCAGAGCTCTGGTTCTCTCCAGGCTGGACTATTGAAACAGCCTCTTTCTAAATCTGCCTACTTCTACTCTCCGCCCTCTGCAATTTATCCAGAACAGGATTGCGAGACTTGTCCTTGGCCTCAAGCCCAGGGATCGTATCTCTCCAGGACTGAAATCTCTGCACTGGCTCCCAGTGGCTGCAAGGATAAAGTTAAAAACCCTCTTCATCGTCCACAAGGCCTTCTGGGGCCTGGGGCCTCAATACCTTCAACTCTCTTTTCCTAAATACCTTCCTTCTCGAGCTCTTCGCTCCTCTGCCGCCAACTCCCTCAGGGTCAGTCGCTTCTCCAAGCAACGAGTTGGTGGTAGATCTCTTTCTTTGGTTGGGGCCTTCCTCTGGAACAGCCTCTCGGCCTCCATGAAACTTGAGGAAAATCATCTTCGGTTCTGGAAGCACCTCAAAACCTTTCTCTTTGCATCTGCTTTTTCTCCTCCTCTCCCTTGCTAATTTCCTTGCTGACACTGGAACTGCACTGGTTACCTGGCCTCCCTCTGATCTCGGGCCCAGGTCCACTCCCCCGCCTGTCACTCTCCTGCACTGCCTTCCTGGCAACCCTGCAATTGGTGACTGTTTTCTGTATCCCTACGGTCCCACCTCTAGCACTTGACACCCGACGTCTGCACTTACCCTTCCACTTGCCACCTGCTGGCCGTACTTTTACTTATTGTTTTAGTGTCTTATCCCATGTACTGCACTGTCCTCTCCCCTCACCCCGCACTTCTCCTCCGTCCCCTGCCCATGCACTTGCGCGATCTGAATGACACCTGGCCTAGTAGGATTGTTGTCTGTCCTCCCTCTGTTCCCCCTCCCTTGCCTCGTCGCACCTTGAAACACTTCTGTATAGGCGCGTAATAAATGCCATATCATATCATAGCAAAAGGGCACTCTCCCTTTTAACTTTCATCAGTTTATAGCTTTGCCCGCAAAGTTTTTTATGCAATTCGATATTCAATATGTGTGATTTCAAGTTTTCATTCAGTTTGGTATTCAATTTGAGTCATGCAATACTTTGTTACTTATGCGTAGCCCCATCCCTGCACTCGCCGGTCTTCAGTGTTCTACTCCGGCGGCCTCGCTGCTTCCCGTCTGCTTTGCCTGCTGGCAGCTGATCCCTGCGAGCCCCGCTCGCTCTCCCTGTGCTTCCCTGCACACGCCGGCAGGTCTGCGCCTCACACACAGACGCGGGTGGCATCCTTGCTTCTTCCTTCCTCGTGCGCAGCTCCAGCTGCTCCCTCTCGACCACAGAGGCTTGCACACCTATGGAAGCCTAACGGCCCAACTCGCCCTGGGCTCCACAGGTCCTCTGGGACTTCTGCTGTATCCTGGCTTCCTCTCAGGTCCCACCACAGCTGCCTCCTCACGCGCAGGTTCACCTGCTGGTCTCTCGAACACAAGCCTCCCTGTTGGTCATCCTCTGGCTGCTCTCTGCCTCTCTTGTACACCTGCAACCACTTGACAGGTTGCAGGTGTGATTTCTCAATTGGCTTTGACTGACTGTAGTTACAGGGACATGCCTGACCATCACAGTACGTTGTAGGCATCTTCCTCATCCCAGTACTAGAGTGGTGAAAGGAGTTACTAGTCTTCATTACTCATAATCGCCTCTTCCTTGTCCCAGTACTGTCATAGGTAAAGTGTGTGAAAATGAGGGGAGATGTTTTACAATAGCCCATCAAGGCCTGGGGAGGGTTAGGTTGATTTTCAATATGGAAAGGGGAATACCATGTCTCACCTACTTTATCCTTAACCCCTTTCTTCTTCACCCTCTTTCTGGTGCTTCTAGATGGGCAATATCTCCTGGTGTGTTCTAGGTCAGTGGGCCAGTGATAGCAATACCCCATAACTGCCTCTGGGAAAGAGGGTTCCTCCTGAAATGGAAACGCTGGATACTGTGTCTTGCCTGAAGACATCTCATCCCCAATCCCCAAGGACCCTCCACCAAGGTCATCCTCCCTCGCTTCTCCACCACCATAGTAATGATCCAAGAGCGATGGCCTTTCCCTGGCCACCTGAGAAGAGGACCCAAACGGAGTAGATGTGAGGACGCCCTCAGTTTTCTCACAGAAGTCACCGAAAAGACAAAGGAATGGTGAAGGTAATGGTAGCCAATGATGCATTCACAATGACATATCGAGACTCTGTCCTATCTATCCCACTAACCATATCATTCCAAATAGCTTGCTGAGTTATTATAGTGACACTCTGAGACTCAAACATTTATGATATGTGAAATTAAGAGTTGAATAATGGAGCAGGTGAGGTTTTCCTTACCACTCAGATCCTGACTTAATAAATGAGACTCATTTGTGCGCAAGGATTCATGTTCATTACATTCAGATAGATTATCAGAAAACTGAAATTAGCATAAGATTGGTTCCTGCATTACTAGTTTTTAATTCTTCTCGGTCTATTCCATCCCTTCCTATCACTGCCGCGATGTTCACTCTCTTTCGGATATCCACTCCGCTGCAAGTTATAAAAACCTCTGACTGATGTTCTGTGACATTCCATACATTACTTTTTACCATACCATTGTTGCACCATGACAGCTCCCTGTTCATACCGCAACCACCATCTACAAAATGAGGAGTATAAAAACAAAAGAAGGGCAAATTAAATAAATGTGAAGGTTCAGGCCAGGACACTTTATTTAGGATGGTCTGGCAAGGAGAAAATATAGTCTTCCTCCTAACCGCGGAAGCTGGGTTCACTGGCTGCTGCTCCACTGCCAGTACATTCAAATGACCCATTTCCGAGATCCAAATGGGGAGGGCTTTACAGGGGTAAGGACCTTAGCCCGGTTTACACTCAGCTTGTTTTGGAAGAGATCACAAGAAAAGCACACCCCCTCGTCAAAGATGGGGTGTAGTAGGAAAATGAGATGAGTATCTGTGAGAACTGTGGTTCTGTGGCCCCTCCCTCACTGAGGATCAGTGGTTTTTGAGCACTCACAGCGGTCCGAGTAGTTGTCTGTACCAGAGCTGGTTGACATGTTGGAGGTGTGGTTGGAAAAACCACCAGGGCGGTTGGAGAGACTGCTTGAGCCTTAAGAGCCAGCGTGTGCACATTGATGTTTTGCAGTCTCTTCATCTTGCTTCTCATCTACAATTTGTGGACAGATTAGTCGGGGAGTTTTTTAAATGTTTAATGCAGCCTTTCAGTCTGCTATTTTCATCCTTCAGCAAACTTACCTTTGAAGTGTTCTTCTGTTCCAGGGCAGGATAGTGTAGAGGAAGCTCCTTACATATGGGGGAGGGTTCCACCATCTTGTTTCTCTCTGCTTCTAACTTTCCTTCCTGCCCCCTCCACTTCCAGTAGCACAAAGTGATGTGTGTTAAGTCTGGCACAGGAGACAGACTAGAAGACATGTTTGAGATGGGTCAGTTTTTTAAAGGAAATAATACCTCTCCTATCCCTACTTCTGAGATGATACTTCCCTAATCTCAAAAGAAAACAACAAACCTGTGCTTGTCAGGATGTCTTTCAATACTAAATATCAGTCCTGTGAACCTGATATAACCTAGCGTCTGTCCATACCACTAATATAAAAAGATAACATAAACATCGCCAAAGAAAAGACTCCCCTTAGTTGGGAAACGGTGGCTGGTTTCTGACCCCACCCAAATCTCTTAGTTCTATCTCAGGCTATAGGCCTGAATGTACAATTTCAATGTCTTTGAGTCTTTCTCTTTTCCTGGTGGTGCTTGATCCGGGCCCCCACCAAAAGGTTCTTGTGTTTTACTCCAGGCAAGTTGCCTGGCTGGGTGAGTTGAACTTTAGGTCTGTCTATAGTCTCTTTATGTGTTCACCCTGTCTGGGAAAACTATTTATTTCTACTTAGGTATTTCTGTCTTTTAAATGACAATGTCTCCCACCCCACCCAAGGATAATTTGTAAGTCACTGCTGTGCGGCCATTCTCTGTTCCTCGTTTCACTGGGCTTGTTGGGTTTATTAACCCCTTTATGCCTATGAGCTTTCAATGTTCTCAGCCCACCCTGGGCTACTGGGCTTCTCAGCCCTTCTTGGTTCATCGGATTCCTCATCCCTTTGTGGGGTAGCTTGGTTCTGAGGCCAGCGTGGGCTATGTGGCATCTTAGCCCTTCTTGCGGTTTCGATTTGCCCACCCCTTCATGGGGAATCTAGTAGCCTTACTGCCCTCCTCCCACTTCTTGCTCTATATACCATGTACCTTTTATTTGGAAGTGGTGCTTGTCGGGGAAGGCGGTCCCTCGGCCTGGTGCGGAACCGTGACTCTTTCTGTATGGTCTTCTCTGTCAGAGTTTTAGTGTCGGTTCCTCACGGCTTTGTCTAACAGGACTGAGGTGTTGGTTATGTAGGACACTGGTATGCCGCTCCTGGGGCGGCCTTATGTCTCTTCTTCTACGTGGCTCTGAACTCCTCGGGCTCCCTGCCTTCCTGGAGATTTCAGTGTTCCACAGGCTTCTCAACCCCTCTGCCCACCACATGGCAGGCATGGCGCTGCCTTGAGACTCCTCCTATGAGAGAGACATTCCCTCATATGTGCATCTAAGCATCCTTGCTTGTCTCACTCTCTGTCTCATTCTTCCTCTCTGCGTTGGTCTCACAGAACCTTTTTGTTCCTCCCTGTAATGGGATGGGATCATCCATTGGTTCCTTAATTAAAGTAAGGGTGGCAACAATAGCAAGTCAGACTCCAAACAATCTATTTCTAAAGGGCCCCGTACATAGTGCCCATCTCAAATCCCATATAGCCAACACACACTTGGAATTCTGTGTTACAGGGAGGGGGATTAAATCCCCTAGCTTGGGTATTCCTTTTCGTCTAAGGGTGGGTCACCTCCACGGGATCCCACTTGCACTGTCCCCTTGGGGATGTTAAGCTTAGAGGGCTCACCTCACTAGTCCCAAAGTGGGTGGCTCCCCGTTGGGGAGAAGGGATGAATTCCCTGGCTTCCTCACAGATGTCAGAAGACAAAGTCCACTTCTTGCAAGGACAGGGATTAGACCCTTAAAGCAGGCTTGCTTTTGAACAATCACCTGTAGACTTTTGCTTTTAAAAGAAGGGTTCTCCAACTTCTCCGGAATCATCTCTGGACTTTAAACCTTCAAGAAGATTTAATTTGGACCCTGTTGTGAAGAGCTGTTCTTGGACCCCAAAAGGTGTGTGCCAGCCTCCCTCATGTTTGGGATCCAGAGAAAAAGGATTACTCCTGCCCCTGAGATCCTGGAGTGGGACTCAGCTCCTAAGAGCCAAGACAGCCAGGATTCCTCCTCTTTTGCAGCTAAACTGTTTTGAGCTGTGATTCGAGCTCATTTGACACTGTTTCAAACCAACAGGACCCTCTGGAGCCGCCTTTGGTATGTGGCGCCTTTCAACCATAGTTCTGCCCATTCAAACCAGTTAACCGCTGCACCACGCCAGCTGAAGCTCATCATTGCTTCGGGTCGAACAAAGAAGTAGTGCTGCACCTGCATCGCTCGAACCACTGTTAGAACCAACAGCCTTTTCATCAGTAATCCAGTCGATGATTAAAGTGTCCCTGCTGCTCTCTCCAAACTGCATCCTCCAAGCACTTCATTGTGCTGACTCGCCTGCGCTTTCCCTTATCACCTTATCCGCTGAACTTTGACCATCGAACCAAACTTGGGGACATCCACGATCCACATCATTCGAGCATTGCTTCGAACCGCAGCCTTTTTCTGTTTGACACCGCCTCGACATCTTTGCCTCTGGACTATCGTGACCGCCGCATTTGCAACCAAATCAAACAGTGGCAAGAATCCTGGTTCGCCGTTGTCAAACCCCAAGACACTGAAAAAGTATAATTGCCTGATAACTGTCTCCCTGATCCGTTCTGGGCCCTATACACTAGCTGGGTCACTTTCATTCCTTTTGCAGTTCAAGAGCATATCCTTTATACGAACATTGTGATTTGTATTGCCTTTTCTCTGCCCCTCTCGCTTCCCAGAGTGCTATATCTTGCATATTCTGTGTTCTTTCTATTTGTAGTGTTTTCCATTTAGTTATTATTGCATATGGCGTGTTCAATTAAAGTATATATATATTGATTGGCCAATTCTTTTTTTTGGACTATTATACTTTGCTGTCTGGGTTGCTACGGTTTCACATTCACACCCCTACTATCAGTAAAACAGAGGGGGGTCTGGGAAACTCTCTACCAGCACGAACACAGCCCATTGACTTGTTCTTTGGTGGATGGCCCCTGGGAGAGTCTCAACCAAGTCTTTAGCTCACTGTTCTTTTCACAGAGAAGAAATGTCCCCGCATATCAGTCTTTGTCCTGCCCAGGGGCAGTCCAGCACCGAAATGCTAGGCAATTCTCCTCCGAACAAGAGTACCACAGCAACCCCATACCAGTGTTTCAGCCTAGTTGGGCATCATCAGTGAGGTGAAGCTGTCCCTCTCTAAGAGCAGTGAGCAAGGGGTCCATGTCTGGATTCCCCTGGTAACTTAAGGTGAGACCCAAAGTTACTTGGTATGCAAAACAGAGGGAGGTCTGGGAAACTCTCTACCAGCACGAACACAGCCCTTTGACTTGTTCTTGGGTGGATGGCCCCTGGGAGAGTCTCAACCAAGTCTTTAGCTCACTGTTCTTTTCACAGAGAAGAAATTTCCCCGCATATCAGTCTGTGTCCTGCCCTATCAGTATCGCCTCCCATCGGCCCACGTTACCACAAAAGGCAAAGGAGGTATATCTCTTAAATATCCCGGTTTTACCTTTATGATTGGGTACACAGAAGTGTGAGAGCTGAGTAGGTGATTTAGCCTCTATTCACCCTTGTACATCGGTAGGGCAGAAACAGTGGCGGCTGCTTACATTGAGCGGGGGGGCGCCACCCCCCCCCCCCCCACAGAGAGAAGAGACGAGACAGAGGGCCTCATTACGACCCTGGCGGAACAGGTTAAACGGCGCCGTAAAAGGCTGCGGCGCCGTTCAACCCGTTCCGCCACATTACGAGGTCCCCTCGCGGGACACGTTAAGCACGCCTGGGAAAACCAGGCGTGCATACCGGGTCCCGCGAGGGGAAGAGGGAGCAAACAACGGGCCATCTCGTAATGGCCCGTTGTTTACTCCCTCTCCCATTCCCATTCAGCCCTATGGGGGCTGAAATGGGAATGGGGATGAACCGTGTCCTTGTCCTCGAGTGAGGAATTACCGGGCCATCCGAACTCGTAATGGTCCGGTAAGTCCTCATTCCGAGGACACGGATGCGATTGTGCCGGCAGCCATGCCGCCAATAGCGGCATGGCTACCGGCATACCTAGTAATGAGGCTCAGAGTCTCTCTTTCTTTCTCTTAACTTATTTAAATTAATTAAACCTGTGCAGAGCGGCAGATTATTTATTTATTAATCTGTTGCTCTGCAGCCTGGCTGCTGGCCTGCTGCTGCACGCGGGGCGCGTCCAATTTAGTTACTTTCGCCCATTCAAGAGGCTGGCAGGGCGCTGGAGGGGTGGCCCTGCAGTCTTGGTATTCTGCGCAAACAGCGCAGAGTGTCCTCCTCCAAAACTGTATGGGCAGGGCCATGCATGCTAGCATAGCAACAATAGATGTCTATTCAATTGTCATTGGCTGTTTGCTAGCCAATGGCAATCCGTGGTGGGTAGAGTCGGGTCATGGGCACACAGTGCCTCGCCTTCTCTTCTTGTTCTTTCTTAGTTTCCGGGCCCTTGCTGGTGTGGTGGTGGACTGACTCGCCGTTGTGGACTTCTTCTCGCAGCTCCTGCAAGTTCCAGGCCCATCCACAGACCGGACGTTCACTCGGCTGCTGCCTGCCCTCCTGCTCCTGACTCCAGCCCAGTCAACTGAGCCGCCCTGTAATTAACTTACTTGCTTAAAGGAAGCAACAAGTAATTTAAATGTATGCTTAGTTCGACTTCGCACTTCGTTGCTGAATGCTGCCTGATTCAAATTTCCTGCCTAATTGAATACGCGCTGCGGCCCGCACAATGGACTTGCCCAGCGAGGGCCGCGGCGCGTGTTCTGTGAAGGAAGTCGCACTCGGTCGTGCCCAACCGCGCTCGGCCTTCACCAGGATTGGTATCCTGGTGAAGGCCGAGCGGCGGGCCGTAGTAGGCCTGAACACACGCTGCAGCCCACATTGTGTGGGCTGCGGCGCATGTTCAGGAGGACTTCAGGCCTTCTAATACTGCCCGCCACTCGGCCTTCACCAAGACAAAGGTAAGGGATGGACTCATTATACCCATGATGTTTGTGGGAAGTTTCCTCCGGGCCGGGGGAGCCCCGGAAACAGCTGAACACAAACATCATCGCCATTATGAGTTCTGCACCCGAATCTGCCGCAATTCGACATTAGTTCATTCATTCATAGAGAATTGCGGCGGAGACGAGTATTCGAAGTTCGATGATTTTTGTTGTACTTTCCATGCCCGCCATCACTCAGAGAAAGCGAAACCCATGAAAATGCTAATGGCAGCCCCCTCCCCCCCCAATAAAGCATTAAGTTGTGTGCCCCGTTTTCTCTGTTTCTTGGAGTACAGTGGATCGAACTAATGAGCAGGAACGGTTGGGAGCTGTGTTCCGCAACTTTCATTTGTATCTTTTTACCATCCCTCTCCTTTTTCCGACCGTCAGAGGATTTGTGCATGAATGTCTCTGTGCCAGTGTAAAGTTGTAATCTGAGCCTTTGGAGACCCCGACCGCAACACCTCGTCACATGTTGCCCCACCCTCTCCCCTGCCGAGAGTACAGTAAGAAAAGCTATACAGTCTTTTTGAGTGCAGAGAGGATTCCAGGGAAAGACTTCCCCAGCGGGTGATGCCCACTTGACTTTCTGCCAGCCATTCATTTGAGATGTTAATGAGTCGTCACTTAGCAAGAAAAAAATGTGCCGTGCAATTTGGGCACCAACCAGTGCCGTCATCATGCTACAATGAAATAGGGTGCATGCCTGTTACATGCGCACAGACAGCTCAAACATGGTCCCATACATATTTGCAGCACTACGATTCGAATTGCTACAAACTGTAGCAAAAAGAGCTGCTGAATACATGAATGGCTGAATTGCTCTTTACTGTATGTTTTCAGAAGGTGGGGGTTAGAGTCCTCTAGTGCCGTTTCTATCCACGATGCTGCACAGAGCAGGCTGCGTTTGACAATGTTATGTTGGGTCGGGTGAATAGAAATGGGCATGGATGGTGCATAAATCTGCATTCTTTTGAGAGTAGAGCGGTCTAATCCAGAGGTGATTTACTTAGGCCCACATTAAATGGCACGCGGCATGTTGGTAATTGGAGGCTTCTATTCGGGATGGGGAAAATAATGCTACAAACTGATCTTTAATTGATCAGATTATGATGTTATGGTTGTTGGTTGATAATAAAGCACTGAAAATGGTAAACTATTTATGTTGCATTTTTCTCCATGCAATATGTATGTGCTATTTGTGTGACCTGTGCATTCCACGTGTTTCAACTTTGAGCAACTGAAGCAATGCCAACTCAGTGAGTCAGACATCCATTAGAGCATGGGTGCACAACATACGGTCCGCGGGCCAGTTGCGGCCCGCCATGCTCTTTTGTCCGGCCCGCGAGGCACAAAGACTTTCCTAATGGAGGACGGCCCGCAAGCAGCATCGGCCGCCCTCCATTAGGAAAGTCTTTGTTGTCTTCCCGGCCGGACAAAACACTGGCCCTCATTGGCTCAGCACACACGCACCACGTCGCTCCTACGAGCCACGTAGTGCGTGTGTGCTGCACCAATGGAGGGCCAGCACTACAGCTGGCGTGGTCCATAAGGCTTGATGCCGGAAGGCATTTCAGCCTTGGACCACGCCAGCCGTAGCACGATTCCAGTTACCTCACCAGCGTTCCAGCTTACCTGCCTTCCAGCACGTCTCCGGTAAGTGGTCTGTTTGTGTTTGTGTGTCGGGGCTGTTTCTCTGTATGTTTGTGTTGTGTATGTTGGGGTGGGGTGGTGTCAGGTGTGTATGAATGTTTGGTTTTGAATGTGTTTTTGTGTATGTTGAGATGCGGGGGTGGGGGGTGTCGGATGTGTATGAATGTTTGGTTTTGAATGTGTTTTTGTGTATGTTGAGATGCGGGGGTGGGGGGGTGTCGGATGTGTATGAATGTTTGGTTTTGAATTTTTTTTTGTGTATGTTGAGATGCGGGGGTCGGGGGGTGTCGGAGTCGGATGTGTATGAATGTTTGGTTTTGAATGTGTTTTTGTGTATGTTGAGATGTGGGGGGTGTCGGATGTGTATGAATGTTTGGTTTTGAATGTTTGTGTTGTGTATGTTGAGATGCAGGGGTGGGGGGTGTCGGATGTGTATGAATGTTTGGTTTTGAATGTGTTTTTGTGTATGTTGAGATGCGGGGGTGGGGGGGTGTCGGATGTGTATGACTGTTTGGTTTTGAATTTTTTTTTGTGTGTGTTGAGATGCGGGGGTCGGGGGGGTGTCGGAGTCGGATGTGTATGAATGTTTGGTTTTGAATTTGTTTTTGTGTATGTTGAGATGCGGGGGTGGGGGGTGTCGGATGTGTATGAATGTTTGGTTTTGAATGTTTGTGTTGTGTATGTTGAGATGCGGGGGTGGGGGGTGTGTCAGATCTGTATGAATGTTTGGTTTTGAATGTTTGTGTTGTGTATGTTGAGATGCGGGGGTGAGGGGTGTTGGATGTGTATGAATGTTTGTGTTGTGTATGTTGAGATGCGGGGGTGGGGGGGTGTCGGATGTGTATGAATGTTTGGTTTTGAATGTTTTTGGGTCTGTATGTTTGCATGTTTGAGAGTGTGCTGATTTGGGGGATGGGGGGTTCAGAGGTGGGGGGTTCGGATCTGTATGGGTGCTTGTTTGAGAGTGTGCTGATTTGGGGTGTTGGGGGGTTCAGAGTTGGGGGGTGGGGGGTTTGGGTCTGTATGGGTGCATGTTTGTGTGTGTGCTGAGTTGGAGGGTGGGGGGTTTGGGTCTGTATGGGTGCTTGTTTGAGAGTGTGCTGATTTGGGGGTTCGGGTCTGTATGGGTGCTTGTTTGAGAGTGTGCTGAGTTGGGGGTGGGGGGTTCGGGTCTGTATGGGTGCATGCTTAAGTGTGTGTGCTGAGTTGGGGGTGGGGGGTTCGGGTCTGTATTGGTGCTTGTTTGAGAGTGTGCTGATTTGGGGGTGGGGGTTGGGGGTGAGGGGGTTGGGTCTTTATGGGTTCATGTTTGTGTGTGTGCTGAGTTGGGGGGTGGGGGGTTCGGGTCTGTATGGGTGCTTGTTTGAGAGTGTGCTGATTTGGGGGGTGAGGGGTTCGGAGTTGGGGGTGGGGGGTTCAGGTCTGTATGGGTGCTTGTTTGAGAGTCTGCCGATTTGGGGGGTTTGGGTCTTTATGGGTGCTTGTTTGAGAGTGTGCTGAGTTGGGGGTGGGGGGTTCAGGTCTGTATGGGTGCATGCTTGAGTGTGTGTGCTGAGTTGGGGGGTGGGGGGTTCGGGTCTGTATGGGTGCTTGTTTGAGAGTTTGCTGATTTGGGGGGTTGGGGGTTCGGAGTTGGGGGGTGCGGGTTTGGGTCTATATGGGTGCATGTTTGTGTGTGTGCTGAGTTGGGGGGTGGGGGGTTTGGGTCTGTATGGGTGCTTGTTTGAGAGTGTGCTGATTCGGGGTGTTCGGGTCCATATGGGTGCTTGTTTGAGAGTGTGCTGAGTTCGGGGGTGGGGGGTTCGGGTCTGTATGGGTGCTTGTTTGAGAGTGTGCTGAGTTGGGGGTGGGGGGTTCGGGTCTGTATGGGTGCATGCTTGAGTGTGTGTGCTGAGTTGGGGTGTTCGGGTCTGTATGGGTGCTTGTTTGAGATTGTGCTGATGGGGGGGTCTGGGGTTCAGAGTTGGGAGGTGGGGGTTAGATTCTGTATGGGTGCCCCTATCTATCTATTTATTTATTTAATCATTTATATTGCGCCTTAGGCCCATAGGCAAACGGGCACAGATACAAACAATATTGACCAACACATAATTGCTTTGGATTAAGGTGCTATATAAATAGCACATCATTCAGTTTCTGATGCATGAGCAATTACAAACCACAGACCATTTAAAACATAAAAACGTAAAACATATACATTGGTCATAACGTCATTTTGTACATAGTAAGATCATGACCTTAAAATTAAGAAAGCATGCACCCAGTGTGGAATGTTACTGGTTCATTAACTCCTAACCAACTCCCCCTGTCTTGCCTATGCATCCTCTGCATAGTCGAGCACGGTTTTCAGGTTGGATTGCACATTCAACAAGCTTTTGCATACACTAATTGGGAAAGGTTACTTTTGCCACATCCCACTACTATGCAATCTCTTTTACTAAGGGAGCACCAATCAATCCGTACCCTACAAAGTACTCAAGTCATATGATCTTATACATTGTGCCCTACTTTCTGGTGCAGCCAGGAGAGAACTTTATTTATTGGGGATTCTCTTGGTTCATTGTCCATTGGCTTCTCCACATGTGTAATGATTATATTAATCTCATCCAGGATTCAGCCGTGTAAGTTTCTGTCTCGAGTTTTTCCTATGCGGATTTCCCTTGAAATAGGAGACTAAGTGTCCTGTGTGTTGGGCTTACAAATCTGGTTGGCGATTGATGAAACAATGCGGCTCTGCGAGGACTTTCTGCTAAAGCTGGCCATTTAGTAGGTATGGGGAATGAACATGGATGATTACACTTCAGTAACATGGATGCCCAGATTTCATTTTTCTGATGGCATTTTCAACATGAAAAAAAAGAAAATGCTTGCATCCCTGTACTCGAGCTTTCCCTCATTTTCTGAGCCTCTGCTTTTAATTTGGGTTATTGGGTGTTGGTAAAGCACCACCTGTACCAACACTATTTCATTGGAGTACAGCTAGGCGGAAGATAGGATGTCAGGAGAGAGACAGAGCTTGTGGGTCTTGTTTGACATTTCTGGGCTACTTACAGTCATTGAATCTGATATTTAGGAATGCCTATTAAGGTGGCATTAACATTGTCCAGTTTAGAATTCACCAATGAACCAAACACTGCATGTTTGAGTGTGTGTTCTGAGTTGGAGGGGGGTCGACTTTGTGCCTGATTGGGAATGGGCTCCAAAAGTCAAATGGAAGCCAAACATTTCTACCCTGCCACTCCACATTGCCCAGGTTCCATTGGAATGTTAGCTGGGGAGAATACAGGGGAAACCGGGGGTTTGAAAGGTCCTCAAAGTTCTCCAAGCCCAATATTTACAAAAGGAATACATATCAGGGCTAACTTTATGGAATACATTTCTATTCATCTGCTAGGAATTCAAAACAGCAAGCACTTTATACAAAGTGAAGGTTCCAAGATTTAATTGATATTGCAGTTTAGAATCTACAAATATATTGGAAATGTTCTCAGGCAACAAAAGGGCGAGCTCAGGGCGTCCCATTGCCTGCACCCAGCTGTGGATCATGTGGCCAATACCTGTAGCACTGTTCTCTGGCGCAATATGGTAGAGCTCCTGTCAGTTTTGCCCTGGCCAGGAAGAAACTGAGATCAGTTTCTTTGTATGTTCACTAAAGTAATTGGTCATCCTGTGATAATTCCTTTCAAAATCTTATCATTTGGCAACAGCTTGTGCTTTAAAATGTTATTTTTTTTTTAAAGAATGTCCTCAATTTCCACCTTAATCTCAAACATAGCAGTTTGATATGCTATGCAGCCCGCTATTCCTGAAAGTATCCATCAATAAGTGCATGAAAAGGTATGCTGGCAAGGCTATGTTCTTTATCTGATCTTGTTCTTTTGTCGCTTCTAGGATTCTCAAAAAAGTATATAATTTGTATATACTCTGGACTTGGACCATCGTAGTGGGAGCATAACAGTGGAGTTCGTATCTTTATCCAAAGATGTCCCTGTCAATGTTCAGTGAGCTAAAAAAAAGAAAGATTGACCAGGAGCACAGTCAATTTAAGGATGAGTGGACTGAAGTTTTTTTTATCGAGTCCAAACCTAATGTGTACTCGTGTCTCATTTGTCTCGAACGCATAGCAGTCCCCAAGGAATATAATATCCGCCGCCATTGTGAAACAAAACATTCACAATAAAAGGATTTGCAGGGGGAAGCGAGAATTAAGAAAGCTGGGGAGCTAAAAACACAGCTGACTAAGCAACAGGGTGTTTTTGCCCAGAAAAAAAAAGAATCTGCCACCTTGCGAGTTATAAGATTGCACAGTTTATTGCAAGGTCAGCACGTCCTTTCACAGATGGGGATTTCGTTAAAGACTGCCTGATGGAGATTTGCGAGGCAGTGTGTAAAGAAAAAAAAGATGCTTTTACAAATGTTCCCCTTTCACGTATGAGTATCCAGCGGCGTATTGTAGACATGGCTGACAATTGTTACAGCCAACTGAAAATGCGGTGTAAGGATGTCAAGTTCTTTTCAGCTGCCCTTGATGAGAGCACAGATGTAAGTGACACAGCCCAACTCTTAATTTTATTCGGGGGGTCGATAATCAATGCAAAGTATTTCAGGAACTGGCTTCCCTGGAATCTTTGCATGGCAGGACTACTGGTGCTGACATTTTTAATGCCTTTCAAAAAGTCATCAATGATTTAAATTTGCCATGGGATGCTTTGGTAGGCGTGACGACTGATGGGGCGCCAGCCATGGTTGGGGAGCAAAATGGGTTTATTGGCTGCTTGAAAAGGCACTTGGACGAGAAGGCTGTCCATTAAAAAAGTTATCACTGCATCATCCACCAGGAGGCATTATGTGCAAAACATTTGAAATTCACTGAAGTGATGGACTTTGTTGTGAAAACGGTTAATTTTGTCTGTGCACGCTCTTTAAATCACTGATTGTTTCAGGCATTTTTAGAAGAGGTAAAGGCGGATTATGGTGATGTCCTATATCACACCGATGTTCGATGGCTTAGTCGTGGCAATGTGCTGAATCGATTCTTTGCTTTACGGCATGAAATAAAATCATTCCTTGATGAAAAGGGAATGGACACTTCTGTCATGCAGGATACTGACTGGGTGGCTGACTTTGCTTTTCTGACTGACCTGACAGGCCATTTCAATGATTTAAATTTAAAGTTCCAAGGAAGCCAACATCTCATATCGGATCCGTTTGAGGCAGTTTGTGCCTTTGAAATAAAGTTAAGGCTTCTGACAGCCCAACTGGAGAAAGGGATGCTGGTACACTACCCCGCATGTGCAGAGGTTTCCCCCCATGACAAGTATGTAGGATGGTATCGGCATGTGAAGGTCCTGAAGGAACTGCAAAATGTTTTTGAGAATCGTTTCTCACAATTCAAATCCCAGCAAGCCTCTTTTAAACTTTTTGCAGACCCTTTCTCAGCTGATGTTGACAGTGTGCAACCTGAACTGCAACTGGAACTGATTGAACTTCAGTGCTGTAGTGCCCTCACAAATAAGCACAGTGAGATGCCTTTATTAGTCGTCTATCAGTCTCTGGACACTGCTCAATTCCCCAATCTGTCACGGGAAGCATTAAAGATGGTACCTATGTTTGGCAGTACTTACATTTGTGAGCAAGTTTTCCACAAATGAAACTACATAAATCCAGCCTAAGGACAAAACTAACTGACTAACATCTCCATGCTATCCTGAGAGTAGGAACAACCTCACTGGAGCCCGAGATCCAGAAACTGACAGCTGAGAAACGCTGCAATGTTTCTCACTGATCAACTATGTCTGGTTCACTGTTTCATCCTGTATGATTTGGGGAAATGTATAGTAAAAAATGTAAGTTTTAAATACAAATAAAACGGTACACCTCCAAAAAGGTGTTTTTTCCAACTGTTATAGTGTTTGGTTGGGGGTGGGGGTGGTTTGGGGCATAGTGTTTGGTTGGGGGTGAGGGTGCCATGGGGCTTAGTGTTTGGTTGGGGGTGGGAGCCATGGGGCATAGTGTTTGGTTGGGGGTGAGGGGGCCCTGGGGCATAGTGTTTGGTTGGGGGTGAGGAGGACTTGGGGCATAGTGTTTGGTTGGGGGTGAGGGGGCCATGGGGCATAGTATTCGGTTGGGCGTGAGGGGGCCATGGGGCATCGTGTTTGGTTGGGGGTGAGGGACATGGGGCATAGTGTTTGGTTGGAGGTGGGAGCCATGGGGCATAGTGTTTGGTTGGGGGTAAGAGGGCCCTGGTGCATAGTGTTTGGATGGGGGTGAGGGGGACATGGGGAATAGTGTTTGGTTGGGGGTGAGTGGGACATGGGGCATAGTGTTTGGTTGGGGGTGAGGGCCATGGGGCATAGTGATTGGTTGGGGGTGGTAGCCATGGGGCATTGTGTTTGGTTGGGGGTGGGAGCCATAGGGCATAGTGTTTGGTTGGGGGTGAGGAGGACTTGGGGCATAGTGTTTGGTTGGGGTGAGGGTGCCATGGGGCATAGTGTTTGGTTGGGGGTGAGGGGGACATGGGGCATAGTGTTTGGTTGGGGGTGAGTGGGAGATGGGGCATAGTGTTTGGTTGGGGGTGAGGGCCATGGGGCATAGTGATTGGTTGGGGGTGGGAGCCATGGGGCATAGTGTTTGGTTGGGGGTGGGAGCCATGGGGCATAGTGTTGCAGTCCAAGAGTCAACCCAATAATAAAGCTAAAACAGGCACAGTTAGGAGATGTGCATCATTTGCTTTTTGAAGAAACCTGACTCAACGAAGGCCATACTCCTCTTGGGCAACCCAAACAGCAAACTATAGCGGTCCAAAATAACGGAATGTCCAATCTAGGGTCAATAAAATGTATATAATTTAATTGAACAGACGAGATACAATAACTAAATAGAAATAAATTATAACAATGGAAAATGTGTAGTACAAAATGTAAGTTTGAAATGCAAATAAAAATCGTTAGCCCTCAAAAACATATTCTTTTTCCATGTGTTTAATACAAATTGGGGGTTGAAACAGCCTCCTGCCACGCCCCGCCTACCGCCCCGCCCACATTTACTTTTCGGCCCACTATAGCCCTCATGTAAGGTACTTTCGGCCCTCTGTCAAAATCAGTTGTGCACCCCTGCATTAGAGGTTAAAAACGAAAAACATATATTTTAGCTTAGTTTCTCCCCTTTCAGAAAATTCCTAAAATCCCTCCTTAGTAAGACGATGAAGACCTATGAATGCCAGTAACATGACAAACATATATGTTTCCATCATTACTGACTATATAATTAATTTCTTTATGCATACACCATAGTACCAGCTATTCTCAATGCAAGCTGCTTTAAAATACACCGTCACACTTGCACACGTAACAGTAATGTACCACCATTAGTATGTAAAACCTAATGCTTTTTGTCATATTTCGGTGGGTTTTTTGGACAGTAAATTGCACATTTTGGAGGCCATTTTTCAAAAAATGTTGCGGTGGTGTAGGCTTGTGCGCTGCGTGCCCGAGCTCAAAAATTGCCCCGTGGAAATGTACGCCCGCCCCCAGGTTTCAAACTCACCAGCTGCCACTGGGCAGAAGTCAATTCGTCACGTCCCCACAGCCAGCACAGTTGCAAACTCAACTGGAAACTTCAACCCTGTGGCAAAGAGCACTTGGCAGACTTTGCCATTCTCTGTCATTTGCCTATTCGCTGGGAAACATCAGGTTCATTCTACAGGTGTCTGCTACTCACTCACTTGAATTTATTCCCCCACTATGCTCTTACCAGACAGCCTTTTCTGAGGTACAATGGCATAACTATGCCTTAACACACTGCACAGCCTTGATGAACTTTCATCACAGCGCCTATCAACAACAAAGCCACTGTTCACAGGACCTCTCTACAGCAGAACGGAAAGTCAGCGGGAGCAATGTGCCCCCCCACATACATTACAAAGCAGGAAATAGCTGCGTCACACACCCAGTCCAGGCAATCCCAGGATATACAGGGAGACACATGATCACAACAGCTTCACTAATGGCACCTTGGCTCCAAAGGCAGCCAACCTGCCACTCTGTCAGATAGGGACCTAAGCCTGGCTTCAGGGACTCTATAGCATGGTGAGTTTAGGAATCCAAAACCCTGTTGAATGAGTAGGATTGGGCTGGTCCAGACGCTACCCCCCAGAGGGTGCATGGAACAAGATTCCCTCGAGTAGGTAACCACTACATAACAGACCCGTACCCCTGAACAGGCTGAGATAAAATCCTGTCATGAAAGCTACATGTCCTAGAAGGTCGTGGTGCTGCCAGAAGACAACCATGGAACAACTCCACTGCTCAAGGTTGTTTTTTATTTATTTTATTTATTTATTTATTACATTTATATAGCGTGCCTAGCCCTTAGGCATCTGGGCGCTTGAACTTAAAAATAGGGTTACATTTCAGATACTTGGTTATAGAATATGGTTACAAATGTGGGTATGGTATCAATACAGAGAGAAAATGCAATTACAGTATTGCAGTTTTTCGTTAAGCAGTGTAGGTGTTGTCTACAATCAGAGGGCCAGGGGGAAAACTAGTGCTCCTTTGTGTAGCAAGGTTGATTCTTAGTATCCTGGTTGAAGAGCCAGGTTTTTTTTTAAATGAAAGGACCATAGTGACGGGTCTGTCCTTAGTTCCATTGGCATGGCATTCCAATAGTTGGCTGCCATAAGAGGGAAGCTAGATCCACCTGCTTTTTGTCTTTTGTATCTTTGTGTGGTCAGTTGCCCTAAGTAGGCTGAACGGGTTGGTCTGGCTGATTGATTTTTGGAGATCAGGTTTGACAGGTAGCGAGGAGCGGTGTTAGTTAGACATTTGTTGGTGAGAGAAAGAACTTTGAATTTAATACAGTCTCTTAACTGATAACCAATGAATATTTCTTCCGATTGTGGAAATGTGGTCTGACTTCGGGATATTAAGAGCCTCCCTGATAGTGTTGTTTTGTACAATTTGGAAATTCTTAATGTTTTTAGTGGCGGAGCCTGAGAAGATGCCATTGCAATAGTCTATCCTGGAGAGGATTAGTGCTCTAGCCAGTGTGACGCGGTTCTCCTCAATGAGGTAGGATCTGCATGCACTGATGGGTTTAGCAGTGTAGGTTGAGGCTGAGGTGATGGCATTAACTTGTCGGGAGAGGGTGAGTGATGAGTCAAGGTACACCCCCTAGTGTCTTGACTTCTTTGGCTATAGTGATACTGTTGCAATCTATGTCGAAGATTTGGTAGGAGGATGGGAGGTTCTTGAGTTTCGCTGGGCTTCCTATGATCAGGATTTCTGTTTTATCGTCATTGAGACAGAGTTCGTTTTGGGCCATCCAGGCTTGAAAAGAGAGATAGATAGTGTTAAGTGCTTTGGAGTCGGTGTCATAGTCCCCTGTGATTGAGAGTAGTATTTCGATGTCGTCGGCATAATTTGTATATGTGACACCCAATTTGTCGATTCACCACGCGGAGCTCCACTAGTTTGTGAAAGAAATTGCTGCTGAATAGAGGAACTGGGACTGTATGGGACCCGTTTGGACCCACTACTACGTCTTTGAAACTCCCATTTTGCGAGCCAGCATTTTCAGTTGTAACTGGGCATCGCTGGAAACTTAGAGGCTTTACACGCCCCCTCCACCTATTGGCACCCATACAAGCAATAATTGCAATCATTTGGAAGCAAGAATCCTGGATGAACACAGAGGCAGCACGACTACACATCAAGGGGGATCCATGGGAAGGGGTCCACCAGAAATGATACCAGGTTGATGCAACTAAGGAACACAGAAGCCACCACATTCGAGTCTAGGGTTTCCCTGGGCTCAAGATAGGACACAACCCAAGACTTGGGATCACAGTATCGGCAGGGTCTTCAAACAAGACGCTCTGATGAAGGCGGCCTAAAAAGCATCTAATGACCGCCGAAACGTGAAGAGCTTGGTTGGAGACCGAGCCCCACGTAGGCAAAGAATTCTTTAACCTTAAAGACCCAGATACAGGCTTGACTAGACCCTTAGGATATTCGTTAATTCTTACTATATTCCTGCCTTTTCACCAAAACAGAATAACCATTGGAGAGGGATAGGATACCCTTAATCGGGTGCAGTACTAGGGAACTGAATTCAAGTCTTCCTATTTTAAATTCACTTCCAATGTTATATTCAGAAATTTGATTTCTTGTTTTTATGTTGATCAATGCTTTTGTCATGATGTACTTCGATTAAGTTTGTCTATCACAATGTGTATATTATTTACTTCTTTTTATACTTTGGAAAGATGTAATTGTTGAGTTTGAACGCACTTTTCAAAAGCGCCTTTTATTACTGAGAATTAAAAGAGCAAACATTCAAAACATTTTCTTCCCTCTCCAATTTGTCCAATTACCCCAAGATTTTTATAAATAATTGATTCAGAGGATTGAGATAACACAAATGTCACCCGCTGAGTAGCCACCGAGTGATTACCAAAATTCTTCTTTAGACTTCTTTTTCTTTCAGGGTTGGATACATTCATATTTACAAACCCAATGTGTCTAGTCTATTAAAGAGATGTTTTGTGAATGTGTTGTACAGCGTGGGGGATACGCATGATCCCTGAGGCACTCCGCAGGTAAACCGGAGTAAGGTGAGCCGCCGCTGTGGATGAAAAGTCTCTAATGTATTGGTTTGAGAGGAACGATTCAATCCAGTTTATGGCGTCATTGGAGAAGTGGACATCACTAGCTAGGTGGCGGCATAAGATGTTGTGATTCACTAGCTCAAATGTCGCCGAGAGGTCTAGAAGGAGAAGGATGGATAGGTCGCCTCTGTCTCTTATCTGATCCATTTGGATTTTTAGATCTACCAGGGCCGTTTCCGTGCCATGGCGGAAGCCTGATTGGCAGAGGCCAAGAAGGTTATGTGTTTCAAGGTAGTTTTGGATTTGTATGTAGGCTACCTTGTCTAGTATTATTAGATGGAATGGCACCATCGTAATAGGCCTGTAGTTGGTTGGCACGTTGGGGTCTAAAGTTGTTTTTTTCAGTAGGGGGAGTAACCAGGCTTCCTTCCAGTTTTCTGGTACTTTATTGGAAGCGAATGAGTAAATAGTTTGTGAGGTGATGAATAGTGCCAGATTATCTGCGCAGTCTATGATTAGCGTAGCTGGCAGATATCACCTTGACATATCCAAGTTTTTAGGCCTTTTATAGTTTTTACGGTCTCCTCTATGGTAATGGGTGAGAATGCAAACTCGGGGAATGGTTTTGGTGGGTTGTGTTCCACAGTGGGTTGGGCAGGGGTGGTAAGTTTCAGTTTTTTTTAATTGATCTTGAGTTGGAGGGATGAGATTTTGTCCATAAGTGCCCTTTGTATATTTTCACACCAGGCTTGGTCCTTGTTGCAGAGGTCTGGGGTCTGTGACAGTGATTCTAGATCCTGCAGGACTGAGAAGAGTTATTTAGTACTAGAATTGGTATTCTCTATCTGCATGTTGTATGCGTTGCTCTTTGCTAGAAAGGTGGCTTCTCTGTACTCAGAAGCTAGTATGGCGAATTGTTGTTTATTCTTGTTGTAAGGTTTTTTTTTCCCAATTACTTTCTGCATTTCTTTTTTTGTTCCGTAGGTCTTTGAGTTCAGGGCTGAACAAGTGGTTGATATGTGATTTGGGTTTAGCTTTGCAGTTGCTCATAGGTGCCACTTGGTTAATTGCTGCCTCCATAGTTTGGTTATAGGTGGCTACCAAGGAGGATAGAGCAGCATTGTTTCCAGTGTGTGGTGAGTTATATGAGCAGCGCGTTATCAGGTGTGATATTGCGGTGGTTGCGAGTCTGAGTCACAGGTGTGATAGAGGTAGGAGTGCATGCTTGTGTGCATGTAACGATTGAGAATAGTATTGTGTTATGGTCTGACCATGGGTATGGGTTGTTGTTAGTGATGTGTGTAGTACAATTATGTTCTGCAAGCCAGTCGTGTGCAGCCTTTAGTATGTGTAGCGCCTGCGGTGCGCAAGGTGATGCCTTGTGTTTCTATGGTATTAGCCAGGGTAGTGGCTTGTGTGTCAGTGCTGTCATTAAGTCCTAGATTGAAGTCTCCGAGGATTAGGACTTTGGATGTGGGTTTTAAGTCTGTAGCCAGTAGCGCGGCAATGTCCTCGTCAAAGGAGGAGGTAGGGCCTGGAGGCCTATAGAGGAGATGTATTGTAAGGGAGGCTGTGGCGGAGATGGTAATTTTAGTGGACAGTAATTCTCCTGATGGGAGGGATGAGTTAGGGATTTCTCGTATGTTGACGTTAGTTTTGGATATGTAGGCAATACCACCTCCTCTTGCAGTGGTTCTATCTTTTCTAATGATAGAGTAGCCGTCTGGTGGGGCGAGGGCCAAGGAAGGGCCAGCTGCAGGATGCAGCCAGGTTTCTGTTATGGCGATGAAGTCATTAGTAATAATGAAATCTGATATGCCTGGGGGGTGTGCTGGGAGGGATCTGGTGTTGATAAGGGCTCTCTTGATGTGGGTAGATGTGTTACCATTTTTATCCCTGTTGAATGTCGTCATAGTTTTAGTAGGGGATGGATTTCTCATAGATACTGTTAATCTATTTTTCTTAATCTCAGCTCAGCTGGAGGGTTGCAATAGGTACAGCTGAATTCAGGGACGTTTTTATGAGAGGGCGAAAGGGACATTTGCCCAGGGCCCCCACAAAGCGGCATGATCTAAAGAAGTAAGATTGCTTTGTTCACCAGACTTAAATAGCACACATCAGGATATTTTATGGCATGGTGCTGAGGCTCTAAACCTATTGCCTGTCTGTTTTGGCAAGTACATTCATCATGTAATTCTTTCTGTGTTCATTGTGGTATATTGGGAATTATGTTGATAATGTGCAATAGCCAATTTTGAAATGCATATTTGTTAAATTGAGTGCCACAATTGTACAGAAGTTAGCTCAGTGTGTTAAGCACTCATTGCAGAGATGTGTGCTCCTATGCAAGATTACAATAGCACATTCCTGTAAGGCTGGTTGAGCCTTTCCTATGTCTGAAGTTTATAAACCTGCCTGCATATGTATGTGGTCTTGCAGCACAACAGGTGCTATTATCAGCAATCTATCTGCACCAGATAGGGGTTGCTATACAAACAAACATGTCATCCTTATAGTGACGGTCTAGAAATGGGCTTGTTCAGATGGGGTGTTGTAAAACCTAGGTAATCACCTCCAACGATGAGCATAAACTGTTAGTCCAAGAGATGAATAAGCATCCAAATTTGCCAGCAGACAATACAGTGATCCTGGTCAAATCATCTAATATCTCCTACATTACTGTGCTGTCTTCTGTGAGGTTTGCCTCCTCGCATGCTTTTGGCATTCTTTAGCCCATTACTTGATCTTTCTTCTTATGTAGGCCATTTGAGTGGAAGGGGTTGTAGACAGAATGGAGTGCAGCAGGTGGTGCAGGACTTGACACAAAGAATGTTTTGCATTTTGTTAAAAGTCAAAGGTTTTTCTGAACGTTTATAAATGATAATTTCACAAGCCAGTGTTTTGGAAGTATATAAAGCTTTAAAATACAAAAGACCAACCCAGATTAAATCTGTTAAATCAAACTGATTGGTATGCTGGTTCTTATATACTTCTTTTGATGATTGAGAGAATGCAGAGAATGTAGCTAGAATCATTCTGTGTTAAACGATTCTATAATATTTTGTTTTTAAAAATTGGCATGTTTGGTTATGTGATTGGTGTACTTTCCAAGTCACTTTTATAAAAATGAGATTATTTTAGTTCATGGTAAGAACTGGTAATGAAAGTGTTCACATGCAGAAATTGCCAGAGTTGGCACCAATCCCAGATTCACCCCTAAACCAGTGTGTGTAATGCTGGGCATCTAATTTAATCTTGTATTGCCTAGCCTCTCGAAAATTGCCAGTCCCTAAATCTTTCAAAATTGTCAGCCGTTCAGAGAGATTTCCTTCTCAGGATATGATCTTCAAAGCAGCCTCTTTCATGGTTTCACTGTCTATAGTGTTGCTTCCACTATGATAGTGAACATTGATGTATTGCACACCAAAGGCACTTTATTCTTTTGATCTCTAATGGCAACACTATTTGAAAACCATGTCCCACTTATAATCTCAGTCTGTCTGGATACAGACACCTTCCTGGTAGCTTCTAATCTACATCCACTATCCATGCTATTGTATGTGTAGCTTTCTCCTTCCTACCAATTGTTCTCCTCTATCCATGCTTGAGCATGTTTGCGTTCTGTAAGGCAGCAAATGTGAGCTCCCTGTCTATTCTGGGTTACATGTACCTTTTACATACAGTCCTGCATCAATACTACAGACTGCATACCTTCCTGGATGTTATTGATAAAAAGTCTCCTGTATCTATGCTAGAGCAGAAGTAACCTCTTCGTAGACTGATAATGTTGGCCTTCAAATGGTTATTGTTTATCATTCTAATTAGAGCAAGAATGAAGAGGGTAAGGGGACTTAAAGTGAGTAAACATCCTTATTTTTAATGCTGTGAAGCAGCATATCAACCTATGGGTTGTGATTGCGGCTGGGAGTATGGGGGTGGGGGGTGACAGGGCAGATATTCTTGATCACTTAATTCCTTTGGTTTGGTGGAGAGGGGCCCCAAGGATGTCCGTGCCCAGGGCCCCAAAAGTACTTAAGATAGCCCTGGCTGAATTGGTTGTAGGTGTTCTGTAGTGAGTTTGGCTGCCAGAGGAATGAGTGGCTATAATTTGGTATTAGTTTGAGGACGTTTTTTGTCTTGTCTCTGAGTCTTTTGTTTCTCTGTCGAGTGGTAAGGATGGTTGTCGAGTGGTAAGGATGGTGGTTACTAAGGAGTCGTTGTGCTGCTTAGGCACGGTTAGGCATGAAGATGGGTTGGTGGTAGGGTTGGGGAGTACTTTGGTAGTAGTGTTAGAGGTAAGATGAATGCAGGTTTCGAATTGCAGCATTTGAGGGAGTAATGAGGATGGCAGGATGGTTTTGCAGTTAGGGAGGACTTTGGCCATACCTAGAGTAAGAGGTAGGTGAACAGATGACGATGCTTTGGCTTGTAAAGCTGGCATGTCGCTGCCGTGTGAATGGGTGGTACGCTATCGAGAAGTGGGCTGTGCAGTGGATTTAACCAATACCAACGGTTGAGCACGGAAGATGCCACACATTAGGGTGGCCCAACAGCCGTAATGGTCTAAGTATGGGTGTGACAGGCAAAGGAATTAGGAAGTGGACAGGTTAATCAAAGCACTTACTATGTAGCCGGCACAGGTTAGGCAAAGTGCATGGCAGAGTTGCAAAGCATAGTTACTATGTCCTACACCGGTTAGTTAAATATGAAGCTTAATATTTTTTACAAAAATGCAACGAGTAGAGTTAGGACTGCAAAGCACAAGCCACTCGCTCAGCTCACTGCTGGAGGAGGGAGGAAGCTGCATCGTTCCCTAGCAAGCCACTCATAAACATGTGTAAGCTGTTACTAGGCACCTCGGGGAAGGAAAGGAGCTAAATGAAAAAATTAACCAATCACAGGAAATTCTTAATAATCATCTAGTAGGTAAACATAAGAAAACAAGCAGGACAGAAAAATCAAAATGCATCAAACAGGTCCTTGTGGAAAAGGACAGCTGGCTTCACGCTCTTCGTGCCTCCCTGAAAAGGATCTCAACGCTTCTCCTAGTAGACTCAAGCTGTAAACTTGAATATTGGATGGTGCTGTTGCCTGTGGATGGGGGTGATGAGTGTACTTCTTCGCTGCTTCCGCCTCACAGCAAACATGGCTTATCCCACTCTCACCTCCATTGTTACTCCTGTCTTGTAATGATAGGCGCGCGACTCTCCAGTTGCCTGTAACAGGCATGCTTATTTCTTGTGTTTACTTTGAGTTACAGGTAAGTTCATGAGTTACAGAGAATGACCACTCAGACCATCCATTCAACTCGCAGCTTTCTCTCCACCTGACAACAAAAAAACACGAATTCAAGCCCTTGTGTCTTTGCAGTCACCCATCAATGTGACATCACAGCACACTATGCCGCACGCCAACAAGAAAATTACACCACCGTGCTTCAAAATTCATTGTTTTTGTCAAGAGTCCAGAGGAATAAATACAATTTTACAATTATGGCGATCTCATGCATGTTTTGTTTTTCTGATTATGCTGCATAACACACCAAGCAGTATTTCGTGTCTAAACCAACTTTCCTGAGTCATGATTTTATTTGCGAAATATTTCATTCAGCAGGAGATGGGCGCTGTTTGTCCTGTCAGAATGGTGCCCAAGTTGACACTTAATGCATCACTTTAGCTTCTTTATTTGTTGAATACTAGGAGACTCCGAATGGATTAGATACGGGCAGCATCTTGTCAATCATTCATTCACTCGTGCACTCACAAAGCGAGCCTGGAAAAGTTGCACGAGATGATCATGTCCTTTTGTTGAAGCACGTGTTGTTGGCCAGCTGTGGCCCTGATATGGCCGCCTGCCAATCACTTATCACTTCCTCGATAGAGATGAGGCCCACTGACTTTGCTGGCTTTGTACATATGCTAAACTGCTAATAATGGAAATGCATGCAATCCTCTTGAATAATATTACTATATGAATTAGTACCCATGTATATGGCACCTATCAAGAGAACTATAATTTGTTGTTGGGTATTTATACCGACATTTATGGATTTATTTTCTCTTTGCTACCACAGCAGTCACTGTTACAATGCTCCAAGGTAAGTCTATGATTCCATGATATTTCCAATATGTTGGTAACTTCCTGCCATGCCCACTATGTGTCTTTCAACCTCTTCCATCTTGACCTACTCTTATGCCTTTGTCCTGTCCACTAACTGAAAAGCAGGAAAAAAAGGGGTCAAAAGTCATGTTCTAGTCGTGCCTGCACTTAAAGGATGATATCCTGGCTATTGCCTCGTCACAAGTTAGGCGGTATCCCAGCGGTATTACCGCTGTGATACTGCCGGGCCTAAAAGCGTTACCGCCAAACCCCCGGCGCTATTAACGCCAGATCACAGGTTTGGCAGAACGGGAATTGCCCATTCCCCATTGGGCCCATTCGGGAATTACCCATTCCCCATTGGGCGATTTTTGGCGCAACTACCGTCAGCGGTATTACTGCACGGTAATTGCGCCCAAAATCAGCAAATTTGCAGCAAATTTACCCCAGCTCAGGGCTGGGGGTAAATCCTGCTGAACCCGTGATTTGGCAGACACTTAAATGCAGCGGTAATAACGTTAGCGCCGCATTTAAGGGTTACCGCCAAACTCGTGATGATCCTAGTCTATTTGTCAACCTCAAGGACTGAAACTAGGTACCCCCTAAAATATGATACATGTTTCCCTACATAGTCTTTATGGATCTATGTGATTATTTCGAAAATACACCATATTACTGCATTGCAGGATTACCCCCAGAGCCTTCCTCCCGATACCCCTCCACCATTTTCATCCCGCCACCCCCATAAATGTATGGTAAAATGTGGCGCTCAGAATTCAGTCTTCTGGGCTTCTCATTAATGGGCTCATATATTCTGGTGTGATACCGTCTTTATCCTTGTTGGGTTCTTAGTGATATGTACATGACAAAGAGCTGATCCCTTACATCACAACAGGACTCTCAGATCAGCAGGGGAGAAACCTCTTGAAAGTTCCTAAATTCAAAAATCTCAAAGATTCAAATCCTTCACAGAGACTGCCAAAATCTCTAGAATGGCCTGCCTAATACCCCAAGAGAAGAGACAACCCATCGCAGTTTCGGAAGGGCCCTCAAGAAACCACTTTTCAGGCCGGCCTGTCCATAATCGGTAGAGGCGTAGCCCATTACCCAGCCTGAGACCTCTGGGCCTTTTCTAGGTGCCTTGCCCGGGCACCGGCCCCTTCACTGACCACAGTTCGAAATGTTTCCTTGTGTTGTTCTTTCCCTATTTAGCACTTGAATACATTTGAATTCATGTGCTGTAACTGTGCTGCTCAAATAGGCATGTGCCATCCTGTCCTTTGGGTTTTTCCATACCTCTGTTTTTGCACTTTTACTCATGTTTATTGTTGTGGTATACACCTATGCTGTTTAAATACGAATGTACCGACTGTTGCAGACTTGCAATGTTTGTGCTGCTTTTGGTCCCTCCTGGCGATGTGAAACAATTTAGGTCATTTGGAGCGTTATAAAACTTAAAAATAAGTGAAATGTGAATACTTTTATATAAGTGTACTCAGTGAGCAGGCCTCACACTGACACTGAGGAGACGGTTGGCCAGCAGATTGCTTGTGATCCTAGAACGTTAGGGATCTACATACTTTTTTGTGGTTCTAGTGATGATGTACTTAAACATCTGATGTGAACTGGTTTTGCGTCACACCATTGCGCAACTGCAGGGGCGGGGGAGTCACTATTTTGGGATGTATCAGAGGCCCATTGTTTTTTAAACATATAGTTTGTCCTCAAAATAAAATCCCCATCAGTATGTAACGTGCCACATCAAACTTCAGCTGGAAAATATTGTTTGCTTGACTCAATGTACATTTTCTCTTTCAACCCTTTCCTCTTGTGCCTGCAGCGCCCCATTCAGCATTACTTTGGCTTGCAACCATTCTCTGGTATCCAGGGCAAAGTTAATGAGCTAGAGAAAGATCAGACAGTTTTGTAAGGTGAATAGCCAAGATTAACCAATGAATGCTTGCTTTCGTAGGCCACTCTCGGTTAAATTCTGAAAACGGCAATGGCGAAAACACTCAGCCAGCGCACCAGCACGACAACTGTTGCTTTACGCTGCTAAGCCTCGGCATCGTTCCAGTAGAATTTAATCTGCCTTCAGAATTGACGCAACTAATTACTACAAGGTTGATATGCTAAATAAGTGCAAAGGATCAAACAATCCCTTAGCACTTCTACGTCGTGCCTCTGTTATTAGCTGCTTCCTCTACCTGAAAAAGTCTAAGCAGTTGTCTGGTTCCGCTTGTGAGTAAAGCATCTGTCAGAAAAATTGGTTGTAACCATAGCAGTGCAAACACATTTTAGTAGCTCATGTATAGATGAGGTAGGTTTTCACTAAGGAGTTTCCAGTTGCTTCATGGATGATGAGTTTTCAACTCGGAGGTTGAAAACCTTTTTTTGTTGATGTATACTGTGAACGTGATACACATCACGTGGACAAGGAAGTAAAGGTGTAGGAAAAGCACACGAAGGGCAATTCCCACTCTGACTCCAGAGCAACAGCGTCTGTGTCTGCTTATTTTGCGCCTGCCCGCGCTGCGCTTAAGAGCCACAACAGGCCCCGCACCGAGTGCCAGCCACACATCACACTGGCGACGAGGTGGAAGACGAATGCCCACCCAGCACAGCCCCACGGCAGCGGGTCAAACCCGACCCATACCGCGCCCCAGGCACACCCCCTGGGCCAGCTGACCCATGCCGCGCCCTCCGCTTGAGGTGCCTGGGCGGCGGCAACGTGATGACCTGCAACAGCGCTCAATCAACAGGAGAGGCATGCTGCAACACCCGACGCCGCACCCCAGGGCCCGCTGACTCTTGTTGCGCCCTTTCGAAGGTGCTTGGGCGGTCAGGGAGGAAAAAAGAAAAAAAAAACACAACTGTCACAAAATAAGTGTGCCCCTGCGCTGCATGCCAAGGAGAAAACCATGGCACATCCCTCTGGCACCCCTCCCACCGTATGACGGAGTTTCCAGGCCCAACACACACGTGGGACGTGGCCGTGAGAGCTGAGGATGCTCCACGGTGGCAGTTCTCATGGCAGAGGCACTGAGGGACCACCAGAGGCCTGGAAACGCCCCTGGCGGAGCAAACACGCGCTGGTTCCACAGCTCCAGTTGAAAGGGGGGGGCCATGACACACGCAGAGCACGGCCACAACAGCACAAGACACCCTTTGTGCTGCGGCACCGACTTGCAAGGCCCTAAGGAGCACCAAAGTTGCAGCACAACGCATCTGCCCCAGAGCACCCACAGCAGGCTACCTCCACCTGAAACCAGGCCCAAGCCCCAGTCAGCGCACCCAGAGCAGAGGTCCTCTTCTATTTTGGTCACCTGTGACAGCGCCTACACACAGCCAGGACCACCAAGTCGACTCCCCCATACCCAATGCTGCTGCTCAGTACATACCAGGATGCACTCCAGGTACACCCCCCACGCCTTGCAATATGGCAGAAGACCCCACCGCAACGCCACAGACGCAACAGGGCCAGAATCCGGACACCAGCACCTGGCTAGACGGACAGGTGACCACGCATGGTACCTTCATGCAACCTTTTCAACCCTTTGAGCCCCGGACTGGTTTCTGCTGGGAGATCTGAATCCAACAGTTCGAGCTCAGCATCAAGGCTCGCAACATCACCAGTGAGGAGAAGAAAAGAACCTTCCTCATGCTCAACCTGGGCACCATGGCCCTTCGGATGTTCAATGCACTCCCACACCGAGGCACAGAAGACAACTATGAGAAGGCGAAATACATCCTCACCAGGAAGTTCGAACCCAAGAACAGCCCTGATTTTGAAAGATTCAAAATAAGCCAAGCTAGACAACGGCCAAAGGAAGGCATTGACGACTTCCATAGCTGACTGCGAGAGATGGCCATCAGCTGGGACTTTCCGGATGAAGAACTTGAGGTGAGGCAACAGGTAATACATGGCCTGTCCTTGTACAAGCTCAGGAGATCCATCCTGTCGGAGACCAATCCCCGCTGGACACCATCCTGTCCATGGGGCGACTGTGGGAAAGAACAGACGAGCACATGTCGGAGATGGAGCAAATAATCAGCCGCCTGCCACTGACACCGAAACGCCACGTAACAGCATGACCACAGTCAACGCCCTGCGGCAGCACAGACCCCAACAAGGGCAAACAGCCACCTGACCGAAGGACTGCCTGTGGTGTGGCGGACAGCACAACCTGCCACAAGTGTGGGAAGGTAAACCATTACTCATCGGTGTGTCAGAGCTCTCAGAAGGCAAGATACTACTGGCCCCGGAGGAACACACCAGACCGGAAGAATGACGCAAGACCCCGCAACATACAACCAGGCCCGTCAAGGCAGCATGACCGCCGACAGCCGAGACAACCAGGCAAAGCCTGAGAACCCAGGAAAGGACGGGCCAGAGCGATAGAAGGGGAAGACACTGACAGTGACAACAGCAGCAACAGATAGTCGAGCAGGGAACAGTCCCCAAGTCACACAAACTAGCACAAGGTCCACACGAAATCAGCAGTAAAACCGACACACGGAAAGCCTCAGAATCATTGAAAAGACCACCAGTCCCACCCCCTGCACCTGCCGAATGTGGCGATGGTGAGAAAAAGACACAACACCTACGATAGACGAGCTGATTGTAGACCTGACGGGCGCCACCGTTTTTAGCAAGCTGGACTTACAATCAGGCTACCATCAAATTCACCTGGCGAAAGAATCACGCTACATTACGACATTTTCATCACATCTGGGGCTGAGAAATTACCATCATCTCAACTTTGGCATATCGTCAGCCGCCAATGTTTTCCAACACGAGATACGTAAGGTACTCCAAGATCTCCCGGGAGTAACACATTTCAGCAATGACATCCTGGTCTACGGCAGGACCGTAAAAGAGCACAACAGCCAGCTAGCAGCCACCCTACAGTGTCTAGAAGAGTGGGGACTAACGCTACATGAAGAAAAGTGTGAATTTGGGAAGTCCACTCTGACCTTCTTCGGCTACGTCTTCAACGAAAAAGGGGTGTCACCAAACCCAGGGAAAGTAGATGACATCAAGAATGCGCAAGCCCCAACCACAGCAACGGAAGTCCAGAGCGACATACTGCAGGCCTTTTATATACATTGATATTGTAGGTGTCCTTCTCTCGCGTCCGGCTTGCCCTCTTACACCTATGGCTCACTAGTTGAGCAGCATTACAAGGGGTAAGCAACAGCCTGATTACTTACCAGTGATCTTCATTCCTCTGAGTCATTGTCTTCCTTGTCACAGTCCTTACTTAGCTAGGAATTAGCACACGAGTCAGACTCGCCCTCTTACCCTTTCCAAGAATAACATAGAAGAGTGACCTATATTTCCTTAGACCCTCCTCTAGGTTCTTTTTTCCCCTTCATTTGACCTATAAAAGCCAGCCCATCTCATACTATTTCCTGTTTTGATACCAACCTGGTCCAGGAGAGGGTAGGACTCTAGGACTGTGACAATTAAGACTAAGACTTAGTGTAATGAAGATTACTGATAAGTAATCAGGCATTACCCTCTCGTCCATCTTGCTCGTCACAGTCCTTACTTGATTGAGGATCTACCAAGGCAGCACAATTAAGATAAGGAGTTATTGCTATTAGCACCCGGGTTTGAAATCCAAAAAACCGGGGTGCTAAGAACAATGTTTTTTGTTTCAATTAACGGGATGCCTCACGGTGTCCTATTCATTAAAACAAAATGCTTACTTAAGATGGCCACCATGGATGTGGAAGGCGGAGCCCCTCTTCCATTTCCATGGCAGCACAGGAGGCTGGAGCAGCGGCGTCATGGTTGTGTGCCGCCACCAAAAGATATCAGGTAAGTGTGGGTGGGTGGGAGGGGACCGAAGACCAGAGGGGAAGGGAGCGGAGGGTGGAGGAAGATGGCGGGCGGGGAAAGTAGCCACCAGGTTGCTAGGAACGTGGGATTGGGTCATGGGATTCAGCCCACAATCCCAGCAACCTGGTTGGTTGGCTTCCCCGCCCCGGGTGCTAATAAGCAATATGTTTGCATGCATTTTAACCTGATATGATATGACATTTATAACGCGTCTATACACAAGTGTTGCAAGGGAGGGGGGAAACAGAGGGAAGACAGAGAAACAATCCTACTAGGGCAGGTGTAATTCAGATAGCGCAAGTGCAGGGGAAGAGGGAAGAGGAAAAGTGCGGTGTAGGAGGGGGTGCTGCAGTGCAGTAAATGGGAAAAAGAATAATAAAACATTGAGAGAAGTAGGGCCAACAGGTGGCAAGTGCAAGGGTAAGTGCAGCCATCAGGTGTCAAGTCCTGGTGGGGAGAGTGCTGGTGTGGGATTGTAGGGATACAGAGAACAGTCTGTAATTGCAGGGGTTGCCAGGGAGGCAGTGCGGGTGTCTAACTGGCGGGCAACCTGGGCCCGGGATCAGAGGGTGGCCAGGTGACCAGTACAGTTTCAGCCAGGAGTTCAGCAGGGGAGAGGAGGAGAGAAAGCAGAAGCAAAGAGAAAGGTTTTGAGGTGCTCCCGGAACTGCATATGGTTCTCCTCAAGTTTCAGGGAGGCTGTTCCAGAGGGAGGCCCCAGCCGAAGAAAAAGATCTACCACCAACTCGTTGCTTGGAGAAGCGACTGACCCTGAGGGAGTTGGAGGCGGATGAGCGAAGTTCTCGAGAAGGAAGATATTTAGGAAGAGAGAGTTGTAGGTATTGAGGCCCCAGACACCGAAAGGCTTTGTGAACAATGCAGAGGGTTTTGAACTTAATCCTCGCAGCCACTGGGAGCCAGTGCAGAGATTCCAGTCCTGGAAAGATATGCTCCCTAGGCTTGAGGCCAAGGACAAGTCTTGCAGTCCTGTTCTAGATGAGTTGCAGAGGGCGGAGAGTAGAGGCGGGCAGATTTAGAAAGAGGCTGTTGCAATAGTCCAGCCTAGAGAGAACCAGAGTGTAACAAGTATAGCAAAGATACCCAGCGGTGACCACTAACCTTGCATGCAGATTGTCCTTGACAACAGGAAAGATCCCCCTGGATGCCTTACCTCCCCCTTCCTGAAAGGTGACAGGAACTGGAGGGAAGTAAACTACTCTGGGAAACCCTTTGGGGAAGAAAACCCTGGTCAGGAATTGAGAGCGTAGGGGATGATGTCTTCTTTCCTTCGTCAATCACGATCAGGCTGAAACTGGTTCTTTAGTCTCAATGGGCTGGCAGAGAACCTTGTCTACAGAAAGAAGGCACAGACAGTAAGTATCGACATGAGTTGGAAACAGAAATATCAGGACTAGAGAGGGAATGGAACCGGCACCTGTTATTAGCATAAGAAGTTCCCCGATCAGAAGTCTACTCAGGAAGAAATGATGACAGTTCTTGCTCGCGTATCAGGATGGATCCCTGGAACCCAAAGAATGAGAGGGGTCGCTAATCAAAAGGCTAAGCCCGCCCTCTATATCCAACTTACTGCGGGAGAGCTGCAGACTTGACTAGTGGCTACCGTGCTGGAGGCATGGAATTCGAGCGCCGATGAATAGTTCCCCGAGTACGGGCTCTGAAAGGAGACAAAAGATTAGAGCATGCGGTTAACTAGGAAAGGATTCCCCCTCTGATGCAGACTGAAGCCCGGGCTCACATCCGGAACTGCTTGCGGGGGAGAGCTGCCGCTTTGGTGAATGCTTCGTAAAGCTGCCGCGGTCGAACATGCGGAAGAAGAGGATCTAAAGATAAGAGAAGGTAAGTAATACAGGAAGGATAGAATGTTTCAAATCAGAAATCCCTGGACCAGGAACTTACAGAGCGTCTTGTAAGGGAGTTGCGACGCAAGTCTTACCAGGAACTGCCGGTATAAGAAGTGTCACATGACCCATGGTAGGCGGGTCACCTGAAAGGACTGGAGAGGATGCAAGCGGCAAAGAAGGAAGGCGCGAGCCGGCAGCCATGTTGGAATCCCCAATAGTGGCAGAAAAATGAACGCGCCCACGGCGCCACCATGACCACCGTCCGTAGAGAGATGTAACACAGCTCTGGATACAGTGAGCTTCTGGGGGAAGGAGAGGAAAGGAAGAATACCTCTGATGAGGTGCAGCTGGTAGTGTGACTTCTTAGAGATATCAGAGATGTGTGGAGAGAAGGAGAGTGGTGTCGAAGATGACCCCGATGTTTTTGGCCTCGCAGGTAGGAACAGGACCAAGAGAGGCTAGCCAGAGAGCGACAGGAAAGGAGGGAACATGTGTGCCGATGAGGAGAATCTCAATCTTACTGGCATTAAGGCAGAGCTCATTGGCGGCACACCACTTATGGATAGTAGACAGACAGTCATTGATGAGAGACGGGGAAGAGGTGGCTGAAGGTAGCCTGAAAATAAGCTGAGTGTCATCCGCATAGCACTGAAAGTTGGGGCAGAGAGCAGCAATGCGGTAGGCAAGAAGTGCCAGGCATTGGTTGAACAGCCAGGGAGAGAGGTTAGACCACTGGGGGACACCACAGGTAGAAATAGAGATAGAGGAGAGGAAGGACCCAAGTTGGACCTGGGAGGGTCGATCAGAGAAGAAAGAATTGAGTAACATATATATTGATATTGAGTCAGAAACAGAAGCAACCTTCTGCCCTCATAAACAGCCAATGAGGAAAATCTCAAACAGACTATTTAGCCATCTGAGTACTTCAGTGACCACACCTACTCGACAGAAAGAAATACCTGAATGGATGTGTTCCAGAAACCATAATCCATGAGGCAGAACCCACATATACAACTCGGGAGGAAAGTTGAGGGGTTTTACACATTGTGTGGGCCTTGGGATAAAAACACCACTTTACAACTGAAGATTGAAGGAGTATCCACTTGCATTTACATACCAAAGTGACTCATTCCATAAACAGATGATAGTCTTGCTGGCCGAATGATGCAAATCCGGTATCAAAGAGTGAATTAATCCATATAAAGGTGGTGGTACTTTACTGAGGTCACAGACAATCTCCTGGGGATAGAAGGAGCACCACCTGGGTCTTGGAAAGAAGGGTAGAGGAACCCTTTGACTCATCAACCAGGATGAAGGGGTATAGGTACTTTGACACCTCATTGATAGTAAAGGCTGATTGCTCTACCTGAACAAGGGGATGGCCTGAGTCCTTCCCCAGGCAATACAGATAGAACTTAAATGGCACACCATTCATATGGAAAGAAGCCAAGTGAACTGTGACAAATCATTAGATGTCATCACTTCTCCCGGATGGGGAGCCCCTTCCTATGAGGACCGGAAGGTGAGGCCGCTACCCGATAGTCCCCAGGGGGTGGTACTTAATGAAGGATTTCATGGGGAGAGACTCTGCATCTAGGGACATGGGCGCTCATCTCAAGGAAACACGGTATGACAACCCACACCCAACATCCTTGTATATCCCTAGCCCTAAACCCTGTTCCACACAGCGCCCCTCCGTACCACAGGCATCCATGTGTCTCTGTAAAGCCCAACACTTAAAATCCACCAGGACGAGGAAGAGAAGGGACTACCCAAGAGCAACATCCTTGGCTCATACCGGGACAAAGAAGAGCAAAGTCTACCCAGAACGAACACAATGGGCAAGTACTGGGATGAGGAGGAGCGTTGGAGCCCTACCGACTACTCCTTGAAACTCCAATGAGCCTTCTAGTGGTTCTCTAACTCCCATTGAAAAAGTACACATTGAAATAGAGGAAGGACTACAGAAGAGAGAGAGAATCCCTCCCTGAAAGTGCTGTGAGATTCAAAGCCGGCAAACAAAGACAAGCAGGGAGAATGGGACCCGAGATGCTTGTCTGCCGGCAGAAGCGGTTCTGGCAGGGCCACCGAAACAGGAGGAAGAACGGGCATCCAGCCAACCAAGGGAGCTGGAATGCGCTGTCAGCTGCAGAAGCATAGCCCGAGAAGGATAGAACAGAGCCATCACAGTCGCTGGAGAAGCAGCCTCGAAGCCCGTGAGGGCACGTCGAGAAGCCCACAACTGATCGGAAAGCACTGCAAGTGCCCTGCCGGTATCTGGGTTGCCAGGATAGTTGGTGAGACACCAGAAGGACTGAAGAGTGATGAAAGACGGGTCTGAAACCCTCACCCAATAACGAATAGCCTCTGGGGCCATTGTCTTCGTGGCAGTACCTGGCAGGGTAGTGAACCAGGTCTGCCAAAGGGAGGAGAAGAGAAAATCTGGGTTTGGGATCCGCACAGAAGAACGAAGAAAGTTTTAAACCATCTGCCAGAGCAGGAAAGAGAAGAAAGGCTGGGGGAAGGGAGTCATTCCTCCTGGTGTAGTTGAACTGTGATAAAGAGCCTGAGAAACGCCAGGGGAAGGGATACATCCCCCCTGGTATTGTGAACTGTAAAAGTAAAGTGTCATAACAAAGCCAAGGAATGCCAGGGTTAGGGAGTCTATTCCCACTGGCTGTATGTGGAGAAAAGCACTGAGAGACAGACATCAGGAGAAAGGAGTCATTCTCTTGGTGATTGAGTTGACAAAGAGAATCAAACCAGTAATCAAGGCAAGGGAGTCATTGTACCTGGAGAGAAGAAAATGCTTTAACTGGGAAAACCCCACACCCTTTTCCCTTGCTTGTTTGTATGAAAAAAACATTGCCAGAAAAAAGGAGCACCATATTACCAAAAGAAATTCCAAAACAGGGAATGAAAACCTGTTCCATGAACAACTAACTGCTAAGCAGCAAGAACAGGGCCAATGGCCACACCTTTGTATTAAGAATGTTGCCACCCTCCAAATTGTAGGAGCACCAAATAATTCCTCAGTACTCTTAAGGAAAAGAAAAATGGGTAAGTCCCAGGGTTTTTTGTTTAAGGGGGATTGAGCAAAAAAGGGACTATGTATACAGTATAAACAGCGAGAACGATGCTCAATTACCTTTCTTTTAGTCCACCTTATAAGCTAGTCAGATTGAAACTAAACTAAAGGGGTAAGTTAACTACTTAATTTACCCACAAAACATATGTATTGGCAAAAAATATTTTTGTCGTGCCAGATAAGTACAAGTATTAAAACACATTTTAATCAGCAATTACATTCAATACATGGGGCGGTATATGCTTTCCAAAAGACATTGCCACCTTTCAAATATATAAAAAAGTTTTTCAATAAGCGATTTAGAAAGACAATTTGAAAAAACAAATCCAGACTACTGACAAACTTATTCCAAATGTGGTTAGTGAGTGACAATCACAATTACGCATAGACATGAAGTATTACTACCAACATCTATTTTAGCAAAGGAGCAAACTATCAATGTTCAAACAGAAATTACACGAGTTTTTTGTGTAAGAAGATGGCGTTGTTCAAAGTGTCTTAGGGATGTCAACATATGTTTTGGCTGAACAGAATTTCGTGAACACCTTCCCTGATATTCCGCTGTTATTGTTTAAAGCCCTCTTCAGGACAGTGCGTTATTTCAAAAAACCGACAGTACGTTCAATGCTCCGGTCTCCCTTTGATTAGAATTGAATGGGAGACTCTTTTGATCTTAATTTGGTTGGACTAAAGTATTTAGTGATTTTCTTTCAGGCAGTAGCTTCCTGTTTCTTAATTTGTAAATTGGGATGAGTAATCCACTTCGTAACTTCAAATCTGTTTCTCAAACGTTGGGATGACAGACGCGTTTTTGCATTTTTTGGTTTAAGGCTTTTGACCTCCTTGCAGAGGCTTCTTCGCGGCTTTTATTATGCCGTTTCTTGTTTTAAAGAGATTCTGGGGACCCACGTGCATCGACTTCGCAGTCGAGTGATACGAAAAAAAAACGTATCACTCGACTGCAAAGGTGTACATGCACGGAGACCTGGAAGATGCTCACACATGAAAATCGAGAACGAGAGAAACCAGCAGGCAGCTGAGTCTACAAAGTTGAAGTCGATGCACGTGGGTCCCCAGAATCTCTCTTTAAAACAAGAAACGGCATAATAAAAGCTTGCTTCCGGACATATTGTAAATGTCGCTGGTACAGGAATTTTAAGCACTCGCTGTGTAAGCTGAGAAGAAACAGAGGTATTGTGAGATGCAGAGTTTAACGTAAAAACCCATTGAATGTGCTTAGGAGGTGAATTAAATATATGAATTCTCTCCTTCCCTCCCTCATTTTACCACTCTGTTTCCCTCCTATCTCCATCCTCCAAGTGTCTTCTGATCGTCCGTTCCCAACACTACCATTTACTTTCTTCTCCTCCTCTACCCTCTTGTCTCTAACGCCCGTCTCTCTCACCCATTCACATGCAGCCTTTTGTCACTACTGTCAAACGCACCTTTTAGCCTCATCATTCAATTTAGTCTTTCTCTCACTGACACTAAACAACTAAATTGGTAGCCTCTTCTCAGACACACAATACCTCACATTCACTCCGTCACAGCACTCAAATTGGCTCTTCCAACTCCTTCCCTTGTTGTTGAAAGTACCGCTGCTTGAGGTTTGCCAGTGAAAAGAAAATCATACTGAGGGACTGTTTTTGTGCCCAGAGCCATTCCAATCTTTTGTAGGAAAGGTCTTCAAGAGTCCGGTTTGCAACATTCAGGATAAGAACTTGTTGTTTCTGGGTTCATTGTGCAAGTCTGTATCCATTGCATCATCCGTCCTGCTTGCAGGTACTGTGCTCTTAACTTTCAAAGTAGTATAATTTTCTTTACTTCCAGTTTTGCATTGAAACCATGCTAAGTCTACTTCTCGAAAGGATTTCAAATACTTTGCTCTTCTGTCAACTTCAGATTCCTTACAAACTGCATTGCACTTGCTTCCCACCTCTGCTTGGTTGAGGAGACCCCGCCACCCACCCAGGTAAGTGAAAGTCGTACTGGCCAGCAACTCTAAACCCAAACCAACTCTTTCTTCAACCGCGATCCTAGTATCACCATTTACATTTTTTAAAAACGTAAGCCCACACCCTTGTCCCTCCCCCAGCTCTCCCTCCCCAGGCACTGATTGCTGCTGCTGGGGGTCACGTGATCCAAACAGCACTCTCCTCTGGCCCTTGAAGGGCAGGCTTAGGCAGCCCGCAAAGGGCAGTGGGTAAGGGTAGTTCCTGATGGCCTGTTTGCATGGCGCCCTACTCTGCAGGCACTGACCCCGCCCCAACCAGGGGACCATCGAAAAGAAGGTGAGAGACAGCACAATAAAATTCGAGCCAAATTGGTTCCCGCTGCATTCAAACATAGCCATAATAGAATTGTACTTATTTAGTTAACACTGCCTTTGAATTTAACCACACTAGAACTGTACTGATTTGGCGTCCACTATTTTTGAACCTAGCCACACTAGAACTGTACTGATTTATTTGTTTAGTTTTAGTTTAGAAGTGTACCTCTACAAACCATACACCTGGGCCAAAGTAAACAAGGGACAATACAGAATCTTGAATTGACAATAAAACTACTCAACACTCAGAGATCACGTGAAACCAACTAACCACCCCCTTCACTTTTCCACACCCTCCTACCTCTCACATACTACAAACGCCGAGAGGGCTAGTGAAACAACCCACCCAAAACACGCAAACCACACAACCCTCTCTAATCATACTACACACCCAATACCTGTAGACAACAAACAAATGCCAGTTTCTCCTGGTTCTGCAAGCATCAACAGATGAGCAAAACCTCTATCCTGTCCCTCTCTCCTCACTTACCAACCCTACCCACTTTTATTACAGAGCCACGTGTACGCCTGCGAAAATACAAATGCCAGCGGTGCACAGTATAAATCAACATAACATAGCATGGCATAACCTGACACACCCTCCTTGCTGATCGCTTGGTCTTTCCTCTCTGCTTCCAAGCTCACTGAAAATCATTCATCAACTACTAAAAAACTGTTAGCATTTTATAGCCCAGCGCTACCTACTCTGGAGTTCACCTAGCTCCCGCTGGCATTGTAAACCATATGCTCCTCTTTGCCAATCTCTAGTTAAGCTAATTTCCTGGGGGCTAGGATGTTACATTCTTTTAAAATCTTTAAGAAGTCTCCTGGCCCACCCCTTTTTCAGACTCCATTGCTCTGTAGGCAGCCATGTGCTCACACTGATTGTTTTCTCTTGCGTTTCCTTCAGGTTTGAGTGAGTCTCTGTGAAGGAAGGGTTTGGGGAGTGTGTCTGTGTCTCCCCTGTCTCCATGCAGTCTATTGCCAGTTCCAGTTCTCTGGTTGCACAGCTTCCTGGTAATACATCTGAGGTTCTAGGGGTGGGTCTTTGGTGTCTTCTTTAGTTGTGGGCGATCAAAGTCCAATATTTTTCCTTTGTGGGGCCAACCCATTCCTAAGGCTAGAGGCTGGGTTTGTTCATTGTACCCATGTGCATTCTGGTACTGATAGTTTGCATTTCCCTTTTGCTGATAGTTTTTATCTAGACTGGTGATTCTGGTCATGCTTCTGAGGGCTCAGGTGTCTGCTGCAGTTGATGTGTTTTGAAACATAGGAAAAAGGAGACTTAATCAGGACAAAGGCTGATATGGGCACAGACTGACATGCATGCCGTCAGACATACCAATGAGTCGGGAACAGGGCTCTACATCACCTAATGCCTTGTCCTTGACAGGGTCACACCCATGACCCTGTTACATCTAAGTCATTGTGAAGTGATGTTGGGACTGTGTAATACTGCAGCTAGCTTCTCCTGACCAGTTATAGGAGAGCTGGAGCGGATAGGCTGAGGTACACTGCCATGTCACATGCCGCTGCTAAGCGGGAGTTTACAATCCATATACAGATGGACTGGAAAATAACCTTTGCCCTATTCACAGATCAGATCCCTCGCAAGTACCTTGCTTTTTCACGGGACCACCAACAGTTAGTCTGTTAGAATTATGGGCCAGGGATAGGATGTCCAAGGAGGTGGATTGCATCTATCCAAAAGACAAGAATAGAGAACTGGTGCGCTTAGCCTGCCAACTTAATGTTTCTATGCCCCTCTATCCCAAATGGAACCATGAATCGCAGGTCTTTGGTTTAACCAAACAGTTGTCTGAGTTGAACTCCGCAAATGATCAAGTTACTCGTCGTGGAGTAAGAAAGACTACTGCAGCATGGAACAAACAGCCCCCTGTAAGGAGAACTAAATCTACCCACCATGTCGGTATCTGCAGTTCTTACTGAACTGGGGGCCAGGCTCACCATCCACAATGCCTGGGTGGGACAGATCACAGTTTGGAAGAACCAACATCAAGCAGGGATGATTTCCACCATCACCTGTCCCTGTAGGCCCTAAGTCTTGTCCTTGTGAACGGAGGACAACCCTACAATTATGCCTCACAGGGTGTGCAAAACACAAAAAGAACTGTTCCCACCTGGAATAATTCTAAGAAAGCTATTACTTAGATGACTTCATTTTGTTGTTTGCTGTACATTTCATTACTAGCAATAACCCTATCTAAATGTAAACCAAAAACTGAATTGAATTATTTTTTGGGATTTGCTTGACACAGTTAGAAAAGTCTAACACAAACCAGCAAAGAATATGCAGTAGCAATCAAATCATTACACATTTATTTGGCACAATATAATAAACCAAATCGAATGACATAACTCTAGTATGTACAAAAAAAGGATTCACAGATGAATATAACACATGGAAATAAAAACTGAAAAGTGTGTGATTTAAAACTGCTCATAAAAAACGAATTGACATGCAGGTCAATAAGGGCACAGTTATAAAAAGCAGAGGTCTCCTACTCCTAATCTAAAAGGGTCACAAATCACCAAGATTTAAGTGCAAGAGATCAACATCACTGAGGGTCTACGCTGGTTAACGCACTTCCAAACATTACTGTGTGGCCATGTTAAAATTCCTATGGACCTGGACGCATTCCAAGCGTTTCGGTGGACATACTGTTCTCGCCACCTTCTTCAGGGCGGAACTTATAAATGACCCCTAGAACATGGGATGGTTACCGACATCTATGAAGACTTGGAAAACTGGCAGGCTCTCCCTATAAGTCGGGCAGCCTTAGCAGCGCAGCACCTAGTTGCTGCCGGAAGACCAGCAAAGTTCAAGAAGGGCCACCGAGAGGAACACTAATGAGGCTCGCCGACCATAGTGCACAGATGCAGGAAGTCACAGCACCTCAAACAGCGGAGTGCTGTGTCAGACTCTTAAAAGGAGCAACCTTACAATGTAACGGCGTGGCTCAATAGACGTGTGGGTTCAGCCTGGGCTGGGCGCTACATGGGTCATAGAGGGTTTTCAGGAATCTCTGCCAAAAACATTGTAAAACTGCAATGCAGCCCTGGGCCTAAACCATTCGGCAAACATTTCATCAACAAGATGGGAGGCTTACTGGCTTCCCATAAAAGCACCGATTGATTTCAAAACGCTGGCCATCGCCCACCGATGTCTGCACAAGAATGTCCCTTCTAACTCATCCCAAGGATTGCAGCAAAACCAGTGAAGCGCTCCCTCGACTACTCCTACTGTGCGCTTCGTACATGCCAAGATTCGACCTTAAGCGAGCTGGGGGCTCTAGCTTTTGTGTCACTGATCCCACCCTGTGGAACATTCTTCGAATACATCCAGAATTAACCGTCTTTCCTCGTCTCCAAAGAACTCTGAAAAACGTGGTTATTCAACAAATATGCATTACCTGTAACGTACTATGCTCACTACCTTGTTTCATGTCTGCAACCACCTACTTTGTTCAAGCACCGTGATACCTCTGGGTCTGGGCGCTACATCAAATGAAATAAATAATGAAATGCATAATAAATAAAATTAATAGCAGTCACAGGGACGGGCTGCTGCCAAGTAGTTCTGCTGGAGTCCGTGCAGCCTATTCCGCTGGCTTGGCTTGCTGAACAGTGTTGATCATGCCTTTGGGGAGTGGGAGAAATATGAAGACTACATGCTGGCCCAAACTGCATGATTGAGTTGCCTGCCACTGCAGAAAAATAAGCCTGTGCCGTATCTGTATGAGCAGGTAACCAATCAAGTAAGACCTGCTTGGCAGTGTCTACCACACCGTGCCCTGCTTTGCATTTCCCAATGCTGTGTCAAAAAAGGTTCTTATTTGTGTCAAAATAAGTTCTTGCTAAATAAATGGTGAGTTCAAAAAAATGATAACTAAAAATAAATGAATGCAAAAGCATATGTGCGAACGAAAATGGAGTTAAAGACCTAAACTGTCTTTGGGTACAGACAAAAATAGGAAGTGGTATGAGAATAAAGGCAAAACATTCTTCAAATACCTGCACCAGTTATTACTGAATACTATTATCTTAGAACCTACTGGCACACCTACTATAACAAATCAGAAAACGATTTGCATGCCAATGCGCTCATGTGCGAACAATAATGGAGACAACAGTAAAACAGATAAACAAAATACATTGATAATATATCATTCTTTACACAATAAAACTTACATATTTGTGATGAACGTTCACGTTCTTATTTCTAATTCTCATTTCTAATAAATTAGATAGTCCTTTGCTTTCCTGAAATGTTCTCCTCTATGACAAAATATCTGTGATTCAATTGATAGCTACAAAAACATTTTGGTGCCTTCTGGTAACATGAGTCTTTTCAGCTAGTTTTCTTGCATCGTTAATCCCTTTGATGAGATGATTCTATTGAGCTAGTTTTCTTGCATCCTTAGTCCCTCTGATGAGATGAGTCTATTGAGCTAGTTTTCATGCATCCTTAGTCCCTTTGATGAGATGAGTCTATTGATCAAGTTTTCTTGCACCCTTAGTCCCTTTTTGATGAGATGAGTCTATTGAGCTAGTTTTCTTGCATCCTTAGTCCCTTTGATATGAGTCTATTGAGCAAGTTTTCTTGCACCCTTAGTCCCTTCGATGAGATGAGTCTGTTGGGCTAGTTTTCATGCATCCTTAGTCCCTTTCGATGAGATGTGTCTATTGAGCTAGTTTTCTTGCACCTAACACGTGTTTCACATTTTGTGGAATATAATCCTCCCACATCGGTTGCTTCCTCAGAGTCTAGAGGACAACGTGATTTCATGCACTAATTAATAATTCAAATTTCTTTTAATTGCATTTGTGCTAATATTAAATCATTAGGTTCTGTGCCTGTCACGATCTCTGCTTCCAAAAGGTCAGGGTTTTCCCAACTCCCTTGGAAGCAGATCCATAACCCAGGTTCCGAGTGCCAACCAGTCCCAATTGGGACCTTTTGGACCCAGTCCTGGCGCCAGTGGCACCAGGCTCATAAATATGCCCAGTCCCAGCGCTGGAAGCGCCGGGCTCATAATGCTTGGGTGGACTTACCTGCGGCAGACCATGCTGCTTACTTGCCTGCCAGTTGAGCCTCTGATCCTCTTCTGTTTGGAACTACTTTTCCTGTTGGGTGGGGCAGGAGCCACTCCCTAGATTCAGAACACTGGAACTCTTCTGGAAAGCAGGAACTCTTTTCTTACCTAGGCGTGGCTGTGGAAGGAGACACCTAAGCACTACAGGAGGCTATTTAAACCACACCCGATGGGTGAATCTTGCTTTGCGTTATTCTGCATCCTCTGCAGCAGAACGCTCATCGTGTCTTCTGCATCTGATCCTGGGCCTAAGGAAAAAGGCTTACCATCCTGAATCCAGTCTTCAGCAACACCTATAAAGACAAGAAAGAACAGGTTAGCATTACGGTCTTCAGTGACAGCTCTTCACTTACCTGGTCCATCGGCTGTCACCAACGCCTCGCGCTGCATTCCGGCATCTGAAAGACAAAGGCTTACCTACTCTTCGTGCGCTCCGGAGGTCTTCACACTGCATTCCGGCATCTGAAAGACAAAAGCTTACCAACTCTTCGCACGCTCCGGAGGCCTTCGGTGCTGCATCCTGCATCTGAAAGACAAAACAAGGTGCGTTTAAAGACATTGGGGAACTTTAATACTCACGTGCCATTACTCCTTTCCACATCTAACCCAGTGGGTATTCCGGCACCCTGCAGCCGCTCCGAACTTGTACCTGCAAAATAAAAAGACAGTTAGAGCCCATCGTGAAGCAGGCAACAAGCGCTTACTTACGTGCTTCCAGGCGCTTCTATTCATCACACGGGCTCCATCTTCAACTCACTTCAGCCCGTCATCCGCCATAGCCGGAACCCTGCAAAACAAGAGACATCATTACTAAAGACTTTAAAGACATTAGAATTACTCGAAACTTACCGTTCGTGCAGTAAACGACGGACAGCAGTCCTCTGAAGTCAAGAGGCCTGCTCCCCTTATCCAGTGAAGAAACTGGTTACAGCACCCTGCCCCGAGGCAGATGGAGAGCACAGCGTTCACTTACCTAAGGTGAGAGCGTTAACCTTTGGGGTTCTACAGGAGAAGAGAAAGGGAAGAAGAGAGAGACATTCAATAACCCAGTTCCTTAATCCCATATTTTCTATCTGCAGACATCTTACCCTTCGAGTCAGACATACAGTGCACAGAGGTCCAGCCCAAAGAGCCAGCCGTGTGTTACACATCACCTTTGAAGATACGGTATACGCCCAGTCAAGACCGGCGCCTCTACGGGAATCAGGTGAGAGTTACAGAACGCAAAGCCTACCACAAAACTCCCATCCAGGCGCTATGGAAACCTCGGATACCGACCAGCTAGCCCAGTTACTTGGGGAACTAAGGGCAGAAGTGCATGCAGCCCGTCAGGAAACGAACGCTCTAAGAAGGGAACTGATTATTTCCAAGGAGCGAACAGATGATCTCGCTAGACAATTGCTACAGTCACAAGCCGGACAGACCCCGTTACCCGCATCTGGGGGAAATCTTCCTTCTACATCCTCTATGAATCCAGTGCAGATCATCCTACCTGGGAATGTACCTCTGGCTCCGCCCGAACGATTTTCTGGTGACCCAAAGAGGTTTGCAGTATTTATCAATCAGTGCCGGTTGCATTTCTTATGCCGGCCAGCAGCCTTTCCAACTGATCAAGCTAAAGTAGCTTTCGTGCTTTCGTACCTTAGTGGCAATGCGGCAGACTGGTCGATCCCTCTAGTAAATCAAGATGATCCGGTCCTCCATGATTTTCAAGCTTTTCAGCTCAGTATGGAAAAACTGTTCGCAAGACATTCACAGGGGCAGGCCTTGGACAATGAGCTTCTTTCGTTGCGACAAGGTAATCAAGACCTTTTGGCTTATATTGCGTCTTTCAACAGACTGATAGTGGAAACTCAATGGCCTGAGGACAAAAGGATTACCTGTTTTATAGAGGTCTACGTGGAGAGCTCAAAGATGTGTTAGCCCAAGTAGTGAATCCCCCACAAGATTGTTCGGACTATATAGACTTAGTCGTTCAAATAGATCACAGACTGCAGAACAGGAAGGCCGATCGTTCCAAGTTTGATGCTCGAGTATTTTCCAAACCGCCAACTCCTTCCAAAGGAGTAGACTCCGGGGAACCCATGCAAATAGGGGGTCTGAAAGGTCCTCTAACACAAAAGGAGCGGGAAAGGAGAAAACAGTTGCGATTATGCCTCTATTGCGGAAACTCAGGGCACTTTCTTCGAGACTGTCCGGTGAAACCTGCCAAGAAGGCAGTAGGAGCTGCAGTTACCAAAGTTACAAACTCTGAGCAGGGAAACGACCTCGCCCGACAAGAATAGAGGTCCTCTTGCCGAGCGTGAAAACCAGTTCCGTGACCTCGCATTTCGTGATACCTATGGTCCTCATTAGCCCTGATAATCCGGATCGATTACATGCAATTGAAGCTTACGTCGACAGCGGTGCCATCGGCAATTATGTGGATCATGAAATGGTTTTGAGGATGAATCTAACTCTTTGTCCCAAGGCTGTAAAGGACGTCATTACTACGGTGGATGGTAGGGAGATAGCCTCCGGGCCAGTAACGCATACCACTCAAGAGGTGACGCTAGTAAGTCAAGATGGACACCATGAGAAGATCGTGTTCGATGTGATCAAGGCCCCTCAGTTTCAGATTATTCTAGGAATACCTTGGTTAGAGAAACACAATCCTCTGATCGATTGGCGAGCAAGAACGGTCCATTTTCCAGAATGTGTCTCTACTTGTCACCCTCCACCTGGTGTTGCACTGGCAGCAATTTCTTCAGAGACTCCCCAGTTACCTCCCGAATACTTAGAATACCAAGATGTTTTCCCGGAAGGATCAGGCTAACTCTCTACCTTCTCATAGGTCTTATGACTGCCAGATAGACCTGATACCTGGATCTACTCCTCCTTGTAGTAGAATTTATGCCCTCACCGAGCCTGAGAACCTTCACCTTCGACAATACCTGGATCAATACCTGGCAAATGGGTTAATTCGTCCTTCCAAGTCCCCTGCTTCTTCAGCTTTGTTCTTTGTTCCAAAAAAGGAAGGAGACCTTAGAACTTGTATAGATTATCGCTCCCTGAACCAGATCACCGTTAAGAATAGATATCCGTTACCTTTGATCCCTGAACTCCTGGATCAAGTCAGAAAAGCATGCATATATACAAAGCTGGATCTTAGAGGAGCTTACCACTTGGTACGAGTAAAAGAGGGCGATGAATGGAAGACGGCCTTCCGCCCCAAGTATGGGCTATTTGAATATCAGGTCATGCCCTTCGGACTTTGCAATGCCCCGGCCGCCTTTCAATATTTTATGAACGATGACCTCAGAGAACTCATAGATGTGTGTGTTGTTGTTTACATTGACGACATCCTCGTTTATTCTTCATCGGAATCTGAACATCGGAAACACGTGAAAATGGTCCTCGAAAGATTGCGTCAACACAAACTTTTCGCTAAGTTGGAAAAATGTGTTTTCAACGTGACTGAAGTTGAATTCTTGGGATTCATATTATCACCTGGCGGAGTGCGTATGGATTCAAAGAAGGTCGATGCAGTTCTCAAATGGCCATCACCATCCTCCGTAAAAGGTGTGCAAAGCATGTTAGGCTTCGCTAACTTTTACCGCAGGTTTATCCCCGAATTCTCTCGAATAGTCCAGCCCATCACTGCCTTGTTAAAGAAAAACAAACGTTTTGAATGGTCTACCGAGGCGGAACAAGCTTTCCAGGATTTGAAGACTAAATTTATCTCTGCACCAATCTTAAAACACCCTCGCCCCGAACTCCCCTACATCGTGGAAACTGATGCTTCAAGCCTTGCCATGGGGGCAGTTCTATCACAAAAGGACCCGGTAACCAATCAGTTGCATCCCGTGGCATTTTGGTCCCGCAAATTCTCGCCTCCTGAAATCAATTACACGATTACTGACAAGGAACTTCTGGCTATCAAGTCTGCCTTTAAGGCTTGGCGGCATTATCTGCTGGGGGCCCGACACACCGTTACTGTGATTACGGATCACCGAAACCTGCAATATTTGAAAACCGCAAAAGCCCAATCCTCTAGACAACTCCGTTGGGCATTATTCTTTGCCGAGTTTGACTTCATAATTACCTATCGACCTGGTACAAAGAACGGTAAAGCTGATGCCCTTTCTCGGATGGGAGTGGAAGAACACTTGATCAACCCTAAACCTGTACCAATCATTCCCGAACAAAGAATTCTGGGTGTAATCGCCACAGAATCCATAGAGGAAGTTAAGGATAAAGCCAGGCAACTTGTAACTCCAGCAGACATACAGAATTGGCATCTGCAGGGAAAGGACTTTGCAGTAAAGGACAACTTATTGTATTTCCAAGAACGATTATACCTACCCAGCACAGATTTACAGAAAAAAGTAATCTCTTGTTATCACGATTCTTTAATGGAAGGACATCCCGGTATGGCCAAGACCTCAGAAAAGATCAAGCGCTACTTCTGGTGGCCGTCTTGGAAAAAAGATATCAGAGACTTTATAATGTCCTGTGGAGTATGCGCCCAAAACAAGAGTCAAAAGGAAAGACCAGCAGGCCTCTTACGCCCTATTGACATCCCACCTCGCCCTTGGCATACGCTTTCTATGGACTTCATCACCGATCTACCTCCATGCTCCGGATACAATACGATTCTAGTAATCGTGGACTTATTCTCCAAGATGGCGCATTTCATTCCGCTCAAAGGCTTGCCAACAGCAGCAACTCTGGCCCGAGAATTTCTCGAAAACATCGTCCGACTGCACGGTTTTCCTTCGGTTCTAATTTCGGATCGAGGTAGTCAATTTATTTCTCATTTTTGGCGAAGTTGCTGTCGGTCGGCTCAAATTGATGTGAGACTATCGACCAGTCACCACCCTCAGACCGACGGACAAACCGAGAGGACCAATCAAACTCTGGAACAGTATTTACGCTGCATGCTGCAACAAACTGAAAAAACTTGGAAAGACATCCTTTGGATAGCCGAATATGCCTACAATAACTCTGTCCATTCGGGAACTGGGAAAACCCTGTTTTTTCTTTTGTACGGCAGTCACCCTCGAAACTCGGAGTTGGATCCCCTCCAAGATCTTGAAACACCAGCAGTAGACTACCTGCATTCTACAATCACCCAAGCCTTTAAGGAAGCTGTTTCTCACCTTCAAAGGGCTAAAGAACAATACAAGAAAGGAGCAGATCAACATCGGAAGGAAGCCCCTCAATATCAAGTAGGGGATCAAGTCTGGTTATCCACCAAATATCTACCTCTAAAAGGGCCACGCACATTCAACCCAAGATACCTTGGTCCCTATTCCATCACTACCATAGTAAACCCAGTAGCGGTCAAGTTGGACTTGCCCCGCACATGAAGATACATCCAGTCTTCCACGTCTCTCTATTAAAACCCGTGCAACCTCAAACCCGACTAACTAAATCTCCAAAACCTATCCTAGTTGATGGAGAACTCGAGTTTGAAGTCAAAAGCATTCTGGACTCCAAGATCTCCAAATCTAAACTATTTTACCTAATTGACTGGAAAGGCTACGGCCCCCAAGAGATCCTGGGAACCTGCTGAATATGTCCACGCTCCTCGCCTAATCAAAAGATTTCACCGAACATTTCCTGACAAGCCAAAACCCCCGGAGAAGCCCGGTTTGGGAGGGGCCTTGAGGGGGGGTACTGTCATGATCTCTGCTTCCAAAAGGTCAGGGTTTTCCCAACTCCCTTGGAAGCAGATCCATAACCCAGGTTCTGAGTGCCAACCAGTCCCAATTGGGACCTTTTGGACCCAGTCCTGGCGCCAGTGGCACCAGGCTCATAAATATGCCCAGTCCCAGCGCTGGAAGCGCCGGGCTCATAATGCTTGGGTGGACTTACCTGCAGCAGACCATGCTGCTTACTTGCCTGCCAGTTGAGCCTCTGATCCTCTTCTGTTTGGAACTACTTTTCCTGTTGGGTGGGGCAGGAGCCACTCCCTAGATTCAGAACACTGGAACTCTTCTGGAAAGCAGGAACTCTTTTCTTACCTAGGCGTGGCTGTGGAAGGAGACACCTAAGCACTACAGGAGGCTATTTAAACCACACCCGATGGGTGAATCTTGCTTTGCGTTATTCTGCATCCTCTGCAGCAGAACGCTCATCGTGTCTTCTGCATCTGATCCTGGGCCTAAGGAAAAAGGCTTACCATCCTGAATCCAGTCTTCAGCAACACCTATAAAGACAAGAAAGAACAGGTTAGCATTACGGTCTTCAGTGACAGCTCTTCACTTACCTGGTCCATCGGCTGTCACCAACGCCTCGCGCTGCATTCCGGCATCTGAAAGACAAAGGCTTACCTACTCTTCGTGCGCTCCGGAGGTCTTCACACTGCATTCCGGCATCTGAAAGACAAAAGCTTACCAACTCTTCGCACGCTCCGGAGGCCTTCGGCGCTGCATCCCGCATCTGAAAGACAAAACAAGGTGCGTTTAAAGACATTGGGGAACTTTAATACTCACGTGCCATTACTCCTTTCCACATCTAACCCAGTGGGTATTCCGGCACCCTGCAGCCGCTCCGAACTTGTACCTGCAAAATAAAAAGACAGTTAGAGCGCATCGTGAAGCAGGCAACAAGCGCTTACTTACGTGCTTCCAGGCGCTTCTATTCATCACACGGGCTCCATCTTCAACTCACTTCAGCCCGTCATCCGCCATCGCCGGAACCCTGCAAAACAAGAGACATCATTACTAAAGACTTTAAAGACATTAGAATTACTCGAAACTTACGGTTCGTGCAGTAAACGACGGACAGCAGTCCTCTGAAGTCAAGAGGCCTGCTCCCCTTATCCAGTGAAGAAACTGGTTACAGCACCCTGCCCCGAGGCAGATGGAGAGCACAGCGTTCACTTACCTAAGGTGAGAGCGTTAACCTTTGGGGTTCTACAGGAGAAGAGAAAGGGAAGAAGAGAGAGACATTCAATAACCCAGTTCCTTAATCCCATATTTTCTATCTGCAGACATCTTACCCTTCGAGTCAGACATACAGTGCACAGAGGTCCAGCCCAAAGAGCCAGCCGTGTGTTACACATCACCTTTGAAGATACGGTATACGCCCAGTCAAGACCGGCGCCTCTACGGGAATCAGGTGAGCGTTACAGTGCCTTAGTTTCTGTACCTTTGAATTCTTGTATTACCAATTTCATATCAATTCAATATTAACTTTATTTCAGCATTTGGCCATAAAAGTGTTAAAACAAAGTACACAAGATATTACCAATTAAAACACAGACAACATGGACTCATTAATGAGTTGCTTGCTGGGTACATACACAGAGCAATTGTTAACAAATTAACCCTGCCATTTTGCTACATTTACACATACAATCTTATATTAAAACAATAGTTTTGACAGCACCGGCTCCTGGTGCAGTTTAATTTCATTCCTGGTGCATAAAGTGTTCCTCTGGTGTGGTCAGTGTCTTAAAACCATTTTTAGTATTGCAACTTTCTGATCATGGCATAATGTTTAAGCAGGTTTCTCTGCTTTTCCAGGAACGTGCTAGGTAAGTAGAAACTGCAAAAATTACATGCATTTTTCCTGCCCTTTTACACACATCTTTCGCTTCAATCAGCGAAATAATACCTCTATGCGCTATACAGGTTTTCAGGTTCCTCCACCTGATATCAGAGTAAAGAGGGCAAACAAAAAGAAAGTGCTGTAGTGACTCTTTTTTTCAGGGCAGAAAGGACAGGTTTATGGGTATTTATTGTTCCATTGAGCTTTAACCACCACTAATGGTAGGTTACCTAATCATATTCAATATGATACAGGTATTTTCCCAGAGAAAAGCTTTCCGTAAGGTACTGAAAATCATACCCCATTGATAAGCGCTGACATTTGGATGCATACTCTCCCCACATCCAATATTCCTGGGCGTTGATAACAATTTGCTGCGACCATTCATTTCCCATTAATTGACTCTGGCTTATTCCAAAATTCTTCTAATTGTAACTGGTACAAATTCCACTTGATGTGTCCAAACCATATTAAAGAAGCAGCACTTTGGTAGGAGAGAACGTCTTTAACAGCTGCTCTATATTTCAAGAGTATCGCAGTGTAGTGGAAGAGCCAAATACCCCTACCAGAAGCTGCGCCCCCATGTTGCCTATATGTTGGGAATCAGAAATTGTGACATGCGCAGTACCAGTGAGGATACCTATACTGCATAGAATCCTTGAGACAAGGTATGCATTGAGAAAACCCTACACGCATTCACGAAGAAATAATGGTCTTCTGGAAAATGACCCGGAAGAAGTTTGAAAATGAATGGGGAAGAAGACTGGTGACGTCATATGAAGCATAATTGGTGCACCCAGAAAAGGCACAAATGATAGAAGGAATATAGACATTCTATAGGATCTGGGGATGAAGTATTGAAGTAAAGCAACATTTCGGGAACAAAATGAAGATTGCTTGTGCAAAGAAACACTGAACAAAATGCAAAGTCATTTACAATTTTACAGATGCTGTAACAAAAGTAGACAAAGTAATCCTGAGCCTGGCTACGTAGTAAATAGATTGCGGTGATGCGCCAATGTATATTCATAGAAATGTTTAGAATCTGGATGTTCCACAATGCACTTTAGCAAACTTAAACCCATTGAATGGAAAGAGCTTGAAGTGTGGCGCAGTTGAAAATAGCTGATGTCGAAGGAAAATTCAAGAAAGGCTGGCTGGTCCAGCATCAAGAGTCGGGGCCACCGTGAGCCTGGTTGCGTGTCAAAAAAGCTACCTGAACATGAGAAAGAAGCAAACTCATGTTTGAGGTGTAATGGAAAAACACTGAAAGAGTTCATCATTTAATAGTATTGTATGCAACAAAGAGCTCGTAAATGTGCTTTTCAGTCACATGGTGGGATGGAAATAGACTGTGGGTCGAGCTACACCAAACCAAAAGATAAGACCATGTCAAACCCCCTTTTATTCTCAGGCACAGTGAGCCTTTACAAGGCCAGGTTCAAAGCCTTAATTGAATGACAGACCCCAGGAGTGATGATGGATGAGGGCTAATTGAGTGGAGAGGCTTGACCAAGCCAACCCTCCCTGGGGTAAGCAGCTTGCGTGCTGCTAGCAAGTGCAATATTCCCAAAGGGTACAATCATGCCAACCAATTTTAGAGGGCCACATATTAAGGAACCCTATAGTTTGTGTAACCAATAGGGTGTCGTGTATTATTATGACACGGAAGATGACTTGCACCTGGGATGGGCTTAGTTGTCCACCTGATCTTAGAGACACAGTCACAACTCCTGTCAGTATGGAACGTATACCTAGATGTTCCCTTTAAGCCTATTACATCCCCTAGTAGGTTTTCTTAGTTTGCCACATAGGATGACGTCAGTAGTGATGAATCTTTAGTATAATAATGCTGTTTTTTCATGTGATGCTTTGAGAGAAATCGAGCAAACGTCTGTTGATGTCCTTTGTAACTCCCTGTTAGATAATTGTTAATAAAACAGCACAGTGTTTTGCCAACTTCCTGAGTCGGTTTGATTATTCATGTAATCTCTTTATCCCCATCCATCTTTAACTATTGGTACCTCGTCTTAAAGGGCCCCAGGTACCGGGCTTCTACAGAACCAAATATGCACTAAGACTAAAACTGGTTTTAGAGCTATTTGGTCGGTAATACATTACTGGCTAAATTCCAGGAGTAGTGGAATATTTGGTGTACTTTTGGGAACCCACACAGCCTTTTAAAAAACGTTTTTCAGTTGCCAAGAGAGCTGTGAATTTAGTGTGCCCCCATATTTCTGCCCCATATATAGCTCCTGCTAAAGCATGTGCTCTATACATTTCAATCACCGGGGTTGTAAGATTTTTCCCCAAACTGTTTGCAAAGGATAAAATACCATTGCATTTCCCAGCTAATGCTAGGTTAGCCTTTGTGAGGTCCTCCTGCTATGAGCCATCCAAAGCAATCCTGACTCCCAGGTAGTCAGTCAGTCAGACAAGTTCTTTTCAGATATTTTTTCATATCCATAAAACCTTTAATCAACATAAAACATACATCAAAAACCTGCACTATAAATAGTAACAAATAAAAACAATGATTAAAAATTACCAACTGAGTCACAACATCCTCCAGCTGACAGCATTTGCATAGTTGTTTAGCATGGGGTATTACATGAATATTCCTGTTGTCAGGCTGGCAATCTTCAGGAACACAAAAGCAGTTTTGCTTTAAACTAAAACTGCATGTCTCCTGTATAGCCTATTGCTGTCACCTTGGGTCATACTGCCCCAACCAATGACATCCGTCCTCCTTAGCTTCACCCCTGGAGGCCATCTTCAGATTTTTACTGCAATTATTTGTGCAGAGAGTCCTTGAGTTTCACTCTTCAAGATCTTGACTCAGTTTTGCCTATTTTTGTACAAATAATTTCGAAATGTTTCCATCAGCCACGTTTTGACTTGCAGAAACAGAGATCAATTGCTGGTATTGGTTTTGGATGTCGTTGCAGTTGTGTGGAGCCGTTGTCCCATACTTGGGCCTACTACATGAGGTATGGCTTATGCATCGATGAAGAGCCTCTTCAGGGCCTGTTCGAAATGCAGGTTAAAAGACATCTTTGTGGAAGATCGCCATCAGAAGTGAATCTACTGCCTTCATCCGGACCACGATGCAGATATGTCCGATCTGCCAGTCCTTCTCCTCCAAGATGCAGAGAGACCATCATGGGACAATGGTGGCATGCATAAACGAAGGTAGGGCCTCTGACTTGGCATCTCTGCGTAGTCATGCCTCTGCCAGGACAAGCAGACCCAAAGAGTGTACTCCTCTGGCAAGAGGTTGAGATCCTTTGAGCACATTTCAGAGGGGACGATACCAAAAAAAGCAAAAGTCGTCCCACGCTCCGTCGCAGATGCAGCATCTCCGCCAGCAGGGTCGACCACGACCACAAAGATGATCCCTTCTTTGGAAGGCCGTCAATCATCAGCAATGTCACTGTCGACTGGTCAGGCCCTAGGGGTTCCGGTATAAGGAAACAGTTGCCTTCTGCACTCTATTTTCCCCCTATGCCCACCATATCAGGGTGGCCCTCATCCACAACCAACTCCACAGGCTACATGGCTGCCTGGTCCCACAAGCCCTTGGCCTCCTGCCCCAATACTGGCACCTGCTGCTCCCAGGGTTGTGTCCTTAGACATTTTGACCACTCTTCATACCTTTGTCTCTGAGATTCAGCAGGATCTTTCACCTGTGGTTTCCAGCACTCCAGTGGATTCCAGCCCAGCTGGAAGCCCCCATAGGCCTCCAGTGTCTCACCAGACGCCACTAAGTCCAGCCCCTGCTTATCCTCTGCAGCCACCTGTTCCACCCCCCCCTGTACTAGGAGAGCCAGATCTTACAGGCACAGATACCAACAATGACACCAACTAGATAAAGAAAGGCACACAGGGGACAGATGAGTATGACGACTACATCCCTGCAGATGCCGGGCTGCGTGATGCAGACTTGCTGACCAGAGACTCCCCTCTGGTTGAAATTTGATCCTTTTCAGCCATGATATCTTGGGCTGCAAAGCTGTTTAACCTAATCCCCAATGAGAAAAAGAAGGTTTTCTTTATCAACGTAGTGATTTCTCCATCTAGATGACGGTTGGTGTCCCCCTGCTGAGCAACATCTGGGAGGATGGCTTGGTGGTGATGAGAAAGCCCCTACTCAGCCCCTCCCAAGAAGAAGCGCTTGGAGAAGAAATACAGGTTCTCCAGCATGGGGTCTGGCATGGATTCACATGCTCATGAATATTCCCCGACGTCGGGCTGGGAATCCTCGGTAAAGAAAAAATCATTATCAGTTTCGTTTCTGATCTGTTTTTCTTAGTAGTAACCAATCACTGGTCTCTGGGACATACTGCCCCCTCTGCTGCCAGGCAGGGCGCTATTTCACTGACACCATCAACCACGAGCCAACGCTCTGGCTCGGGGAAGAGGAAGTCGGAGAACATGGGTAAGCTTCTGGAGAAGTCCTGGTCGATCCTGACGACAGCTGCGGGGGAGCGAGGCGGTGACCCTCCCCCCAGGGTGAAGGCCTCAAGCGCCTCCAAGGTCGTGAAGGCCTTAATTCACCCGGCTAAGGCCTCTATCGAGGGAGTCGTGGCGGCCCTGGCGAAGCCTGTGGAGGCGACCTCAGGGCCTAGAGTTTCCCTGCCACCGGGGAGGGAATCCTCTTTTCAGCCCATCGATAAGACCCCCGTGAAAACCCTGGTGGGTAAAGAGGGGGGGGGCGGTGGCCATCACAGACACAGATACAGGAACTGGCCGGAAAGGAGTTCGAGGAGGTCCAGTCCCACAGGAAGGATCACAAAGAGGCAGACGAGGAAAGCGATGGCGGTGGCGACGAGGAACACGTGGAGGCGGAGGATTCCACTCCTCAACCGTCGCACCCGTCGCAACCGGTCCCTGGGCTACAAGACAACTCAGGGGCGATCTTGATGGCGATCCAGGCCTTGTGTACGGAGATAAGGACAAGGTTGCCATTACCACCATCTGACGACCCAGCAGAGCCTTGACCGTCGGGGAGCCCTCCAAGTAAGCGGAGAAGAATTCATCCACCTCCCTCTCGGCCTGCACAGCCTTCTTCCCCGTCTCCGGAGCCGAGGGATGATACGAGATGATATGGGAACAGAGACAGCCACGAAGGGGACGGATGACGACGGTGGTGACGAGGGAATGGACCATCCATCACCACCTCCTCGGGCCTCCCCGCCCGACGAGATTGGCTCTTTCTATGCCATGATCGCCAGGGAATCCGAGCTCTTCCAGCTCTGCCCCGTGGAAGAGAAGAAGGAAGGATTCATGTACCAACGACGGGAGACCAAAAGCAAGACGGTCCTCTCGGTCCCGTTGCTCGACGACATCTGGAATGTGAGGGGCTGTTGCTCCTGAAGAATCCGTCCACGGCCCCTGCCAAGAGAGACCGGCACGAGAAGAAGTACCGAGTTCTGGATTCCGCCCCCATGGACAGCATACCCCCAATTCGGTTGTCTCCGCGGCAGCCAAGAAGAAGGCGGCGGGGGCGGCGGCGTCAACTTCGACATCTCCGCCGAACGGCAAAGGGACAAAACTGGACGTCATAGGACGACGGGTCATCTCGTCGGTGGTGACTACCATTAAAGCAGCCAACGCCCTCGCTATTGTGGCCCGCTACGACAGGAAGCTATGGTTTAAGATCGCTCCCCTGCTGGATTTGAGGGTTGAGGCCCTAGAGATGCTACAGGAGGGAGAGGTGGTGTCGGACCACGCCATAACGGTGGCCACGGACATTGCAGACACCGGCTTCCGCCAGATGGGCAATGGCGTTTGCCTTCGCCGGCGCATTTGGCTCAAGGCAACCGATTTCCATCAAGACGTGCAGACCAGGGTCCTGGACATGCCCTTCGACGGGAACAACCTGTTTGGCAAGGCAGTGGATGAGTCGCTGCAAGCCATCAAGGCCGACACGGAGATGGCTCATGCCTTAGGCGTTCTCCAGCAACGACGACCGCCCTTTCGGGGTTCCCGAGGCAAGCAAGGTGCTTCCAAGGGATTTGGTGGCAGATCCTCGACGTACCGCCAGGCGGCTCGCTCCTCGTTGCAGGAGGCCTACAGAGGACGCGGCAAGCAAGGAGGATCTCGTTGTTGTCGACAAGGAGGCCAGGGCGGCAAGGCCGCCGCCAAGCAAGATTGAACCGGCCGTAGTGTCAGACCCCCACCTGAGCACCCCGGTGGGAGGCCGGCTGGCGAACTTCGTCAGCGTGTGGGAGTCTATCTCCATTGACCGTTGCTTGCTAGATGCGCTGGACCGCGGGCACACACTGGAATTCCTAAGAAAGTGTCCCTGCATTCCACCTGTGGCCAGAAAGGAAAATCATGTCCCACAACTGCTACTGGAGGTACGAGCGATGCTAAAGAAAGGCGCCATCGAACTCGTCCCAAAGAGGCTCCGGAGTATACTCTCGGTACTTCCTCGTAAGGAAAAAGACCGGTGGTTGGCGACCCATCCTGGACCTTCGTCGTCTAAACAAGTACATCAGGTCCCAGAAGTTCTGGATGGTTACCCTCCAGCACGTCCTGAGACAACTGGAGGAAGGTGACTTCCTATCGTCGCTGGACTTGGAGGACGCCTACTTTCACATCCCCATCTTGAAAAAACATTGGAAGTTTCTGCGATTCGTAGTCCAAGGACGGCACTACCAGTTCAAGGCCCTTCCCTTCAGACTGAAGTCGGCGCTCAGGGTGTTCACCAAGTGCCTAGCACCAGTGGCGGTGTGGCTGCGCCTACAGGGGATCCACGTCTACCCTTACCTGGACGACTGGCTCATCCGGGCACAGTCAAGGGAGCTCGCCGTCGAACACACAAGGAAGACCGTCCAACTGCTCACGGATCTAGGATTTTCGATCAACTTCAAGAAATCACACCTAGTACTGTCGCAAGTCGCCCTGTTCCTGGGAGCCAAGCTCGACACAGTGGCGCGACTAGCTTCTCCCTCGGAGGAGAGGACGTTGGCCATCCTAGGCAGGGTGCAACGGCTGTCGACCATGGACGTGGCCAAGGTGAGGTCTGTCAAGTCCCTGCTCGGCATGATGTCCTCCTGCATTTACCTTGTGCGCCTTTGCAGACTACGGATGCGACCGCTGCAGGAGTTCCTCGACGCCCGTTGGATGCAAGCGACAGGCAGCTTCGAAGACAGGATCTCGCTCAACGAGACCTTTCGGCAAGAGATCCTGTGGTGGGGCACCCGTGTGCATCTGACGGCGGGTATGGACTTCCAGACCCCGGCCCATCAGGAGACGGTGACAACGGATGCCTCCCTGGAGGGATGGGGGGCCCATTCCGGAGATCTCCACGCAATAGGCCTTTGGCGGCTGGAGGAGAAGTCACTTCACATCAACGTCCTGGAGCTCTGAGCCGTGTTCTGGGCCCTCAGGTTGTTCCTTCCATCCCACAAGGGCAAGGTGGTGAGGATCTTCACCGACAACACCACAATGATGTTTTACATCCGGAAGCAAGGAGGCACCAGATCCCCAGCCCTATCCAAGGAGGCCCAGGATCTATGGCATTGTGCCGTAGCCCCAGGGATGTTTCTGGTACCCTTCCACCTGGCAGGAATAAAAAACACCATCACCGACGCACTCAGCAGGGAGCTGCGCTCGTGCCACGAGTGGGAACTGCGGCAGGATCAAGTGTACCTCCTCTTCCGGCATCGACCTGTTTGCGACGGCAGCAAACACCAAGTGCCAGAGGTTCACCAGCATGTTCTCCCAGCTGGGAAGTATGCGCGATGCCTTCTCGTTCCACTGGGACGGCCCGTTCCTGTATGCGTTCCCACCGTTGCCGTTGTTGCTGCGACTCATCAACCAACTCAACGGTCCAGGTGCAGGATGATCCTCGTCGCACCGGTGTGGCCGAGGCAGATCTAGTTCCCGGACCTTCTGGACATGTCAGCGTCCCCCCCAGTCAAACTGCCGACGAACGCGTATCTCCTCGTCAGAGAAGGAGGCGCCATCCTCCACCACGATCCGGCGTCGCTGAACTTGCAGGCCTGGCTCCTGCAGCGCTAGAGTTTGGAGGGTACAATATCCTGGCGGACTGCAAAGAGGTACTTGCAAAGGCCAGGGCGCCCTCGACTCTCAAGTGTTATGGACACAAATGGAATAGGTTCTCTGTCTGGTGCTGTGCACAGAAGATTAACCCTCTGCGGATTACGGCCCCTCAGGTGCTGCTGTACCTACTGTCGCTGGCCAAGGCGGGGCTGGCGCATGCCTCCATCAAGATCCATCTAGCGGCGATCTCCCGCTACTCCAGGACCGCGGATCATCTCTCTGGTCCCATCGCCTGGTGAAGGAGTTTATGAAGGGACTCTTCCGGTCAATCCCGCCGGTGAAGGCTCCGGTACCGGCGTGGGAGCTCAACGTGGTGCTGTCCAGGTTCATGGGGCCGCCATTCGAGCCGATGCATTCGGCACCGTTGAAGTTCCTGTCGTGGAAAACGGCATTTCTTGTGGCCATCACCTCCGCACGACGAGTGGGAGACATCCAGGCCCTCTCCTGTAAACCTCCATACTTGACTTTTCACGACATGAGGGTGGTGCTGAGGACGCATCCCTCCTTCATGCCCAAGGTGCCATCGGACTTCCACCTCAACGAGCCCTTGGTGTTGCCAGTTTTCTTACCGTCGCCTTCGTCGCCGGCCGAGAGGACTTTGCACTCGCTGGATGTAGCTAGAGCACTGAAGTTCTACGTGGACCGCACAGAGTTTTCGGAAGACATCGCAGCTTTTTGTGAACTTTGGACCGGTCAACCAAGGGAAGGCCCTCTCGAAGGCTTCCATTTCCAGATGGCTCTCAGGCTGCATCATGCACTGTCACTGGTTGGCAAACTGACCGTTGCCCGGCCGTCCGAGAGCCCATTCAACCAGAGTGATCGCTGCTACCACGGCGTTCTTGTTTGGTGTGCCCCTGCTGGACATCTGCAGGGCTGCTACGTGGAGGTCGATGCACACCTTCACGAGATTTTACTGCGTCGACCGGGATTCCAGGGAGGAGTCCAAGGTCGGCCGAGCAGTGCTGCACAACCTGTTCGCTTGAAGGTGGGCCTGGTGAGGAGGTAAGAGATGCTTAATGTTGAGTTGATGAAATGCTTAATGTTGAGCCTTGCCACCTCCCGTGGTTGTGCATGTGTGTACTGCTATGTATTCTTATATTCATGAGCATGTTAATCCATGCCAGACCCCATGCTGGAGAAGGAACTAGTTACTTACCTGTAACTGTTGTTCTCCAGCATGGGTCTGGGCAAGGATTCACATGCGAACCCTCCCTCCTACCCCTCTGCGGCTCTTCACTTGGTCATATTGCCACTTTACGTGATACCAATCTGAGGATGGCTGCCAGGGAAAGGGCTTAGGGAGAGGGCAGTCATTGGCTAGAGGCAATATGACCCAGAGACCAGTGATTGGTTACTACTAAGAAAGACAGATCAGAAACGAAACTGATACTGATTTTTTCTTTACCAAGGATTCCCAGCCTGACGACAGGGAATATTCATGAGCATGTGAATCCATACCAGACCCATGCTGGAGAACAACAGTTACAGGTAAGTAACTTGTTCCGTCCTAGATACTGCACCCAAGTGCCTCAGGTCCCATACCACTCCAGACTCTGTGTTCTCTGCTGGAGCAAGGAAAAGGTCAGCTGACCCATCTTCATCTTGTACCGTCCCGCCAGGCTCATACTGCCATCACCAACATGACAAGTTTCAAACCCAGTGAAGCATGTGTAAACCAATCTGAAGCAGGCTGAAGGGACTACTTGCCTAAGGACTACTTTCTGAAGACTATATAAGCCACGCCCTTTGTACAGAACACGCTTCGCGTTATTCTGCACTCCTGCAGCGTAACGCTCACCGTGTCTGCAAACTCCAGGCCAGTCTTCAGCTACGCCCGTCCAGTTGTCTCGAGCTACCTGCAAGGAAGAAAGAGAAAAGAGAGCAGAACAAGACACCTGATTTTCCATCTCGATATTGCTGGAGTCTCTGTTACTGCCAAGCTGTAAGGGAGAGGACAGCCGGTTAGCTGCGCAGACCACGCAAGCTACATCGCTATTCAGCGCAACGCTTATACTTACCATAAGCCTGCTCAGTCCAGCGGTCCATCAGAGCACCATCACGTGATCGCCGCCCATCATCCGACTTTGCATAGCGCTGGTGCAAAACTTACCTTTGGAAGCCAGCTACCATTCCTGAAAAGATCCTCGCTCCATATTAAGCACGAGGGGAAACCTGTAGGAAGGGGCACAGGAGTGGACTTTACAACTTGAACTCTTAAGCAATCCATACCATTGGAAAGAGACTTACCTATTGAGTCACAGTTGTTTGGAACTCTGCAGGATCAGTGAAGTAACTAGATCCTAGAACTACTACGCACCCTTGCATAGAGACGCAGGACGGAGAGCCCGCCATTCACAATACAAAGGTGAGACATAGCAGAGGGGTGCAAGAGGAGGTCACGGGAAGCGGGAGTTGCCCTTGTCCTTATGGTTGGGTACCATTTGATTTAACATTTTTAGGCAAACCTGCTTTCGTGACGAAGTCAGAGGGGAGCACAAGGAACCACTCATCACCAGAACATCCAGCTCCGTTCGGCGCCCCTGTGGAGATCAGGTGAGCGTAACAGTTGTGCCCCATACTTGAATTCCTCCTGGATGACAAGAAGGCAGAGGCTTTAGCCATCTTGCGCAAAGGCGAGTTGCCCTTCGACCATGCCATCACCGTTGCCCTTGACTTTGGAGACTCTGGGTTCTGGAAATGGGGAACAGAGTGGCTTTGCATCGACAAGGCTGGCTCAAAGCCACTAACTTCCGCCCAGAGATGCAAGCTATGGTGGTGGACATGACATTTGACAGGGACAGCCTCTTCGGCGAGGCAGTGGACAAGAGTCTCCTAGCGATCAAAATGAACACGGAGACCATTCGTTGTTGGACACACTTCAGCTCAGGAAGCAGTCCTTTCACTCGTCTAAAGGAAGGGTCTACAGAGTCTCTATGGTTCCCAGTGCAGCCTACCATCAACCCTTTCGATCCTCCACACATGAAGCGTATATAGGACACTCGCAGGCCTACAGATGAGGGGCCCAATGTCATCACCCCCCATTAGCCAGGATGCCAACAGCTAAAGAAGCCTGACCCAGCCCAGGGCCTGTGCCCCCATTTTCGCACCCCAGTGGGATGCCGGCTGTCTCAATTTGTCCGCTATTGGGGCAACATCTCCACAGACAAATGGGTGCTCACTGTCATCCAACATGGTTACACCTTGGAGTTTCAAAGCAAATGTTGCATCCCTCCCACTGCAAGCCAAGAGCAGCCTGGGGCCCAGTTCCTCAAGGAAGTCCAAACCATGATGTGGAAAGGGGCCATAGAACCTGTCCTACTATGACTCCGGGGCTCTGGAGTGTACTCCAGATACTTTCTGATTCAGAAGAAGTTCAGAGGGTGGAAACACGTCTTGGATTGAAGACGTCTCAACGAGTTCCTAAAATCCCAAAAGTTCAGGATAATCGCATTGCAGCACGTGCTCGAGCAGCTAGAAAGAGGGGATTTCGTGGCATCCCTGGATTTGGAGGACGCATACTTTCACATCCCCATGCAACCAAAACACTGAATGTTCCTCTGGTTCATTGTTCAAGGAAGACACTGCCAGTTAAAGGCACTGTTCTTCGACCTGAAATCGTCCTCAAGGGTCTTCACCAAGTGCTTGACTCCAGTGGCAGCTTTTCTTCACCGCAGGGGGATCTACATTTATCCATACCTGGATGACTGGCTCATCCAGCCCTGCTCTCACGACCTGGCGGTATGGCATACAGCGGAAACTATCCAGACCCTAACCTCTCAGGGATTCGAGATAATTATATCCCAAATCCTGCAGGGTGCCATCCCAGAATGCACTATTTAGTGCTTCCCACCTCACCACAGTCATGTGTCTGGCAACCATCTCATAAGACAGGCTAAAGAGCACCCTGAGTAAGGTTCAGTGACTGTCCGCGGCCAAGATTGCAACAGTACGGTCCATCAAGTCCCTCCTTGGGATGATGTCCTCTTGTATTCATCTGGAACCTCATTACAGGCTGCAGGTAAGGCCTCTTCTGGAGTTCCTGGATGCCAGATGGAAGCAGGTCAGAGGCTCCTGGACCGACAAGATTGCCCTCAATCACGCATTCCGTCAACCCATGCACTGGTGGTCGATTCGCCCTCATCTCTCTCAGGAGGCTCCCTTTCAGACCCCTGCATGTCAAGAGACAGTCACGACCGACGCCTCTCTAGAAGGTTGGGGTGCCCACATGGGCCAATCCTATGCCAGAGGCCTCTGGCTCCTGGAGGAAAGGGAGTTGCACATTAATGTTCTGGAACTACAGGCGGTCTTCTGGGCTCTCAAGTCTTTTCCGTCTCTGCTCCAGGGGAAGGTGGTGCAAGTCTTCACAGACACCACCACCACCATGTTTTACATCAGGAAGCAGGGGGGGCACACTCCCCCCATTCTCTGTCTGGAGGCGCAAAACCTGTGGCACTGGGCCATTGCTCAACATATGTTTCTCGTCCCATTTCACCTAGCAGGCATTCAATCCACCATTGCAGACTCTTTGAGCAAGTGATCAACACACTTCGATGATTTCATTGCAAGATGGTCCTCCTTGCCCGATGTGGTTCAGACAGATATGGTACTCGGACCTTCTCCATCTGTCATTGGTTTCCAGCCATCCGGCTACCTCCTCTTCCAGACTTACTCTCCGGAGAAGGAGGGTCTATCCTGCACCATGAGCCAGCAGTCTAGCATCCTGGCTCCTGCAACCCTAGAATTTGGACACTACTCACTGCCTTCAAAATGCAAGGACATTCTAGCCAAGGCCAGGGCTCCAATACACTTGCCTGCTACAAACACAAGTGTAAGTGTTTTACACTGTGGTGCCAGTCAGAGAAGATGTATCTGCTGTGCATAATGGCGCTGCAGCTTCTTCCTTACTTACTCTAGCTGGCCAAGTCTGGCCTTGTCCATGCTTCTATCAAGGTAAACCTGGCCAGCAAATCCGGTACACTCATGCTTTGGACAATCTCTCCCTGTGGTCACACAGGCTCATTAAGGAGATCCTCAAGGGTCTCTTCATAATGTTCCCTCCGGTGAAGGTTCCTGTCCCTGCATGGGAGCTGAATGTGGTGCTGTTGAAACTGATGGGCCCCCATTTGAACCTATACACCAGACCTCCTTGAAGTTTCTGTTTTGGAATACCGTCTTCCTGCTGGCTATCACCTCTGCCAGGCGGGTTGGGGAAATGTAAGCCTCCATATTTGCCGTTCCACTCAGCTAAGGTGGTTCTACAAACTCATCCTTCCTTTATGTCAAAGGTCCCATCGGGCGTTCATCTAAACAAGCCTTTCATTCTACCAGTTTTCTTTCCAACCCCTTCTTCACCTGCTGAAAGATCTTGGCATTCACTGGACGTTGCGCGTGCCTTGAAGTTTCGAAAGATTTCTCAGCTTTTCGTCAATTTTGGACCAGTGGGTGTCGAAAGGCTCTATCCAAGGCCTCCATCTCCAGGTTGCTCTCCGGCTGTATTATGCATTGCCATCAGCGAGCCAACAGACCGTTACCAGGAAAGCAGAGAGCCCATTCCACCAGAGCCATCGTGTTGACAACAGCATTCCTCTCTGGTGTTCCCCGGCTGCATATCTCCAGGGCAGCTACGTGGAGATCTACCCACACCTTCATGAGATTCTACTGTGTTGACAAGGATTCCCGGGAGGAGTCTTGTGTATGTAAGACCCATGCTGGAGAAGGAACAAGTTACTTACCTGTAACTCTTGTTCTCCAGCATGGGTCTTACATGGATTCACAAATGAACCCTCCCTCCTTCTCCTCTTGGCCCTTCTTGGTTCCTACTGCCACTTTAAGTGCGCACCCGAATCTGAAGATGATTGATCAAAAACTCTTGGCTGCAGCGGTTTGGTCTAGCATGGCGACATATGCCTTATTGTTGTCAATGTATTCCAAAAAGCTTCATTAAATGCAAATAAGTCGCGTCTCACCGGGTTTTGGGTTTGCCAAGAGAAAGCCCTTTGAGCACAAGTATAAAGTTGAATAACCCGGAAGGAGACTGCGCCCAATATTCAAAAAAGATTTTTATTTTTCAAAGTGCCCTTAAGTGATGACACGTGTTTCGGTCTCCCTTGAGACCTTTTTTCAAATCAGGGCTATTAATCTTGAATTCCTCTAGTGCCCGTATTACATTTGGCATTAGTCTTCCACAGTAGTCGGTTTAGATCCTTTCCATATCAGTTTTGCGTCTGTTCGCGTGCTGCAATACTCTCGAGGGGGTGAATCTGAAGATGGCCACCAGGGGTGGAGCTAAGGAGGACAGATGTCATTGGTTGGGGCAGTATGACCCAAAGCGACAGCAATAGGCTATGCAAGCAGCATGCAGTTTAAGCTTAAAGCTGAACTGATTTTTTGTTACCAAGGATTCACAGCTTGATGACAGGGAATATTCATGAGCATGTGAATCCATGTAAGACCAATGCTGGAGAACAAGAGTTACAGGTAAGTAACTTGTTCCATCTAACTTATACCAGCGCTACAGTATCCCAACCCAACCCCCTGCCCCACAGTTTACTTTGTCTTCACCATGCACTCCTTGGAAAACTGGCAAAAGCTAACATTACAACTGGCTTTGTCGTGCTTAATAAAAACATGAATGCAAACACTGGATCCTGATTCTGCTTTCTCTTACAATGTTCAATAAAAACTTTTCTCCAAGGTCACAGAATAGGGGCAGAATAAAACAAAAGGGCTGCACATGCAGTTTGTGTTGCAATTCACTGCCATGCCCCTTAACCATTTTTGTGCACTTCCCCAACTGGTAGGTATTAAATCTGGCCTTAGCAATAATGCCACAATTTAGGGGGATAGGCACATTCCTCCAATAGGTAGTGGAACTAACTCACTTCACTAATTGCCACGTTTCTGTATTAATGTCCCTTCTTGACCGTCACCCTTGCTGCCTGCCACATCCCATTACCTCTGCTATATTTTCATTAACTTCCAAGCCTTTCTGTCTGCAAAATTTAACAAAGTGGTTTGGCTCTTTTCTTAAGCCTGACGGGGTTCAGGACATAATAACCACGTCATCAGCAAAGAAAAGGATGCCAATCTTTTCATCCCTTAGTCATGGGGCGTCCGTTGTATGAATTGAGAATTTTATTAATAAACATCATAAAACAGGTTGAAAAGGAGAGAGGCAAGCATGCAACCTTGTCTTACACCTTTTTCAACCTAAAAGTTCTCAGTGGTCTCTCCAACAAGACCCATTTCACCCATGCCGATGATCCTTCATACAGGTCCATTATTGCTTTCAACGGTGGCAGGGGTACTTCTTTGGCAATTAAAGTTCACCATACTGCTGATCTGGATATGCTGTTGAAGGCGGCTCTCAGGTGAACGAAAAGTAAATGTAAGCTGTCACCCTTTATAGACGCATACTTATTGATCATTAGTATAAATCTGAGGACCTGGTGCATGGTGCTCACCCCTTTAGAGAAACATTCCTGAAGATGGCTTAAGGCGTCAGCCTCCACAATCCTCTTTTCTAATTTTATTTGTAGTGTTCTACAGAAGATTTTGCTACTAGCCTCTAGTAGGGAGCTCAGCCTAAAGTTCCCAAGGTCACAAGAGTTCTCTTTTTTTTTTAAATGGGAACAGTCTCCACCACTTGTCAAGATGGAGGTTTGTGGACTGATTTAAGTATGACATTAAATAGTAGCCAGAGATATGGTGTCCATATTACTGGTTTGCTTATATACAAGTCTACTAGCATAAAATCAGGGCCTGGTGCTTTTCCTTTAGCCAGTCTGGATATTGCTTTAAGAACCTCCTCCTGTGGCAGTTCTAGCAATGATTAATCAAGACCATTAGCCACAAGATTAGCAAATTCCCTCCCACAGTCCAAGAAATCAGGTCTTGTTTTGTGATACAGGCCTCTAAAATGATCAAGCCAGGTGTTTTTGGTATTGGCACCTTCGACTGGATTTTTGTTTGAGCAGTTTCGCATTGAAATTGTCCTCCACAATTCTTTAGTATTTTTCTCCATTAACGCTTTGTTAAGAGAAACCCATAATTTAAGTGTTTGGGCTTTTCTTTCCCTCTCTACAATCGATTTGTATTCCTTTCTATGGCCCTCATTACAAGTCAGGCGTTAAGGGTTTAACGGCGCCGTCGGCGCCGTTAACCCTTAACGTCTGATTCACACTTTAACGCCTGCTTTTTGCAGGCGTTAAAGTCCAAGGCGCTAAGCGACCTTGGTGCTAATTACGGCACCGTAATTTACGGTGCCGTAATTAGCGCCTTCCTCATCCCCATTATGCCCTATGGGGCAAAAATGGGAATGGGGAAGGGCAAATGGTGAATGGGGAATTACCGCCCCACTCACCTTGGAATGGGGCGGTAACTCCGCCATCCACCATGGCGGAATCCGGCATGGACCATGGTGCTAATAGCACCATGGTCCACCGCCTGAGTTGTAATGAGGGCCTATATGTTTTAATCTTCTCTTTTCCCCCTCCATCTTTGTCTGTTAGGGCTCTTACTAGCTTGCACTTTGCTGTTTTACACTCATGGTCATACCAGCTATCTTCAGCGGTCTGTGACTGTGCCACAAGTTTCGAGGGCTTGGAGAAGAAGGGGGCAAGAGCAGATGGAATAATGTAGCCATTGTTATCATTATGCTATCATTAACCAGGTAGGGGGGTCATTACAGCTTCTAGAACTGGTAGAATTTCCAGATATGCCAATGGCAAATTTGTTTTTAGGGCCAAATCCCCCCATTTTTGTTTTCGGCTGTTATTGGAAGGGCACAGGACCAGTGAATTTGTTGGGACTCTGTGGGACATAGAATCAACAGCAATAGTGAGAGATATAAGTTGACCAGCACTCACTTGCACAGTTGAAAATGACCAACATCAATTGGTTGTGCTATCTTTAACTCTCCAATTATCAGCTTCCGTTATATGAACTTTAAACATGTTAGTGTAGGTAATAGTTGTTGAACAGTGTTTCAACACCTTGATTTAGTCTGACTACTTAATCTTGGAAATCAATCACATGCAAAATCACTGTAGGTGCATTATTAGTGTTGGTAGCATTGATGAATCCTACGGACTCCTCCCTAAACCCATGCCTAAAGTCTCCTCCCAGATGGCCAGGGAAAGGCAGACGCTTTCTGATCCTGACTTTGGTGGTGGTGTTGTGCGGGAGGATACCTTGGAGGAGCAAGGGCCCAGGGGAATAAGAGGATTGCGTGGGGTGAAATGCAGTATTCATCTTCCTCGGAAGACATCTCCTCCCTACCAAACCTATAATAGCTTGCCGGTCTAATCAGCTCACCTGATTAGTTTTGTTATTCGATACACTTTTCAATTGAGCTGAGCTGGACTGTTTAGGCTCTCCTTCGTGAACATTGATAAATTGGGCATCAGGTACATTAGCCTGTGAATGCAGTTACTGAGTATATTATTAATTAATGACAACCACTAGTCATTGTGAATAAATAGGTTTGATAGGCTTATCCGGTGTCACAGTGCAAAGCTCAAAATGTCAAACAAGGGGAGTGGTGGTTGCAGGGGAACCCCCGCTCCCTTTGTTCAGCATTATGTGCTTCAGGGTTGCGGGTGTGTCCCCTGCTTCCATGACAATGGAAGCAGAGGACAATTTAAAAAAAATAAAAAACAGAAAAAAGAGACCCTGTGGCGCCAGCTCTGGACCATGTTAGTTGGAGGGAACTGATGCCGCAGGGATAAAGGAGAGACAGCGGCATACTTCTGTGTGTGCCGCCGAAAAGGTAAGTGGGGTAGGGGGATGCGGATGACGGGAAAGTTATGTGATCACTGCGCAGCGTGATTTTGGAAGTTGATATTTTTGGATTCGCAATTACACACTTCGTAGTAATCACATAGATCCGTAACAGTGAAGACAACGGTACACTTGCCACATGTCTATGGCATCTGGTTTAACAGGGGCATCACTTTGAATTCATTTTAAATAATGGTGGTAAAAAAGGGCTACATTGTGTTTTATGAGGAGGCCATTTTCGGAGAGAGTGGGGCTCTAACCTCTCACCCTGGCTCTTCAATGTCTATCTGGCCCCTTTAGCCCACCTGATTTTAACCTTCTCTTCTAACTTTCAGAGTTATGTGGATGATACCCTTCCCTCAACCTCCTCTCCTGCATCGCTCATTCCTGCCTGTCTATCCATGATTCAGGATTGGTGTGCCTCCTACGATCTTTGCTTTAATGCCATTAAGACGGATATCCTTCTCATTGGAACCCCTGCTCCCGTTTTCCCCCTCTCACTCTGGCCGTCCTCATTGGGCCTGTTACCCTCGCCTTCCTGTGAGGCAAAAAACCATGGCATCATCTTTGACTCCACTCTCTCCTTACCTCTGCATATCTCGGACCTTGCCAAAAAGGCCCACTTCCAGCTGCACCTCCTCAGAGGTATTCTGCCTTTTCTCACTTTTCCCCAGATGCTCACTGTATCCAGAGCCCTAGTTGTCTCCAGGCTGGACTACTGCAACAGCCTCCTTCTCATTCTGCCTACCTCTACTCTTCAACCCCTGCAACTAATCCAGAACAGGACTGCAAGACTTATCCTTTGCCTCAAGCCCAGTGACCATATCTCTCAAGCCCTGAAATCTTTTCACTGACTCAAAGTGGCTGCAAGGATCAATTTGAGGACCATCTGCGTCGTTCACAAGGCTTTCTGGGGCCGGGGCCCGCACTAAATCCAACTCTTTTCTGAAATACCTTCCTTATAGAGCCCTTCGCTACCTCTGAGAGTCAGACGCTTCTCCAGACAGAGAGTGGGGATTAGATCTCTCCCATCTGCAGATGTCTCCCTCTAGAACAGCCTTCCTTCCCCTTTCAGACTTCAGCCGGATGACCTTAAGTTCCGTAAGCAGCTCAAGACCCTCCTTTTCTCCTCCGCATTCTCTCTCTCGCTCCCTTGCTAATTTACCAGTCTTTTGCACCGAAAGGTTGCTTGGTTCTCTCAGAATCTCACTGTGTACCAGGCTCCTCCACAACTAGTCTTTCTTTGCACTGTCTCCTGGCCCACCACGCACTTAGGGGCTGTAACTGTAACCCCTACAGCCCCACTGTCTCCTGCACTTACACAGAGCCGTGCTGCCCTCGCTTCACTTACTCAGAGCCATGCTGCCTTGATCGCACTTCCCGCTTTCCTCTCCCTTTCACTTCCCCCTCTCCTTCCCTTTGCACTTCTATTGTCACATTTGCACAATCCAAATAACACAAGGGGCCTCATTACTAGTGTGGCGGTCTGGAATATGGGTGCCGGTCGCACTGCACGGACACCCGTTTCCGGACCGCCACAGTGCAACCCTGTGGGCAGGGTCTTTGTGCCCGGCAGGTCAGACCTGCCTGGCACAGTGTACCCGCTCCCAGGGTTTTCACAGAAGCACCAGCACCATTAGCAACGGTGCCAGTGGATCCATCTCACCACTACCCTGCAGTCCTATTGGGCTCCATGGGAATGGAGATTAACATTTACCAGCGCCTATCCTCCATCTGTCGGGAATTGTAATGTCCCAGTGGCACCAGGATGTCAGGCGCCGGTAAAGTGTTGCGAGTCCGATGGCAACCTGCCGGAAGCACCGGCAGGGTTACCGCCGGATTCGTAATGAGGCCCAAGGCCCAGTAAGATCGTTGTCTTGTCCTCCTTATGTCTTCCCTCCCTTATCTTGTGAGGCTTAGAAACACTTCTGTACAGGCGCGTTAGAAATGCCATATCATAATGTGTTTCATTTAAAGTAATCATTTTTTTACTTAGGAGTTTGCTTAATTTCCAAGGACTTGTTTCTTAGTTATTTGTGATTATTATTAAATGTATATACATATAATGAACTTTTGAACAAATTTAATTTACGCAATGCTGGTAATCAACAGTAAAAAGGAACTAAATGGTGTCCTATGGCGAGGTCATATTGGAAAGGAGTGAGTGATATAGATTTATACCATTTAAATGAGTCATTTTTGACTTAGGGTTTAATTCAAGTTCTAAGCCCTTTGAGCGAGGGCGAGTCAAGCAGCTGGTGAGATGAGCTTTTGGAGGTTCAATGTGGAGGAGCAGACTGCCTAGAAGGGTAAAGCATTAAATGATTGACTCCGAAGGGAGATACTGTGTCTTCAGCCAAGTGGTGTAGACAGGGTAGGGCCTGAGGGGCAAGGCCCACCCAAAATCTGTAAATGTCCACTCAGTAGTGCTGTGTGGGCATTTACAGATGTTAATGTCATTGCAGTTGGCCCAACCACATTAGCTTCAGGCCCAAAGCGTTAAACAATTCTGGCAACGCCTCTGCTGCTGCGCCATGATCCCGGCCCACTGGCAGATCCGCATCCTTAGACTGAAGGCTCACTGGCCCGGTGTGAATCACATTCACCACAATTTCCTGTGGTGGCGCTTAGCTCAGCATGCTGCCGGCAGGTGCCGTAAGCAGGAAAGAAAAATGAACTTGCCTGCCAGCTGTGACGATTCACTCTCATCACTTCTCCTTAGAGGGCAGCCTTTCCCTGTGAGTCTAGAGAGGTGAGGCCACTATCCAATAGTCCCCCTAGGCAAGCACGTGAGCTGGAGCAAACCTGACTCGCTGCGGAAGCAGGAAGAATCCCAATGGTTGTATAGTTGTATGGCCTCTCCAAGGTGGTCTGTGTGGTTCATAAAACACGCAGAGATCGCTGCAGCAACCGCTGCGTGGAGCTGCACAGACCGAAGAAGAAGAAAGGAAGAATGTGCATGGAACACATGCAGAGCCAACAGCGACCTGAGATCCGGGGAAGAACCAGTAGTGCTCTTCAGTGAAAATACAGGTAACTGGAGTTGCGGGAAAGCCGAGTGGGTTCCAGGGAGCTAAAAGAGTCAAGTATTCTTGTGGAGTGATCTCCCTCATCACAGTAATGATACATAGATAACTAAGAGTCAAGTATTCATCAGGAGTGATCTTCCTCATCAGAATAGTGATATCCAGGGAACCAAGAGTCACGAATTCTTCACTAGTGATCTTCCTCATCACAGTAGGGATACCCAGAGAACCATGAGTCAAATATTCCTCAGTAGTGATCTCCCTCATCCCAGTGGTGATTTACAATGAAACATGAGTCAAGAAAGCCAAAGGGGTAGTCTCCTGGAATACAGGAGTAGCCTGCAAAGTGAAGAGTGCATCAAGAGTGAACTCCCTCGTCACAGTGGTGACAAGAGAAACCATACATCTCAAGAGTGCCTCTGGAGTGGACTCTCTCGTCACAGTGGGAAAGCCTACACATGTGAAAGATATCAAATGGACCAAGAATTGTCAGGGAGTAATCTCCCCAATAGTCAAGATATAAAAAGTCCTGAAAAAGTGCCAACAATAAGAGTTGATAAAGCCTTAACTATAATGTTCACAATCACGACGCCACTGTCTTTTTCCGTTCATTATACAAACTGCTCAGCCCCTATAGAGATAGCACCTTCATATGGGGGGGAAACCACAACTTCACCCTCGACCCTCGGATAGACAGATCAGACAGCAAACACACCCGCCCCTCCCCGCCCGCCAAAATACTGAAAGCACTAACACAACAACTAGCACTTAGCGACTTATGGAGGGAGCAGCACCCCGATACAAGAGAGTACTCCTACTACTCACCTCAGCATACAGTACACACTAGAATTGATTACATATTTGCTAGCGAGGAACATCGGGCCTCGTTTGAGGACACACAATACCTGGCCAGGGTGCTGTCAGACCACTCCCCACTAATAACTTCGTGGACGGTGCTAGCAGCCAGACCCCCGCACCCACGTGGAGGCTCAGAGGCGAATCCCAACTGGAGAAGGCCTTCTGTGAACAGATTAAGGAAAGCATGTTAAATTATTGGCAAATAAATGAAAATAGTGTGCACCACATTAGCACAGCGTGGGAAGCGTACAAGGTGGTCATGAGGGGGGAAATGATTGCGGCCACGGGAGGAGCCCGGAGGTCCATAGTAGCCTCTCTGGCAAGCACCGAGGATGAGCTGAGGGAATTAGAAGCCAAAGCCTCCTTAGACCCAGTCCATATACGGAAAATGGTAGAGCTCAAACAAGCCTGCTTAGTGCACTGGGAGAGGCTGGGGAAACTCAGCTATGCAAAACACATAGAAAGGAGTCATGCCTTCGGGGACAAACTGGGGAAGCTATTAGCTTGGCTTTACAAACGGGAGGACCCCAGGAAGCCCATCTGCCTAATCCGCAGACCAGACGGCACAGCGGCACACACGCAGGCCGAGATTAACTTGGAGTTCACCAGGTACTACCAAGCTCTCTATACTGACCCCCCATCACCCACAGACACCGAAATAGAAGATGTCCTGGACATCATTAAACTGCCTAAGATGGACGTGCAAATGGCTGAGGCCCTCGACGAGCCAATTACACCTGAGGAGGTATCAGCCCCCATTAGATCTCTACCATCCGGAAAGGTTCCAGGAACTGATGGTCTCCCAGGGGAGTTTTATAAAACATACAAGGACACCCTGGCACCCCTCCTGGCCCAGGTATTCAATGAAGCATTCGAAATAGGCACCCTCCCGGACACCATGAGAGAAGCTTTAATCATCCCATTACTGAAACCAGGCAAGGACGGAGAGGAATGTGGCTCATACAGACCCCTTTCCTTGCTAAATGCAGACAACAAAATTCTGACAGCGCTGCTTGCTAGGAGGCTGCGGAGAGCGGTCCCCCTATTGATCCACCACGATCAAACAGGCTACGTGCCAGGGCGATCCATCACAGAGAACCTAAGCAAACAACACTGTGTGATATACAGCACTAATGGCAGGCAAGGGAAATGCGCAGTGACGTCCTTAGACGCCACCAAAGCATTAGATTCAGTCCGATGGAACTGGCTGCTCGCCACTATGACCAAAATGGGAATTGGACCCACTTTCTTAAAGTGGACCATACTCATACACCAATCCCACGGCTAGATTACGCACTAATACTACCTATTCGGATAAATGGCACCTTTATAGGGGCACCCAGCAAGGATGCCCTCTCTCTCCCATGCTGTACATCATTGCTATCGAACCAGTAGCAGCATACCTGAGACAGGAGTACAGAGATGGGGGTATAGTGGTAGACAAAGTGACCCACCTGGTCTCAATGTACGCAGACGACATGCTCCTTTATCTAAACAACACAGAACACATATTACCATACATACTGAAGACTTTAGATGGGTTCCACAGATACACAGGGATACTAATTTATCATGGCCTCTTCCCCCTAGCTGCCCTAGGCGAGGCCAGAATAGAAAGTCTCCCAACCATGGCCTTTATGTGGGAGACCACCTCCTTCAAATGCCTAGGCTTATCCATCCATCGCGACCCTAAGATAGAACACGCACTGAACAGAGTGAGAGCCAAAGACAGTCTGGAAAAAGCAATGGACTTCTGGGGCAAATTACCGCTCTCAATGGCAGGGAGAGTGGGACTTCTTAAGATGGTGGCGTTGCCCCGATTCCTACATTTCTTCACCAGTGTTCCATTCTATATCCCCCAGCAGTTCTTCAAAGACCTAAATACACTCTGCAGAAGATTCCTATGGCAGGAAGGGAGGCACAAAGTCGCACTAGAAGTACTTCACAGACCTTACGACAGGGGAGGCCTGAAAGTCCCCAACTTTGAATTATATTACATAGCAGCCCAACTGAAACACGTGGTACAATGGATGGCAGACGAAGCCACAATGGACACCCGGCTACTTCAGCCGAAGACTCCCCACATGCTTCTAAGAGACTTGTTCTGGACCTCGCCAACAACAACCCAGCACAACCTATACCTAATTAAACTAGGAATACAGGTCTGGAAATGAGCTTGCAAAGCCACGAAAACAAACAAACCCTATTCCCCTCAGATCCTGATAGCAGCCATCATGACTAGCAGACCCGGAGGCGTGAAAGAGATAAGGAATATATGGGAGCTCTGCGGAATTGCCACCCTAGGCGACCTGGTGGACGACCAGAGCATCTTGACTTTTGCAGAGCTGCATGAGATCTCGGGACTACTAACTGGGCAGTTCCTACTCCATGGAGCAGTAGTAAAAAAGCTTACAAACAGATGGCCAAAGGCGGAGAACTTTGAATCGGGGCACAACGCCATTGAAAACATGTTGAACGCCGCCGATGGAGGACACGAACCTTCAAGGCAATACGAGACATTGCTAGACGGCACAACTAAGCAGGACCTTAAGTGCAAAGAGAAATGGGAACAGGAGTTAGCCCAGCAATTTGAAGATGAAGAATGGGAATCCATAACACTACCACAAAAAAGTATCCAGAAATGCCCAGCTGCAACTTATACAGTTTTACATCATTAACAGAGCATACCTCACACCTGAAGTTGTCTCCAAATTTAAGGGAGCAGGAGCCAAAGAATGCCCAAAATGCCACGAACCCCGAGCGGGGATGACCCACATGTTTTGGGGGTGCCGGTATTTACAATCCTTCTGGTCACTAATTGCTACTAAGGTGGCCAGCGCAGGCATCACCCTGGACGTACAGTCACCGAAGGCGTGCATCCTGGGAAGATCCAAAAAAAACAAGAACAAAAAACCTCTGAACAGGCTCAAGGACTTGATATACATTCTAGCGAAAAGACGCATTGCTATGGGGTGGAAAAGCCCCAACACACCCAGTGTGACATTGTGGTGGGAAGACCTGTGTAAATGGTCAGCAGCAGAAACCGGAGCGTGGGAGAACGCCCAGCAAGCGCAGAATCTGGACATTAGCGAAGATCTGCAACAATGGGTGGCGCTCACAGTGTCTTTGTTCCATCCATGTGAGGAAGTTTCCTCTAACGACGACACAAGTAGCCCATGACGGACACCTGGCCAGGCTGAACTGAACTAGTGCATAGAGTGGTCTTGTGGGAGTTGGGAGGGGAGGGAGGGAGGTGGGGTTATTAAATGGAGATTTCTACATTGAAACACTAATGATAAACAATGTTGTATTGTTAAAAAACCAATAAAAATATTGGAAAAAAAACTATACTGTTCACAAATTCTTGGCAAGAAGTAAAGATACTTCTAAATATTTGTACAAAGGACTATCAAGGAACAGTCTGCAAAAGATTTGCAGATAGACCAGGAGAAGGGAGTTATTCTGTGCTCTAGGTGTATTTGGTCAATCAGATCCTGGCTCAAGAGACTACTGTTAAATCAGCTTAAGACTGGATTATTTCACCAGCAGAAGGGAGCTGTTCTGCTGGTGGCTTTGATAAGAAGTTAATTGAATCCATTTGGTGGATTTCTTAGTGGTAGGAGTAGTTGGTTTGATCAGAGGAGGCAGGCCTTACAAAGTCTTAAAAATATCACTGGACCTGCAGGAGGAGTTCCTTAGATTACATACTCGGCCTAAGAGAAATTGAATTGCCCCAAGGTAACAGGTGACAAAATATTTACCAGTGCCTTTTGGAAAATAGTGCAAATGTCCATTAGCACACTTCCTATTTGGTGCAATTCTGCTACCCAGAGGGCAGCCATTCACAGTGAACCTTTTATTTTATTTGCCATTTACTGCAAATAAACTTTGCTTGCAGTAAATGTCAAATGAAAGGTTCAAACATCCCCATACTCTCCAGCAAGGTTGAGTAGCCTGCAAATTGTACTTGCCCTTCATACATTTTCCTTGCAAATGCAAGTGGAATAGTAGATCTAGCAAGCCCTGGGAGGGTATATTGGTTTTTGACTTACATCCTGATAAGTACCCTAGTTATTCTATGTTGAGGTAGTGAACATCTCTCTAGAAATAGGGAGAGAACAGGTTCTTTTCTTTATTTGAATAAACATCTGTAGCCAAAATGATACCACTTTGTCAGCCTCCTTACTCCATCATGCCACACAGCCCAGGACTTCTCACCTGCCTTCGGCTCCATTCTGCTTGCCCTTGAATCTGGTTGTTTCCTATGCTCATGCTAGTGTGGACTTAGCTGCCCAACATCAGCATTCCCTTTGACTTGCTTCTGCCTTCTTCCTTACTGCAGTTTTGGATTAACTGGTTTTCGATTTGCACCCTTTGTTTGGACATGCTTTTGGATTGCCCTTGGATATTGATTAAATTTATTGGGATTGATTTTTCTCGAGTTGGATCTTGGCCTGTTGGCATGGATTGTCTTGGATTATCCTATGGAGTGCTGTTTTGGAACGGTTTTCTGAGTTTGATCTGTTTTGTAGCCTGCTCCAGGGCGCAGTCTGCTGGACTTATTTCACTTTCTCGCCATTCTGGAGGGCTTTTTCTTCACTTCCTTGAACTTCCCTTGATTCCTGTAGGTATCCTGCCTCCTGCCTATAGGAAGGAGCAAGAGGTGTCACAGGTAAGCATACGGGATGGGTGATTGGTTGTTAACCTTGTATTAACTCCCTGAAACCTTAATTTTCAGCTGAGAGAGAACCTGCCTTTTTGCTCCGTCCCACTAGAAGTGTGTTTATTTATTCACCCTACGGCGCATTTGGGAGGAAAGTACACCCCCTTGACGGTTTCATCAGTCGTAGAGCTCACAGTTTCCTCTGTTATTTTCACACTTTGGCAATAGGCTTGAGCAAAAAAGGTTATAAAACAGTGGTCATTTCTTTACTTGCTGCACAAACATTTGGACAATCTCTATTTCGTGTCCCCAACACTAGTTCCAGTATTGGCCTTAGTCCCTTGTACATTTTGGGGGCCAAAATAGCTATGTCAAGATGTTCCCATTTCAATCTTCATATGTTGTTTGTACAACAAAGGGTCTTGCTTTTTCCCTGCGCATTATTTGTCTTATCAGTCACTTCCTTCTTAGTATTGTTAGTAGATAGTGTAATGGCTACAGCATGTTGATTACTTTCACACCTCTGGATAACCTTCAATTTTAGGACACTTTTCCAATTAGCTATTTTAATCAAAATATACTTTATATGGCTCTTTTTTATTTCTCTGTGAAAGGTGGGTTGGGGCAGGATATCTCCCTGTATGCTTCCATTGCTTGCACAGAAGCCTAATTTAAACATTACAAGTTTGGCGGTCTGGAAATAAGGGCGCAGCGTACCGGCACCCTTTCCAGACCGCTAAGTGATGAGTCTGCTGGTAGGGGCCACAGAACTCCCGTGGAGTTCAGGCCCCTACCGGCAGAGTTTTCACTGAAGCACCGGCACCGTTAGCAACGGTCCCATGCTTCAGTGTCCCCATTCCAGTAGAGTCCCATAGGACTCCACGGGAATGGAGATTTACCGTTCCGCTGCCGCTCAGTCAATAGAAATGGTGTTACGGGGTCGGCAGTAGCCCACTGATTACCTGCAGGTTTTACCACTGACCTCGTAATGAGGCCCCTGTCGACAGTGCATATTTATATTGACAATTTAATCTTTGCACAATTCATGGTGGTATATTCCATATTTCATCTTCCTTTTCCATGAGGTCATCCATTTCTCTTAGGGGCTCAAATTGGACATTAAAACCTCCCTTTATTGCCATGAAGGTGATTGTAAATATTAAACAAAAGAATGTTCAAGCCAATTGATAGTTCCATGAATAAACCCTGAAGATCTAATGAATCAGACATACCTACTTGATTTTTGCATCCAGTTTAGTGCTCACCATTCACCCAGTCCCCCACTTGATCGCCCTCTACCTCCACTATCATAATTTGCTAGAATATCTAAACAAATGTACCCTTTAACGGTAATTTGTTTTCAGACCCACATTTCCTGAAAGCATGTTACATCACATTTCTGTATAAAATTTAGCTAGTCATAATAATTTGTGTTTCTTTAAAACACCCTCCAATCTTCCAGGTAATCATTGAGAGGTTATAAGTGGAACTTTTAGCGGCTGCATTGTTATTTGATGCATGACGTCTATCAGTCAAGTGTGTGGGGGTTGAACTGTCATGCCACTATATCAGACGTACTAACTATTTGCTCTGCTTCAACTATAACAGGTGGGATCAATCTTGCATCATTCCCACTAGTAAGAGTAACAGGATCAGGAGACTTACTTCTAAGTCTTACTTCCACTTTGCTATATCTGATACTCTTGATATCCTTGCCCCCGTCATGAGAATCCGCCTGAAGCCCAAAGCCAAATGTAACTCCTGGTATGACTCGGATCTCGTCACCCTAATACGCAAGTGCAGGGTGGCAGAGAGGAAATGGCGTGCTTCATGTTCATCCTCTGACAAACTGGCCTGCCGCCTACTCCAAAGGCAATACCGGCTCTCCGTTCTCACCAAGAAGAGAGCCCTTATCCAAGCCCGCATCTCTGCGGCATCTAACAACTCGGCCGAACTCTTTAAAATCTGCAAGGAGCTGGCCAACCCTGCTGCAGTCTCTACCTCTCCTGTCCCCTCCCAGGCCCTCTGCACTGCACTGGCCTCTCACTTCATCTCTAAAACTCAGGACATCCTGTCCTCACTCTCCTCCTATCACCTCCCTCCCTCTCTTCCCGGCTCTTCCTCTGGCCCTGCTGCAGCCACCCCTCCTCCCTCCTTCTCTGCCTTTTCCCTTTTTTCTGCTGACGAGGTTTCCAGACAAGTCCGATCTATGAAAGTCTGGTCTAAACAGGTTCACCCCTGTTCCTCCAAAACTATCAAGAACCACATTGACTCCCTGGCTCCTGCCCTGGCTGACTTTTGCAACCCCTCCTTCGCCTCTGGAGTCTTCCCATCCCCCCTCAAGCACTCCCCTGTGCACCCTCTTCTCAAGAAACCCTCTTCAGACCCCTCCTGCCTGGCTAACTATCGCCCAATCTCCATCACTCCCTTCCTGGGCAAGCTCCTGGAGAAACTGGCCATCTCCCAGCTTAACCTCCATGCTGAATCTGTTGGTAGTCTTCATGACCATCGATCTGGCTTCAGAGCTGCCAGAAGCACGGAAACTGCTCTCCTGAACATCCGTGAGGACCTGCTCTTGAACCTCGACTCCAACACTCCGTGTGTTCTCATTCTGCTCGATCTCTCTTCTGCCTTTGACACTGTCAACCATGCCATCCTGCTCAACCGTCTCCGTGATAACCTGGGTATCACTGGTCAGGCTCTGGCGTGGCTGACCTCTTTCCTTTCCAATCGACCCTCCCAGGTCCAACTGGGGTCCTTCCTCTCTGACATCTTTTTCTCCACCTGTGGTGTCCCCAGAGATCTAATCTCTCTCCCTGGCTATTTAACCAGTATCTGGCACTCCTCACCCACCGCATCGCCGCTCTCTGCCCCAACTTCCAGTGCTATGCGGACGATACCCAGCTCATTTTCAGGCTACCCTCGGCCTCCTCCTCTCCTTCCCTCATCTCTGTCTGTCTGTCTGCTATCCAGGAATGGTGTGCCGCCAATGACCTCTGCCTTAATGCCAGTAAGACTGAGATCCTACTCATCGGCACACCCACTCCCTCCTTCCCTGCAGCTCTCTGGCCAGCCTCCCTTGGCCCCCTTCCTGCTCCTACCTGCAAGGCAAAAAACCTCGGGGTCATCTTCGACTCCACACTCTCCTTCTCTCCTCATATCTGACGTCTCTAAGAAGTCACACTACCAGCTGCACCTCCTCAGAGGTATTCTTCCCTTCCTCTCCTTCCCCCAGAAGCTCACTGTCTCCCGAGCCCTGGTTCTCTCGAAGCTGGACTATTGTAACAGCCTCTATCTTAATCTGCCTGCCTCCACTCTCCGCCCTCTGCAACTCATCCAGAACAGAACTGCGAGACTTGTCCTTGGCCTCAAGCCCAGGGACCGTATCTCTCCAGGACAGAAATCTCTACACTGGCTCCCAGTGGCTGTGAGGATTAAGTTCAAAACCCTCTGCAATGTCCACAAGGCCTTCTGGGGCCTGCGGCATAAATACCTTCAACTCTCTCTTCCTAAATATCTTCCTTCCCGAGACCTTCGCTCATCCGTCTCCAACTCCCTCAGGGTCAGCCGCTTCTCGAAGCAACGAGCTGGGGGTAGATCTCTCTCCGCGGCAGGGGCCTCCCTCTGGAACAGCCTTCCTGCTTCCCTGAAACTTGAGGAGAACCATCTCCGGTTCCAGAAGCACCTCAAAACCTTCCTCTTTGCTTCTGCTTTCTCTCTCCCTCTCCCCTGCTAAATTCTTCACTGAAACTGCACTGAATCTGCAACTGGGCCACTCTCAGCGACCTCGGTCCTGGGCCCAGCCACTCTCCACTTGCACTGCCTCCCTGGCAACCCCTGCACTGCGGGACTGTCTCTGTATCCCTACAGCCCCCCCTTCCCAGCACTTGTCTGCACTTACCTTGCACTTGCCACCAGCTGGCCCTATTTATTTATTTTTATTCTACTTACTTTGTGCTGCACTTCCCCCGTCCCCTTCCCCTTGCACTTCTTCCCTTCCCCCTATCCCTGCACTTGCGCGATCCGAATGACACCTGGCCTAGTAGGATTGTTGTCTGTCTTCCCCTTGTTCCCCACTCCCTGCCTCGTCGCGCCTTGAAACACTTCTGTATAGGCGCGTTACAAATGCCATATCATATCATATCATAAGTTCAATGTGATGCCCGCTTGAAAGTAAGCCAGACACAAGGGTTATTGTTTGTCATTTGTAATCTAATATCTTGATTCGGGTGCCCTTGCGCTTCATATTGAGTAGCATCTTTTCTATCCTCCCTTATAACTGATAAACATTCCTTTTTATAGCGTACCCAATGGGTACATTTATCAGCGTTTCCTTCCATTCTGTCTAGCCGGATTGTACTCCGGGGACATTGGATATATATATATATATATATTTCTGAGGCTTGTGGTATCTGCTTAGATCACATGCTGTGCATAGGCCGACATCTAGTGAAAGCTGCGGAATATTACAGTTTGTTTTTCGAAACTCGAAAATGGGCGTCGACACAGGGCGTGCCAGTAATACTATCCTTAGTGTGACGTCCACTGTACCCAAGATCCCTCACGCGTCTAGGATCCTCAGATTGTTTTTTTCCGCCATACTGGTCGGAAGCATTTTGCGGAGTCCCCTGGCCTAGCCATACTTTTGCTAAAAATTTAAGAGATTATTCTATTCACACCCTTCCCCACCCCAACGTTGAACTTCGACACTCGACGCCGGCTGGAGAAGAAATCGACCGTCGGCTGCTGCACGACGGATTTGGGCCTCGGAAGGCCGCTGGCCTCGGCCCGGGCCTTGGAAGGCCTCTGGCCTCGGCACTGCAAGTAGGGAGAGTGGGGGGTGGTTCATACTCTACACTCTTGGTATATAGGTTCACCTTATACATTTCCTACACTTAACTGCCCGCTGCCTCAAGGTGCGTATGGAGGGTACCCCTTTTCAATTCTGCCCCAAGTGCAATCGCAAGTACCCTTGGGTCGACAGGCACACCACGTGCAATCTCTGCTTGCCGAGGGACCAACCCGAAGCGAACTGCAGAGCGTGTAGTAGGTTTAAACCTAAGACACTTAAGGACCGTTTGACGAAGCGTTGGGCCCACCACGCCAGGCAGGCGGCCATGGCAGCGGAGGGCGCCTTCAGCGATGGCAGCGACGCCGTACTTTCGGACGGCGAGGGCATTACGGTGTCGAAAGACAGCCGAGCGCAGGTCCCCGACCTCGGAAGGTCGTCCGGCAGGGCGGCTATGGGGAAGACCCCCGGCGACACAAGCGCTTCACATACTACACACACTAAACACACGAAGTCCAACCGAGACTCGACGACGTCGAGTTCTCGGAAAGAGGCACAAACAGAACGGTCCGATTCGGTGTCCTCTGGGCGCTCTCGATCAAGATCGCCGCATGACTCCAGGCAATCATCCACTCTTGCCAAGAGTGCCTCGCTCCCTAGGCTAACAGAAGTTCGATCGTCGGAAGACGAAGACGACTTCCACGTCCAGGCCGCGCTGCAGGAGTCGGAGCCCGCAGTTAAAGCCAGCGAGGCCCCACACTCGAAGGACAGGGACACCACTCCCGATCTTCGACGCCAGGCGTCGAAAAACTCTGGAACCACTAAGGGACAGGGAAAACATTTTTCAACGCACGGGGAGGGGGGAAAACAGCAGAAGAAACTACCTGTGCATTCTCCCACACCTGTGAAACACTCCACTCCCCCTAAACAGACAGACAAAACCAGGTCTGCTGATAGGTCTACAACCAGCAAAGCTACTCAAGATAAATCCCATAGACTTGCTGAGAGAGTCATTCCCAGTTCCAAAAAATGGTCCAGTGAAGACATAGATAGGGTCATGTCAAGAATGTCTTCTTTGGCTGATTTTTATGATAAAAATCCAGAACATTTCCTCTCGTATGATCCACAAGGGGCCACACCCTCAGGCTCTACTGATCCTACCCCCCCCCCCCCCCGAGTAAAAAGCCCCGGTTTGAAACTCTGAGGTCAGAACCCTTCGAGGTACTACCTTACGCAAGACCATATTCACGGTATCAAGGAGAGGCTTCCTTTGGTGAGGACCAAGAATTTGGTATGATAGAAGAGCAAACCGGGACGGGCTACTATGGGGATGATGAGGACCAGGAAGAAGAAGAGGATGACCCGGAAACATACAGAGTAGATTCCCCGGTAGAGAACGAAGCCCCGGTTACCGACTCCCCGGTCGATAACCAACCCCTCCTAAATGAGGTTCTCGCTCGCGCAGCAGAACATTTCCACATTGACACCCACGGTGTCCAGGAGGAAAGGGACTTCGCAGAAGAGTTAGTGGGAGAAAGGAGGCCTGTTGCCCAGACCATCCCTATCCTTAAGTCCATTCAGTGGAGAATAGATCCGTCCCTGGTGAACCCGAACCTCACCAGAGCAGTCAATCCCAGGGTTGAAAAACTTTTCAGGGCGGCCCAGTCTGACCCTCTCGATATAAGAGGACATCTGAAGCCAGACTCCCTAGTTGTCTCCAACACTCGTAAGAGGGCTGGAACACCCTTGTCATCGTCAGAAGCTCCTCCCGACAAGGAGAGCAAAAAACTATACGGTTTCGGCAGGAAAGTAGCCTCAACGTCCACCTATCAAGCAAGGATTGCTAACTCCACCACCCTGTTGGCCAGCTACAACTGCCATCAGTGGGAAGAAGTCACGGCACTCATAGCCTCTGCTCCTGAACCTTTAAAGGGCCAGTTAGCTCAGATTTCCGCAGAGGGTAGAGCCGTGTCTGGTTGCATTTTGAAAGCAACCTTCGACGCCGCGGACAACGCAGGCAGATTGATAGCGGAGGGCACTGTTATCAAAAGACATGCATGGTTACGGCAGTCTGGTTTTAAGGCAGAAACCCAGGCATCATTGTTGGACAAACCGGTGGAAACCGATCTGTTGTTTGGTAAGGCGGTCGAAGACGCACTGAAAAATGCCAAGGACGAATACGAGACACTCAAGTCCCTTGGCCAGTTAACCAATAAACCCCCTAACCAGAGAGGAATAGTAATTTTCGTCGCCCACGCGGCCAAAATTGCCAGAGAGGATCTAACTATTCCCAGGGGCAGGGTACACAGTGGAACAACAACCAACAGTCTACCCAGGGTTACGGCAGGGGTAATAGGAGAGATTGTGGTAAAGGCAGAGGCAGCCCCAGCAAGGGAGGCGGCACGCCTCCACCAAAGCAGTGACGCTCAGTTCAGGGTCGCTTCTCACGCAACCCCAGTAGGGGGACGCATTTCCAACTTCACCCAGGCTTGGGAAGGGATCACATCAGACAGGTGGGTGCTGTCAACAGTATCCACAGGATATTGTATAGAGCTACTGCAGCGTCCCCGGAACCATCCTCCACGACAAAGAGTACACTCCCTAGAACATCAGAAGATTCTCCTCGAGGAGATAGCCATTCTGCTACAAAAGGACACGATAGAACTCGTCCCGGGACACCAGGTAAACAAGAGTATTTATTCAACTTACTTCCTTGTGCCAAAGAAAGACTTGACAATGCGCCCAGTATTGGACTTTCTGCCTGCCAACAAGTATGTCAAGCCCCAAAAATTTCGTATGACCACGCTACAAGAGGTAATACCCCTCCTAAAAAAGGGGGATTACATGGCAACCTTGGATATGAAAGATGCTTATTTTCATATTTCCATGTTCCCAGCGCACAGAAAGTACTTGTGCTTCAAGGTGGACAGTCGACACTACCAATTCAAGGTACTGCCCTTCGGGATAGCTTCAGCACCAAGGTACTGGCGGTAGCGGCTGCACACCTACGCAGGGAGGCAATCCCGGTGTACCTTTATCTGGACGACTGGCTCATGACGGGGGAAACCCCAGGAATTTGCAGGACAAACATTCAAAGGACTATCGACCTCCTCCACGAGTTAGGCTTCTCAATCAACGAGAAGAAGTCAAGCCTGGTGCCAAGCACCTCAAAACAATTCCTAGGAGCAATCCTGGATACCCAAGAGGGGTTGACCTTTCCTTCAGAAGAAAGAATTCGGAATATACTACTGCAAATTCGGCATTATCAGTCCGGTCAACAAATAACGGTACGCAAAGCAATGCGTTTACTGGGCATGATGGCGTCATGTATTTACCTGGTCCCCCATGCGCGCCTGTGCATGCGTCCCATGCAGGAATGGTTGGCGAAACAGTGGTCTCAGGCAAGTGGTCAGTGGGACGATCTAGTGGTCGTTTCGCCAACACTGGTACAAAGCCTTCACTGGTGGACAAGAGAGAATCTCGCACAGGGGAAACCCTTTTACGACCCCGAAGTACAGGCAGTAGTCACTACAGATGCATGTCTGACGGGGTGGGGAGCTCACCATCTCCACCACACAGCTCAGGGTCTCTGGTCTCACTCAAGGCCAAGAACCACATCAACCTGCTAGAGCTTCTCGGAGTATTCAGAGCGCTTCAGGCGTTCGAGTCCCACCTACTAAACCTGTCAGTGCAAATCCGGACGGACAGCACAACAGCCATGTTCTACCTGAACAAGCAAGGAGGGACTCACTCGCCAAATCTGTCCAAGCTTGCCCAGAAAATCTGGATATGGGCACTCAGACGGAACATCTTCCTGTCATCACAACATGTTCCAGGGGAGCTCAATTCCCTAGCAGATGCTCTGAGCAGAGACTCCCTCCCAGAGGAACACGAATGGGTTCTACACAGAGAGGTCGTAGAAGATATCTTCTCTCAGTGGGGTTTCCCCACTATAGACTTATTCGCCACAAGCGAAAACAGACAATGCCCAGGATTTGCATCCAGGTTCCCCCAACCAGACTCCCAGGGGAACGCCCTGTGGATGAATTGGTCAGGGATGTTTGCATACGCTTTTCCACCAACTCCTCTCATCAGGAAAGTGGTGAACAAGATGAACAGGGAATCGATGACGCTCAACCTAGTTGCTTCCATGTGGGCAAGACAACCGTGGTTCCCACACCTACGCAGGATGGCGGTGTGCGAGCCCATCAAACTTCCAGCCTGGTACAACCTACTGTCCCAGCACCAAGGTCAAAGAGTGCATCAGCAACCCAACTCAATGAACCTGGCAGCATGGCTCCTGAGGTCATAGAGTTTGGACATCTCAATTTGCCACAGAGGTGTATGGACATCCTAAAGGAATCTAGGAAACCAAACACAAGGCACTGTTACATTGACAAGTGGAAGAGGTTCGTTATCTGGTGCCAGAGTAGACAAATCAACCCAGTTGATTGCACTCCTTCCACTATTGTTACATACATGCTCCACCTGCTAGATGCAGGATTGGTTTTTAACTCACTGAAAGTACACCTGGCAGCCCTGTCGGCTTACACCACTTCCCATAGCAAGGTTTCGTGGTGGAAAGTACCAGTAGTTAAAGCCTTCATGGAAGGAGTAAAGAGACTTCACCCTCCTATTTCAAACCCACCACCAGGGTGGGACCTTAATGTGGTGCTAGCCAAGCTCATGGGCCCCCCTTTCGAACCCATGCATAAAAGCAGTCTCAAACACCTGACTTATAAAACGGCCTTCTTAGTAGCTATGACTTCTATAAGAAGGGTCAGTGAAATTCAGGCTCTGTCAGTGCAGGATCCCTTCTTTACTGTCCATAAAGACAAACTGGTTTTACGCACACACCCTAGGTTCTCACCTAAATTTATATCAAAATTCCATGTAAACCAGTCCATCGAGCTTCCGGCTTTCTTCCAGGACCCGCAAAGCTCGGCTGAGGTGAAACTACACACCCTAGATGTGCGTAGGGCGGTCCTCTACTATGTAAATAAAACCAGACCGCTAAGAAAAACAGATCAACTGTTTGTCTCCGGAGCTACAGGCAGAGTGGGGGATCGCGTCTCTAAAGGTGCCACCTTGAAGTAGATTATTAACTGTATCCAGCTGTGTTACTCACTCTCTGAAAGAACTCTGCCTTTCACGCCAAGAGCCCACTCTACTAGAGGCATTGGGGCCACTCTGGCTTTCATTGCAAATGTACCCCTTGACACCATTTGCAAAGCAGCTACTTGGAGCTCTATTCACACTTTTACTCAGCATTACTGCATTGACACCCATTCCAAGGCAGATACACAAGTGGGACAAGCGGTTCTAAGACACTTATTTGCTCATGACCCTTCTCACATCCCACCTCCTTCTTCAGGTACTGCTCGCTAATCTATGCACAGCATGTGATCTAAGCAGATTCCACAAGCCTCAGAAGGGATACATTACTCACCGTAATCGTATTTCTGATGCTTGTATCTGCTTAGATTCACATGCGACCCACCCTTCCTCCCCTCTGAGAGAAGGCGCATGATTGCTTGTAGTCTTACCTTTCTGTCTATCTGCTTGGATTATCGGTACTCACGCTACTCCTCATGCTACCTCATGTCAGAAAAAATACAATCTGAGGATCCTAGACGCGTGAGGGATCTTGGGTACAGTGGACGTCACACTAGGGATAGTATTACTGGCACGCCCTGTGTCGACGCCCATTTTCGAGTTTCGAAAAACAAACTGTAATACTCCGCAGCTTCCACTAGATGTCGGCCTATGCACAGCATGTGAATCTAAGCAGATACAAGCATCAGAAATACGATTACGGTGAGTAATGTATCATATATATATGACCCCTTTCTTGGTGGTTGAGTATTATAATTAGACCCTTTTATTAACACTAAGCTAGATCGGGTATTCCCTCAACTGTTTTTAAGGTATATCCCAATGATTTTATGGGAGTTGGAGGCTTATATCTGTTATGAGATATATCACATGCAGGCCTCCTGTTTTTTCTCTTCTCTCCGGGGGCGGTTGCTCTATAACTTCCATGAAGTCTGTCTCTGTATAATAGTGGCTGTTTTCTTTTTGTGGGATACTTCTAAGCATACGTTCTTGATATGTATTTATTAATTTATTTTTATATTTGTATGAAGGCGCTGTTACATGACCAGTTACTCAAATGACAATATAATGCATTTGTTACATACACAGTTGATCAGATATCAAAGCTTTTTGCGATTCACATTACACTTGGAGGATCACTTTAAGTGAACAACAGTGTTTTTAGGGCTCTTCGGAAAATCCAATCTGAGTGTTTGGCTCTTAAGGTAGGTGAGAGATGGTTCCAGTGTTTGGCTGCAATGGCCAGGAAACTGGGTCCTCCAGCTTTGGCCTGTTTGATTTTTGGGCCGGATGATGCAGTGGGCAGAGGCTGCTGAACTAGGTCTGAAAGATGACACCTTTGTGATTTTTTGAGAATGGTAGGGTGGGTCATCCTTGGACAGGTACCTGTGCGTGATGCACAGTGTTTTGTAGAGAATCCGCTTACAAATAGGGAGCCAGTGGACCTTTTTTCGAGCTGCAGTGATATGTTCAACTTTGGGGATGTTCAGAGCTGCTCTAAGTCTATTTTAGATGACTTGCATATTCCAAATCTTTTGGACCGTGGTACCTGCAAAAAGGGCATTAAAATAATCAAGCCTAGATCCTATGGTGGCTCGAGCAATTGTAAGGCAGCTGTCCATTACACCATCTTTTATGACTTTTTCAAATCCTTAACAAGTTTGCACAATAAAAGCATCTTATTTTTCAACCCAAAACCTACACAGTTCAGATTGTCAGATTGTAATTTATCCTCTTTCTTTGGGTGAGTAGAATCATTATTTGGGGTATTATCTTGACTATGCATTATATTTTACCCATTGATGCACACATTTTCTTCCAGCTCTGTGTCCAATTGTGTCAATGGGATGCATCTCTCCACAACACTAAAAATTGGTTCAGGGTGCTTCTCTTTTGCACTTTAATCTCTGGAGTGGTGTGTTAAGGTCTTGTCAATTTGTTTTTTGGGGATTTTTGTGGAGGATGTAGCTAGTACAATTATGAACTTCCTTCTTGAATGGGGCCTCTCAAAGTTTCGACCGGGTAACAATCATAACATTTGCTCAGTAATTTGACCCCTTCATCCAGTTTAACAAATGGTGACCTTGCTTGGTGAGTCTTTGTCAGGGAGCACCTTTTCCCCTTTTGAGTAGCAGAATGTTGATCTTTATTATTCCATTCTTGTGTTTCTGTCTTTCCTAGTGACACCCCTTTCTGATTTATATCTTCTAATAGTGTCTCAATTTCACGTATTAAGCTGTTTACCTCAGTTATAGGTTTGGAGATGCAGACTACTATTTTGTGGTTAGTGTCTGGGGATATATTATTGGTAGCCTTTTGTTTGGACATCTTGGAGTGGAGTGATAACCACAATGCATAGTATATCATATTACAATATATTGTGCTTTGTACATTAGAGATGGCAATCCCAAATAATAATCCCATGTAGCTGTTGGCAATCTGACCAGTTTTGGTAACACTACTGAGGGGGCTCTTACCGTTTATTTTAGTAAGGAATGCCTGAATTGCTCAAGGGGCAACTGTAGTTTGTCTCCCTCACCTTACTAACTGTCACAACAGTGCCACCGGAACACCAATGTGGAGTAATTGGAACTCCAAATTCATCATCATAATCCGTTTTGGGCAATACCTATTCATATTTCTGTCTTTACTTTTCCTTTGCAAGACTTTGGTACTTCCCTATTTCATTTCACAAACTACATATCCCATAATACACCTTTTGGCAGTAGTCATTACCTGACTATTCCTATGCAGCAGTCTTAGAACTACAATCTCCTGATGCCCTAGAGAACAGTGCTGATTTCACCTTCCCAGGTCCAGAGATGGAAGAGGCAGATTAATTCCATGTGTGGTGTTACAGGTGCTGCTAACGAGCCTGAATCAGCAAAGAGTGGATCAGTATTTAAGCAGCTGCCTACAGGATCACAGGGCTCTTGCATTCAATTTGCTGCCATCCCCTCGTGCTTTGATCCTTGGATTTCTCCTGCATCCTGTTGCTGCTGCTTCCAGAACCTGCTCCTGTTCCAATGCCCTGTGCTCTCTGCTCTGCAGCCCTTCCTCACTGGCTGCACTCTCCAGTCTTCTGCCCGGCATCTCTGTGCTTCCTGCCCTGCTCCCCTGCTTGCAGTTCTCTGTTCCCTGTCTGCAGCCTCTTGCTATCTACCACCAATTATCTTGTTCTCTGCCCGAAGTTCCTTGTTCAGTCCTGCCCATGTTATTCTAGTCCAGAGTTAGTTACTTGTACTTCTTGTTACCAGTCTGCAGTTCATTCCTTGTTATCCTAGCCCAGAGTTTCAATCCTGAGTTTTCTTATTTCTGCTCTATAGTTCAGCCTGCTGTTCCTTGATTCCAGTCCTTAGTTTCTAGCCTACGGTTCCAGTCCCCTGTACCCTTGCGCTTAGATTCTTGTTTTCTTGCGTATGCACTTTCTTCCTGTTCTCTGTCCTGAACTGTGCTCACTTTGACTTGCTGTTCTTTCCGTGGATATTTCTGTTACGGTTCTTGTTCTCGCTTGTGCTTGTGTAATTCCTTCATACAATTTACCGGCAGGCAATCTCTGCCCCTTTACTTTGTCGTGTCTCAGTCTTCTCCATTTTGCAAAATCTGTAAACAGTGTGCTGGTTCCTGTTTTAGGAGGCAGTCACTGTTTCATGCCTTCTGGACTCGTACAGGCTTCAGATTTGTTTCATTGTTCGTTACTTAGGGTACAGACACAGACATCCACTGCTCTTTTCTGTGAGCAATCAGAGTGGGGCCAGTAGTAACAACCAACTCATGATCCTGGAATTTGCCCTGTCCCTTGGGAAACTCTTGCCCCCATTCTAAAGTACATCCCAAGTGGTAACCTAAAGTGTTTGCTTTGCTTGTATTCCCTGCCCCCTTCTGTTAGCACAGAAATTAGCTCATAGGGTACTTGCAGTGCACTGCCCCATTATCACTGTTGCAGTAGAATCTTCCCAAATGCGACCTTTCAGTACCATTAGAACTGGCAACGAATAAGCCACCTTGGGAAATCACAACCACTCACAACGGATGCGCCTTTGGCGATATTAATGACTGCCTTCACCTTTATAGTAGCTTCCTGTTGATTGAACTACTGCTGTTTATGGCTTTAAGTTATCTTGGATCGCATTCCAAGATGGTTGCCACTGAGGTAAATATTCCCCATTATATGTATATGTGCCAGGCAAGGGGGCACTCTGAGACAGGGCGTGAAAACAGCCATTTTGATTAAGTAATCCACTACCAGGAAGCTGATATCATAACACAGCACAGTAGGTAATTCCACTATGAAATCCATAGAAATGGCACGCCATGGTCGTTGGGGAATAGGCAGTGGTTGAAGGGGGCCCACCGTTTTCCCTTTTCAGGTGTTTACTTTGAAAGCAGACTGAACAAGTTTGGATGTATTGTAGTGCATGCTTCATCATAAAAGGCCACCAAATCAAACAAGTATATCATGGGTCTGGAGACCACCGGGTATGCAGATATGTTGGCATTGTGGCTCCAGCAGAGAGCTTGTTCTCGTACTTCAGTGGTAGGGGGATACAACTCTCCTTGTGAAATGGGAAGCCTTTCATGTATTGTGAAAGGGACTGAGTCAGATTCATCAGAATGTTCCATCACACAGTCTTTCAGGGACTGAACCAGGACAGGTAATGGGATACATAAACAGACCACCCAATCTGTAGGAATAATCAATTGTGGAGATATGGGTTCACCTTTTTGACAGTATTGATGTGAGGGCGTGTCCGCTTTTCCATAATTTGTTCCCGGGCAGTAGCTAAGGATGGAAAAGAATTGGTAGCAATAGCACTGCCGAGCGTTGGTACAAACCGAGGAAGCCACAGCAGTCAGGTCTTGATGGTCTGTATAAACGGTGATCTGATGTTTGGCCCCCTAAGAGATGGTGTTGCCACTCCAAAAAGATGGCTCTTTTTTGGTGACTATATAGTTTTGCTCAGCTGCCATGTGTTGCAGGATTAAAAGGCCACTGGATGCAGCAGGCAGGTCTAGAGCAAACCTGGGTCAAAACCGCTCCTAAGGCTACAGTGGATGCATCAGCTTCGCGAACAAACAATTCCTCGGGATTTGGATATTGCAACACCAGAGCCGATATAAATGCTTGCTTTGCTGTTTCGAAGGCGTTTTGTGCTTTTGAGTTCCATTAGAATGGTTGTTCTTTCTGAGTCATGTTCTTTCTGATGGATGTTCCGTCTGCTGATTCCTCATTTTAGATGCTCTCTCCTGCTTAGTAGCACTCTCAGAAACCTTTTCCCAGCAGGGGCCGGCCTGCAACTTAGCAGAGGATCTTCGAGTCGTCAGCTTCGAGTCCGGATGAAACGTCGACGCCAGCACAAATGGCGCGCAAAGGGCTCTGTGACCTCAGTTGCCATTTGGTGTTTATTAAACTGTGTAAATGGGTGAGAAAACTGCCTTACCGAAACATAAATCTAAGATGGGTGCAAGTTACGACCATCAAATAATAATAAGCCCGTCTTAGTAGCGTCTTGTCAAATAAAAGGGGCCTATACGAAAAAAAACTATTGCCAATCCTTATCGCTAAGTTACAAAATAGTGTGGGATAGTGTTTACAAGAAAAGAAGTGTTTACAAATGATTATTCAGGATGGTATGGCCGGGGGTCTCCCTTTCCCATGTTTTTTGCATGGGACAAGGCAGTACTCTTGAGCACAACACACTCCTGGGCTTCTCCAGCACAAGGCTACAGTTCCTTTCAGCGATATCAGGGCCTTCGGTGGCCAAGTCTCTTTTCTGCAAAGTGTCTTGCCTCTGAGGGCCTGATGTGTCAAAATAACAAAAACAAAAGTTCCTTTCCATAATCCTTTACATTGGGTGATGACTCTTCACCCCTAGATCCCTCTCAACTGGGATCCGATCCTTCTTTAATGTTAGCCTCCCTCTGTCGGGTTCACTACAGCCTTTTTACTCAAAATATTTTCATCTGTAGTTTTCACGAGTCTCAATGTCCTTTTAAACAACCTTTCCCTGTGGACATCCCTCAGCCGGGTTCACTCACGTCAACACAATGTTCAGAGGGTTATTATGATTCACCCCAACTTGTTGGCATCCCTCAACCAGGTTCACATTTGCCAGCTGCAAAGTTCACTTTGCTTTATCACAATGCAGGATTCACTTCCCTTAGCTTTTCTCTTGGTTATCGGTCAAAGACTTTCGATTGTACAATGGGTTTTACCCGACCCTTGTATGATATATGATATGATATATGGCATTTTTAGCGCGCCTATACACAAGTGTTTCAAGGTGCGACGAGGCAAGGGAGGGGAAACAAAGGGAGGACGGACAAACGATCCTACTAGGCCAGGTGTCATTCGGATCGCGCAAGTACGTGGGAAGGGGGTAGGGGCAGGGCAGTGCAGTACATGGTACAGGATAATAATTGGTAACAGCCGGCAAGTAGCAAGTGCATGGGTAAGTGCGGTCAACAGGTGTCGAGGGCAGTTAGGGGGACTGTAGGGATACAGAAACAGTCCCAAGTGCGGGTGTTGCCTGGTGGGCAGTGCAGGTGTACGATGCTGACGGGGGAGGACATGGCCAGAGATCGAGGGTGTCTAGGTAGCCAGTGCAGTTCCGGTTACAGCCAGGAGGTCAGCAGAGGAGAGAAGGAGAAAAAGCAGAAGCAAAGAGAAAGGTTTTGATGTGCTTCCGGAACCGGAAATGGTTCTCCTCAAGTTTAAGGGAGGCAGGGAGGCTGTTCCAGAGGGAGGCACCAGCCGAAGAAAGAGATCTACCGCCAACTCGTTGCGTGGAGGAGCGACTGACCATGAGGGAGTTGGAGGCAGAGGAGCAAAGAGCTCAAGAAGGAAGATATTTAGGAAGAGAGAGTTGAAGGTATTGAAGCCCCAGACCCAGAAGGCCTTGTGGACGATGCAGAGGGTTTTGAAGTTAATCGTTGCAGCCACTGGGAGCCAGTGCAGAGATTTCAGTCTTGGAGAGATACGATCCCTGGGCTTGAGGCCAAGGACAAGTCTCGCAGTATGACCACTTTGACCTCTTACGTTGGCTCTCCTAGGGCCTTGTGGTACCTGTAGTTTTAACAAAAGGGGACCAACCAGAGTCTTTCGAAATAAGCGCCCACGTGGCGCCAGACCACTCTGCAGCTGGTCTTTCCTTGGGTTTAAATGTTCTGTAACACACAAGATCTCTGTTCTTCAATTCATATCATGTTGCATTTGCAACCTTTGCTCAACACAGCAGTCTTCTATTGGTTCTCCCTCCGACTCACAGGCTGTACGGAATCCTTGGCACTTCTTGTCTCTGGAGTCAAGGATGGTACCACGGTTGCAAGCTCCTCTCTTCTCCCTAGTTATTGGTGTCGGAGAGCCCTGTGCACCGTTGACAACTGTTAAACCACACGCTGGCAGTATTTCCTGGTCTTGTAATTCCTTTCACAGAGGCTTTGCGGGTCTGGGTCGATAAGGGCAAGAGCACTTCCTTCCTTGTCGTCCTTTACTGTCTCACCGCCTTTCTCCTCCTTTTGAACTGCCGTCCTGGAACAGCCACCTCCTCGTGCATTTTGCCTTGCTCAAAGTGTGCTCTTTTGCACCACCTTTTATCCCTGTGGGGAAGGGAAAGGGCCGTCAGGTTTTGTCAATTGCCTGACTCTGTCTGACCATTGTGTTGGGACATGTCAGGTAAATGGCCCTGGTGTTAGTCCACTGTCTTTCATGGTGTAAAAGTGTTTGTGTCAGAAAAGGGGGGTGTACGAACCTCGGAATATCCTACGGGGTAGGATGGGGAAACATGTTATAAGGAAGGGGCTGCCGCGTCTCACCCGTCGGTGTCCCACTTCCACTCCTCGAGGACCCCCCAGCCAGGTGATCCTCCCGCACTGGTCCACCCCCAGGAACTGGATCCAATAGTGATGGCAGTGTTCTGGCCACCTGGATGACAGATCCCTGGGGACTAGCGGGTGAGACACCTTCAGGTTTCTCACACATAGCAGTAAGACATCACAGAGGAGGGAAGGAGCAAACTACACAGCAGTTATATCATCACCTGTTGGAGGACAGCTCTTCCATAACAAGAGTCATTTGCAGATATGGTGTCAAGGCAGTAATAAAGTGTGCATGGAAGAACACATCACAGCCTGACAGATATCCTTTACAGGTACTCCTCTTTGAAAAGCCAAAGGAGCTGCTACACCCCTAGTGGACTGTGCTCTGAAGCCTTCAGGAATTTGCTTACCCGCTCTAGTGTAGCATTCAGAGACACAAAGCACTATCCATTTGGAAATGGTTTGCTCTGGTACACCCTTGACCGTTTTTGTGCCTTAATAGTCAATAAAGTGTTGGTCCTCAAGTCTGAATTGCCTTGCTCTAGAAATGTAGATGCTCAAGGGTCATGAATCGGCACTTGCGCCCTTTCTAGACCTCATGGTCCATGATGCATCGTACTACAGGGGCAGTGTTCCTTTCAACATGGCCGCCACAACGATCATGTTACGCTCCATCGTTTACGCCGGAACAATGGATCTTACAAAAAGGGCATGTCCCCGCGGCGCTCTGCGTCTCAATGCTCCGGTGCGAGTCCGCAGCTAGTGTGCCTAGTGATTCTTCCTCGTATCGCTGATTCCTTGAATCCCTTTCCCTTCATCCCTGGACCTTGTGCAGTTCTCGCATTCCTGACCGCCCTCTCTTCCTTCCTGGTTCCTTACCTTGCTCCTCTCCCACGACCGCGTGTAGCCTGTGAGCAGCTTCTCCCTTCCTGGTTCCGCGCCTTACTCCTGGACGTTGTCATTCCGTGTTTCCTGGTATTCTGAACTCTTCCTCCGTCTCCTACTACGCTTCACGCTGGATATTGAGGATCACTGACCGTACCTGTTCAAGTCAAGGACAGTCCGGAAATCGGAGAAACCCAGAAAGAAGAAACCACCGCAGGACGAACAGGGAGGATTGGGTCTTGAGTGTGACACAACGCCCTTCAAGGGTCGAGCCTATGCAGCCTTTCTTCCTCCTTAGATGGATGAGGAGGTTGGTAGAAAGCTGGCTAACAAATTGTTTAAAACAATTTAAATTCTGATACGATTTTTGGAAGAAAAGAAGGGCATACCATTAGAGTTAACTTGTCCTTGATAAAAATGGTAAAAAGGTGGTTTGCAAGACAAAGCCTTCAATTCACTCACCCTTTGAGCCGAGGATATATCGACCAAGAAGATATTCTTCCATGAAAGTAATCTCAAAGGGCCCAAATGCAATGGCTCAAATGGGGCAGCCATAAGCATGTGAGTACAAGGTTTTAGTCACATGCTGGCACCATTAAGGAGGTCGTAAGGGAAGGTGTTAGTTGGGCCTTTTAAAAATTGGACCACCAAGGGGATTGTGAAGTACAACCCTTCTTCTGGCATGCGCTTAAACATGGATAGTTCTGCTAAATAGTCCATAACAGTGGCGACCTGAAGACTGTCTTGCCAGATGAAGTAGGTAAGACAATACGCTTGAGTGTTGCATAAAAAGTGATCCACATCCTGTGCTCTACACCAGCTACAAAATGTTCTCCAATGGCAGCGATATAGAGTCTTTGTTGCTGGTTGAATACAACACCTCCATCATGTCTTCCAGAAGATCCCAATCCCTGTACCTTAGCTTTTCAGAAGCCAGGTGTGCAGGTTGAGCGTGTTCACGCTCTGGTGAAGAATCAGGCCCCTCTCCTGACAGAGGAGATATGGCCTCCGGTGAAGCCAATGTGGAGGACAGATGGCCATATCCAGAAGGTCCGGATACCACCTCCTCTTGGCCCAGTCCGGGGGAATGAGGATCATGGTTCCTCCATGCTTCAACCTCTTGATCACTTGAGGAATGATGGGAATCATTGGAAACGCATATAGAAGCTGGAATTCAAGTCCACCACAAATGCACCCCCCTGGTGCTCCTCTCGGGAGAAACTACCAGTTGCAGAAAAGTTTGCACTTCCTATTCACACTAAATGCAAACAGATCCACTGGAGGGAATTCCCAAGGGCAAAGATCTCTAGAAGGACTTCCTGGCACAGCTCCCTCTCGTATTCTCCTTCCTGGCGATATGAATTGCTGATGGGGAGATCTTGTTCTATAACACCATGAACCGGATCTGCATCGCCTCTCTGCACAGGGGGAGTAACCCTACACTGCCTCTCTTGTTTATCTAGTGCATGGCCACTGAGTTGTCCATCATGACCAGGACAGTCTTCCCCTGTATGGAGGACAAAATGGCCATCGGCACCAGTTATCGCCCTCAGCTCCAACAGGTTTATGTGAACTTTTGTCCGCGCCAGGGACCACAACCCACTCACCATCCAACGAAATGAAGCATTTGAGAAGGTGTCAGTGAGACTTCTTTAAGTTGAGGGAGAAGCCCAGCTTGTGAAAAAGGTGGCAGGTGTGATTGAAATGATGCAGGTCTTGCCAAGGTAAAAGTGATATAGTGGTCTACTGGTGTAGACATGAGAAATAATCTAGTTCCAGGATGGCTCACGCATTGAAACTGGTCCCCACTGAGACATACGTGCAACTATGGGGTTCCGCACCAGGGTGCTGGAACATGTGCCTCTTTTTCTGTAATTGGGGCAAATATGTCATTGGGTATGGCACTGTTACTGATTTATCAAAAAAAAAGAAAAGAAAAGTGCTGACTAGATGTATCTATTCATTTAAAGATGGTGGTTTCATCGTTGGGTTGAGATCAATGTAAATTTAGAAGCGGTCATGGGGCACCCGACCAGCTTGTCGGCCTCGTGCCTCTTAGACCGCTATATTCTGACTGTGCAAATAATGCAATTGGAGAGTCTTGAAGTGCATTTAGATCTTACTGTAATGAAGTGTGGTAAATTATTGGTTGAAGATAAAAAAGTACATGTATAGTCAACTAAATGCAACGGCGGTACTAGGAGTTGATGAAAGAAGCACTAAATCCTTAAACTTTGTTGTCAAGTTGTTTTCTGGTTTATGAAAAAGCTGGCTATGTACCACTTGTGGGTTTGGGACAAGCCTGGGCAAATGAAGTGCAATGAACTGTAAAAAATATTGTTTTGAAAAACTTGATTGTTTTCTTTGTTATTAATGAAAAAAAGTAATGTTTTTTTCAAATATGAAATGATAAACACAATATGTTGAACATTTCTCATTTGGAGTTTTTCTTTGTTAATTTTATTGAAAGTATTTTTTTCACCTGGTTGAAAGGATTGATTTTTAAATTGAGAACTTAGGGGAGCTAGTCCCATAAGAGTGCATTTGGGTTACCTGTTGACAACAACAGGCTATTTTCTGGTTTTTTGCTTATGCATTTCCCTTGGTCAGAGAACAACACCCAGTTGGACCAGAAACAATCAGAATTTATTAATGAAGTGGGTACTTGTGATTGGATGCGACTATATGTGTTGAGAACTCAGTCGTTCACCTCACACTTTTACCATTTTCCTATATTCGAACAACCCATACCTGGTATTGAACACTGTCTTCCATTCGCCCCCTGGACGGATTATTACAAGGTGGTAGGCACCTCCGGTCTAGCATGGTAAAATGAATTGCAGAGCCTAACTGGTCCAACCATACCGAGATAACTGGGGGTGGGTTCCAGTTCATGATGCTTATAAGACTCAAGGCTCTATAGTTAATACAGGGACAGAGGTTCTCTTCCCGTTTAGGGATGAAAAACAAGAGAGATGCGGTCGGGGACCCTGAGTGTCAGATGTAGCTTTTGAAAGGCAGTAACCCAAACAGTCCAATGTGAAAGAACGGCTTCCATGAAAAAACAAATGCATTTGTGGCAGGAAAGCACGTTTATTGCATGCTAAAGACCGGGAGGGGCTAGTGAGTTCCTTAGAGCTGAAAACTAACCAGATTCTCTCCGAATTTCAACAAAGTTATAGTTTATATACCCAGTTAGACAATTTACATAATCACAAATATTTTGTTACAAAGTGGTGCCCCAACCCTCCATTGGCTAACTCTAATACAAAGTAATGTAATTCCCCTAGCTCTAAAACCCCATTGGATACATTCCCAAGTGCAACCCATTTGGCATGTGATCTTCTTCCCTCATCAGTTATGACGTAATCCACATAATACATTTATCGTTTATGAATAACTATTATTCAGAGCATGTAACAGAAACCCATTTAACCCAAATGGTGATTGTGCAAGGCTTTCCATAAACACTTTAAGGCATAGGGAGGGAGAAAAATAAATAAGCATGCCTTTGAAGCAGCAATAAACGTCCTTATCCTTCCAGATGCTCCAGGCGTACCATACACTGTTTCCTGCATTCTTGCATGTCCTATTTGCGACTGCCATTTCAAGTCATACAGCCTTTGGCATATTTCCCTGCACACCTATAAACCATCAGCACTCAATGGAAGCCTCCATGTAACCGGACCATTCTCATCATCAAAAAACAAGCCATTGTTTTCCAAGAAAAATTACAATTTGCATTTAAGGACCCAGTCTGGCCATAACAATCTAACAAATGGCTTTCCATTCAGTTCTCGCCCTCAGCCCTTTGCCATGTTATCACAACTGCCCATATGCGGTTCACTTTCTACCCCCTTTCGTGACCTAGGTCATCCAGCTCTCCAAACCAGGCAAAAAACCCATTCCTGTGAATCCAGGAACTCTGCTGCCTATTAAAACTCCAAATAGGTGAAACCTGCATTCTGTGATTTCTCCATGTGCCCACATGAACGCCCTAATTCCCTATGCTCTAAATGTGTCTGCAATCTAAACGATTGTTGAATTTCCACATGTTAGTTTACCTTTCAATGAACTACTCTATCACATGTATAAAGCTCTCCACTACATACTTGTCAGCGCTACAAATTGTACATTACACAATACATTGTATCCATGCCACTGCTACTCATGTTGCTGCCTACTGTGACTCTACAAATTCATGCAACTAAAATACAAAGTAACACTAATTTCAATTCTTCTAACTGCAATGAACACATATTTAGTTGCAACATCGCATCCAACACAACCACACCATAGCCTAGTACAATGTACGAAGTGTGAACCTCTTTTCCATGTTGGAACCTAAAAAGTCTACCCCAACACTGTTTTTTCACTGTCCTTAAGTACTGCTGTCAGACTTGGCCTTCTGCAGGAGTCAAGAAATACACACAATCAGACAGTATCTTAGCCCCCTCGACCAAGTCGATGGGGCTAATTATAAGGCCGGTGAGAGGGAAGATGTGCCGCCTGTTTTTTGCTGAATATGTCAGAAAACTAATGGTATTCATGAGGTAGTTCCAGTGGAATAGCACTGACCGAGTGAAACGAGTTAATAATGCTTGTCTCGATGCTCTTGGCTGCTCTTTGGACAAATCAGAGCCAGGGAATAGAGCCAGTATGAAACACACCTGTCTGCATTATTGATCTATGTGAGGGTTGTGCTGCCGGAGCCAAGGCAGTCCTAAGATGACACAGACATATGCTATGTTATTGTGATTTATACTGCGCACCGCTGCCATTTTCATGGTCTCCAGGCACCTAGGCGGATCTGAAAAGGAAGGGGGTTGGGATGGCTTAGTTAGTGGGATTGAGAGGGAAAAGTGCAAGAGAGCTTTGATGTGCTGTGGGTAGCTTCAGTTCGGAAAAAGCAGTCACTGTGTGCTGGTTTGTTTTTCGTTGATCGACGTTGTTGAGTGGTTATAAATGCGTGTTTTATTTGTGTGGAAGTAGAGTGCTTGTAGTTTGTTGTGTTTTTGTCTTTTGTGGTGGAGGTGTGTATCTGTGTTTTTCAGTCTTGGGGCGTGGGTATGCAAAGTACTGGAGAGTTTTTAGTAGGGTTATTTGGCAGTCGTCAGAGTAATTTTCTGTGCGTTGGGTTATCTGTTGGTCTGATCTTATTCTATGGTGATTTATTTCTCTGGATGATCCAGTTTCGGAGTTGTTTATTGTGTTGCGTTGGCTGTTTTCCTTCATCAGTGTTCCCTCTTTAGGTTGGTGAATTAAAGAGCTATGATTTTTTATGTTTCCTGAATTTTAGCTGATCTGTTTGTATTTCCTTTGGAAGTGAGTTCCAAAGTCTCACTGCGATGCAGGAGAATCCTTAGCTATGCAACTCGCTATCCAGAAGCCTTTCCTCTGCGTAACAATAATATGCAGTAAATTTGAAACACCTGTTACCTTTCCTGTCCAGGGTAGTGGTTCCAAAAGAAATTCTTATTGACCAAGGTACCATCTTTATGTCCCATCCAATGCAAGAGGTAAAAGAAATACTGAATATCAAAACACTAAGGACATCAGTGTATCGTTAAGGAACGATTCAACCAAACATTGAAAAGAATATTACAGAAGCTGGTAGAGACCGATGGGAAGAATTGGGGCGGGATGATACCCTGGGCCCTCTTTGTAGTCAGAAAAACACTCAAGCCTCCCAGGGATATTCTCCATTTGAGCTCCTGTATGCAAGGGAACCCTGAGATGTCCCAGACATGCTGAAGGAAACCTGGGAAGAGAGGGAAGGAGCCCTTATTGCCAATGTCTCAAACTGCACAAAATTGAAAATGCTATATGAAAGCAGTGGGAGAGATTGTAAGGAAACATTTGGCACAGGGCCAGGAACAACAGCAGGCTGCCTATAATGGATGTGCAGTCACCCGAACCTTTTCGGTCTGGCAGTCGTTATTGTTCCTCTAACCTACATCAGAAAATGAAATGATGGCCCCTATACTTGGAGCTGAAGGGACCATCAGACTATCTCACCTTACATCCAGATAGACACCAAATGACATAGGTCTATCGTGTAAACCTGCTGAAGGAGTTCAAGATAGACACTAGTAAGAATACCAGTGTTACCATGGCGGTCCTCCTTACCTATTCCCCTCTGGAAAGTACCTTGTTCTACCCCGAGCTGTCGTCCTCCCAAAAAGCTGATATCAAAGATCTATTAGAACAATTTCCTGAGGTATTCTCAGAGCAACCAGGGCTAGGACACTGGTAGGGAAGAGCCTAAACCTTAAACCTCCCCCAATTTCCAGAGGCCCGAATGAAAGAAATCAAAGAGGAAATAGAGGACCTGTTTAGGGCAGACATAATGAGACCTTCGGAGAGTCCTTGGACACCAAACCAGGTCAGGCATTGCGCTTTTGCATTGCCTTTAAGAAACTGAACTCCATCTCATTATTTGATCATTACCGGATGCCAAGAATCGATGAACGAATTGAAAATATGAGGCTCAGATAAATGCATATCAACTTTAGATCTCACGAAGGGATGTTAGCAGGTACCTCTGAACCCAGACAACGAGAGATGACAGCCTTTTCAGCACCACAGTGCCTATTTCAATTCAAGGTCTTGTCTTTGAGCCTTCATGGAGCCCCAGCCACATTTCAATGATTAATGGATAGGGTATTTAAACCCTGTTCAACCGTCTGAAGCTTACCTGGGTGATAATTAGGTTCATATTGATAGTTGGTCTGAACATATTCACCATCTGTATGTGATCCCCAGGGCCCTGAGAAAAGCTGACCTCAGAGCCAACCTACGAAAATGCCATCTTGGCGAGTCCGCACTAAAATATCTATGGGTTTTTGTCAGAAAAGGCCTAATTCAACCACAAACTGAAAAGGTAAAGGCGGTCCTAAAAACACCTACCCCCAACACCAAGAGAGAACTTCTCACCTTCTTGGGGTTGGCAGGCTACTACAAAATATGTATCCCTAACTATTCAAGCGTCACCGCCAACCTAACAGACAAGTTGAAAAATGCAAAACCACAGAAACTGGCCTGGAGTAAAGAAGATCATGAAAGTTTCAATGGCCTGAAATAAGGAGCTCCTGCTACAAACTGATGCCTTTAAGGTTGGGCTACGAGCTGTACTCTCACAATAATATGAGTGAACATCCCACATTGTACACAAGCCGAAAACCTTTCCCTGGGGAACAGTCCTATGCTATTTTGGAATTGTAAGCCTTGGCCATAAAATGAGATTACTGATCACTCTCCCCTGACCTGGATGAGTTTACAAAAAACACCAAGGCCAGAGTCATTAGAAGATTCCTGGATTAGTAATCTTTTTGTTTTTCAGTGGAACATCAAAAAGGACAAGAACAGGGCAACATCGATTTGCAACACTCTCCATAGGGGTCGTGGCAAGCGGGACCTCATTGGGGGGGGACTCCCCCTTAGGAACAAGGACTCCTGTTCCCGTGATGAACTCCCTAAAGCTGTACATACTGTGGGCTACATGGCATGCTCCCCAATTCCAGAACCTTTTAAATATCACGACTGTGATGAAGAAACTCTTAAAAGATGACAATATAATACAGAAAAGTAACTTACCCTTTTAAAGCCAAACACCCAATATACTGAGGTGAGTAGGTTAAATAATAGACACTTAATGAACCTCAATGAGGAAATAGAGAGAGAGAATCGCATACGCAGACCTTGGGAGGCCCTGCGCTGCGTAACACCTCGAAGGGGCCGAGCAAGCACAAACCAGGAAACCCGCAAGTTTCCTGACACTGCAGATTGGGACCCTGGAACCACAGCATGACCCCAGCACAAGAAACGAGCAGGGCAGCTGCCTGAAATAAGAGCCTGGGACGCCAAAGCCACAGCACGAGCCCAGCATGAGAAACCAGCAGGGCAGCCGCCTATAAGAAAAGCCTGGTATGCCAGAACCGCAGCACTTCCCCAGCAAATCAGAATGCAGCAGGGCAAAAGCCCAAAGGAAAGTGGTGGCGAGACCACGGAAGACCCGTGGTGGACGGCTGCTCCTGCAACCATTGCCAAGACCACTGCGCATAGAAAGCTGCAGGGTATCTGATCCGTCATCGGAAGATCGGGATACTGGATAGAGGAGAGAGAGACCACAAGGAGGATTACGCAGACGAAAGGACGGCGGTGACAGTCCAAAACCTGAGAGAAGGCCACAGAGGAACAAGGCTCTTGAAGGCATTCTCCTACATTATAGAAGGTAACAGGGACAATGGGAAAACAGGAGACCGAGGAGGGATCCTTATATCTTGCAACCCACTTGTCTTAGTGGATGTCACCATTAAAGCAAATAAATCTAAACTGGTGGTATATAAGAGAAAGAAATAATATCAAGAGAAATGCACAGTGAATCATAACACCCTGGGAAAAGGGGAAAGCCACTAGATACAATGGCTCTAGGATGTACGCAGGTGGGTTATGGCAGAAGTGGAGTATCTGAGTAAAGACAGAAACCCTGAGGGGAGAATGATTTGGAGATGGACTGGGGACAGTTATTAAATGAACTGGCATCTACCGAAGATCTACGGCCACCGTGAACTGAGTCGTCTGAGACAGGGTAGGGGATGGAATGGATACAGACACCAGAGGGAGATGGATAGTCACCAAGGAATTGGTGAGAGACTCTGGACTGATAGGAATATGTGGGGAAAGTATTTGAATATAGGAAGGGTCAGAGGGGACGCAGGGGCAAGTCATGGACTTTGAGGGGTGGGGGACAGGGCAAGCAGGATCCCACTGGGAGTTGTCCCCCCGACCACCTTGAGAATAGGAGGATCCTAGGACATGACAGCCATTATCCTCCATATCCCCAAGACCCCAATACTAACTTTGTTAGCGACATGGGGGTTACAATGACTGATAACCAGAAACCTCCTGTAGAAATGGTTGGTGTGGATTCTGACCCTCTGTGGGTACAGTATCAGTGAGGATTGAACGAATCATGGGAAGTCCCACTCCCTTAAGGAGGAATAAACAGTCAATTTTGCTTAGAGGAAGGAGAGAGACATCCCCTGAGTGTCAGACATGTGGAGCCCTCCCATGGTAGGTTTGGTAGGAAGAGGAAGGTACACACTGTGCGTGGCAGGTATGACAGAGGCAGTGGAACCCTGAGAGCCGTCCTGGATGTGAGGCCGGGAACGCCTCGACAAGGACACCAGCGCACAGCCCAGTCTGTGCACAGACAAGCAGCATGAGAGAAGGGTGCAGCAGAGTAGCGGGGAGCCCACAAGAGAAAGGCAGAAGTCCCACCCAAAGTGAGGGAAGCAGAGGGTGACAAAGAACCAGCAACATTGCCACCAAACTTCCCCAGGCAACTAAGGAGCACCTCACCGAAGTGCCAGGTACGCAGTGGTTCCGGGGAATCAGGGAGGCAAGGCAGGCTGAAAGGGACCATACCCAAGGTGGGGTGTATGAGTTCATACTCCAGGATGGGGTGCAAAAAACTAAACCCAGAGTGTTGGTCCATGTGATCATACCCCAGGGTGGGGTGAGAAGAATCATAGCCCAAGGCAGGGCGAGAGGAGCAAGTACCCAAGAAGTGTTGCAAGAAACCCTATCTCAAGCTGGGGCGAAGGAAACTCGACCTCAGAGTGGCGTGAGATTAGTTATATAGCAAGGGGCAAGTTGAGGTGGGCACCACCTTGTTTGATGTTCAAGTTGCTTGTTATATTCCAAATAACAATAAGAGGAGCTACCAAACTATATATTGGTCCTATGACCCCTGAACCAAGTAATACAGAAATCCACAAAAGCTGGATGATCTCACCCAGCTAAGTCTGGTGCTCTCATAATGGCTCAAAGTGAGCTCAATTCTTTATAAACATATGAAGTCTTTTTGCTTTATTCCGTACCCATTAATAACTCGTAACGTCATTTGTTTACTGAAAATGATATTCACTTTTTATTCATCCGGTTAGACCGGATCTTGTTATATATTTTGTTAATGTGAAGTAATATTTACAGGAAGCAATTCCCCAAGAATCAGCATGGCCTGGCTTCAATGCCTATGCATTTCGGAGAGTTTCTCCATTTTCAGGGCTTTAGTTTTGCCATGTTATACATTATTCAACAAAAAATAATCGTTTTTCATATACAAAGAACGTGCAGCAAATAAGAAATAATATTCAATTAATAGCACAAGGTACATACCACATGTATTCATATGTATTTTCAAGTCATGGTCGAGCGTAATTAGGATGGAAAACAAATAATGCTATCATGAGTAATTTGCATTGGATAATGTTAAATGAACTAAGTACGTGTAAGTTAAATGAGAAAAAGTACCTCTAGCTCATGGCCGTATTGCTTTAGTTCCAATGGTGCGTAGAAAGAGAGAAAAAAAATAAAAAAATGGAGAGGCAAAACTCACAACCTGATCAATACCAATCTGGGCTTGAAACGTCCGTAAGGGACGTTGTTGAGAATGGATATATGCATTAAAAAGCAAGTTTATCTTGCGACTGCGTGAGGCTTCACTTCCTCGTGTACATAGCTGTAAAGTAAATACATCAGCTAATAATAATAATAATAATAATAATAATAAGCTGTTATTGACTGCTGCCTGGGAAGATGTTGCATCTGGGAAGATGTTGCATCTCTATACGGGCAGTATGGAACGCTTACCTTTCGTTTTGCCGTGGCGGCAACAGGACTGGAGCTGTTAGTGGACACGCAGTTCTGTGATAATGTAGTTTACTCTAGTTGCCATGCCGATCTGATGTGGCGTCGCGCAACGGCAGTAAAGTTAAAATTGTGAAAATGCCTAGCAAAGAAAAAGAATAAAAGTGAAAAATTCATTTGTGTAGCAATTAACACACACTCTGCAGAAAGTTTTTTGTAGAAATGAATGGTGACTAGTCTTAGATAGGGCCAGATTCCTCTTCCTATTCCCTCACCCTAGATAAGCGGCCCATCAGCGCGATGCAGGGGTAGTAAGCTCACAAGAGTTTGGCAAGATATGTTGGAGGGCAAGTTAGTTGTAGGCTACACCTCTGGTAGGAATGTATAAATAACTTTAAAATTGAAAACCTGTGATTTTGTTGTGTGATAGAAAGAAGGAGAGACATTTTTGTTGATTTCTTGAACTGTATAAAGAACATTTGAACTGACACATGGAGCACTGTATGAACTTCGCATCAAAGGCTGGGAAACCTAACAGGATAAAACTATTCCAGTGGGAGCGGGATCAGAAATCAACCAACATTCACCTACCAGGGATAAGGGACAATATGTATCTTTGTTTGCTTTATATATTTGGTTTTAAGTGGTAGGGACATAATCTAGGTTAGCATAGCCTTACGGACAGGACTTTATTATTTGTAACACATCCTGGCGAGTACCCTTCAGACTTTTGGTTGCAGAATCGTTCTAGGAGCAGAATAGGTTTATTATTGGAATACAAGAGAGGAGACAAAATACCACCTTGTCTGTCCCCTGATTCTGGCTTACCACAGTGGGGAGTATGAAGGAAAAGAGCCCCAGAGTGGGGAGGGACTGAGAATAACCCAGAGTGGCGAGGAGAGGAAGAAAGACTGAAAGAATCCCAGAGTGGGAAGAGACAGAGTAGCCTGGGCTGGATCACTTTAATAGCATTCCAACACACCAAGAACTATTGATCTTGAACTTGAACTATGGACAAAGCCTTTACTAAAAGGAACAGGTTTGGGGTCAGATGTCAGCAATCATCCCTTCCTGTTAATAATTCCACAAAGTCTTTCTCTGTTTCTTTTGTTCTTTTCTTTTGTCAGATAGGGAAAGTGGTTAGGTTATAGGAGGATTCTAAACAGAGGACTTTATTAATTTACCGCCATCCTGACCAGCACCCTTTTGACTTTCATTTATAGAATGGGGATATAGCGTGCAGATTTAGGGAAAGAATAGGTGAACTTGATCAAAATAAAACCCTTAAAACAAAGACTTGTTGTCCGAGTCCTGATTCTGACTCACCACAGCACATTACAACCCTTGCAAGAGGGAGGAACCTGGTATAAAAAAACGTTACATACGTACATGTTTTATTATGCATTGAAGTTAACTATACTCAGGTTAGCCCACAACCAAGATGTGAAGTCCAACCATCTAGCTACAACCTTTTTAACAGATTACATAACCCTTTCAGTGATCAAATACACTATGTGGTTCATGGCTGAATTCCGACAATTGGGATTCAGACCTAGACATGGTACTGAAACAGTCCCGATTGATCTAAAAACACAAATGGATAACATAAAAGACCAATGTTACTTAACCCTCCTACTGCTAGGAGACCTATCATGAACCACCAATTCCTATGCAGCCACCTCTTGTCTGCAGCTCACCTTTCTGACAAAGCTACCGCTTGGATCCTGTCTTTCTTGGACAACAGAAATACTAGAGTATTAACAGCCTACACATCGGCCGACCCAGCCTTAGTCTCGTGTGGTGTACCTCAGGGCACTTGCATCTCTCTGACGCTGTACAATATTTTCACGAAGCCCCTTTTTGATGACCTAGACCATTTGGGCGTCTCCTACACCAACTGTGCGGGTGGCACCCAAATTCTCATCCCCATCACTGGTGACTATCACACTGACTCTAAACTCCTAAATGATACATATCTTATCCTACAAGCTTGGATGGCCAAACACAGAGTCAGTCTTAATGATGATATGATATGATATGGCATTTATAACACGCCTATACACAAGTGTTTCAAGGCGCGATGAGGCAAGGGTGGGGAAACAGAGGGAAGACAGAGACAACGATCCTACTGGGCCAGGTGAAATTGAGATTGCGCAGGGGAGGGGGGAAAGGGAAAAGAGCAGGGGAAAGGGGTGGGGGAAAGGGCTGGGGGCAGTGCAGTACATAGGATAACAGTAAAATAAATGAAGACAATAAAAAAAATGCTGCCATCTGGTGGCAAGTGCAAGGATAAGTGCAGACATCAGCTGTCGAGTGCTAGTAGGCGCTGTAGGGATACAGAAACAGTCCCCGAGTGCAAGGGTTGCCAGGGGGGCAGTGCCGGTGTTGAACTGGCAGGGGGGAACCTGGGCCCGAGATCAGAGGGTTGCCAGGTAACCAGTGCAATTTCAGATTCAGCCAGGAGATCAGCAGGGGAGAGGAGGAGAGAAAGCAGAAGCAAAGAGGAAGTGTGACTTCTTAGAGACGTCAGAAATGTGAGGAGAGATGGAAAGTGTGGAGTCGAATATGACCCTGAGGTTTTTAGCCTTACAACTGGGAGCAGGAAGAGGGCGAAGAGAGGCCAGCCAGAGAGTGACAGGAAAGGAGGGACGTAAGACAGAGTTACTCCTTATAGGATCACAAACTAGACTCAATAGATTATATAAAGAGTTCAACTCATTCTGCATTGATGGTAACAAAATAAATGTATCTAAAGAAGTGAAAACATTAGGCAGCAACTTGGACTCTGTGTTAACTCTGACAAGACAAGACAATGCGATAGCATCAGCTACTGTTAACACCTGCAAATTAATTAATCAGTGCTTGTAGACCCTTCTTGTCCAATGCTTGCAGACCCTTCTTGTGTTAGCCAGAGCACTCATACTTTCCAAGTTAGATTATTGTAATGCCTTATGCTTAGGAACCAACCACCGGAACCAAAATAAATTAACGCTCTTAGATCATCTATGAATATCCCGAGATTCCACCATGTATATGAGCTGCGACGCAATATGCAATTGGCTGAAGATTCCGAGGTATAAGCTTCAGAATGCAGGGGGAAGCAGCTTCCCAGTCTTAGCAGCCACAATATGGGACTCACTGCCTGTAGCCCACAAAGCAGAACCTTCATACATTGACTTTAGAAAAAATGTAAAAATGTGGCTCATCTCTCAGGAGATGTGCTAACCTGATCGACCTATAACAATGTCATCCTTTGCACCTATCTGTTATGCAATTTACTTCATGTATTCCTGTACTGAATTCCTACTCTGTCTTACTGCTATGTAAATCTGTAACATATATAACCTTAAGAAATGCGCCCAGTTACCTAAGGGTTTGGCTCGTTATGTAAATAAACAAAATACAAATACCAAAAATAGAAATGATGGTACAGAACATGCCCAAATATCGGAAGCTCCTATCACAACATTTAAAGCTGCAAAACAATCCTCCAGTTTAAGATTATATTACAGGAGAAATACTTCGGATTTACCCCAGTGTACTCTGTACCTTGAGAAAGTACTTCAATCATGAACTGTCTCAATAACAGCTGGCACGGATGCGATGGGTAATTGTGGCCTGCAGAATGTCAAGGACGAATGACAACACTTTGTACTTGTTTTCACCTATTTTAACTCAATCAAACTCATCATTGGATCTGGGAGCATTTGTTGGAATTTCAACTGCTAGTTCACAAAGAATAGGTGATATAGGATATGCAGGTTTAGTTACCCTTTCTGTGTGGCCAGGCCCAGCCTACTCCCTATTCAAGGCAATACAAATTATATCACGTTTTTATGCAGCACTTCATGCCGGCTTCCTCCTGTTTCCACCACCCTCTAATATCAGGTGCTGTTGTTGCCCAATTCACTGATGCTTCATACAGTAGGACATCAGATCCCATAGGCTTAACCTAAAAGAACATTTTACATTATAAAATCCTTTCTCCACATCTTCCCTCGATCAATACTACTGATTCAGACAGTTGTTGCAATCTGTAGAACATCCTGTATTTGTCATGTATCATCGTGTCCGAAACAGACGGATTAGTTATTATGATTTTGTTTGTGTACCATTCTTTCCATCCTGAAGTCCAAAACATTCGCCATCTTATTCCAATCGACACTCAATAATGACAGTGGACTGTACTATAAACACAAGGAAGGTTTTCTGCCCTTTGGCAGTTCTGGATTATCTCATGGCACATGTTTTTCTTAATGATGCTGCTAATAACAAGCACAACAATAGGGCTCATCTCCATTTCAAAGCTCCCATATATATGTAAATCAATTTGGCACAGATGTGTTACCAGCCTATGTAATACATAGAGCCCTCGCGGTTTTATGATGGACAGTCTCATTCTCTGTATAAATGTAGATGACACCAACTTCCATTGGTAAAAATAAGTAGTCTGCTTCCCCTATTAATATTAATGCTTTTGGTTAAGAAAGTAACATTCTATGATTTCATTTTTTATTTTTGCTTTTCAAATGGTTCTACAGTAGTTGCCGGTGGTGCTGGATCTGGGGGAGGATCTGGAGCAGGTACAGGTAAGAGAAGTTCAGAATCTTTAGGAAAAGTTAAAGAGCAATGAAATCCAAGAAATGTCTTGTGTTTTGTGGGATTGACCACATATGCTGAAACTGATAAGGTCACAATATATAGCATCTGAGTCCTATTTAATTGCATTTGCCAATCAGTAGACAATTACATTGCTTCATCCGTTCCTCAATATAGTCAGGTTTAAATATTCTAGCTCTTTCTAAGAGACATTACTAACTTTTCATGCACAACAAACTTTATGTCAGCTCTCAGCAATTTAGGAATAATATATTTTCTCTTTTCTGACTGGCACAATGCCGGCCTAGGGAAAGAAACTATGTACATCGGCATAATGGTTGTGGAAATCCATTGCCAATATATGAATTTTCCCTTACTATTTGAGTTCCCCAAACATCCTGAAGGCTTTCAAAGGGAAGTTGCATTCATATTTAAACTTTAACTAAAAGAAGAAAACCTTTGTATGCAAAGATATGTGTTGGGAGATGCAGATAACTTGAAATGTTAATGTGGGCCTCATTACGAGGTTGGCAGTAACCCGCCAGTGCTACCGGTGCCTTGCCGCCATCCCTGTAACACTGTTACCGCCGCCCGATATCCCGCTGCGATATCACAAGTGGCGTCAGTAACAGTTACGCCCCATTTCCATGGAGTCCATTAGGACTCCATGGAAATGGGGACACGGAAGCACCAGCACCGTTGCCAATGGTGCTCGTGCTTCCGTGACAACCATGCAGGTAGGGGTCTGAATGCCCGGGAGGTGAGGCTGCTGGGGGATCATTTGCCCCTAGCGGCATTGTTGTATAATGGCAGTCCGGAAAGGGTGGTGGTGCGTTGCTACCAGCACCCTTATTTCCAGACCACCATACTTGTTATGAGGGCCAGTGACTGGGTATGGCTGTTCCTAGTTGTGAGAAAATGATCTATGGTGGAGAGTGAACTGAAACCAACACTTCCAACTAGTTGAAAGATTTATTGCATTAGACATTGGGGCTCATTACAGTTTTTCCTGTCTGGAATAAATGCTGGTATTACTGGCGGGATACTGGCAAACTCCAAATGAGGGCCATTGACTTGGATTTTTTTGTTGCCTTGTTTTTTTCTACTTTGCAACAAGCAATATATGTGCCATGTGTCTTATAGCACTGTACTGGAAGACGTGACTGCCTTCGCAGCAAACTCCATGCAACCCAGCCTCAATACATGTGCCTTATAGCATTGTACTAGCAGTCGTGATTGCCTTCACAGCAAATTCCTGGCCACCCAAAGCCTCCCAATCATGATTTCCAATGTGGGAGTAATGTGTGTTGACGCATTGAAGCTTCATTACGGCCATGCCGGTGCAGAAAAAAGTGCTGGTAACAACGTTACCAGCACCTTTTACGGAACGGCATACTCTGTGTCTGCTGGTAGGGGCATTGAACTACCGGCAGGCATGACCTGCCAGTAGTTCAGACTCCTACTGGCAGATCATTCACTGAAGCACCAGCAACATTAACTGCAGTGCCGGTGCTTCAGCGTTCCCAATCCCATGGAGTCCTATGGGATTGGGTACTTATATTACTAGTATATCGGGCGGTGGAAATGGTAAGCAGAGTTTGCCGGCAACCTCATAATGAGAGCCATGGTGTTGTTTATAGTGTTTGCGCAATGTGAGGGTGAAAGTCCTAAACTTTACCTCAGGCAATAAGCCCTGTACTTTTTACTGACTGGTTTATCAAACGTTTCCCCAGATAAATCACATGCATGGTCTTACCCGTTGCAACAGTGGTGTGTCTGCTGAGACCCTTGGCCTCTCATGGTTCAGTTCTCCTCCGATTGCTGTAAGGTTTACCTGAATTGTACCCTGAAGGAAGCCCTAGAGGGAACGTGGATTTAAAATCCAATATGAGCTTCAAACTAAACTTGTTTCCCTTTATATTAAAATAAATGGATTAGGCAGGGAAAGACAAAAGTGGAGCAATGGCACCGAGTAGATTTATTAGAAACCCTATATAGGGACATTAGCAACAATACCATTAGACCTATTGCAAAATACTGCCCGCACCATATATGGTACTCATAATAAGAACGTTACATTGAGCAAAAAAAATATCAACACCTAGAACAGCTATATACATTATTTTGTGAAAGGTTATCATTTCAAGATGGACAGCCTGATACATTTCTATCGTACAATTGCATAATACCCCTGTTAGAAAGGAGTTTGGGACAAATAGCACCAGTGAGGGCTTCAGGCGGCATTGCATTAAACTAAAGAGCATTTTAAGAACATAAGAATAACTGCAGATTTTTATATTTGACAAATATGTCTGTGATAAAAGGGTTGTGCACTTGAATAACTAAGTACATGAGGCACAATGGGCATGGTGCTCATTTCCTTTTTTTACAACATGCAATCTAACAATAAAATGTTTGTAACATTGAAGCATATATACAGATTCAGACAGCCTCAGAATTTGGATGTGATGAAAAAACTGCTGCAACATCATGTACTCCATTGGTATCCAAAGACTATCTTGTGATAATGTTTCTTTTCCAACTGTAGAATTTTAGCTAGGGATCAGGGTAAGAAGGCTGTGTGCCCATGCTTGGTTCCCAATAGACAGGCATCCAAAGAACATTACCAGTATAAGATGCTAATCAAAGTGGAAAAGCAATTGGTATTTTATTTAAGCACTGGCATTATTTACTGTGGTGTGGAGAGTTGTGCAAAATCCATTGTTTTATGTGGGGAAGCGAGCCATTAGAGACTGGGTTGTCCTGCTGCTACTCAATGTATCTCTCAAAGGGTGGTTGAGGAAGAATCCCCGTTTCGCTTTTCCTCAAGAGACATGTGTGACAGGGTGGTCATCGGTCTGACCCTGTCAAACAGGAGCCAGGGACCCCTTTCAACATGGGGTAGGCAGCCTAAAAGGGCAATGTCAGAGGCAGACCAACCCCACAGGTTGAATGGGGAGTTGAAGGGGACATGTGTGCTCAGCTCCTTGGTAAGCATGGAGCCACCCAATACATTGGTTGCTCTGTCCCAATGCCTATCAGCCTCTCATCTGGCCAGGTCTATTTGTATAAGAAACTACAATGACCATCTTGCATTAGACACCAGACACCTGGGATGCATAATAGTTCCTGGGAAGCAGAAGCTTCAGAACACACCTGTCATGATGCCTACCCCCGGGCATCAGGTCCAAGGCCCTCAGCTCCGGGAGCAGGCATCCAGACATTTGTTTAAACCTCAGCAGCCCCGGCTAGGGTCTGTCTGGGTTCAGTCCTGGCGCCTTAGGCGCCAGGTTCATCATAGAAGTCAGTCCTGGCGCCATAGGCGCCAGGCTCATAGACTTTACTTACCTGATGCAGACCATGCTGCAAAAGAGTCCAAGCCTACATGAGGCCTGGATAGGACTATTTTGTTACAGGGACTATTTTTTACTTGGGCGTGGCTCTAGGGAACTTCTTACCTGGAACTACTTTGGAGGCTATTTAAACCACACCCGAACAGCAGCACATGCTTCGCGTTATTCTGCATCCAGCAGCGTGACGCTCACTGTGCCTGCAGCAGCATTCAGTCTTCTGCCACGCCTGCGTGCCTGCAGCCAGCATTCAGTCTCAAATCCGGAGCTCCTAGAATAAAGAAGAAGAAAAGGACAAGGTTAGAAAACGAACTTATTTCAAATTCCTCACCTAATTCCGGAACCATTTCATCTCCGGACCTGGAAAGTACATCAGTCCTGCGCGCGTCGCCAGCTCCAGCACAACACCATACTCACCAGTTCTGACAGCATATTTCGATCCGGCACTGTCTCTATCATTTCTTCGCCGTAATCCGGCACCTAGGGGACACAAGAAAAAACAAGGTGAGCCAAGGGAATCAACAAATACAACCTCTTACCACCATAGACTTACCTGATTTACCACCGGCGGTATTATTCCATAACTCTCCACATTTTCATTTGCCACATCTGTAAAGAGGGAGAAAAACAACACGTTAGCGCATGCAATAGTTACCGGACAGCGTTGGGTAACACAGACTCTTACCTTGACACCAGCAGCAGCTACGAGACCTTCTTCTCACGAACTCAGTTGCAATTTAAGGAAGGAAGGGGGCAAGAGTGAACATCGGGCACATTGAACTCTTTGAACTTGATACTTACCAATCCCGCCAGGGACTTCAGAGTCAATACTTACCGGAACTCTCCCAACGCCTTCAAACCAGTGAAGTAACTGGTATCTACGCGCCCCTGCAAGACACGCAGGATGGAGAGCTCATCTTTTATGAACATAAGGTGAGGTTACTAAGGGGATATCGGAGGAGATTAGTGGGGGAGAGCAATAACCGTTGGGAGGCCATCACTAAAACCCACAGGTGGTTAATCCCTGTCTCCACATGCAGGAAAATACTTCTTTGGGTCCAGCAGACAAGACTAGGCGGGCCAGTCCAGACAGTCATCTCTGCACTACGCATCACGTTGAAGGAGACCACAGCTGTCCGGGTCCGATCGACACCCCTGTGGGGTCCAGGTGAGCATAACAACACCTGAGCCCAATAGACTAGACCTGGTCTGGAACAGGAGGAAAAGACTCGATACCCCAATGAGAATGGACTATGCTACCCCCTTCAGAAGCTGAATAGGGGGCCAAACACTTACTCCAGAAACCCCAGACTGGCTGTAGATAAGAGGATGAAACAAACAGGTTGCTATCCAGTTCTAGGAGAGACCGGGAGACTTATTTGATCCATGAGGAACAGAAAACAAATGACCACATAGCAAAGGCGGACGCTGACAAGGGGGGGCTAGAGGTCTTTTTGAAGACGTCCATGGGAAATCCCAGCCACAGGGGGTTAGCGCAGACAGAGATTGGCCAAGGGGATCAGCTGAGAGTGGTAGGCAAATAGGAGTGGAGGGAAGCTCCTCTGCAAGAAGGGGAGAGCTATCAGTCAGACCAGAGAAGACAGCTGGAGTAGGACTTTGATGAGTCTTTGGAGTGTAAACAGAAGAGAGAGGAGGTAAGGTGTTAGTGGTCAGGAAGGAGTACTAATTGAGTATGAGTGAGGGAGTGGTTGGAGGTAATTTTGGAGAGAGGATTGGAGAGGGATGTGAGAGGCAGGTGGGTGAAGAGCATGGGCATGTTAGTGTTGTGAGGGAAGGGGCTATGATTGGGAGGGAGCTGGAGAGTGGAGACAGGAGTAGAGGAGAGATAAATAGACCTGGAGATGATTTAGTGAGAGGGGAGAGAGCAGGAGGGAATGGAGACAGTAGAAGGGGGAGAGAGTGGAGAGAATGAGAGGGAGGAGGGTGGAGAAAAGAGGAAACAAGCAAGTGAGGGAATGTTTGAGAGATGGTCATTTGTAGGCAACGGTTGCCAGGATCATCAGATGACCCTTCTAGTTTACCTAGGAAGTCTCTGTAGGAGTCAAATAAGTATGGCCACAGCCTTTAGGCTCTCCCTAAGATAGATAGACATGGGCCAGTCAGCAGGCATACCCTAGCTGTAGTTAATTGGCATTGCATTACAACCTTGTGCAGTAGGGAGGCTGGGCTAGGGAGTTGGGAGCCCCTAAAAAGTTGAGCTGTACAGGAATCTGACTTAAATTACTTTATAATAAAAACGAAAATATTTTGGATCTGTCTCGGACGTATTGAGCACCTTGTCACACATGGTAGACCCTATGCCAAAGAAACACCTCAGGCTGAAGATTGGCAAAGTTCAAGTCATCTGGTTATGCGACAAGGAGTTTGCCCAGCACCTGAACATAAAGCAGTAGTTCATATCCAAAGAAAGGACCTTGGAAGCAATGCCACAGAAGATGTTGAGACAGAGTTATATCAGAGACTCAAAGACTCAAAGTACTGGAATACCCATGACAAAATACAACTCGCTACAAGACTGTAGCAGTGGAATAGTGGAGTCGTGTTTGTCTGGCCTGGAAGAGGGCAGTAGAGACCATTAAAACTTGTGGAAACGCTGTAGTAGTTCCCAAAGAGGGGATTGTGCCTAAAGGAACACAGGAGTAACTCCATAACCTCTGGGAATTAGTTTGCCAGGACTGAAGGCTTACCACCAATGACCCCTGGGAAGCAGAGCAAAGCTTTGACCCATGGCAGAAGGGTGACCAAAGAAGAACTACCTGACAAGGGTATCAGGTAATAATATCGGCACAAATATATATATATATATATATATATATATATATATGGTCACCGGGAAAATGTTTTGGTGATATAATTTGGGTGACCATATATATGGCGACAGGGGCAAAAAAAAAAAATGTAAAACAATTAAATAAAATAAAAAAAAATTGGGGGTTTCGGGGGTGTCCCCCGCATGTTCCATGCAATAATGTTGCCACAAAAAACGACAATTTTTCAGCGATATTTTTGTATGGCGATATTTTTGTGGCAACATTATTACATGGAACCCTGACAAGTACCCTGAACTAGGGTGGGAGAGTACCCATTAAAACATTGTGAAGGCTGAGGAAGGAGGGACCTGTTTTAAACCCTAACTAAGCCGTGGTTCAGGAGGGTCCTGTGGTGAAGACTAAACAACAACCCATAGTCCAGGCAGGATCAGCTGTGACCTCTAACCAAGCCACGGACCAGCAGGGCCCTGTTGTAAACACCAATCAAGCCATGGTTGAGGAGGGGACTGTTGTGAATGTTAATCCAGTATCGCACAGAATGAAGAGAGCTCTGGCTGGAGTCCCAAAAGCAATTCCAGATAGACCTCAAGCAGACCATCAGGCAGCGTTTCCCCAGTTACCAGAGTGAATTGTTGTCCAGAGCAGAAGAGGAGAGAGAGAGCTACAATCCCTATAGGCAGCAGCAGAAACTGCCGCACAGTACATCCGCGCAAGTGCAGCTTTCAGATTTAATCACCACTGACTTCCCTAGGCCACCAGCAACTTGTGGGGAAATAAAATGCTGCCTCCTTACTTGGGATTAACTGGCAGAGCAACCCGACTGCACCACTAACATAAACCGAGACAATGCGCTTCCCGGGTTGCCATGGCTGTTCCATGGTGGGCCAGTGTGAAGAAAGTGGGTGGGGCTTAGCCCTCTATTTCTAAATTCACATGTAACAACACTACCACGGATGGGGAAGAAAACACCAGATTGGCCAGGAGAAGGGGACCAATCTCAACAGGGAAGGAGGGATCTAAAGAAGGACAGAAGTAGGAAGAGTGGGTTATTCAGGTGAGGTCAGAGGAGGTGGCTTTTAGGCCTAGTTAGATATTACCGTTGCTTCAAACCAAAGTGTTCTGAGACTGAAGGCCCAATAACGGACAAGCTAAAAAGGGAGCATCCCAACATCATCACATCAAGTGGGACGAGCAGAGCCAGAAGGCCTTCCACCAAAAAGGCCTTAAGTCAAAGCCCATTTCTCATTATGTCAGACTTCTCAAAGGAGTTTTACCCAACCGTAGGCTTAGGACCTGTGTTATCGCAAGTCCAAAAAAGGAGAAGCCCATAACATACATTAGCTTCAAACTACATCCCAGAGCGATGAAATACCCTATGTATAACTTGAAGCTCTTGCCATAAAATGAGCAGTGTCTAGTCCATTGTATTACCCAACTGAACTAAGCTTTAAGTTGATGACAGACCATGCTCTGCTCATCTGGATGTCCATAAATAAATGCACTAATCCCCACGTCTTGACGTGATTATTGGCCCCACAAACCCAGTTTTGTTCATAGTTGAACACTGAGCAGAAACCAAGCAGGCGAACGTTGGCTTCATTTCCAGATATCCAAAATCAGATAGACCCAATGGAGAAGGTAAAGAAGAGAACTACCTAGGTGAAAGTGTGGAGGTGTGTGACAATGCTAGTAGCCTGGCTTCATCATGAGGGGATGGGAACCCATCTTAGCCGGGGATGGGAGGCCTACTAGGGAGAAATATAGAGCCAATCCTACCCCTGTGGTGGATGGAGGCAGTTGAGAGAGCCTACATTCCTGTCCCCCCTTAAACCAGTATGTTTCTGTGCAGACCAAACTGTACTCAATACATACCTCTGTGGCAAAATACTGCTCAGTCTTACTCTGATTTTCCTAGAGAATCAACATGAGAATCCAGTAGGGTACACAACGAAGAGAGCTCTGGCTGGATGCTGCACAGCAATGACAGAGAAGCCTCTAGCAGACCACCATCACCCCGCCCCAGTTACCAAAGTGAATCTTTCTCCAGAACAGAAAATGAGACACCCAAAACGCCCATATGCAGCAGCAGAAACAGCAGTGAAGTACAGCTGGAAGTGTGGCAGTTAGGCACAACCACTGCTAACTTCCCTAGACCACCTGGGACTTGTGGCAAAACAAACCCCCCATACTTATTTCAGATTTACTGGCAGATCAACACGACTGTGCTCCACTAACACAAACATAGACAATGGACTTCTCCAGGCTGCCATGGCCGCTCCACAGCGAGTCTGCCTGACGAAAGTGTGTGGGACTTAGCCCATCATTTTAGAGTTCACTCTAAACTGTACCGCCCAGGGCTGGGATGACAGGGCTAGATTGGCCAATGCGACGAATCCAGGGAGTTTGTCCCTTCTCCTTTTTCCCAAAGGGGAAGCCACCCCTTTATGACTAGGGCAGTGAGCCCACTACGAAAAACAATCCCTAGGTAACAGGGCAAGCAGGATATTACTTGGACTGATTCTACGCCCCCCGCCTTTCGGGAACAAGGAATTCCCAAGTTGACAAATCAATGACATCTGCCTTAACACTAGAGTGACAATGCTTTAATCGATATATGGGGGTGCATCACAACACAAATGTACAGTGACCCTTTGGTTTGGTTGCTGGTTTGGTTGCTGGCCGTACTTTGCTGACTGAAACTGAGAACCCATGGTGGCATGTCTCTCATTGCAGAGAGCGATGCAAAAGGGCTGAGACATTTACCTGGAGAGTAGGAGCCCTGTGGAGCAAACCAGCAACAGAATAGGAGCCAGGCCGAGCAACACCGGGTTTAGCGTAAGCCTGCACTGCAGCGCTGACCCTGGATATCCCGAGGCAGTACCATATCGTACACATGGTGGGAGGAGAGCCAGTGGATCACAGTCGAGCTTAGAATGGCCGGGAGCTTCAGACGCCAAGGTCTCAGACCCCGAGAGCTTGAACCGGGACTGACGCAAGATACCGGCATGTCCGTACGATGGCACCCGGACTAAGGAGTACAACCAGGGAACCAATGGCCAGAGAAGCATGGTTTCTATGCTACAGAGGTGGCCCCTCCCCCCAAAGAAGGTCACCACACAGAAGCAGGCACACAAGATACACAGAGGAGTGTGGCCGAGCTACGAAACACTTAAAAAAAATATGAATGACAAGAAAGCGGATAAAGTATACAAGTAACCAGAAACCATGAAGAACATTCCGAGGGTGTGAGCCTGAACCCAATAACCCATGATGGGTTACCAAATACCAAAGAGAGAGAGAGAGAGAAACACTCTGAGGAGGTGAACTGGAAAACAAAAACCCGTAAAGGTGTCACCAGAGACCATAGAGTAAGCGAAGGGGGTGAACCTGAATTGAAGGATTTGCTGTCAAATTGTAAATCTGAAGAGCAAACTTCTTATCTTTAACAAGGCTTTGCTGGGAGGGTTCTGGAGTCCCCTTTTTGTAGAAAATCAAGGAACTTTGATTTGGAGTGTACAATCAGGCATAAGCCTGAAAACAAGGTGAGAAGTTGAGACACATTTGAACTTTGTTTTTGAACTATACAAGCAAGTTAAGCCCTGAAAACTGAATTTTAGAGACATTTTTGGGGATGAGGGTCACACACCAATTAGCATATGTTAAGGAAGGGCAGTAAGAACACTTCTCTAGGTTAAGGGCCTCATTATGGGTTTGCAGGTTATACCGCTGGGATACCGGCAGACGGAAATACTGTTACTGGCACTTGTCTGACACAAACACCGGCAGATTACAAGTGCCGGTATTCATGGTAAGTTCCTATTTCCATGGAGTCCCAAAGCACTCTATGGGGGGATTTTGCCACAATTACCAGCAATGGTATTACTGTGCTGGTAATGCAGATATTTTTTGCAGGTAGGGGTCAGATGTACCTCCGGCTCTTAGCTGGCGGTAAATCCGTCACCCCTACTGGCAAAGTTGGAATTGGCCTGTCCAGTAAAAGTGTTGGTAAACGTTATTACCAGCACTTTTACTGTGTACTGGCCAACTCTTAAGTCTTTTTGTTTCCTTTGTTAGAGGTAGGGACAGCCAGCAGGGTAGCAGGACAAGGTTGATTTATATGAGACGTCCTGACAAGCACCTTTTTCTTATTTTTTTATATTAGTGTACCTCCACCCTCGACGAAGGCCTAGGTGAGGCATTTTTCTTTGCTTTAATAAAAGCAAGAGTCTTTGAAAAATGTCTAGTTGTCTGTCTCCTGTGTCTGAACTACCACACCAGGAAAAGGGGACTAATCTCAATAAGGAAGGAGGGAAGCAAGGAACAGGAAGTAGGAAGTGCAGGTTACTCAGGTGCTGTCAGAGGAGGAAGAGCAGCAGGAGGGAGGATGGGTGGAGCAGTGGAGTATGGAGGCATTTTCTAAAAATGGTGAGGTTTTGGATAGCGACTGGCAGTGGCACTGCAGTTTACATATCCATGCTTGTGTGGTAATTGTAGTGCGTACAGTTATTGTAAGGAGTGATTGTGAAGTGAATGATACTGAGTGGTAGAAGGGTGAGGATTAGCGGTTTGGAGGGGGCATAGTACAGAGGAGGGAGTAGTAGGGTGAAGTAGGGAGAAATAGTGCAGAGGAGAGAGTAGTAGTGCGGAGGAGAGAGAAGTTAAATCAAAGGGTTGAGGCATGGCTAGGAGAGTGTAAACATCAAAAGGATAGGAAAAAGGAGGGAGTAGTGTGGGTAGGTAAAGAGTAGGAAAGGGAGAGAGGGAGAGAGAGCAATATATATATGAATGTTAACAAGCAACCAGTGGGTTGCAAAACGCGTCATTTTTATCACTTTTTCTGATCATTTGGACGCTCTAATAAATCTGGAATTTCATTAATATTCGTTTGAAGCAGCCTTGGAGTGCTTTTTTTTGTCTGTGATTCACGGAGAGCCATAGAATGGCAAGTCCCCAGCGCTTTCCTTTTGCGTTGTGCCCATGGTTATATATATATATATATATATATATATATATATATATATTACACGGCCCGCGGTAGTGGCTGTGTAGTTATGGTTAAATTGCTAAACTCATAGGAAGAGCACTTTTTCGGCTGCTTATAACTTCGCTCCCCCTGGATGAATCCTCACCAAACTTTGCAAAAAAGTATATGATCGGCTCTGAATTTTTTTCCCGCCAAGTTGGGGGAGGTTTTGTGCACGATGGGGGGGGGGGGGCACATTTTTATCATGGATTTTCACCAAATTTGCTGCAGGAGTGGGGGCTTGGGTCAGAAAGCATGCTTTTGTGTGTTTGGTGGATATCCGAACCGGTACTTTTGTTGCAAAGAACTGAAATGCACATCCCAAAAAATGAGTGAGATCTAGGTTTGCTCTGCGGACCCATTTTCCGGTTCGCTCCGCGGACAGAAGTGTCATTGGCTGGCGGTACGGCGTGCCGTCGGATAAGTTTGGACGTGGACGGTGGTTGACTGGAGGAAAGCGTGGTGTGCATCAACATTTTTTGGGGAAGCCGCAATGGTGTATCGGAGGACAGTGCAGCAGCGGAAGGGTCTGGAAAATGTACTATACGGAATGTGTTGGCCGCAATAAGGGAGGGAACGGGTGGGGGAGGGAGATGTGGTTAATGTGACGTCAGTAGATCGGGGGAAGAAGATAGAGGAGTGCCTGCAGTGTTTGCGCGTTCTGCACCAAGTCGCGGGTAGCTAGACCAGCAAGTTCTTTATGTTGTGATTGGAGGCAGGTGTCGTAACTGCCCGATAGCTTGTGTTGTGACCTGCTGGCGACAACCTTTTCCCGTGGTAAGTGGTGGTATAGCAATTTTAGAAGGGGAATGAAGTGTACATGACCTAGGTTGAATGGGAGCGCGGATGGCTGTGCTATGCGGATGGAATAGTTGGGCACATGGTGGCATGCATGGATGCAGGAAGTTGCTTTCAGTCTGTGGAAGGATTCGACTAGTGAGTGCATGGGCGAAGGTCGTAGAGAGTAGGGCATGCACTGAAGAGCGTACGGCTTTAGCATACCCACTGCAGTAACGCAAGTGTGGGTGTGCATCCAGTACAGGGTGCTGCTTGCATAGTGCGGTGTGTGCCCATTGGTTGCAGTAGGGCAGTGTTGCGAACCGATTGCGAGTAGTGTGGCAATGACACAATAGTTTGGGGATGCAAGTGGGGACGGGCATTGTATGTGAATGAAAGTGCAGAGGGGTGCAGGACAGAGTGTTTTCTTTATACATTATGTTAACTGGTGCAATTTGTTGTTACATACTTACATGGCAGTGCGCAGGTTGGGCAGGAGTGCTGGTGGTGCTGTGTGTGGATAGTCGAAGTTGGTGACATGGTGCCATTATGTAGAAGTGAGAGTGTTTAAGGTCTAGACTGTTGGGTGCATGGGCGTGGGCCAAAGGACATGCACGCAAGAGGCTAGGGGTCTACGACACCCGGCAGTAATGCATTTTGCATTGTGCAGCAGTTAGCGGGTGGTGACCTGTAAATAGTGGGTGAAGAGTACAAGGCAGGTGTCGTAAAACCCTGATAGCTTGTGCCGCGACCTGTTTGTGCCAACCTTTTTCTGTGGTGAGTGGTTGTTTAGCAATTTTGGAAGGGAAATGAAGTGCACATGACATAGGTTGGATGGGAGTGCGTGTGGCTGTGCTATGCGGATGGAATGTGGTAGTGGGGCACATGATGGCATGCATGTGGTAAGTGGTGCAATTTGCTGCTACATAGTTACATGGCGGTGTGCAGGTTGGGTATTAGTGCTGGTGGTAGTGGTGTGTATGTGGATAGTCGAAGTTGGTGACATGGTGCAATGGATGGTGCCATTATTTAGCAGTGAGAGCGTTGAAGGCCTAGACTGTTGGGTGCATGGCCTAAGGCCGTAGGCCGAAGGCCGTGCACTCAAGAGACTAGGAGTTTCCGACACACCCAGCAGTAATGCATTTTGAATTGTGCAGCAGTTAGCGGGTGGTGACCTGTAAGTAGTGGGTGCAGAGCATATTTCAGACGCAATAGAGCAGGAGAAGTGAGCTGCCATGCATGCATGTGTGGTTTTGCAGGTGAGCACACAGTTACAACATGGTAACTTTTTTGATGTGTACTTGTCGATGGTGCTGGGGAGATTAATGCAGTGTGGGAACTAGGTGCTGGGTTTGCATACTGTTAGTATGGAAGAGGATATGGTAGAAGTGCACCTTGAATGTGCTTGCTTACTATATGGCGTGTGCTGAATTGTTAAAGTAGGGCCAATGAGGTGGAAACGTTGCGATTAGGTTGGTAGTGACACAGTACTTTGTGAATGGGTGTTGGTAGGGGTTGTGGAGACTGTGATATGTTAGTGGATTCCTGGTGATAGGGAATGGGTGCAATGCAGAGGTTCCGTATGTGATTGGTGGATGCGTGGGTAGGTTGGGTAGGAGTGCTGGTGGCAGTGGAGGGTATGTGGATTGGCATAGTTGGTGATATGGTGAAATGCATGGTGCCATTACGTTGCAGTGCGTGTGTTCAAGGCCTAGCCTTTTGGGTGCATTGCAGCAGCACTAGTGAGCTGTCATGCGTGCATGTTTTGTTTAGTAGGTGAGGACACTGTTACAAGATGCTAATGTTTTTGATGTGCACTTGACGATGGTGAGGTGAAAAGCCATGCAGTGTGGGCACTCTGTGCTGGGTTTACATGCTGTCAGTATGGAAGAGGATATGGTAGACGTGCACCTTAAATGTGGTTGGTTACTGTGCTGATTTGTTGAAGTAGGGCCAATGTTGTACAGAAGGTTGTGGGTAGGTTGATAGTGACAAAATACTTTGTGAATGGGTGTGGGTAGGGGTGGTGGAGGCTGTGGTATGTTTGTGGATTGTCCAGATCGTGACCTGTTTTCATGATTGGATGCAATGCAGAGATTCAGTATGTGATTGGTGGGTGCGTGTACAGGTTGGGTAAGAGTGCTGGTGGCAGTGGTGTGTATGTGGATAGGCATAGTTGGTGATATAGTTACATGCATGGTGGCATTACATTGCAGTGCCTGTGTTAAAGGCTTAGCCTATTGGGTGAATGGCCGAAGGCCATAGGCCAGCCATTGAAGAGCCTAGCACTTGAGGAATACCACGCCACTAATGCAATTTTGACTTTGTATCTGGTAGAGGGTGGTGACCTGTAAAGAATGGTTGTGGAGTACATTTCAGATGCCTTAAAGCAGCAGCAGTGAGCTGGCAGGTGTGTATGTTTGGTTCCGCCGGTGAGGTCGCTGGTAGAAGATGGTAAAGTTTTGGATGTGTGATTGGAGATGGTGCAATGAAAAGTCACGCAGTGTGGGCACTGGGTGCAGTGTGTGCATACTGGCAGTATGGCAGAGGGTATGGTTGAAGTGTAGCATGAATGGGTTCTTTACCATGCTGTGTGTAGATTTGTTGAAGTAGGGGCAATGCATGGCCGTAGCCCGTAGGCCATGCATTGAAGAGCCTAGCACTTGATGGACAAAACCCACGCCACTAATGCAATTTTGACTGTGTATCGGGTAGAGGGTGGTGACCTGTAAAGAATGGTTGTGCAGTACATTTCAGACACTATAGAGCAGCAGAAGTGAGCTGCCAGGTGTGTATGTTTGGTTCCGCAGGTGAGGGCGCTGGCAGAACGTGGTAAAGTTTTGGATGTGTGATTGGAGATGGTGCAACGAAAAGTCATGCAGTGTGTGCACTGGGTGCAGTGTGTGCATGCTGGCAGTATGGCAGAGGTTATGGTTGAAGTGTAGCTTGTATGGGTTGTTCAGTATGCTGTGTGCAGAGTTGTTGAACTAGGGCCAATGTTGTGAAAATGTGCTTAGGTTGGTATTGACACAATACTTTGGGAATGGCAGCGGGTAGGGGTGATGGAGGCTGTGGTATGTTTCTGGATGCTGCTAATTGTAACCTGTTTTCGTGAATGGGTGTTTTATGGTGTGAGGGAGTTGGGTTGCAGTGCCGCTACATATGTTACGTTTGTGCACAATGTTAGCTGGCCACAAGGTTGCATGCATGGATTGATAGTCTTGTGCTGGGTATGGGTAAGGGTGGAGTGTTGTGTGAATGGCGAAAGGTGTGCTGGTGTGCCGCAGGATAATTGTGGATGCTGAAATAGGGCATCCTGTAGGAAACGTTTCTGGTGGATGGGCTTTGGAAGGAAAGGGAACGTGCTCTCAGAGTGTTTAACGGGAAATATGGAGTTGTGTACAGAAACGATAGTGTGGAATGGCGAGGTTAAGTATGAGATTGGTGCATGCGTTTTTGAAATTTTATATTCAGCAGTAGGCGGCACTAAGTTAGCGTTGGAAAATTTGAGTGCAAAGGGAAGAAGTATTGTGTGTGCTTTACTGGGGCATGGCCCTAGCTGTAGCTGGAAAAGCACACGTGTTACATCATGGCCTTCTGAGCATGGAGGCTTTGCAAATGGAATGTGGGGATTTGTCCAGTGAGGATTCGAGGATGTGGTTCACCGGTAGGGGCGGTGACTTATTCACCCAAAGTTTGATGCAGTGATGTTGGCAGAAATGGACAGACGGCGAGTGCTTATAGTTGGTGATACCTTGTGCATGATCTGCACAGGTATGCCGTGGAAAGAGGCTTTGATACTGACTTTCAGTTGGAAGGAGTGCAGGCTTTTTGGGGCACAGTTTGAGTGGGGTTTCAGGTGCATGGATCTTCTTTGCCAATATGTGGCCTCTGTTGGTACTGTAGATGTGGTGGTCGTGCATTTTGGAGGACTACATGTGGTGTACATGCCATGCTCTCGTTTGTTCGCTTACTTAAAGAAGTTGATGACAGCTGTGATGCAGATGTTTCCTACTGCAAAGGTGATTTTCTCATCGATGACACCAAGAGGACAATGGGAGAATGGCAGTGTAAATTGTCCACAGCCAGAGGTCGGGAGATGTTGGATAAACAGAAGCATGTGCGACTTTATGTGCAGTGCCGGGATGTTCTGCACTGACTATGAAAGCATTACTAACCAGCCAGATTTCCAGTGGTTTCAAGGAAATGGCATTTTATTGGCCTCCATTGGCAATGCTGTTCTGTTTGCTGTTCTGTTTTCCACTTTGCACGAAGCGTTGCAGAGAATTCTGTAGAAATGTGACATAAGCGTTCATCTTAAGTCGAGAAAAATGTGAGGAGTAGAAGCAGACAGACAGTGAGCAAAAGAGAGAAAAACAAGGAAAAAAAACGGTATGAATGCACGTACATAAGAAAAACTCGACAAAAAGAAGGAAAAAAATGTGTTTTTAGAGACAATCCTAAAGACACAATCCCCACCCGTTTCACATTCCTCTCCCGCACCCCCTGAACACCCCAAACAACCTTCCCATCCAGTTTCTAGCATGGTAGTGCAGTGGATTCCGCAGCACTTTGAGGATTAGACGTCCAGCTATTTTTAGGATGGCACCTATGACATTGGCCATGTGGAGGCTAAGACATGGGGCAATGTGGTGGCTGGTTGCGGTGTGTACATAAACACTGTGACAGAAGGTTCGTTTGTACCGATAAATGGAGGAGGCTATGGTGAAAGTGTGCAAGGTAAGGGGAATGCATCCTCTTTGTATGCATGCACTGCACACACTTGCTTAACGTTGCTAATGTAGATTCCCTGCTGCTTTTGTGGGTTCACTTTTCCGACATTTGTAGTACATGCATTACAGTGGGAAGACCATATTAAGAATTTTACAAGGTACGTGACAGGCATCATGTTGTCATGAATGCAGTATGTGCATTATATGATATGAAGTGTTATGGTATTTTATGCCATTTGTATCGCGCCCACATACAAGTGTATGAAGGCGCGCCGATGAAAGGGAGTTGGAACAGATGCCACACAGAGACATTGGGCCTCATTAGGACCCTGGCGGTGACGGTATGACCGGTGCCGGTAAGGCACCGGCACTATTCATACCATCCTGCTGCATTACGAGTTCTGCTCGCGGATTCCTGACAGCCCGCCAGGTTTTACTACATAGTGGTCCAACATATCTCTGAGCCGATCGTTCATAACATTTTGAAATGTGGCCGGGGCGTTGCAGAGCCCAAACGGCATGACACAGTACTCAAATAGGCCATACCTAGTTTTAAATGCCATTTTCCAGTCATCCCCCTCGTGGATCCTTACCAAGTTATAGGCTCTGCGAAAATCCAGTTTAATGAACAAAGCCGAGGCACCCAGTTGATCCAATAAGACTGAAATCAAGGGTAGTGGGTACTAATTACGAATAGGTACGGCATTACGGGCCCTGTAATCGATACAGGGTCTCAGGTCCCTCTCCTTCTTTGGAACAAAGAATAACGGGGAGGCTGCGGGGGACCGGCGTATAAACCCCGTGAGCAAAGCCTTTTCAATGTACTCCATCAGGAACATGTCCTCCTTTTGTGTGAGGGAGTAGACGTGGACATTGGGTATCCGTGCCCCAGGGATCAAGTCAATAGGGCAATCATATGGTCTATGGGGAGGCAATTGATCTGCGTTACCCTTGTCAAACACGTCCTGGAAAACGTCGTATTCAATGGGCACGGCTGTGGTGGTGACTGAACCAACTACTGGAGTAGCGTCAAGAAGAGGGTGACAGGGTCCTACCGGTTGATTGCTGTCAGCATCGAAAGATTGAGCTTCACAAAAATCAGAAAGGAAACAAACATCTTGTTTTTGCCAATCAATGCTTGGGTTTGTCCACCGATAGCCATGGCAGGCCTAAAATCACTTTAAACTGCGGGGCAGCGATCATATCGAAAGCTATGGTTTACGTGTGCCCATACTCAGTGCTCATGTTCAGTTCTACAGTACATTCAGTCACCAATCCCAAAACCAAGGTAGTTGACAACCTCAGGTCTGGATTTAGGAACGGTGGGGATCCCTGTTTCATGAACGTATTGTATGTCTATATAGTTGCCCGTGGCCACAGCGTCAATGATGGTCAAAGTGGTCCAGGGATTTCCTGTCGGAAAATAGAGTGTCACTGAGACCGTGAACGGAGATAGACCACTAGGAGGCACAGAGTCCTTTGGCATGGAACTCGACAATCGGAACCCATCTAATGTCGAGTTTTGGCGTTTCCCTGTTTTTTCTTCTTTTTTTAGGACATGATCCAATGAAATGTTCCGGGGAGCCAAAATAGAAACAGAGGTTGTTCTTTTCCGAATGTTTATTTCATCAGGAGACAAAGGACCTTATACTGCACCGATTTGCATGGGTTCGGCATCACTAGTCCCTGTGGTATCATTGCCTGAAGATACTGGGGTAAGGGTCTCCTCTCACCCTTTCTTTCAGCTCTTCTGGCGTCGATTTGTAGAACCAGATGAAGGAGTTCCAGAAATGCCATGGGCACAACCGGAACGGTGGCCAGGGTGTCTTTCAAGGACTCGGATAAGCCTTTGTAAAAAATAGAGGCTTTTTTGTCTTCCGGCCAGACCTTCTCAGCCACCACCTGATTGAATTTAGCCAGGTATGTCAGTAACAGAGTGTTCCCCTATTGCAAACCAAGCAGTTCAAAGTCAGTGGCCTGTGTTTTATATTGGGTGTCAAACACACGGTCCAGGGCGGTAATCGGGGCATCACAATCATATAACATGAAACTGTTCTCTTCCAATAAAGGGCTGGCCCAGGCCGCGGCTGTTCCACCTAAGTATGACAAGATGAATGACGCCTTTGTCGTGGAATCGTGGAATGAGGCAGGACGACATAAGAAGTGGAGCCTACATTGGTTGATGAACGTTCTGAATTGTTTAGGGACCCCATAGAACCTCACTGGGGCTGCCAAAGGGAACTGGGCTGACATGAGTACCGGAACAGGGTCGTGTCGTGGCAACAGAAACCCAGATCCTGAGGCCACCGCTGGAGCGGCTGCCGCTAGCCCAGCAGATTGTGTGGAGACCTGTAGGGCATCAATGCGACAATGAGTAGCATTGTTCGCTGCTGTCATGTTGGCACGTAACTCCAAGATCAAGCGAACCAGGGTGTCTAGGGCATCAGCTGTGTCCATTTTGGAGGCTTCTAATTCTGTCAAGAATCACGGCCAATACTGTGTGTAGTGCAGAAGGAGCACTAGCCACAGGGATGGAACACTTAAGTTGCTGAAGAGTTCTTCCCACTATTGTAACCCTCTGTTGTGTGAATAAAACAACCAGAAGGATCTAGTAGTTGGAAGATGGGACACAGACCCGCGACACGCTAGCTCTGGAGGGAAAAAACAGGTAATCAATTTCAGCTTTGCATTCAGTAACAAACCCCCAACAGATAACAGGGAGAGGAATGGAACCAACCTCACTATGAGTGGGAATTGCTGCAAGAAGCCTGGCAATGGGATGGATCAGGTGACAAAGTGCCCTAGGTATCTTCCCACAAATTGGAGGATATCTGGAACAAACCTATACCCACACTAAGAGGAGCAACTAGGGCAATAACTCAGGACAATAAACCACGAGAAACAAGTCTTACCAGTGTATTGTCCACACGGGCGATGAAGGTCCAGAAATCCAGCAAGGCACCAAGGACTACCCCGACGGCACGAGGACAACTGAGTAATCCTAGGAGGACAGAAGTTCGGAATTCAATCCAGTTCAACAAGCCTACCCCGACGGCACAAGGATGCCTAGGTGGTTGCAGCAGAAACAGTAAGCCAGTAAGCGTCTGTAGTCCATGTGCTGTACAGATGAATGGAGTCCCAGCAAGATGTTCAGGTGTTGAGTGGAATTAGGTGGAAGGAAATCACAGTTTTCCTGGAGAAGCTAAGGCAGGGTAACTGTTCGTGGGAAAACCACTGTTGGTCAGAGGCAAATGACAAATCCTAACATAAAGCAGAGGAGTCTGTTTTGCAGGCCGGATTCGGTAACGGGTGGTCAGCGAAATTGACAAGACTTTGAATAATGAGGTTCAGAAAGCAGGCGGGACTGGTAACAATCAGGCAGGAAACAAGGGAAAACGTAGAGCAAGGCAGGTCCGGAAAACATAGCAGAGGTCAAAGAGTACTTGATAAACCCAGATGTAAGCAAGAGCATGAAGGTTCAAGGAACTTCCATTTCAAGCACTGAGTATGAACAGAGGGTGGACTTTATTTCCTAGGGTGACGTGCTGAAGTGTCAAATGATTCGGCAACGTGCGCTTCAACCTCACCAAGTTGCGTGCAACAAAAGGCTTCACCCGTCGCCATGTCAATTGCCAGCAATTAAGGAACAGTGTCCTTTTCCGGAATACTGACAGTCTGGGAGATCGGGTGTGTGGCGCTATGTATGTGGAGTGCTTTAGGGTCTTGGGAGATGAATCAGAAACAGGCTCACGATACCTGGTATAACGTTTCCTGACAGCTACCAACCTATTCCCGATTCCTAGAAATCGCTCTGCCCTCTTGTGGAGACCCTACTTCAATAGTGAAACTTTATTCTTCATCCCCTCACCCACCTTCCTGAGCCACTACAGCCCCTTGAAGAGACCTGTTTTGAACTTAACCGCACGATCGAGTGCTCCGGCACTGAATGTACCTTTGAGCACAAGGCTCCACACTCCTTAGGGACTGGACTGCCTGTTAGTTAGGGTTTGAATTGACGAAGGACTGCCTAAAGTACATTTGCACTGTATGAAAGGTTGTGGATCTCTACTGTGTAATGTTCCTTTAGGCCAATAGTTACAGTATATATGTTTCCTAGTTAGTGTTGTGTTCGTTTTGTTAACATTTCGGAGTTTTACTGTGTGATTGAATTAAAAGGCTTTTAATAAATGTATATGTATTTTTGATACATACACCTGACAGAGTAATTTGTGGTGTCATTTACTGTGTGTGCTGATTGTGTGCTTGTGATCATCCTCACCCCCTCCTGAGACCTAGTCTTGACCGCCGCCAAAGCTACCTTGATTGGTCTGGCTTGTCCAGAAGGGTACCCTGTTACAAGAAACTAGGCTGGCCTTCTGAACCTCTGCCCAACAGGTTGAAGTTCAGAAATCTATCTTAACAGCCCTCACAACTAACTGTATGCAATGCAAAGGGATGTCACCATCAAAATGAGTAGTGTTCAAAATAAAGTTCAGAGCTTCTTCCAGCTCTTAGCTTGTAATCAGCTTCCCCTTCTCCAAGTTCAAAATAGTTCACAAAATACTGGGGTTCCCTTCGCAAAGAGTTTAAATCTTCCAGCTTTCTTAAAACAATACAGTTCCTTGGGACTCTTCCCAGCTCCTTTGCTATTGGTTCTTTTCACTAGTTCACATAGGCAGTTCAATATCTTGATTTAAAAATAATAAAAAAGGTTATTGCAAAACAAACTTCTTTATAGATATTTTCAATGGCTTCTCCATACAGGGCCCTCGGTCTAGGCGCAGTTGTTGAACTACACAATCCATCCATCGCAGGTCACGCAACCGATAACTGTCTCTTGGCTGTGTTTCATCAATACCACTTCCATGTAGGGGCCACTCAGTCTAGGCGCAGTTATTGGACCACACAGTCCTCCCATTACAGGTCACGCAACTGAGCCCACTTTCCTGTCTTCTCCTGGCTCTTGCCAATGCTTCCTCATAACATGCAGTTGCTTGTACTCTCTTTGGCTTTGGCAAATATCTGATTTCTCATACCATACCCTTCTGAGTCTTATCTTGACTTTGTCACTGCTTTTGTTTCAGAAGAATACAGTTTGTGGTAGCCGTTACTTTGACAACCTTTCTTTCACTCCACTCACGAGTGCTCAAAAATGGCCTTTGCCCCGTCTGGATTGAAATGTATTTAGCATGACTTTAATTTGTTATTGAAAAGTACTTGCCTTTGCTCTATTCAGCATTCAAATGACTTTCCGTTTGCTCGTTATTCAAAAGGACTTGCTTTTGCTCGGATCGACATTCAAATGACTTTCAGTTCGTTCGTTATTCAAAGGACTTGCTTTTGCTTGGTTCGTTATTCGAAAGCACTTCTAAAGGTTTTCATTCAGTTCGGTATTCAAAAGTAATGCTCATTGCATGGTTGCCTGCCAGCCCGGTGTTTCCCCCACTCACTGGTCAGAGTTTACGACGCTGTGTGTGCTCTGCCGCCACGGTCTCCACCGTCTCATGCGGTACCCGCCTTCTTCTCTCAGCGCTCTTTGTGGCTTGGCTCCCCAGTAATGCTCTGCCTGCAGGTCAGGATTCTTGTGACCACTCTGTTTGGTCACACTGGTCTCCACTGGTTTCCAGCACACCTTATTTCACTTCCTGCTGCATTAGCTCTGCTTGCCACACTGCTGAGATGGAGTTGCTTTCCCAGCTGCTGCCTCTGCCTGCTGTGAGAAACCAGAGGTTGTCTCACCCACTAGTCCCTGGGGATCTGTCGTCCAGGTGACCAGGACACGGCCATCACTTTTGGATCCAGTTACTGGGGTGGACCAGTGCGGGATGATCACCTGGGTGAGGGGTCTTGTGGGAGTGGAACACCGGATGGCGAGACACAGTATCCCCTTCCCTGTAACACCTTTACCCCATCCTACCATGCAGGTTATGTCGGAAATCTACCCCCACCCCCATTTTCCCACACAAACACATTCACACGGACAGCCCGCTTTGGGGGAAAACAGACTAACACCCAAGCAGTATACCTGACATTTCCCAATACAATGGTCAGGCGAGGTCAGGCAATTACTGACCGATACTCTCACCTGACTTCCATTAAGCTTCCCCGCACAGATAAAAGGCAGAGCACGAAAGCACACTCTGAGCGAGGCAAATCACACGAGGAAACATCAGTTTGGAGATGCCAGCTGAATGAGGGACGTAAGACAGTGAACTACAAGGGGTTTGCAAGGAGGTAAATTCCCTTGACCTTCCTGGAAAGAACCTGTTATGTTCAAGAGACCCCGAGATTGGACAGCTTAAGACCCGGAAACAAGTCTGCTCCTCCAACTTGACTGATCGAGTCAGGGGGAAGCAGCAGACGCCGTGTTACCGACCTTGGCTCTAAGAACAAAGTAGCAACAGAGAAATCAACACAACCAGTGAGTTGGGGAGACTGATACAATACTGGTCTGTGTTGAAGCCAAGGTTGCAAGCAGCAATATTGTATAACGAGCGCTGGAACAACATTGTTAAAATGCGTGTGGTGAAAACGCAAGTAAAGTTGAACCGCTGATGAATGTTTGAACTTTGAAAGGACACGATATTTTTCACAGAGTGGTCTGACACCGTGTGCATGCTCAATTGAAGGTCTCTGTAAGGTATCCAATAAAGAGGTGGCAGAAGTGAAAGTAAAGAATTATAAAGAGAAAGATTTTGTGAATAGAAGTGGTCCTGCATCGGATCAAGCAAAATCCCACACAAATTCCGAAAGTCTTTGATTTTTTATATAGAAAAGGAAAGATTGGAAAATGAGCTAAAATATTCCAAGCTTGTTCGAGGGAGATCGGTTAAGAATATTGTGTTAAAGTGGGTCTGAGCCAGGTGGAGGGGTGCCCTGGGTGAACAGTAAATCACCTGAGAAATTGTGCATGTGAGAATCCTGAGAAAAGTGGGTCTGAGCCCGGCAGAGGGGGACCCGGGGTGAAAAGTAAATCACCTGAGAAATTGTGCATGTGAAATCCTGAGAAGAAAGGAATTTTGGTGTTTGTTTGTCACATCAGGCCCTCTGAAATAAGAGACTTTGTCACAGTAGGCCCTGATGCTGAGGTTTTGAACTGCATCCTCGTGCCAAAGAAGCCAGAGTGTGCTAAGCTTGAGTGTGCAGCCTTGTCCCGTGCTGAAAACGTGCGGAAGGGGAGCCAACGGCTCAAATATCCTGACACCATTTTGTGAACACTTTTCTTTTGTATAACATTGTTTCACACACTATTTGTATTTAGAAGTAAGAATTTGCAATATGTTTATTAGTATAGGCCCTTTTATATTACCAAGACTATACAAGGACTTTGTTATTATTTGATGGTCGTAGCTTGCTCCGATCTTTAGATTTTGGATTAGATAGGTGTTTTACCAACCCATTTGAAAGTTCAATAAACACTCTTGAACTGTGATCACTTGTGTCTTTCTTACTCTTTGATACCATGCCTTCCTTACACTCCACAGCCTACTCCATTTACCAAAGCATGTTGCTTTTTAAAGTTTCTGCCATCATAATGAGTTGCGGAATACTAGACCGCTCACCATCAGAATGGTAGTTCTGCCTTTTTCGTGCTGTCCTCCTCCTTGTCCCAGTACACAGCTGAGCCTGATAAGTGTCAGCGTTAACAAAATGAGACTGATATGTGTCTGTATTAACAAAATGAGGCTGATGTGTGTTGTCTTAATAAAATGAGGATGTATCTTCCTAGATGGATTCTGCCCCATCCTAGTGTTGAGCTGGCGTTTCTTGGGGAAAGTTTGGAGGGATGAATAGGGAAAGTGTTGACAATAACCTAAAAAGGTTTGCGGCATAGCGGGTTCATTATGAAAAGGGAATGAGGGGATACAGTGTCTCACCTAAGGACGCCCTCTCCCAACTCCCCAAGTCTCATCCACCCATGTTACCCTCCCTCGCGGATCCACCCCCAGGGTCGGGAACCAAAAGCAATGACCTTTCCCTGGCCGCCCGAGAGGAGGCTACAGGGAGAAGATGTCAGGTTCCTCACAGCTACCAGAATGATATTGCTCTGTCCAATATTGTGTAAGAACTGTGACACTGTCCTATAAAATGAACCATTACCTCCATTTGGGGTGTACACATTGCATATAACATACCCGAATCCTGTACTCTCAAATTAATTGAGATGATCCTTCCCTCTTGATCTTTAATATAAGAATTTAGGGATATTGGTAGATTCTTCCTAACCAGGTTACAAAGCCCCTGAAATTCGTGGAGAATCACAGGCTATACACATTGCCCACCCACCCTCTGTGTAGGTTAATATCAGAATCAATTAGGTGAGTTTCTTGTATTAAAGCCACAACTGCCCCGATTCTGTCAAGGTGATCTAATATTCTTTATCCAGCATGGAGTCTTGCATAGATTCACATGCGTCTGAAGATTCCCTGTCGTCAGGTTGGGAATCCTCAGTAAAAAAGAAAGTAGTTTAGCTTTAAACTAAAACAGCTTGTCTCCTCTATACTCTGTCAGTGTTCTTTGGGTCATGCTGCCCTCAGCCAATGACACTCGTCCCCCTAAGCTTCATCCCTGGGGACCATCTTCAGATTTTAATGCACGTTTCTAGTGTTGGGTATCCTCGTGCTTTGCTCCTCGAAAATGAAAATCAGTAGTTTTTTGCTGTTTTTTGAAGAAATCTTCCATCTCTTCATAGTTTACCACCACGGGGCGACTACTGGCAGCGGGACCCGTTGTCAGCAAAGATATTCATTCCACCATTGAATCTTCACCCCATGGCACCACAGGCACAGGCTTGGGCCTACACCTCGACGATGGCGGATGCCATGAAGAAAAGCCTCTTCAGGTCCTGTGAAAGCTGCAACCTGAAGACTATCTTCAATGAGGATCTGCACCTCAAGTGCATTTACTGTCTTCATCCCGACCACGACGCGAACAGATGCTCAATCTGTCCATCCTTTTCATTGACGACTCGGAAGAACAGCCACCGGAGTTTGATGGCATGGATTGACGCAGTCTCCGGGCATAGTCATGCCTCTTCCAGCGCCGGCAGGCCCCCTGAGCATACTCCCCCTGGTAAGAAGAGGTCGAACTCCTTTGTGGGTGCTTCCCAGGTGAAGATTCAAATGATGGCAAAATTCCACACTCCAACTTCCTCGTCAATGGTCTCCGCGGCTGTGGGACCCAGTTCCGAGAAGGGTTGGTCACTGTTGTCAACTCTGTCGATGGTTAGAGACTACCAGCTAGTGGGTTACCGCCATCCGTGAGGAAATCACTGGCTTTTTCATCAAAGCACAGGTCATCGTCGAAGACGAGCAAGTCATCTACGGACCTGTCTCCGGTTCCACCGTTGTGGACGCCCTCGTCGATAACACTTCAACCATCCACACTGTCGCCACGTCGACAACCATCCCACCAAACGACTCGGTCTGCAAAGTCAACTTTTCCTTCAACGGCCGCTACCTTGAAGGGCTCATCAACGACCATCACCTTTACCTCTTCGGCAGTCACCACGCCCAGGGTATCTCTGCCTCCTATGCCTCTGTCAGCAGTTCCAACGACAATCCCATCGATAACAGCATCTATTCCTGCTCTGCAGACTCCAGTTGTCGTCTCCTTTCCAAAGTGCTCTGATCCGCTGAGAGACATGCCTCCGGCTCTGGAATTCCTGCCCATGCCCAGCAAGGCTGTCCAATTCTTTACTCTGGCTCCTCTGGGATCCCCAAGAGAGTCCCCAGCCATCTACACCAGTTCTGAAGAGGACCTGCCAGAAAATGTTTATTCGGATCAGGAAAGGGGCATGGGGAACCTGTCCACATTCTATCCATACCTCATAAGAGGTCACCAACCCATGGGCCTTTCCTGATGTTTAGCCCTCCAAGGGGCTCAGGACCAGTTCCTGCTTCTGCTGTACTAGCTGCACATGCTCCTGTGCCAAGAGACATGTTCTTGGACATCCTAACCACCCTGCACACTCTGGTGGCAGTAATTCAACAGAGACTGCTCACTGCTCCTGTCCTTGCTCCGGCCATGAGTCCTCCAAGGGCCCCTTGGCATCAGCCGATACCGTCTCACAAGGCCACTGTGCCCATGGCCTCTGTCAGCAGCTCTGCCTACAGTGGTGGAGGAGGCATTTCAAAACTGATACTGTCACAGACACCAACACCACCGGTACTCATACAGATGGGGTTGACGACTACGATCCCACGGGTGGTGGACCTCTGGATGTTGATGAGCCTGCCAGGTCCTCTTCCCCAGATGAAATTGGCTTTTTCCACTCCATCATTTTGAAAGCTGCCAAACTCTTCAATCTGGTGACAGAAGAGAAGAAAAAGTAGGGGTTCCTCTTTGAGCTGCGGGCATCCTCCAAGAAAACCATTGTATCTGTCCTTTTGTTGGATGACATATGGGAGGATGGGTAAGAGATCATGAAGGCTCCAAATACTATGCCTACTAAGCGTGATCAGTTTGAGAAGAGACACCTGGTTCAAGGCTCGGCCCCTATGTGCCTCAGGTCTCAGCCTACTCAGGAGTCAGTGGTATTGGCTGCCGCCAGAAAGAGGTCCTCCTATCCTTCTTCATCGTCCATAGTGCCTGCAGACCATTAGGGCTGGAAGTCTTATGCTGCAGGGAAGCGCATCATCACCTCAGTATCTTGCACCATCAAGGCCCCCAATGCCCTTGCCATCCTGTCAAGGTACTACATGGAGCTGTGGCACAAGTTGGGCCTTGACTTCCTTCCTGATAATAAAAAGGCTGAAGCCTTGGCCCTGTTCCAGGAAGGGGAAGTGGCTTCTGACCACGTCACCACTGTTGCTCTCAACATTGCAGACTCTGGATTCCGAAAGATGAGGAATGGTGTGGATCTCTAATGCCAAAGTTGGCTAAAAGCTATGAATTTCTCCACGGATGTGCATACTAAAGTCATTGACATGCCGTTCGATGGGGACAACCTATTTGGAAAAGAGGTTGATGACACTCTTCAGGCCATCAAGACTGACACAGAGACAGCGTGCTCTCTGGGGACCCTGCAGCAGAGGAGGCTATCTTTTCGTTCCCCAAAGGGGAGAGTCTTAAGATCTTCCAGGGGTTACACCACCCCCTGTTGCCAGCCCTCCCGCACCACCCCCCAGGAGGCTTATAGGGGTCGCTACCAGGCAGACAGCAGTGGCATCCAGTGTCATCATCGCCCCGCTTCCAGGACGCAGATGCTGGAACAGGCCTGAAACTGGCCAAGGAACCGCACTCCCACTTCTGCACCCAAGTGGGAGGCCGACTATCAAACTTTGTCAATCAGTGGTAAAAGATCTCCACAGACAAATGGGTGCTGGATGTTCTGCAGCAGGGGCACACTTTGGAATTTCAAGACAGGTGCGCCCGCATTCCTATTGTCATGTGTCAAGAGCTGCACATGGCACAGCTGCTACAGTAGGTCCAAGCCATGCTTTGCAAAGGGGCAATAGAACCAGACTCTCAGCACCCCTGGGCACCCGAGTGTACTTCACATGCTTTCTGGTAAAGAAGACGTCAGGAAGATGGCAACCAAAACTAGAATTGCGGCCTCTCAACAAGTTCCTAAAAATCCAAAAGTTCAGAATGGTCACGTTTCAGCACGTCCTCTACCAGCTGGAGGAAGGGGATTTTGTGGCAACTCTCGACTTGGAGGAAGTATACTTCCACATCCCCATTCATCGCAAGCACCATCATTACCTATGTTGTGTCGTCCATGGAAGACATTACCAGTTTTCCATGGAAGACATTACCAGTTTAAGGCCCTTGCCTTCGGCATGAAATCGGCTCCAGGGGTGTTCACCAAATGCTTGGCCCCGGTGGCAACGCATCTACGTTGCAAAGGAATCTACTACTACCCTTACCTGGACGATTGGCTCATTCGGTCCCGCTCCCACGCTCTGGCAACGAAGCACACAGCAGAGACCATCCAACTTCTGGCGTCACTAGGCGTCTCAATCAACTATCTGAAGTCCTGCGTAGTGCCATCTCGGAACGCTCTGTTCCTGGGCGCCCGACTCAACAGTCTCCTCTCTGGAGATTCCCTTAGAAGAGAGTGTGAAAGCCATCCTCGGAATGGTCCAATGGCTGTCGGCAGCGGCTGTTGCAACAGTCCAGTCAATGAAGTCCCTGCTGGGTATGATGTCTTCCTGCATCCATCTGGTCCCCTTTTGTAGGCTTCAGATGAGACCCCTTCAAGCATTTCTGGATTCCAGGTGGGAGCAAGTCACGGGCACATGGACAGAAAGATTGCCCTTAATCGGCATTCCAGCAAACCCTGCAGTGGAGGTCAGTTCGTCCACACTACACTCAGGGAGCTCCATTTCAGATCCCTCCGTACCAGACTACAGTCATGACCAATGCTTCTCCAGAAGGTTTGGGAGTCCACATAGGACATACTCACGCCAGAGGCCTCTAGTGCCCAGAAGAAAAGGAGTTGCACATAAACATCCTGGAACTGTGGGGGGTGTTCTGGGCCCTAAAGTCTTTCCAGCCTGAGCTCTAGGGAAAGGTGGTGCAGGTCTTCACGGACACCACCACCGTGTTTTACATCAGAAAACAGGAGAGGATGTGCTCCCCTGCTCTCTCCCTGGAAACCCAGTCGCTATGGCACTGGGCCATTCTTCAGCACATGTTTTTCACACCTTTTCACCTGCAGGCATCAAGAACACCATCACCTGCTCTCCCTGCAGGGAGCTGTGGTCCTGCCACGAATGGGCACTTCAGCAAGCGCAAGTGTCGCGCCTCTTCAGCAAATGGGATCTTCCTCAGATCAACCTCTTCGTAACAGCTGTTAATTCCAAATGTCAGATGTTTGCCAGCAGATATTCTCAGCAGAGGAGCCTGGGGGATGCCTTCAGGAGTACAGAGTACAGGAAAGGTCTCTTCCTGTGCTCTTTCCCTCCAATTCCACTGCTACCACGTGTGATCAACACACTCTGACATTGCCACTGCATGATGATCCTCATTGCACCGGCGTGGCCAAGGCAAATCTGGTACTCAGACCGTCTCCATCTCTCGGTGGTTCCTGCCATCCAACTGCCTCCACTTCCTAACCTACTCTCCAGAGAAGATGGTTCAATCCTGCAACACTACCCAGCGTCGCTGAACTTCATGGCCTGGCTCCTGCAGCCTTAGAATCTGGACACTATTGGCTGCCTTTGGAATTCAAGAAGATCCTGTCTAATGCCAGGGCTCCCTCTACGTTGACTTGCTACAGGCACAAATGGAAGCGTTTTACAATGTGGGGCTGGTCGTGGAAGCTTTTGCGGCTGTGCGTGACTGCCCCACAGCTCCTGCCATACCTGCTTTCACTGGCCATGTCTGGCCTTGCTAATCCGTCTATCAAGGTCCACTTGGCCGCCATATCCCGGTACACACGGGCTCCAGGCAAGCTCTCGCTGTGGTTGCACAGGCTCGTTAAGGAGTTCCTCAAGGGTCTATTTGGCACATTCACACTGGTAAAAGCTCCTGCACTGGCGTGGGAACTGAACGTGGTTTTGTCTAAACTGATGAGGCAATGCATCGTGCCCCTTTGAAGTTTGTCATGGAAACACACCTTTCTGGTGGTGATCACCTTGGCCAGGTGGGTAGGGGCGATACAGGCCCTCTCCTGTAAGTCTCTGTATTTAGCCTTCCACGGCACTAAGGTGGTTCTGTGAACTCATCTTTCTTTCATGCCGAAGGTTCAGTCGGATATTCATCTTAAAGAGCCTTTGGTTCTGCCAGTTTTCTTCGCTAATCCTTCTTTGCCTGCTGAAAGGGTTTTTGCGTTTGCTGGACTTTCAATAGACTTCTCAGCTTTTCATCAATTATGGACCTGTGGGAAATAGGAAAGTCCTGTCTAAGGCTTCCATCCCCAGGTGGCTCTCCGGCTGTATCATGCATTGCCATCGTATGGCCAACAGACTGCTTCCAGGCAAGCCGAGAGCCCACTCTACCAGAACCATTACGGAAATTACTGTTTCTCTCTCTGGTGTTCCCATGCTTGACATCTACCCACACCTTCACAAGATTCTACTGTTTCGACAAGGATTCCGTGGAGGAATCCTGGGTCAAACAAGGGACCTACACAACCCATTTGTTTGAGGTGAGTCTGTTCCGGGGGTAAGTGCATTGCTTCTGTGAGCCTTGCCACTTCCCATGGTTGTTTACATGTACTGCTGTGTAATCATATTCATGAGCATGTGCATCCATGTAAGACCCCATACTGCAGAAGGTACAAGTTACTTACCTGTAACTCTTGTTCTCCAGCACGGGTCGTGCATGGATTCATATGCAAACCCTCCGTCCTTCTCTTCTATAGCTCTTCTTGGTTCGTACGGCCACTTTACATGGGCTACCAAATCTGAAGATGGCCTCCAGGGGTGGAGCTCAGGAGAACGAGTGTCATTGGCTGGGGGCAGTATGACCCAAAGGACACTGATAGGCTATAGAGGAGATGAGCAGTTTTAGTTTAAAGCTTAACTGCTTTCTTTTTTACTGAGGACTCCCAGCCTGATGACGGGGAATATTCATGAGTACATGAATCCATGCAAGACCCATGCTGGAAAACAAAAGTTACACTGCTCACATCTCTTGACTCTAACTCTCCAGCTGTTCTCATTCTACTTGACCTCTCCTCTGCATTTGATACAGTCAGCCACTACATCCTCATAACATGGCTCCACGATACTCCTGGTATCTCAGAGTGGGCACTGGACTGGCTGACCGCCTTCCTGACTGACCGTCCCTCCCAGGTTATCCAGGGCTTTTCTCCTCTCCCACCTCTTATCTCCATCTGTGGCGTTCTCCAGGGCTCCAACCTTTTTCCCTGGCTCTTTAACATCTATCTTGCTCCGCTTGCACACCTACTTTCCACTTTTACCCTTAATTCCAGTGTTATGCAGATGACACACAACTCTTCTTCAAACTTCCCTCTGATCCTCGTCTTACTTCCTCCATCATTCCTGACTGCCTATCTGCCATCCAGTTCTGGTGTGCCTCTAATGATCTCTGCCTTAAAGCCAGCAACACTGAGATCCTTCCCATTGGGACTCCTGCACCCCCTTTCTTCCCTTCACTTTGCCCACCCTCTATGGGCTTTCCCCCTTCTCCTTCATCTGAAGCCAGAAACCTTGGAGACATCTTTGACTCCTCTTTTTCCTTCCTCCCACACACCCAGGACCTTGCCAAGAAGGCCCACTTTTAACTCCATCTCCTCAAAGGAATTCTTCCTTTCCTCACTTTGCTCCAGAAGCTCAATGTCTCTAGAGCTCTGGTACTCTGTAGGCTGGCCTACTGCTCTAGCCTCTTCCTTAATCTACCCTCTTCCTCGCTAAATCCCCTCCATTTTATCCAGAATAGGGCTGCAAGGCTTATTCTTTGCCTCAAGCCCAAGGACTGCATCTCTCCAGCCCTTAAATCTCTCCATTGGCTCCCGCTTGCTGCAAGGATCAAATTCAGATCCCTCTCCATCATCCATAAGGGTGGTGGGTGCTGGGGACCACGCTATCTACAACTGGCTGTCACCAAATACTCTCCCTCCAGATCTTTATGCTCCTCCGGCGCCAACTCTCTGCTGTCTAACGCTTCTCTAAACAGCGAGCTGGTGGCCGATCTCTTTCCTCGGCTGGCTCCCGCCTCTGGAACACACTCCCCCTTCCTCTCTCTCTTGAGCCGGATCGCATCAAATTCCGGAACCTCCTTAAGACTTTCCTTTTCACCTCCTCCTTTCCCCTCTCCCTCCCTTGCTAAACCCCACAGTCGCTGAGATTGGTGACCAGGGCTTTTATGTGTCTTTCTGGGTCCTGGCCCTCCCCCTCCAAAAGCCTTCAGCCTCCACCCACTACCAGCAGTTGCCTTTTGGCACCCACTGGGCTGTGCTATCTCAGAGGCCTGCTCTTATTGCATTGGCAGTTGACCACTCTTAGCAAGTAATCTCTGCCAGGCATTAAACAACTGCTTACAACTTACTCCGTGGCACTTCCTTCCGTGGAAATCCTAGCACTTACCCTCGTCTCTTCTCGCTGCACTTGCACGTTCTGAATGCTCACAAGGTCTAGTAGGGCCTAGTAGGACCACCTCTTCCTTTCTCTTCATTGTTATTATATTTGGCTTTCATTCCCATGTTCCCTCCCTATTGCCGTGTGGGTGCTTTGAAACACAATTTACTTGATGTATAAGCGCCCTACAAATGCATAATAATGCTGGGACAGTTAATGCAATTAACATTCCAGGAAATAACCATCAAACTTTGTTTAGTATGGTTCTTCATAGTGGCATTGTTAATATCAAACTGTCACATAACACAAGTGGCCATGGAGGAAGAGAACGAGAATAATAATTGTACATATAAAAAAAAGGAAAATGAAAGAAAACCTTTTTGGTAGTGTCAATTCTGATCAAGCGCATGTAAACCATAATATTGGCTATTCTAAAATTGCCAAAGTACCCCCCACCCCCATCTTCAACGTTCCAACAATATAATAATGAAACAATGTAATACATTTCATGAATTCATATTAGTTTAAATATGTAGTCCCTCTGCACTCAACATATTATGACCATCTTTAGGAAAGCAGTCAGGATGTGCAAACCAAATCGCTAGATGTTATTTTGGCATCTCGCCATTTTTAAGCTCTTTGTTAGAGCAGCCAGGTCATTCTGCTAAATTAATATGCATCATAAAATAGGCTTACGTTCCAAGCTATCAGCAAGGTAGTCCATGCCAAATTCTTGGTGCAGATTATACATAGCCCTTTGCTTAAAATACTTTAATGAGAGGCCTCAGGGATATCAAAGATGAAAAGCTCTTGATGTCACTGATTCTTGATACATCAAAGTGACCTGTGTGGTGATACCAACTCTACCTTTTCCCTGGGAATAATAGTAGGAGATAGTAGGAGATGCAGCTCACAAAACTCTGTATATATCTACACGTAATATATCACGACCCATGCGGCCCTCGTTTAAGTGAGGTACGTCCCCTTCCCCTCACCTTGTCATCATCGAGCCTTGATGGGTTTCACAGTGTACCATCTGTTGAAGCAGCCACGGACACGAGAGTTTCGAGGAACGCCAACACCTGGTGACTAACTGCAAGGACGCAGCATTAAGGGCAACTGATGCATTTAACGCACATGGACCAAGTCTCTGTATTTTCACTAGCCAACCGTATGAAGCACGGGTTACTCAAGCCTTCCCCCCCATTTTAGCCCCACATGGATCAACTTTTGATTGAAGAGCGCATTTAAGTACTCATGCGTTTGAGAGTTAGAGACCGACAACCTTGCTGTAACCGAGGACAACAGCGAAGACGCAGCAGCATCTTGCCCCCGTGCCGACATCCAGAAAGCTGCAGATGTTTACAGCAGCGAACCCACTAATGCGGGTGAGGACACAGTGTCCCGCTCAAGTGAGGACCACAGCATGGATAAAAATCCAAGAGCGCATCACCACTAATAAGAAGTGTGACATCTGCCCTCTCAAATCAATGTGTTTTATATAGTTTGTTGCGCCATTTGAACAAGACAGATAGCCCCTGAAGAGTTTCCTGCAATATCATGCAATTTGATGTGGAGGAAAGAAACATGTTGGGACATATGAGTATGAGTCAATAAGAATGTATGAGCGAGTATGAGTTGTAATAGAATGCTTGATGTGAGTTATATTCAAGAATTTTTTCTTGCAAGGCACTAGACACTTTCCTAATATCAGTGTAACAAAATACACTTGCTGTAGAACACTGTCTTTATGTATTGTTGTGTGTACTGCACAAACCAAACTTTTTGAACCCAGATCTATACAAATAAAATATGTATTTTTGTAACTAAACCCTAGTCGTTTGACTAGCTCATTAAAACACTGGTCCAAACAAGGTGGCCACCTAATAGGAGTGGAACCCCACGAGATAGTGTGCTGACCACTTCTTTCTGGACTTGACTGTGCTTTTCTGGGTTGGTGCAGGGATCGTCAGCCTCTTGTATTGGTCTTCATTAATGCCACTATCAGGCACCACCTTCCGGTACCCTTAGATCATCTAAAGAGGGTCAAGCGTCAAACACTGCAAACTCAGACCCCAAGGAGCTTCAACTTTCCCCTCAGTTTCTTCTCAAATACCTTCTCGCAACTTAGGGCTACACAAGACTTTACCTCCCCTAGATTCTGGACTCAAGGTGATTTTTGGCCCTTGATCTTGTCCCTCTCCACCAGCCTAGACTCATCCTCCAGGCCTAGGTCTAAAAGGACTCCCACACCCTTTTCTTCTCACCAAGAATACTCTCCTGCTTTCCACCTTAATATCTTTTCCACCCTCCTGCTGTGCCTTGTCTCCTGCTTTCTATCTTTTTCCCCACATGCTCCTTTCCCTCACTTTTTTATGTTTAACAGTTTCTGCACTGTACTGAGTCCTGTCTGACCTCCATCCATTGGTGTTTTCCTTCCACCTCCTCTTTTTCCTTCGTCAGTAGATGCTTTAACCTACTTTCCTTTCTCTGTTTTTTGTATCTCGCACCTCCTTTACTTCCAGTCGCCTCAGATGTTCTAACACTTATGCTTCCCTCCAGCCTTCCTCCTCAATCTCATCTTCATCGGCCTCTGTTCTCTTTATCCCTCTCTCGCTCGCTGTCTCTCTCTCTCTCTCTCTCTCTCTCTCTCTCTCTCCAGCTCTCTCCCCACTCATTCCTTTCCCTTTCCTCTCCAGTGTAATGTTCGCAATCCTCTTCTTGGCTCCTTTTATGGTGCTCTTACCCCTCCTCTCTCACTGGATGTGCCTCCTCTTCCTACCTGCTCCCCATCCCCCCGCTCTGTTCTCTCCATCTCTCTCTCTATGTTCATACTCCTAAACTTTCTCCCATTTCCTCTGCTCTGATTTCTCTCTCCTGTCCTCTCTGCAACTCAATCTGCTTTCTTTCCAACAGACTCCTAAAATCCACACCCCACGGTGGCTACTATGCTTTTCACTTCCCAGTGGGACCTGTAATTGGTCTTGTAAGCGAGAGATAGATCTTATCTGTGCAGGTTTCAGTACTGGGCTTTGTGATTGGTGTATACTTTGCCAAAAACGATTTCCACATGTAAGATTGCTCTTATGACAGACCACAGATAAATACACAAAGGTATGTTCCCACCAGGAATTATTTGGCAGATTATTCAAATATTATTTACTTTAGATGAGCTGGGCCGTAGCCTCTCCTCTCACCGTAGTGCCAGGTCTGCTGTAAGACATATTTAATAGATCTTGCATATACAAAAATCGATCAAACAAATTAATACAACAAATAGTATAAAAAAGATGCAAAATGTATTCTTTTTTTTTTTTATTTTTGATGCTGTGGTTTTATTTACAAAACCTTTCATCAAGTTTCAGCATGTTATATCATGCACTCCCAAAATTTCACAAGTGTGAAGATTTCTTTTTTTTGTCACCTAGTAAGAAGTTTGCCCATCTGTCTTCCGGTGATAACTCTGACGAGGGTTTCATGTATAAAACTGTTCTTTTCTCACTTAGCGCTGGACATCTCATAATAACATGTTTCAAAGTTTCAACCACATTTTCTTTCTTTGCAGAAGCGGCAGAAGTTGAATTCTTTAGTGATTAATTTTCTCTTTGTTAAGATTTCATTGGTTGGGAGCAAATTTAATTGAAATCTCAAGTAGGGGTCCCTTATGTGTCTATCAGGAAACGCTTGCAGATATTTCGGTAGACAATGAATTGGTCTGTTGTCAACTTTACAGTGTAGGTCAGTGTAGGTCAAGTTGATATTTCGACTTTTGTTCAATTGTTAAGTTATCAATGAAGTTAATGATTGTATCACCAGCTCATATCTTAGTCTCGCCATTGGGGTCGATTGTGGAAGGGATAGAACCTTTCTCCAAAAGATCCCTTCTAACTTTTGCCATATCTTTGGGTCCAAGTTGATCAGTGTCTCTCCACCATATGTTATAGTGAAGCATTCGTCCTTGTCTGGCCAGAGAGTGAGCTTTGACTTTTAGCAAGAGTGACCAATCATTTTCTGTTGGGGATTGGTTCAGCCAGATTCCCAGATATTTAGTAGTCTTTACCTGGCTGAGCTTTTCTTTGTACAGGAAAAGGACTTTATTGCTTTTCTTTGTTAGTGGCTTCTGTGTCAAATTTATTAATTTCGTTTTCTGAATGTTGATCTTTAAGTGGTTCTTTTCCATATATGTTTCCATGTTGGACAAGGCCAACTGTAGGCATCTGTGGTTTTGGAAAAATGACACAATGTCATCTGCATATGTTATGCAAGGAAGGAGTGTGATGTTTAGTTTAGGAGAATTTGTCTCTGGCTTGTAAATGTTTTTTTCAAAGTCTGATGTGAATAGGTTCAAAAGCGTCGCTGCTAAAGGGCATCCTTGTTTAAGGCCGTTCCATGTGACGATTGAATCAGTTATTGTACCTGATCTAGACATCCTGACCCTAATGGATGTGTTGGTATAGAGTTGTTTAATCGGTTCCAGTATGTTAGGAGGGCATCTCCAAGTAAGTAGCTTTTTCCAAAGTAACTCTCTATTCATGAGGTCCAACGCCTGTTGTAGGTCAACGAAAACGGCAAGCAGAGTGGTTTGAGTCCTAATCGCTTCCTGTTTTGCCAGGTTCAGCAAAAACAAATTGATGTTGGTACCGATATATTTCACAAAACCAGTTTGTCTCGTCGCGCAGATGTTTGCTTCTGTTGCCCAGGTTTGCAGTTGTTCTAAGAGAATTGTTGCGAATATCTTTCCAAGCGGATCTAGGAGGGCAATTGGTCTGTAGTTGCGTGGGTCTTTAGAGTCTCCCTGTTTGTATATTGGAATTAATACAGCCAATTGCTAGGAGCGTGGAATCATGTTAGTTCTTGATATAATAGTAAACAATTTTTCACAAAGTTCCTTCCAGATCTTCAGATCTTTTTTAATGATCTGGTTGGAAAGGCCGTCCGGGCCGGGAGCTCTGGAGGGATATAGTTTCTTGATGGCATCTTCTATGTCGGTCGGGTCCATTCAAGATACCATTTTGCCATGCTAATGTCCATCCTGACTTGAGCTTGGATTGAGGTATTTTTATATAGTTCAGTTATGTAGTTTGTCCATGAAAGTTCTGTGACATCTACTATCATATTCTGGCATGTCATTTGTGGAGGATTCAGGAGATTCCATAGGGTTCGAGTATTAGTTTTCTTTAGAGCAAGTAACATAGTTTCTGCATCATTTGGATCTTGCATCGCCCTATTATCTTTCCTCCAATTTCTGTAAGTTTGTTTGAGGTTTTTATTGATATGTCTTCGCAACTCCATAATCGTTTTTATTACCTCATTGTAGGCATGGCGATGTGTCATAGTTTTGCGCTGGTGGTTCATTTTAGCAAATCTGTGCGGATGTAAAAGCCATGTGTAGTTCAGTTTTTCGTTGTCCTTGCTGGAAAAGATATTCTCTCATTTTCACGGGTTTGCTTGCTCCACTCAATCCCCAAGATGTCATGGTCACTTTTTGTAGTTTTAATTCTTCTTGATTTAAATAATTTGGTGTGAAGTTCAGCTGACAAGTAAATATAGTCAATTGTAGCCGTTGAGTTGCCCTGTCTCCATTTACCACTTGTGAAGTCAGAGTTCTTGTCCTGCATAGTCACTCTATTCAAACATCTCAGATCCATTTCTTTCTGCCATTCTCGGGCTCTCGGTGCTTAGCATGTGGTGTTCTAGTAATAATCCCTTTTCATTATACATATGGATGTTAAGATCGCCACATACAATGACATCTATACCCAAGTATGAAGATGATACTGTGTCAATCGCTGAGCATACTAGGTCTATGTATATTTGGTCCGAGATGGTGACAGGATTCCAGTACAAATTTATTATTTCAAGGCATTCTCTTGTATAGCGAGGTTTAATAGCTGATGTATTCATCGCTTGTGATCTTATTTGTCTGAGTATGGTCATTTGAATCCCTTCTTGAGCGTTAGTCAACTCTATAACTTCCAAATTAATGCCCGTTTTCAATAGTGTTAGAAGACCTGCAGACGGACGGCCTCTTGCTATTCTCAAGGCTGGATTCATGAGGGTCATGTAACCATCGCATATTGGTTGCACAGTAATCCAAATTATTTGATGCATATGATATCAAAATGGGCTAAATACTGATTAGGTTCATTGAAGAGATGAACATTTCCACAGGTGTTACATGTGCATAGAGAAAGTGATTGTTTTGCAGTTACTTTTAATGGTTACTGATCTTGTGAACAGTTCAGATCTCTCCAGATGAAATGCTTTGTATAGTCAGTTCGCATCCTATATTTGTGTTGTTTATCTTGCCTTGTGGTCTCAGGATCTCGGGTTGTCCTGTGTGTGCCTGTTCGTTGTCCAACCTTTTTGATGTCAGTTTCTTTTGTTTTGTCATTACTCTGACTGATACTTGTCTGGAGGTTTTTATGATTTTCACTATTCTGTTTCGTCTTTTCAGAGTTCAGTACTGTGAATCCTAAAGAGAGAAGATGTTGCTTGCTGCTAAGAATTAGCTGTCAGGTGTTGAAAGCTTTTATAGTTATGCAGATTTTTATCAAATCTAGAGAGCTCTGTAAATTCGATGGTCTGTATGTCTTTTGATTGTATCTTTGCCAGCATTGGAATAACTTCAAATAATCGAAGTAGATTTGTCCGGTTTAGTATTAGTTCGTCATTAGACTTTAATATCCGGTGCAGCAACAGGCTGAAGGTTTCAGTCTGATTTAAGCTGTGGGGGTTGATAAATCTTGGGGCACGTAGAGAGCGAGTTGGAGTAGAGGAGGCCAAGATAGTCTTAAAAGTGGATTCATTTATGTAAGATAAGTTGTGTATGTTTTCGTCATTGTGCGAAATAAACGTGGAGCTTGAAATCTCTTCGCAGGACATCATCATCTGTGATGTGTACGAAGGCTGAGAGTCTCCATATTGATCGAGTACTATGAGCGTGGAGTCACTTGGCTGGACTTGCGCTTCTTCAGATGGTTCTGGCAAGTCTTCCAGGTGTTGAGACAATTCTAGGAGCATCTTCATATTTGCCTTTTCGTCTCTCACAGCTCTCATGCAATCACTGGAGCAATGTGCAATTTTCACAGGTTTTCCTTTTTCAGTGACAGCCATCTGCTGAACTGTCTGTTTGAGGCTCAGATAAATTGGAGGGGCTTTTGGAATGGTAAAATGTCGTAAAAAAGCTTGGGATCCATTTTGTCTTCTTTTGGGTTTTTTGGTCGCGTCCTTCTTTGAATTATTAGTAGCATCTTTGATCGGTTGATTGAAGATCTGATATTTCTCCTGTGTAGTTGAGTTGTTTGTCAGTGTTCCACTCCCATCAATTCTAGCCACGGGGTTGGTACTTAACATATTACATGCTGAAGGTTGATGTGCAAGGTTTGGGTCTACATCTAATTCAGTAAGATTACAAACTGCGGGCTGAAATGATCATATTGTTATCAACTGGTGGTTGTACATTGGTGGATGAACTAATCTGTGCTTCTGCGTTGGTTTGTTTCTTATCTTTCGATCCGTTCAGAGTTGCCATCAAGGTGAGGAGCGCTTGTGTAAGTTCTTTTTTTTCCATTCTGTCATTCCTGGCGATCTCAGCCAGTCTATCTTGCCAATTTCTTGAGTTTTCTGCTTCACTATTGAGTACATCTTGTAGCGTCTCGACGAAGACTTCCATCTGTATTTGCTTATTGAGTATTGAAGATAACAGCGATGCTTGTTCTTTAATTGAATCAGCCGTGGTTTCTTGAAGTTTGCTAAAAGAAATCATGGAGTGTGAGGTGATGGCAACTAGCATATTTTGCAAATCCAGCATGGTCGTCGGGATTGCCTCTGTTATAGGTGGCTCATTCTCTATACAGGTACATTTCAAATTTTGTTGACGATTAGATTCCGGTCTCTCTTTCCATGACCTTCTCTTTTCAGGAGTGTCCTGCTGCTATATGGGGTAAGTTGTACGTTGTAGAGTGTGCGGTTTTCTCTCTGTGCTGTAAAGTAGATAGACCGGATAATATTGGATCAAGGCTTTGGGAGAGAATGGCTGTTATTTTCTTTCTATTTGGATTTGAGTGTAAAAGTGTATCCTTTTAATTTTCTTTCGTTGTTAATCCAAAGACCTCTCTTCTCCTATCCTGGTTCTGGATGAGTGCCTCAATCTCCAGTATGTCTAACGATATACGAGCCATTCCTGCAGTTTGCTGGCTAACCGCCGACTGAATCATGTCCCCTGATTGTCTTCGCTGTTCGTACAATGATTGCCATCTCCTTTTTGCAAGTATCGCTTTGTCTTTCTGGGAGATGCTAAATGTCTTAGTTTGCTGAGATTGGGACAATTTTAGAATCACAGAATCGTTTTCTATGAATTTTGAATCCATCCATATGTTTGTTGACATTGCAGCATTATCCTGACGCGTATTTAAGGATATGTTTAGAGTTTGGATTTCCTGTGTTGTCTTCTTGCTCTCTGTGTGATCCTTTGTAGGTGTTGTATATGGAGAGGTGGTATCATTATCTTGGCAGAGTAATGGTTCTTTCTCTCTGCAAGCATTTGATAGATAATCTTGATGGGTAGAAGACACAGTGATAGTGGGATCAGCTAGCTTTTCTGCGGATGTCTGTTCAATGATGTTTTCTATCGTGGAGTCCAAGTTTTTGTGATTTTTTTGGTGGCGACTCTTGATAGGGAATTCAGAGTTTTGGGATCATTAAGGAGGATCTCTTCAATGATCCGATCTTCATGTGGTTGTATTTGTTGTGTGGCTTCTACAGAAGTCTACTCTAACATCGGGGTAGATGAGAAAAGATTTGTAGGTGTCAAAGTAAAGGCGAAGGAGGTAGCCATAGTAGAAGGAGTCTTTGAACGGTGCCGTGTCTGCGGGCCCGTTTGATAGTCTGTTTTATTTTTGTGTAATTTCGTTTTTGTCATCCTGGGATCCGAAGCGATGTAATGTGAAGACTTGTCTAATTATCGCCCTTTCTCCAATAAGCTAAATTGCTGTATCAACCGTGACTTGCTGTTTCAAAGAAGAGATTTTTATTTTATATTTTTTTATTATTATTTTTCCTCCTTTTTTTCCTCCTTTTTTCTGAGTGTTAAAGGCTGCATTCCCCTGAAGTAGGCAGATGTGTAGTTTGTTTATTACAGGTTCGTGTCACCAGGGTCAAATGAAGTCGCTCGCAGTCCTTTTAAGTAGGCGGATGTGTAGTTCGTTGATTACAGGTTTGCATTGCCAGTGTCAAAGGCAGTCGCCCGCAGTCCCCTGGGAAAGGCTGACGTGGTGTTGTGATCTAAAATTGAAAGATCAGGAAACCAAAGTTCAGTATAGTTGTCTAAGGACTCTTGGAATGAATTAGCGTGGTTTGTTGGTATCGAAGTCACACGCTATGTATGTTTAGGACAAAGAGATCTGGTTAAAATAACCTGTTCTTCAGTCTATTTGCGTGCTAATATGACCAGTGAGCACTTGGAGTCACTTCAGATACTCGGTTAGTTAATCTAAACACTTGTAGAATCTCTGCTTGGATTTACGTCTTCAGAGGTATCCAGTGTGTCTGAGGAGCAGGGTCAGGGACTAAGCGAATAGAGTAATTGTTCTGTAATAAATGGGAGACGTTAGACTTCCTGACCTTCCCGAGCTAGATGTAGAGTCTGTGTCAAGTAACTGATGTGGATGGTCTTACCTCTCTGTGTTTCACGCCTCCGTGCCAAACAGCAAAACAGTAGCCAGAGCCCTTTCGTCGCAGGGCTTACTTCGCAAGACCGGCTTGCCGTTGATTTTGTAGTCAGCTGTTAGGACGCCGGTCATAGCATGCTGGGTCAGAGTTAAAGGGGCCAGTACTCGTTTTACTTCATGAAAAAGGGTGCAAGTTAAAATTCAGCAACAGTTCATTGGTGCTTGTCAAAACGGTGACACGGATAGTCACACAGATAAAAGCAAGCGTAGCAGATGCAAGTGTCTACTCCACAAAACACAGGGAAACAGTAGAGAGAGCCCTTTTGTCACAGGGCTTACGCCGCAAGGGCGGCTTGCTGTTGATTATGTAGTCAGCTGTTATGACGCTGGTTGTAGCACACTGGGTCGGAGTTACGGGGGCCAGTACTCGTTTTACTTCGTGAAAAAGGGTGCAAGTTCAAATTCAGCAACAGTTCATTGGTGCTTGTCAAAACGGTGACACGGATAGTCACACAGGTAAAAGCAAGTGTAGCAGATGCAAGTGTCTACTCCACAAAACACAGCGAAACAGTAGACAGAGCCCTTTTGTCGCATGGCTCAAATGTATTCAATCATTATTTAGTGCATCAAAAGAGAATCATATGCTGTGAAATCAACTCAAACACAACATCTATATATCAAAAACACTGAAGAAAGACAACGATAATATAGATAACAAAAGAAAAAATTGAAAATACACCTCAGACACCTGAAATTTGATATCTATAACAATCTAGTCTAGATCTAGTCTAGAGTAATTTAGAAATCAATACAGACAGTCAATGTCACTGGACACCCCCACATGGCTCCGTTAGGCTATGGTCATCTGCTATCTTGAAGTCAGGCAGTGCTTTCTTTTCTGGCTTACTGTTTAGCTATGACCTGGTGCAAAATTCTACTGGCGGTAGAGTCTCTGAGCCAGAACATACTTCTGGGGTTTGATGTGGCAAGGGTTTGTGGTGACACCACTTAACTGTGCTTACACAACTATTCCAAGCTGCTAAGTGACATCTACTAAGGATAACATGTGGCCTGAGGAGTCCTGCAACCCCATGCTCAACTGCAGTAGGTTTTGATGCCTTCATGCTTCTAATTTCCAACCCATTATAATACTGTTTATGTAACAATGGTGGTCTTGGGACACAATCATATGTTTGGCATATGGAGCTAGGGGTGGGTTGGGGACCCTGAGGGATCCCTGGTACCACGTCTGTGCCCAACATTGCAGAGAGGACGGTGGCTTTTGGTCCTAGGGTCTTCCATTACCAATGCTGAGCCTCCACTTGCGACCTCATCACTGTAGAGAGACAAGTACCTTTATTTTGGGCTGCATGGACAGGTCTGAGCATGAAATGGTGCCCATTATAAAATGGTTCTGTTAACATATGTAGAAAAGTAGAGATACTGTAATCATAGCAAGTTAAAATTTGATATGAAGGACTAACAGTTAAGGGGACAATGAGAGATTTGGTCTCTAAATTAGGATTGATATACATTCTTAAATTTGCTGCCTTCATATTGTTAAAGTACAATACCATTTCCAGTGATCACAAAGTCTTGCATGCATATACAAACACAGCTTGGAAAATCAATGTACTTCAAATAATGCCATTTAACTCACTTTGAACACCGCTTTCGACATTAATTGAGGAATTAGGACCAACACGCCGAGCAGCAATGTTCTATTGCTTTTGGTGCAAGAATACATTGAGTATGTAATTATTTTGTTGTCTCTTAGCATTCAAGTCAGCAGTCCTGATACAAAGATGGTACCGCCGTTACATTGCTCAGCTGGAAGTACGTCGGAGATGCACCTGGACCATCTTCCAGTCCATAGAGTACAAAGGGGAGCAAGATCAAATCAAGGTAGGGTAAAAAGGGAAAGAGTAGTGTTACCTACTATAATTCACATTTTCTTTTCATAGAAACTTTCGAAAGTCTCCACTAACCACGTCTTTCCCCCAACCATTTCTTTTTTAAACGTGAAATATTTTTTCCAGAAAATACAATTATTCAGTGTGGTAATTCAGGTATAGGAGACGGACAAGAGGAGATGGTTAAACAGCACTTTTATTCGAAATAAAAGAAAACCATCTCCAAGCCCTACCACTATAATGAGTTCCCTGCTCTAAAAAACAACAAACAGAGGTGCCCGTCAGAATGTTAAATACATAAACTTGGTCCTCTATCCATGCCCTAAACTATCCTCCCATCTGCCCTACCACTATGAAAAGAAAGAAATAATCTATCTTGTACTTAGATTATGGTTGTTTTCCCTTGGTTTACTTAGTGGTGCCTGGTTTGCCGAACCCCACCAAAGAGTTCTCAAAAAGTCCCGTCTGGCTTCTGGTTTGGTAATTCCAATGGAAACAATTCTTTACAACAAAGTTCTTGGCCTGGTGGTTTCGATGAACATACAAAAAAAGAAAGAAAAAGAAATGTCTCTTACTGTTCTTTTCTCACAGTGACGGCTGTATCAGATAGCCCAATTAGTTCTTGGTTTAACCCCTTAGGGCTACATTAACCTCAATGAGTTCCTCTGATTGGTGGCCATTTGTGTTTGGGAAAATACCACTCTTTTCTTCTTCCTGTTTGGACATTCCTATTTTCGGCCGCGGGTAGGCCAGGGGCTTGCTTAGCCCAACTTGGGTTTGTGGTGACATAGAATCAGGAGTCTGGCCAGGCTATTGCAGTTTGGGCTATCAAGTTTTATTTTAAGATTCAAAAAAACTATCTTTCCCTATCTCTAGAGGTGGTTTTTCCTACCCCAACCAAACTAAAACTCAGGGTTGTCGGGAAGCCTGTGATGTTCAAAAATAACAACTATCCACCCTGATCCAAACTTCTAAATGATCCCTGCCACTAAAACACAAAAGTCCAAAAACAACACCACCAAATCCCAGGAGAATGTCTCCCTTCTCCTCGGTCAAAATGTCTATGACTAGGAAAAAGCCTCCCTTCTCCTAGCTTGTGTGCTAGACCTTCACTTGAAAGTCTCTTCTTATTCAATCTTCTCTTTCCTTGCTTTGTTCTCTTAGAATCCCTTGTTGAAGGGGGTTTGAGGATTTCGTCCCTTTTCGTTGAAAAGAGAGGGAAGATGGAAAGAGGAGCTGACTCTTGTGGTAATCCAGTGTTGTCGCAATACCAAACACAGAGGAAGATCCACCTGGACCAAAGACCAACTCCTTAACATGAGTTATCCTCCACAGTGCTGAAGTTCACCTTGGAACATGGAAACTTTCTCGTGGATGTTTATAGACCTCCACCGCTTGGGGAAGGGATATTTCGATGCTGTTGAAGACAACTTCCAACGGATGCTTGTCTCTGCTGACCAGGCTTCTTCAGTTCCCATTTCCCCAAGTGACTAAACTGAGGAAAAGAGTTCTTATCCCAGCCCAGGAGAATGACTCCCTTCTCCTGGGTAAAAGTCTCTCAAAGTTTTGGATTTCACAAACGTTTTACCAATTTCATGGGCTAGGAGAATGGCTCCCTTCTCCTAGTGTACACTGAGTTTTCAACAGACTCTTCTTGAGTTACTTCAATTTTAGTTTATTCATCAATAGTCTCAGTTCACTCCAAAAGTTTTGTTTTACTTCCAGTAGAACACTGTCCTTCAACTTGCCCCACTGGGATGAGGGAGAGACTCGCCAAGCTCCCCTTGACTCTTCAACGTTTTACCAATATTATTCAAACTGCCCCCACTGGGACGAGGCTCCCCGAGTCCTTCTTGAATCTTCAGTACCATAGTTTTATGGAACTGGCCTGGGAGTTGCCTCACAAAATGATCTACTTCTCTCTTGTCTTCCTTGTTTTACTTTCTCAAGTTTTCCCGGCCCCCACCTTGACTTATAACTGTTTCTGTTACCTTCTCTCTGGGAACTCTTCAGCGGTTTTGCCAGGGGTCACGGGTTCCTTCTTTCTTCTGCTTTTCTTCAGCCCACTTGACTTCACAGTCCTTTCATGCTGGTGGTCTGGCCACAAGTTTTGGACCAGATGGTCCACCCGTTACAGGTCGCACAACCACCACAATTCCTCATACTTCCCATGCAATTGCCTAAGTGACTCCGCTAGGCTAGTGTTGGCAGGTTCAGTCTAGTTTTTGTACCGAAGAGCCCCCATAACAGGTCACGCCACCACCACACTCAGCTTCAAGGTTGTCAACTCTCAGCCAACTGATAAGACGCTTTCCTGCCGTCCCTCAGTTATGTTTCGTCACCCCACACAGCTGCTTTGACACAGCCTTTGATCGCCCTGTTTCAAACTCGCTGGCTTTTAATGTGGCATCACTTCTATGTTTTTCTGCAAAATGTATAGCTAAAGGATAACTCTCATCCTTATTCAGGATAGCTCGATAATGTTTTAAGATACAGAACTTTAGTTGGCATATAGTCGACACTATATACATTTTGTTACACAGACATAAGATACCACAAATAACATATCTTGTCAAACAATTGATTCTGTGTGTAAAATACCATCTCTTTTGATCTCTTGATCCATATTTTACAAATTTGTGGCAATCAACAAACTTACACATTTTACATCCATTACACTTTTCAACACCTTTCTTAAGTACAGTTTTTGCAACCAATTTTCTTTTTTATTTATAGGTTACAACAAGCTCAGTGATAACAGATCTTTTAATGATCCAGCCTTGTAGAATGTAATCTAGGGTTTTGTCCCCAAAACTTTATTGAGATCATTATCTGCTTGTAAGATTGCCCCCAATGTTTATGAAATGTGGCTCTTACTTGATTGGCCTGAAGACTATATTGGGTGATGAATAATAGATTCTCCGTCTTCTTCCTTCTTTTTCGCCTGTAATAATTCATGGCTGTTACGGTAAACTGTCTTATTATAGGCATTAGTTAAACTTTGTCTTGGGCTAACCTCTTTCCAAAAAGCGTGCTCCCATATCACATACTACTTCTTGAAAATCTCTCTCTAAAGAACAGTTTCTTTTTGCCCTAATCATTTCAACGTAAGGTATACTATTGATAAGTATCTTAGGGTGATGGCTCTTACCATGCAAAATTGAATTTGAAGCTGTGATTTTTCTATGAAGTTTACTACACATTTTTCTTTCTTCAATAAACAGCTCAACATCTAAAAATACCAGATTTGTTTGACTGATAACAGAAGTCAATTTTAGATTCAATTAATTGTCATTCAGAAGGTTAATGTATTCATTCAGAGACTCCTTTGTCCCTCTCCAAATAACGAACAGGTTGTCTATATATCTATACCAACAAGTAATCTGTTCTAGATATTTTTCATGTTGTTCTGACCATGCCATCTCATACTCCCACTGCCCAATTTACAAATTAGCATAGGTGGGAGTTATGCCCGACCCATGGCGTTCCAGCACTTTTGGCAGCATAATTGGTCTTCAAATGTTCAGATATTATGGTCCAAACAAAATTTTAGCAATGTAATGATAACCTCATTATGTTTTTATAGCAATTAGACCCAGATTCCAGGACATATTGGAATGCCTTTAAGCCATGTTGATGTATAATAGAAGTGTATAAAGACACTACGTCTAATGAAGCCAAATTGTAATCGGGCTCCCATTCAATTCCTTGTACTTTATTAAGCAAGTCTGTAGTATCCCTTACGTATGAATTTAAACTCTTTACAAAAGGTTGAAGAAAAAAGTCCAAGTTTTTAGAGACATTTCCAAGCAATGATCCCTGGGAGGATACTATCGGTCTCCCAGGAGGTGTTTCTATGTTCTTATGGATCTTAGGCCTAAAATACAATATCGGAATTAACCGGATAGTCTTTTTTCATGAAAAGAATCTCATCCCCTTCCAATAGATTTCTGTATTTACATTTCTGTAAAATGTCATCAAGTTCAGCTTAAATGGTTGTAGAATATCATACAAAAAAAAGACCAGCAAAGCGCAGAGCGCGCACGGAGTCCGTGCGCAGAGTCCAGTCTGCAGCAGTGTGAGAAGGAGAGAGGAGCTGCAGCTACGGTGCACGAACTTTGTTTCCAGTGATTTTGAGCATTCTATGTGCGTTTAAGGAAAAAAAAAGCACAACTGACCTTAAAAAGACCAGCAAAGCGCGGCGCGCGCGCGGAGTCTGTGCGCAGAGTCCATTCTGCAGCAGTCCGCAGCGGGCGGCGGAGGGCAGCAGCGCTTGCCTGAAATCAAGAGGTAAGAGGCACTCATGGGTGACAATGGGCCATTGACAAGGCTTAAGCTAAAACAAGCCCAGAATTCAATAGTACCCCTCCCTGGTACCACGGCAGATATGGACTTATATGTAGATAGTGTCGCGGGGAGTGATGTTGAAAGTGGAAACGAGAATGGGAGTGTTCTAAGGCCGCGTCATCCCGACGATACAAATGAAGGGGGCGAAGAAAGAAGTGGGAGTGGGAGTGACTGGCACCCGCTGTTACTTCCGCTCCTCGTAAGGTCCATTGCACTATGGACACAGTTTTGGATGTGCAAGAGGGGATGTCTCAGAGTCAAACAAAAGCAGCACCAAGCACTCTAGAAACTCGGACTCAAGCAGAGCTCGAGCCGGTGTCTGCGGAGTTCGAGACGACCTCGGATAACTCACTAAAGGCCCCAGCCAGCGCCTGCTCAGGCTTCGGTGGCAGACAGTGAGGTAAAACCCATGGAGAACCTTGATGACAAAGTACTTTCCATACCACAACAACTATATCTAGGTGACCTAGCGAACCACGAAATTGCACAGGCAGTCAGCGCGCGTACTGTAGCCTTGCAAAATGGAATGGTTAGCAAGAACAATGTTGTTGTTGAACATCGTATGGATCCCACGAACCTGCATAATACAAATATTATGAATACATGGGGCAGCATTTTACCAAGTGCTAGGCTGAATAAGGGGGTAAACGACTGTGAGCACGATGCTGCAGAAGTGATCGAAATAAATGCGGAAGCATTCCAATCTCCTTTTGATGTGACCGATAATGAATTGCTTGCGCTTGAGGTGCCGAATATAGCATTAGATCAAAGCTTGCTGAAATTTACTTTCCCAGTGTCTGCTAAACAGCATTTGAACTTATGTAAGGAAAGCACCCCTATACAGAAAATTGCAATTGGTCCTAAGAACATCAACCAAAACATGAAGTCAACACTTGCATGTAATACCAATAGCAGTAAAAACAATGCCTCAAACGGATTAAACAGTGGTGACAATTCTTCACGAGCTGAAATAGGGAACTTAATTAATGGAATGCAATAGGGTTCCCGCAATGACTTACCCTTGAAGGAGATCGATTTAGCAGCGAGAGAAGCACGTCTGACCAAGAGACTCCTAGCCGACTTTGAGGAAATGAAGGAGAGATTAACAGCAAGCTTTTCTTTAGGCACCTCAAGTGATATCACTACTATGGAATCAGCCATGGGACATAATAAAGAAGGCGAACACGAGCGCTCTACCAGTGGTAAAGCGACAGGCTCGAACCAAAAATCTATCGAGCTGGAAAACGACACTGCTAATCTGGGCTTAAACCTGGCGAATGTAACAACGGAGTGCTTTAAAAGTAAAGGAAAGAACCTTTGCTCTAAGGATGATCCCAGCTCCAAATCGAAAAGTCAGAGCGATCAAGTGTCAGATAAGCACATGCAGCAACGGCCGAAAACCATCCCAGCGAATAACAGGAGCGACCTGAGTTCACCAAGTAAGGAGAATAGCGGCAGCCCGCAAAGTAAAGACCCTGCCTTAAAATCGAACTTGTCAGTTGCTGCTGCCATACAGATTCACAACAATGTTTTGGCTGCCACTTCACTAGCCTTGATACCATTTATAAAGCTGTATGAAAGCTTAAATGAATCTTCACAAAATAATAGAGCTATAATGAGGCAATTAGATGACAAAATCAATAAAATTGAGACGCAATTTGTGGCTTTTCAAATAAGACAAGAAGCTGAAAATATTCAATCTGCCGAACATACAAGCAGACACTTTGAGCAGAGGTTGTTAGAACATAAAGGAATCAAACTGCTTCTAGATGGAATATCTGGCAACACAAAACAAATGCAATCTCAACTACTGGTGAAACAAGCTTCTATTGCAAACATCACCCACGGTGGCACAGATGTAGGGATTCAATGCAAAATAGAAGTGGACACAGCAGCAGCAGGAAACTCAAATGACGAAAATACAGCAGCCAATGAGCCTAACTTACACGTTCTTATTGACCTAACAGGAAAAAGTGGAACAACAACAGCTACGTCAACGACAAATGGAACTAATAACGAACCAAACAAAATCACGGCCAGCGTAAAACATCTATCTGCAATAGGTACCAAAGACGTGATGGCTGATTCCAGCAACCAGGCCTGCGAGGCAAATACGACACCGGAGGTGCGTTTGGAGATTCCTTCGTGTTCTTCTGCAAAGGCATCATATGACATATTCGGTGGTCCGGCTAAAAATCATGAGATCACGGCAAGTAAAGAAAAAATAATCTCACAGAAAAATGGCAACGCCAAGAAAAAGCTGGAAAAAAAAGAACATACAGACTTCTACAAAACATAGAAGTAATATAAAGCAATTTATAAGAAACCTGATCACACCTGTAAAAGTTAAACTACATGAAAATAAAATACTTGGCAAACCGGACACAAATAACAAAGATAGACACGAAGAGAAAAATGCAGCACCTGCAAATAAAGTGATTGTAAATCCAAAAAAGCGGAGGAGAATTGAATCCGACGTGAGTTCATCTTCCTCTGCGGTTCTAATGGAAGAGTTATGTAACATGTCCACATATTCTGATGGCGAAGCTGAAGATTGTTCTGGAGAATCTGTGGTGGACGGTGGGAATACGTCGACAAGTAGCTCTAACTCTTTAAGCCGAATACAACAAGAGAAACATCACTTAATTAAGACAAGTTGCCATAAAGATAAAAATGGAGAGTTATGGGCGAAAGAAAGAGCCTCCTATAAAACTCAATTCGAATGGAAAAAAAGACATATAGATTCTAGTTCCAAGCCATCAAATAACTGCCGATCTGTGTTGAATCCAAAACACACAACAGCGCAGAGTCGACATTCTCCTTCGAAATCACATGAAGCCCCTTGCAGTGCCTTTAAGGATGCGTCTCAAAAAATAATGATTGAAAATATATTTAGAAATGAACTAGATGTCAATCTGAATCGTGCTAACACTATGCGCCTACTGCATGCAGTACCAGTGCTGCGGACCATAACGTCCGATGACATCCGCATTGTCGAATACCTATCGGAAGATCGAGTGGATGTTGTATTACTGCACATTAATTCCCAAGCGGTACGTAATATGCTATTAACCGCAAAGCAAGATCTTCTATGTTTGGGGTTTGAGATCTCGTCTTATGATCCAACAAGTACACAAAGCACATTCGAGACACCGGAGTCCAAAAGCGTAAAAGTATCCATGGATCAGCGACGTGAAGACCTACGGAGACAGTTTAATACTGCACCATTGTTAAACTTAAAGAACGGGAGCGCTGGAGTCAAGTCAACAAAGAAGTAACTCACGAAAGATGAAAATGATGCGCCTGTGACTGTGATTTCGTGGAATATGAGAGGCTTTAGTCATTTATATAATGACTTTCCGGTCGAGCTAACCGACAATTTTGCAATTTGTCTCCAAGAAACCTGGATGCGTGAGCCCCTGTTTAAAGATGGCTATGTGACACTGCTAAATCCAGCCGTAAAAAACAACAAGGGACGGCCATTTTCGGGTCTACTCACCATGATAAAATCAGGCACTAACTGGGAAATAATGGAAAAAATCAACCCCAACAGTTATGTCCAAGGAACATTACTTCAGACCACGAACGCTCACAATAATAAAAAACATCTTTTATTGTTGAACGTGTACTGGAACCCACTAAAAATCTCTGCTGATGCATTCATAGCTGCTGTAATGAAAATAATTGATAACTACCAGAGGACTTGCTTGGACATTGCAATTATTTTGTGTGGAGATTTGAACATCTCATGGTTTGATGAACACAAGAAGCTTGTAGAAGACAAATCGATTGTCGGATGCCAAGGTAATGCAAGAAGATCGCAATGGCGTGGAAATCTGGAAGCCCGCGATTGTATGATGGTAAACGGCCATGTGAAAGGTGATATACCACCAAATTTCACCTGGGAAAACATGGGCTACAAAAAAACCTTAGATTATTTCTGGACATCGAGAAATGTCTTTGTAACAATCAATAATTTACAAATTACATCAACCACAAACAGTGACCACTATATATTAGTAATGTCCTGCAAGCTAATGTGCAAAAAGCAATCTGGCAACAATAGTCAAGTACTAGAAGTAAATCATGGGAGAAACCGTTTACGTATAAATGACCGTCAAATCATTAAAATATCAAATGAAATTCAGGAAACATACCATGACAATGTTGAGTCATTTGACTATATACCGCTGCTCCCTTGTTTGAAACCAGGTTTTACAAAGAGAAATTGTCAAAGTCTTAATGAGCACAAGCATAAATAGAGTTTCATCGTGAAAAACCAAAAAAAGCAGCTAAGCAAAGACCTGATCAAACTGAAAAAAGAGTATGAAATGAATGCTACGAGCATCTTAAAACAGAGAAAACAACAATATCGGAATTGGTTGAAATCCTTTTCCTATTTGAGAGACCAAGAAAGTGGTGAAGAAATGTTGGCACTGATCAAAAAAAACAACTCAAGAGAAATCTGGGGAATCCTGAATAAAGGAACAGCAAACCAGGATGCCCTAATGATAAATGGAGTGACGGAAAACGACTGGGTGACGCACTATCAAATGGTCTTTACAGGAATGGAGATGATACAGCGCGCTGAAAGTGGCACCACTGATATAGCCTGGAACATAATTGAGTCCAAAGAAGATATTCTTATGGCTATAGACAAACTAAAGACATCGAGAGCTGCTGGACCGGATGGGATCAGCAAAACACAGTTAAAAGAACACAGATATGCGTGGTCAACTTTCATCAGAACGCTATTTGTGGCGATAGCAGACAGAAAGCAGATGCCGAGATCATGGACTGAAGCAATGATAGTACCAATATACAAGAAGGGCAGTCGGGACGATCCTGCCAACTACCGCCCGATTGCCCTCCTAGATACTATCGGCAAAGTGCTGGCGACATTTTTGCAAAAAAAGTTAACTTCATGGGCAAAGGAAATAGATCTACCATATATCAGACAAACAGGATTTACAAAGGGCATGGGCATAGAGAACAACTTAACCTTGGTGAACCTATTGAAGCTAGAAGCACTGAATAATAAGGCCCAGCTATTCATGGCCTTTATCGATTTGCAACAGGCTTTCGATTCAATAAGTCGAAATAAACTATGGGAGAAGTTAGAAAAAAGAAACTGTAACGCTCACCTGACTCCCATGGAGGCGCTGGCCTGGTTCGCGCTGCTGTGACCTCTTCTAAGGTGATGCGCAGGGTTCGGTAGGCGGACTGGACCGGGCCCCCAAATCTGGCTTGTCTGGCTCGCAGAAATATCCTTCTGTAGGCAAAAATAGGGGATTAACTGTCTGCGGGCTAATGCAATCAGCCTCCCACTTTCCCCTCTCACCCTCCTCGAAACCCTTCTGTGATTCCTCGTAGCGTCTCACCTTAGGGTCTGGAAGGACAAGCTCTCCATCCTGCTTCTGATGCAGGGGCGCGTTGGTATCCAGTTACTTCACTGGATTTTCGGATTGGTGAGAACCAAACTTGCTTGGCTTCCAGGTAAGTTTTTTGATAAGAGGTTCCCCTTGTGTCCATGCTTTAATGTACTAATGCTAGTGTCTTTTTCCCCATAGGGGCCGGGGTACGGAATGCCGGGGAACAGGCACCGACCCGAGATGAGAGGTGAAATCCTTGTAGAAATCAGGTAAGTCTTTAATGAGCGTTTTTTTGGTAATGTCTTTTCATTCGCTCATTAACGCTGATGTCTCTTTTTCCCCTTAGGGGCCGGGGTCCGGAAATGCCAGGATGCGGCGCGGACCCGAAATGAAGAGTGAATGAATCAACAGGTAAGTCTTAACATGGAGATTTAGCTTTCCTTATTCCCTTCTCTCTCTCACCTTTTGTTCTGGTCTTTTTCTCCCTAGGCGCTGGGGCGTGACTGCGAATCCGGATGATCACTGCTGAACATGGAGGCGCCCTGTAAAGGTGAGTGGAATGCGGCGCTGCAGCGATCGACGCGATGAGCTTTTAAATAAAAGTCTTCCTTTTCAGGATTGTCGGCGAGATGTCTCCGGGATGCGGATTTAGCAGGTAAGGACTTTTCCTTCTTCTGTTCTCTTCTTTTCTTCCTTTGCAGGTGATATAGGATGCTGGCAGGTGTGGTAGAAGTCAGGATGCAGGAGCAGACACGGTGAGCGTCCTGCTGCTAGATGCAGAACAACGCGAAGCACGTGTGGCTGTTCGGGTGGGGTTTAAATAGCCTTGGAAGAAGTTCCAGGTATGTATCCTTCCTCCAATCAGGTATGTATCCTTCCACGGCCACGCCCGGATGGTAAATTAGTCCCACAGGTAAAGTAGTTCCTTTCAGGACTCAAGGAGGCCGGGATCCTGCAGCATGGTCTGCATCAGTTAAGTGCACCCAAGCACTTCCATAATGAGCCTGGCGCCTATGGCGCCAGGACTGATGTCTTTTATGAGCCTGGCACCATAGGCGCCAGGACACTGTCCAAAGGGCCCCTATATGGGGTTGCTGGGTCCTTCCTTGGGGACTGGATGTCCGCTTTTGGGGACGCAGGGCTTGAACCGGCTCCCCGGGAGCGGGCATCATGACAGAAACTGTCCAAACTCTTTGCTGTCACCAATTAAGGCATTGCATTCCAACACTTCAATCAAAGTAAGATTAAATGCAAGTGGAGACCTGTCTAAATCAATCATTACTACCAGAGGGGTGAAACAGGGCTGACTCTGTTTAAGCTTTATATTGCTGACATTGCCATGGCCCTAGCAAATGTGAATTGTTTCCCTCCGAAAATCAACGGACATCATATAAGTTACGTGATCTATGCTGACGACATAGTACTGTTTGATAAAACTCAGATAGGCCTACAACGGCTGCTGTCGAAACTGGAAACTTATATGATTGAAAACGATCTATCAATCAATGTGAACAAAACCAAAATCATGAAGTTTGGCAGTGATCGGAACGCCAAAAATAAGAACTTTAAATGGCGAATCGACAATAAAGTCATTGAAGAAGTCAAAGAAATTCACTATCTTGGAATATTGACGAACATCTCAATACGGGAGTGGAGCTGGGTCCGAGACCTGTTCAATCGAACCAGAATGCTCTCCCTACAAGGAGCGAGACTACACACCTTGTATGGAAAGTTTTCGGCAATACCGCTCCGCATGTTCTACCTTCAAAAAGTAGTGCCTACAATAACTTTTGCAGCAGAAGCCGGCTGGAATTTGGACCATAAGATCTGGACCAAATTGGAAAGCTTATTCTGGCGGCAAGTTCTGAGACTGCCTAATTATCTTTCAATGACGATCATACGCCACGAACTGGCACTGGAAAGTCTCTATGGAACAGTACTCTGGAAATCCTTATCATTGCTACGTAAGATGGAGATAATGCATTGTGAACCAGCCTTTAAAATATTAAGATCAGAGGGAAAACATCAACATACAGGCTTGCTTTTGAGATGGTCAGATAAAGTGAAAGCCATCATGTTAGATGCAAATATCTCAATGGATACATTGTTGAATCGCCCGCAAATTGCGAGAATTAAATTGAAAGAGTGGCTATGGACAGACAATTTGGATAGGTACGCAAAGATGCCGACAGCTTTAGACTTGGGTCTGACAAAGAATAAAGTGGACAATATGCCGAAATATGTATGCCAATTTCCCTCACGATATCATAGAGATCGATTTCTCAGACTTAGACCGAACCTACTGAAAACAAACCAAATGTTGGTGCTGAGAAAAATAAAGCTAGCTACCGATGAAGCTTGTCGGCATTGTGAAATCCACGTAGAGACAATAAAACACCTAACAATTGAATGTGTGGCCTTAAATGGGCTGAGATCCATCCACTTGAGTGAATTCAAGCCTGCAAATGACTCGATGGAAGACCTGTGGATCCGGATACTGAGTGGAAGCTCAGTACATTTAACCTGCTCAGTGATAAATTTTCTAGATAAGGTCCTAAACTGAAAAGCATAGAATGAAATTGTAAAGATAAATTGGGACTTATGAACTGGTATGAATTGTAATAAAAGTTTGTAAAAAATCTAGATGTTACAAATAAAAAAATAAAAAAAAATAAAAAAAAGAATATCATACCTCAATGTGTTCATAGCATTCAACATTATTACCTTGTCTCACTGCCTCACTGATATATTTATCTCTTGACCAAACAACCACTCCTCCAGTCTTGTCTGCCTGTCGTATGACTATAGATGAATCATTTCTCAGATTGCTGATCTTTGCCAAGAAGAATGTTTTCAATGTAACCTTACTTAGAAACTTAAATCAATTCTGGTCTAGGCAAAGTCAACATTGTGTGTGGGAGAGAAAGTTAAACCCAACTCCAAAACATATTTTTCTATCTCTGTTGTCAATCTTTCTGATATATTGAATACTTTGGCTTTTAATTCTTGTTTGGTCAACCTCTCCCACTGCTCCTTTGTCCTCTCCCAAAACGAGTATTCGGACCTTAAGAGGTATTTTCCCCAGCATTTCTTTTCTCTCCAAGTCTTTCTCTTATAGCTCCTCATCCCCACCCAGGTGGTCCTTCCCCTTGGTTTTCTTTTGTTTTTGCTTTCGAGGTGGATAAGCTTGAATTCAGCTAAAAAATAGATTCTCATTGGTCTGAGTTCTGGGTCAGAGATGAAGTTCATTCTGTCACAGGAATTGCAGCTGATTTCAAAACCTTTTTATTCATTTGAAACTGTTCTTTAATTGGTTCATCATATTTCCTCACAAAGGTATACATTCTTCCTTGCTCATAGTCTTTCTTATCTCTTTGTAACCTCTGTTTCTTTATTCGTATTTCACCTTCATGACGTTCTAAATTATCTTCCATTCTGGCTACTTTCTTTTTACATTCATCGTCCTCATTCGAATTGAAGAGTTCTTCCTCAAATTTCTCTATATCACTTAAAATTCTGATGTGATCTGTCGTGGCAAATGTAATGAGTGTCATGATCATAGAAAAAGAGAAAATATTTGTGTGGTCTGTCCATTCCTCTATCACTTCTGGGTCAATTTCCTCATATGATCGAATTGTATAGAATCTTTAACCCTCTAGGAATCCTCTTTTCCTCGATATACATGGCCTCCCACCATTTGCTTATTTCTTTTTTTTTTTTTCAGTCCCTCCATTTAGTCAATTTTTTTTTTTGTGTCACTGTCAAGCCAACTGAGCTTCACACTGAGTTGCACTATTAGCATTTTCCATCTTAAATAGAACTTGGGCTGCTGCAAATCTCTTGGCTTCAATCTGTCCCGCTATGTTGGTCAATAATTTACCCAGCTAAATCTAGTCTGGGATGATAAATGCACTTAGATCCACAGCAATGCCGTTTTCTTACTAATGCTAAATCTAAATTCTATTGCATTAGTACCAGACCCTTTCAACACCCAAACCAACAAAAGAATGACTGTAGGTAGGCTAGAAGACGCTAACCGTTGTGTTAAGATCGCTTGTTAATCAAAAGGTGACCATTGCCTAGACTCCCTGCTTACTCTGCATGCTCTGATGTATATCAACCGATGTCAAAATACACAATACAACAGGAGGCGGCTACCGCAAACAATATGGAAATAAACAATTCCCACTATATGATGCACTTTCCTACTTATAGCGGGTGCTCCAACTGTTGCAGGAAAAAACGTTTAATATTTAGAAATCATTCAACCTCACTTGCGGTCCACTTAGAATGTAGACAGTTGTATTCCAAGATGGCCGCCGACTGGTGACCCCCGCGACACCCGAGCTCCCTGATCCACTCAGGGCCTGACGGTGCCAACAGCGGCATAGAAGCAGCAGGAGGCCCTCCCCAGCTGATTTTGCCCCCTCCTTCAAGCACCTGCCGGGCGGAATCTCGGGGGGACTGGGAAAGAGCTGAGAGGATCGGGTGCTGAGAGTCAGAGGACACCGGAGCAGCTACGGCAGAGAGCAGGCACTAAACACGCCAGAGGTGGCGGTTGGCAGGTCCACTAGTTACGCGACCCCCAGCTCGAGGGACCCTACTGGCCACAAATCACGGGCTTCCAGTGCTGACACTGAAGCCTCCAACGACGTTGGGGGACTCCAGCAGCGCAGAGCATCGGATGCGGCAGGCCGCCCCCACTTAGAACACCACGAGCATCGGGCAGATCGGCCCTGTGGGGGACTCTGCCTGCGGGCCTTGGACTGTGTGCAGAGCGTCCGGAGAGGAAGAGGAAACGGGGGCAATGCGGGCCGCTCGGGAACAGCGGCCCAGAACTCAAGGAACCACTCTGTCTGCAGGCCCCCGGTGCGGGGATACAGTGCCCTGTCACATCTAGCCAGAGCATTGCAAGCGCCTCAGACCTGAGAGAGGCGCCTGGAGCCTCGCGGGGCAGCCCATCACGGAGGTCGGCGACTGGAGGAGGCAGCAGCAGGTAGCCCTGGCTGAAGTCCCCGGGTGGTGGCGAGGACACGAGGCGCCCAGACGGAGCGGCCGCTCCAGCCCCGCATGATCCCCCGCCACTAACCAGGCCCAGAAATAAGTAAGGAGAGCGGGGAGGGGGGCCTCTGAAAAGCTTCATTTGGACGCAATTCTTGCTTGGCCATATCCACGGGGGGGGGGCATACCCCAATCAGAGCCCCCAGTTCGTCCACCACCTAACCAACCCAGAAGGCGATTCCCCCAGTTGGGCCCACCGTGACCAGGCAAGTCCTGCCCTGCATTGGAGGAGCATAAACACCACAGGCGAGGGGAAGGCACGCCGCACCTGGCCGCACCTAGAGGGGCACACAATCTTGCCCGAACCACTCAGCTCTGGGGCTCGGACCGGGCTGAAACCTCTGAGACTCCCGGGTGCCCTGAGGTCTTACCAAAAATTGCAGTAGAGGGCTCTCGCTAGAGGGTGCCGCGCTGGAAGCTCCCTAAACCACAGCAAGTGCACACCATATATATAGGGACATTTACTGGATCTGGCCAAAAGGCACTCTACTCCACCAACGCCAGCTGGCTCAGCGAGGGGACGAGGGCCGGTGGCAAAACCCAGGGTTGGGGACCGCCGACGGAGGAAGGCAGTGAGGCCCCCGGCAGTACTCGATCAACACACTAACACCAGCCCAGAGACTCCTACAGACGGGGGTATCCGGGCCTGAAAGTAGCTCCTTCCACAATGTCAAGGAATAGATCCAAGATCCTTCCTCAGCTATGAAGAACATAAAAAAGACCCAGGATGGGTCACTCACCAGAATCTGGTCCGGGGACCCCGATGCAGAAGGGGATTCGCACAGGGAAGAAGGAGCAGGGGACACAAGTCAGGACTCCAACCATACCCCTAAGGATGCGCTGGTCACACATGGGATACTTAAACAATTCCTAGGAGAGATGGTGGATAAGATCACATCAGCAGGCCAAAGGCAGATGGAAACCCCAAGGGAGGATCTTGCTGAAGGCCTCTGGGAAATTAAACAGGATATTAATAAAGTAGAGGAGAGGGTTGACATTAATGAACGGGCAATGCAAGAGATAACAGATGATGCGCGGAAAACGGAAACCCTGCTGGAGACCCTGGCAGTTACCACTCAGAATCTGGAGCTGCAGGCTGAGGAGTTGGAGAAGCGCTCCAGACGGATCAATATACGGGTTAAAGCCCTGCCAGGGGCCATTCAGACCCAAGACCTCACACAAACGCTAACAACCATATTCATGGATCTCCTAGATGAGGAATTGGCCTTAGATCTCCAATTTTACAGAATCCACAGAGTGGGGATTCCCCGGGCAGAGCCTGGCACTAGGCCAAGAGGCGTCCTAAGGGCATTTCACAGCTTCATCACAAAGGAGAAGATATTGGAAAAGGCCAGAAAGGCGGGTCACATCACCTACAATGGATCTGAGATCTTCCTGTATCAGGATCTAGCACAGGCGACTTTGGCTAAAAGGAGACGACTGGGACCCGTTCTGATGCACCTGAGAGCACAACAAGTTAGGTACAGATGGTCTCATCCGTTTGACCTGACCTTCAACTGGCAGGGCAGGCAACACAAGATCACGATATGCGAGCAAGGCATGGATCTGCTGGTAATTGAGGAGCAGTAACCACCAAGCGCTGTGGGGCAGCACCCCGCCGCAAACCACACAAAGCATGGGAATGGACCACAGTAAAGTCCAAACGTCCAACCAAATATGACCACCCCGCAGCGCGACACAACAAGCCAAAAAAAACCCATCACCAACGGTCAAAACGGTCCACCGGAGAGTCCCACCGGGTCCAGCCTCTCGAAAGAGAGGTGTGTGTAACAAGTGAGTCCGGGGAGGGCACTCGCTAAATAAGGATGGGGCACCGACACAGGCAAACATTAGCTTTACAAGGAAGGCTATTGCTGGGGGGGGGGGGGAATCTTGGAATGGGATGGGGAGATCCCGCATTGTTCAGGACTGGGAAAGCGTTAGAGCTCAGCTCTCATCGATACGACACGAGTGGGGCACTCTGCCAGCTGAGTTCGCCCAGGGGGGAAACCAAGAGGGGGAAGAGAGGGGGACAAAGGGGGAGGGAGGGTCCAATGCTGATCCAGGAGGCAGAAATCTTTAACACAGACACCAAATTTATCAATGAGCTCCCGACAACAGGAATTACCTGAGACCCAAGCTACAGGACATACTAGACGCACTCCCAATTCCTCATCACCTTCTAGCATGGTGCAATTGACGGTACTGTCCCTAAACGTAAATGGGTTAAACTTGCCACTCAAAAGACAGAAAGTGGAGAGGTTAATACGTAAGGAAAAGCCCCACATGGTCACACTACAGGAAACCCATATCCGAACTCAAGACTCGCATAGAATTAGATTGTGGGGATACTCTAGATTGCTTCAGGCTCCTCAGTCTACCAAATAAGGAGGGATGGTCATCGCTATGCGAGATGGAGTAGAGCTGACAGTTAAGGCTTCACAGAAGGATTCCCAGGGTAGATATCTGGCAGTGCTGCTGGAGTGCAGATTGGAGGTCTACACAATTGCACCAATCTACACGCCCAACACCGTCCAAGATCCCTTTATGATGAAGGCCCTCACCAGACTGGGCAATTTCGCTGCAGGCCGCATCATACTAACAAGAGATTTCAATATGGCCTGGGAACCTCAAAGGGATAGGAGTAAGATGGTATGGGGCTCACAGGGAGGGCCCTCGGGGGACCTAAAGACGAAAATGAGAGACATGGTGCTGGTGGATGCATGGAGGGAAACCCAGGGGAACTCTCCCGGATATACATTCTACTCACATGCACACAAAACCCACTCCTGGATCGACTATATCTGGGTATCTAATTCGCTCTTAGGAAACGTAGTAGACATTACACTAGGTCCCATCCTGGTCTCTGATCACGCTCCCACCCTTTTGTCGATAACCAGGCCTCGAGGGGCACCGAGGGTGTGGAAGTGGCTTTTTAAAGGCACTATCCTAGTTAAGGAAATTGAGCAGGAACTACAAGATTTTGTAACACATAATAGCTGGGTGGGACGCCCTCAAAGCCACAATAAGGGGTAAGATTATAGCGATCTAAGCAAGAAGAGAGAGGGAGCTGAGATTGAAAGAGGAACAGCTAGGTAATAGACTCAAGGACGCGGTGGAACGAATGGCTGAGAAACAATTGAGGGCCATTGAAAGAGAAGTCCGCACAGTTAGAACCCAGCTAAATCTCATCCACACCAGGGAAGTGGAAAGGAACTTATTACGCCTACGCCAAAAATATTACATTAAGGCGAACAGATGCGATCGCTTACTAGCCAGAATGCTCCGAAAGGAGGGAGGGACAAAACTATTTTGAAAATCAGAGGAGAGGATGCCCAGACATACACCTGCAACAGCGAGATAGAAATGGAGGATGCATGGAGGGAAACTCTCCCGGATATACATTCTACTCACATGCACACAAAACCCACTCCCGGATCTATATTCCTCAAGTAATCCAGACCATAGCGGGCCCAAGAGGTATCTAGATAGAGTGAATCTCAGGTCCATATTGAAAGGAGAAAGGGAACGGTTGGAGGTGGAAATAACTATAGATGAGGTCAGGAAGGGGGGCGTGGCTAACTAGCGATGGAGTAGGACGTGCCTTGCTAGGCTGCTCCTGAGGATCCGACATTGATCCGGAATAACACGCTGAAAAAATGATCTGCGTACTCTAAGAATAAAAGCAAAGGTGTCGGAATTGGTGGCCCATAACAACTGCAAGAAGCAAGGAAGCTGATTGAAGTATCATGGAGAAAATGAACTTTGAAACATACGGCCACATATATGTGCGGACAGGCTAGATGGCGGACCACAAAGGGGTCGCAGCTGCCATTGAGGAGTAAACTGAACAGTGCCGGGGAGATTAAAGAAGCGGACCGGCATATGACATCTGGGTGGTGCTTTGTTCTCGTGCCCGTTCGTTCCCCATGTTGTGAGCGGTGCTGGCTTGCAGAACGCAACGCCTAGCAGGGTGCGGGCAGCTGCGGTGCTTGGAGTGGTGGAGCGCACCGTGTAGCAGGCACGGTAGACGCGTGTAGCGGACACCCGCTACGAATTCGTTGTAGCTGCAGGCACCGATGGAATGCTTTAAGTGGCCGCGCATACAGTAGCAGGCGCGGATCGAAAGGACGGATACACTGTTGCATATCACGATCTCAAACGAACATTGGCAAATGATCCGCGCAGAGTGACGGAGTCAGCGCGGCTCGCATGGAGAGTATTTGCTGGATAAATGACCGGAGTGCCCCATAAATGTGAATAAAGATGCCGGAACAGGTGTCCTGCGATACCGAAGTGAAGCACGAGAAGCTAGTGCAAGGTTGGGAAGAAAAGAAACCCTTATGTATACGGGTGCATATACACAGAAAAGACAAGATGGCGGATAACAAAGGGTCCCCAGCAGCGACAGCAGAGATGACAGAGCTGTGCCTTGGAAAGTGATCAAGAGGCCTGGCTTCCAACACTTGTGCAGGGGTTTTGGCTTTGTCCCTGCTCGCTACCTACATTACGAGCAGCACAGGCTCATACCACGCAGTGCCTTGCTATGTTGAGGCCATCTATAGGACTCGGAGCGACGGGTGAAGAGCGCAACAGATACAGTAGCCGCCCTAAGTGGCAACTGGATACAATGGTGTCGGCGCCCTAGACAGGATCGGACTGTCCCGAGTGGTCGCATAGCTGGTGAAAGGGAAAATTATGGTGATTGGCACTGCAACCTCGAGCGAACAAGGACGAACGAGCCGCGCTGAGTGAGAGGGGACCGGCGCAGCTTGCGTGCAATATCTTTGCCCATGAATGCATAAACAGAAGCCCTGAACAAAGTTTCCCTCCCACCGGTGTCAAGTGAAAAAGCACACTATACGGAAGAAAGGCCATACTGGTGCCCAGAGGACACGGACGTTGACTATCAGTTGTTAATCACAGTAAGGAACAAAATGGGGCGTAGGTACTAAAAACCTGTCACGTAAAAATATTGTGCTGTGTAATATGGATGCGGCGGCATCTAAAAAAAACTACACCCGATTTGCCCCAAGAAGACGCTGGAGGACTGCATGGACTGAATAGAGGTATAGGAAAATTGGGCTGCCGACACTGTAGGCAGACCCTCGATGAGGGGCTTTAATGGCACCAGATACAGTGGGAGTCCGAGGAGCAGTGGAGGGACTCTGGAGGAAAGGAGGGTATATCCATTGCCCTAGAGAACGAATGTGCAGGCCACTGACCGGCACCGTGTCGGAAATATTGTAAGCAGGGTTGAGTTAAAACATTGGTGGTATCAAACACGTGGGAGGATGCAACCCATTTAAAATATAACTCAACACATAGTAATACGCACTGCAGCTCTCTGAGGATAACGCTGCCGGGCTCCAACTGTCCTTGTGGGTTCAAAGCAGAGAGGGCTCACAAAACTGGCACGTTACGACAGCACCAGAACTAGACGCACAGGCCAGACAGCGCGATGGCGGCGAGAGGGACTAAGCTTAAGGCTAAACAACCCACGATGGACGTATTTGCCAAGATCCAACAGACCCCCATTGCATCGGCACAAGGCGCAACAGCTGCACTTGAGGAAAGCACCCCGACAAAAGAAAATCACCAAATCCTAGCAGCTATAACGGAGTTGAAGCCCTCATGGGGAATAACAATGGCGGACCTACGAACTGCATTGGAGGCCAAAATAGATGCAGTAGGAATAGAAGTTGCCCTACTGCGGCAAGATGTCAGAGCGCTTGCAGAAAGAACGAGTGGCTTGGAGAGTGCGGTGAAAACCAACACAGAAACCAGCGCAAGTAATACAAAGGAGGTTCACATTTTAAAGCAGCAGGTAGCTAACCTTGAGAACCGAGCGGAGGAAGCAGAAGGGAGGGCGAGACGCAACAACATTCATGTGGTCGGCTTGCCGGAAGGGGAAGAAGGTCAGGACCCCACGGACTATGTGGAGAATATGATCCTGCAAGAGATAGGGGCCGACAAACTCTCACAGGGATTTACTGTCGAGCGTGCGCACAGGGCCTTGATGAGGAGGCCGCGGCCTGGGGCTCCCCTGGGCAATAATCGCAAAGATCCTGAACTATAAAGACAGAGAGAAAATTCTGGAGTATTTTCGCAAAGGAGGAACGATAGAAAGAGCGTCTGCAACCGTCACAGCGTATCCTGATTACACTATGCTAGTGCAGAGACAGCGTTACAGCTATGTGGCGGTCAAGAGGAGGCTGTGAACGGCTGGAATCAAGTACATGTTATTATATCCTGCAAAGCTCAAAGTCCTGCACAAAAGTAAAGCGTTTTTTTTTACTCTCCAGAGGAAGTGGCAGCATGGTTGGATTTGCAGGGCTGTCCAGAGCAAGCAGGGGAGCAGGACCATGAGAAGCACGATAAGTGATGGGGATTTTCATGTATGACGAAATGATAAATGGGGGAGGAGTCCCGTGAGAGACTTTGGTATAGAGAACAAGGGAAGAGTACAGACGGGTAGCGTCGAAGTTGTATTGGGATGCCCTGAGAGTTGTTGACCTTGTTGGACTGGATTATAGAGCATAAAGTACACATGTAAACCTGGTAGCATGGAGTATGACGAATCTGAAGTAAACAGGAGCAGCAGGATGAAGGCACCTTAACCCCCAGAAGTAGTAGTAAGGTAGCCACTAGGGCGACTTCACCCTGCTGAGCCGCAAGTACAGGCAATTGCCAGAAAGGGCTAGATGCGGGGGTGCCTAAGATCCAGGGATGGAGCTGGGAAACAGTTGGGGAGGGCATTGTTGGGGCAGGGAAGGGAGGTGGGAGGGAGGGGGGTAGGGGTGTTTGGTGTGTTTTTAGTTAAGGGGATGTTAAGTTGGGAAACAAGCCTATACAGAGAGGGAATACACTTGGACATGGACTGCACTGATGGTAAGAGGAGGAGGATTCTAATAGGCCATGGGGGACCTTAAAATAATTACTTTGAACGTTAGGGGGCTCAATAGCTATTTAAAAAGGAACAAGGTCATGTTATACCTGCACAGACAAAAGAAAGACATAGCCCTGTTGCAAGAGACTCACTTGACGCAGGATAAGATGGAAATGATTGGGAAAAAATGGAAGGGAACTGTGGTGGGTGCATCATATTCGGCCTATGCTAGGGGAGTACTTACCTGGGTGGCGCCACATGTCCCGTTTAAGCTGGTACAGAAGATAGCTGAGACGGACGGGAGGATGGTCATAATGAGGGGATTGGTGGAAAATAAGGAGATAACTAGTGTAAATACATATGCCCCGAATCAAAACACATCGGCATATTTTAGAACACTGTGCAACAACCTCAGCAGGTGTGTGGGGAGTGCAGTGATTTGGGGGGGAGACTTTAATTGAGTACTAAACCCCAAGGTTGATAGATCAGATGGGAAAATGGATAGACCTTCCCCAGCCGCTAAAGCATTGCAGACACTGCTGAATGATTTTGGGTTTGGAGATGTGTGGAGGACGCTACACCCCCATGAGAGGCAATATTCGCATTAGTCTGCCCTGCAGCAGTTACATACAAGGTTAGACTATGTCTTTGTCACACCAGACGTGCTGATGGAGATCGCACAAGCAGAATACCAAGCAAGAGTCCTTTCGGACCATTCGCCCCTGATCCTCGGATGGCAATATCGCCCCCAAGAGTGAGGATTCCAACATGGCGCCTCAGAGCAGAGGCGCTGAGAGACCCCTTTTTTAGGGAGGATATGAGGGAGGAGATTGTTAACTACTTTGAGACGAATACTGGTAGTGTGGACTCGGCGGGCACATTGTGAGAAGCCTTTAAAGTTGTGATGAGAGGGTTAGCTATAGCAAAATCCAAAGGATTGCAAGGAGGGAAACGGAGGGTCAATTGGAAAGGGCATTGAGGGGAAAAAATAATACCAAGGAAGATACTGAATTGATACTTAGTCTGCAACAGAAATGTGCTGGGCACTGGGAAAGACTGTGCAACCTTAATTACAAACAATATGTAGAGAGACAACATGCGGGAGGGGATAAACCAGGAAAGATCTTGGCATGGTTATATAAAAGTGAAACCCCCAGACCCATGATTAGAACAATAACAAGGGAAGATGGTAGTACAGTTGATATCCAAGAGGAAGTTAACCAAGAATTTGCAGACTATTACAGGCGATATTAGAAACACTGTAGGACATAGGATTGCCGCAGATCAGTGCTGAATAAAGAGAGGAGCTGGATGCCCCAATTACTTTAGATGAGGTCAGGAAGGTGTTGTCTACCCTGGCAACTAATAAATCCCCAGGCCCAAATGGGTTCGTAGCAGAGTTTTACAAGCTACTTGGGGAATTAGGAATTCCCCATCTCACTAGACTATTCAACCAAATAGGGTCTACCAGAGCGCTGCCCAAGTCAATGGAGGAGGCAAAGGTCATTCTTATACACAAGAAAGGCAAGGACCCGGAGGTATGCGGGGCATATCGCCCGATAGCCTTAATAAATGTGGACGCCAAGATACATACTAAGATACTGGCGTCCAGGTTGGACACCGTAATGCCCACAATAGTTTGGGCCGATCAAGCGGGCTTCATAAGAGGCCAGCCAGACGGCCGATAATGTAAGGAGGATAACCCATCTGACAGAAAAAGTGCGCATGAGGGGGATTTCGGCTCTCCTCCTGGCAATAGCCGCCGAAAAGGCGTTCAATCGGGTGGAGTGGAGCTTCCTCTTTGCCACGATGAACAGGATGGGGTTCAGTCCCAAATTATGGACAAGGTCATGGCCAATTATCAAAACCCGACTCTCAGGCTGGCAGTCAATGGTCGAATATCAGGCCCGGTGACGGTGGAGCGGGGTACAAAACAGGGCTGAAAAAATAAGGAAAAAATAGAAAAAAGCAGGCACCACTTTGGTTTAGGCTCAATAGTTCAAATTGAAAAAATGAAAAATTATAATACTCTGATCTTCAAAGTAAGTTTTCAGGAGCTGGCTGTGATGAGTCTTTAAACACTGTGACTCGAACAACATGTGCAGCCGGAGATTTGGTAAAAAACTGAGTCACACAGCCGCTCTCGGTTGCACCCAATCTGGGTAATGAAATTATAAAGTTCATCAAAACTGTATGCATTTGGTAGAAATTGCAGTTATTAGGAATCAAGTGAGCAGGTTGCTGCCAAGAAAGAGTCTCTGTTGTTTTGCAACAATATTTTTTATAAACAAATCCCAAGGAACATCACTAAAACTCTTTGTGAGGAAGTGGCTGACACATGTGATATACATAGCAGACTTAACAAGCCAATGCATTTCGGAGAACCTTCTCCTTCATCAGGGCAAGTCTGTGGTGTACAAATTGCATCCATGTGTTTTGTTAAAAATCAACATTAGAAAGAAAAATGTACAAACATGATAACACTAATAGAATACAACATACCGTTAATGGATGGTTTCAAAGGTAGCACACAGAAAGAAAAAAGAAAAAAGATAAAACAAAGTTGAGAGGGACAATGTAGTACAAAGCGTCATTGGTGCAAACGAAATGCCATAATCACGTCTGTTACCTAAGTGATGTGAACAACCCAAGTTAAAAGTGATGCAGGGTAATATCCGTACCAAAATAGTGTACAGCGTTCTAAATGGCCGCCCAGTGTACTACACGTCAGAACAAACGTGGCGTTCTGTGGGAAAAGATCAGTAAGATCGGATCAGTAAAGCTCAATAGTAGAATAAGAAGGCAATGTCAGGTAATCAGAGCAATGAGCGGAGTGTACCTGGATATACACAGGGGACTGAATCACAGCTCATCGCGGGCGCGTGAACGGTGCGAGGGGCTGCAGTGTTGAAACCGTTGTCAAGGCAACGCTACTTATAAATAGCACGTGACCGCATCTGTAGTGCGATTGGTAGCGCGATGCGGATACAGAGCACGGGTAGAAGCTCAAATATTTGAAAAAACGCAACATCAATCAATTTAGAGGACATCTGGGTAATTAACAAGAATTATGGAGCAATAAAAAACAACATCATTTGTTAAAATGAAAATAGAAGAAATACTGCTCAGTTTTACTGTTACTGTGGCAACACTATGACAAATTCACTCAGAACTGCATCGTGTCTAGAGATGCGTGGGTGGAAAACTGCCATGGAGTAAGTAGATCAGACTGGAGAAGTCGATGAGGGGTAATAAAACTAAAATACTAAAAAAAAAAAAAAAAAAACCAAGCATAGGAAACAGAAGTGTGCAGCATTGAATAACATTAAGTACCCTGATCAAAATACAGGTAATAATAAAGAAGAGAAGGGCGCCATGGTCACAGGTGGTGCTGTACACTATTTTCGTACGGATATTACCCTGCATCACTTTTAACTTGGGCTGTTCACATCACTCAGGTAACAGATGTGATTATGGCATTTTGTTTGCACCAATGACACTTTGTACTATATTGTCCCTCTCAACTTTGTTTAATCTTTTTTCTTTTTTCTTTCTGTGTGCTACCATTCACCTTTAAAACCATCAATTAACAGTATGTTGTATTCTATTTGTGTTATCATGTTTGTACATTTTTCTTTATAATGTTGATTTTTAACAAAACACATGGATGCAATTTGTACACCACAGACTTGCCCTGATGAAGGAGAAGGTTCTCCGAAATACATTGGCTACAAAACAGGGCTGCCCACTCTCTCTGCTGCTGTATGCCTTCCACTTGGAACCTTTCCTGGCAGCGGTTAGGGCGGCAGCAACCATAAAAGGCATACCGTTCGGGGGGCAGGAGCATAAAGTGGCCGCCTTTGCGGACGACTTACTTCTCACGCTGATAGAACCAAAGTAATCTCTCCTAGCGATTTGCGAGGAACTTGACCGCTTCGGACTAGTGGCCCGGCTGAAAATGAACCCAAACAAGTCAGAAATACTCAGCCTCTGACTATCACTCTCCACCAAGCGGCATATCAAAAACGGCTATGCCTTCAGATGGGCATCTAAGGATATTAAATATCATGGGGTGCACCTAACTAGGACTGTAGGAGAACTCTTTCTGGCAAACTATCTGCCCATGATGGAGAAAATTAAATCAAAATTGGTTGACTGGGGGCCTCTAACCATTTCCTGGCTGGGACGCATTAATGTACTAATAATTGTGGTTTTGCCGCAGCTCTTATGCCACTTTGCTGCCCTGCCAATCGTAGTCCCACATAGATACTTCCGAACCCTTCAAAAGGTCACAAGTCGGTTTATATGGAACCGAAAGAAACCGAGGTTGGCAGCATCTCTCAGAAGAATCCTAACCTCCCAGGGAGGAATGGGGGAGCCTGACTTTAGGGCATACTATTTCGCAGCTCAAATTAGAATCCTTAGGGACTGGCAGAAGGACGATCGACGCAAACCATGGCGGCCAATGGACAGAGCGGTGGTAGCGGGGCATCTAGAGGGAATATTATGGAAGTCAAGGGCAGACAGAACCCCTTAAATGTATGCAAGCGAAATCACATCGACTACAGGAGAAGCATGGGACACTGCAGTGAAATGGGCCCACATCACCACATTCCCCTTACCCTACACCCCTCTGTTCGCCAACTCACAATTCACTCCGGGCTGCAAAAAGATGGGAATTGATGCATGGTACCTGGGAGGCTGTCGGATGATACGTGATATGTATCAAGATGGCACGGTGAAAGATTTTGAGAAGTACAAGTCAGACCTTAACCTAGATGAGAGGCACAGATATGGGTACATACAATTGAGACATTGGCTGACCCATCCTGAACTGAAGCAGGCAGGCACACAACCTTTAACCCCATTCGAGAAATATCTGGACATGCATTAAGGGGGCAGAGGTTTAATGGCGTCAATATACAAACACATAAAGGAGGGGGAAAACCCACCAAGCAGGAAGTACATGAGGAAATGGGAGGTGGACACAGGCACTGAGATAGGAGAGCGGGACTGGCAACTGCTGTGGGCACAAATACCGAAACTAACTAGGTCCCTCCAGATCCGTGAGATCTGGCTAAAGCTGTTGTTCCAGTGGCATCTAACACCGGTCAAACTGAACGAGATCTATCTGCACTCTACCCAGGGATGCTGGAGAGGCTGTGGGGGAGTTGACACATGGGCCCACATATGGTGGGAATGTCCAAAATTGGCCACGTTCTGGGGGCAAGCACATCAGGCGGTGGTGCAGACCCTGGGGGACGTAGGGGGCAAGAACAGGGTTCTGGATACGATATGCTTGGGTGGAGCCCTGGGGGATATTCCCACAAAATCCCACCGGAAAGTATACGTCATTATGATGTCGGCAGCGCAGGTGCTGGCACGCAGGTGGAAGTCCAGAGAACCTCCACAGAAAGATGAGTGGGTCGCCAAAATATGGTCGGTGCTAGCTATGGAGTGGCTCACTTACTCAATACAAGGAGAGCATATAAAGTTCAGGACGGACTGATCTGATTTATTAGCATATTTAAAGGAGGGAGCGTGCAGAGCATGGTGCCTGAAGTCCATGACACTGCTGGGAATCATCGACCCACAGGAAGAATCCGACCCGTGAGGCGGGGGAAAGCTGCACCATCTGAAGTTGCCTTCGACTAAGTGGCCGAGGACACAGGACTCTTCTAAACTGTACAGAATATCCCCGAGAGGAGGACAGGCTACATTGCTACTCCTGGATCAAGAGGGGGCGGAGCGAGGGGGGAGTTTCACCACTTGAATGTTGGCTTCAAGAAATGCTAATAAAAACCAAATTGGAAGAATGCAGACAGTTTCATTCAGGCTTGAACAAAAAATGTTAGAGCACACGTGTCTGTTAAAGTGCAAACAAACTTAATATTTCTTCTTACATGGAATTTCTTCTTACATTAAAATTCAATTTAAAACCAACATGGACTTACAAAACAGTGCATGCAGTCTTAGATGTTCATGAGCATGACCCGGACAAACTGGCTACTGGCCATGACCACGAGGGACCAGCAATGCAGTTAAAGTGGGCATGGCCACCAGGGACCGGCTATGTGGTAAAGTTTTTCGAAATCGGTATAGGTTTGAATGGGAAAATAAATTCTGCTCGTGGATGCAGGTTGAAATGCTGGCTGGGATTGCAGTAAATATGCACGAGGAGGATCAGCAAAAACTTGAAAGCATGGTTTTGCAAATATGTCCTGTATATTATTTTGTTGAAAATGTGAAAATATAAGTACAGAACACAGTGATATGACATTGGTTTCGAATGGATTGTGTCCTCCAACGTATTCCACATCTTTGACATGAAATGTCCACAGCTGTGTACTTCAGAAACTTTTTCGGCAGAGGGCGTCCTGCAACAAGGGCATTGGGTTGATGTCCCTGGAAGGCCTCCGTCGAGGGCGATGTCACCGGATGTTATAAATAGGACGCACGGCGCGAGTAGCCTCAGTTCCATTTTTTCCGCAAACGTGTTTGCTTTGGAGACTCGGTGCGCCTCGTCTATTCCTTGTGGATATGTCTTCTTCAACCCCTCCGACTCCACGGTCTGGCTTCAAGACTTGCCGGGACTGCAAGTCGACAATGTCAATTACCGACCCGCGTTGCATTTGTTTGTGGTGCTTGGGTGAGAGTCACAACACCGACGACTGTTCCAAATGTCAGTCTCTTACTGCTAAGGCCTTGCGGGAGCGTAAGGGGAAGCTTCAGGTAGGTCAGGGTTCGAAACCCAGTAAGTCTCGTAAATCCAAGTCCAAGGGTATGTCCACTGATGATTCGAGGGGTGACTCTCCGTGTTGGAAGGAGTCCCGGGGGTCTGGGTCCCAGAGTGGTTCCCGCCATTCGTCCTCATCTCAGCGTTCTAGGAAGCGCTGTCAGTGGTTGCCTTCCCCGTCCTCCTTGTAAAATGGCGCCGCGAGGAAAGTGGCTTGTCCAACTAGGTCCTCGACTCTGGAGGAATGGGTTGCATTTAGGGAGCAGATGTTGGCGATTTTCCAATTGCAGGGCACAGTTCCATTCGCGCCTTCTGACGACGCCGGCAAGGAACGGTCTTGATCCGTGGCTCGTACGCCTTCGGGCTCGTGTCCTCGGCGTGATCCTCATAGGGAACCTTCAAGGTCCCGTTCGGATAAGGCTCAGGATGGTCACAAGAGATGTGCTTCCAGGTCTCGGTCCTCGTCCCCAGCGAGACCGCAGAAACCTGCTAAGGGCTCGAAGGCGGCGTCGACGATGTGTCTGTCAGATACAGACTTTGAAGCTTTGCCGGCGGCACCGACGCCAAAGCCGGCGGCGCCCTCGATGCTGAAACCATCAGCACTCTCAACGCCTTCAGGGCTTTTTGGCCGAAATTTGTCATCGGTGATCCCTGATACTGGGGATCCTCCAAGGAAGGCGACTTCTATGTCTGTCAGGCCTGTTATGGACTCCAGACCCTCGGCTGTTCCGAGACAGGACTTTTACCTCCCTCTGAATGACATCTATGAGAAGGAGGAGAGGTCAGATTTTGATCTTGACCCTGTGAGCCTGATGGGGCTCCTGTCTTTTCAGGGGGTAGCCAACTGGAAGAGTTGAGGCAAACTCTTCATGACGCTAGTGGCCTTGACACTTCTCCGGAAGTGGACTTTGACAGGCCTGAGCCTGGGGCTCATGCTGAGTCGTCCTACAGGACGCTCATTGCTAGGGTCACTGAGTAACTGGGCTGGTCCAGTCCTCCGGAAGCTTTTGTGCTAGATGATCTAACAGACATTTTAGATCAGGGTCCGTCCTCTGACCCGATGTTCTGTTTTCATCTGACCTTACAGAAAACGGTGGCGGCTGCATGGCAGTCACCAGAATCTCTTCCGGCTGTTAACAAATCGTTAACCAAAAAATACTACCCACTCACCCCACTCCTGACAGTTTGGTGGTTCAGGCAGCTACGGCCACCTCGAGGCAGGCGGCGTACCCTACCATCCCTCCTGATAGGGACGACAAACGCTTAGACGGTTGGGCACGCAAGGTGTTTTCTGCGGGGAGTATAGCGTTGAAGTCGGCCAACTCCACTTGTGCCTTAGCAAGATTTTCACACACTCTGTGGAACTGTGTTTCTCTTGTGGCTAAGTATATTCCCGAAAGGGAAGAGAGGGATGGGTTCCTTGCTCTCGTGCAAGATGGCAAGGATGCCATGTGTGAATCCCTTCAGTCGGCTTGGACACGGCAGATAGTGTTAGCCAGTCCATGGCTGCGAGCACCGTGATACGCAGATTTACGTGGTTGCGGAAGTCGAGTTTTGCCCCGGATGTGCAAGCCCGTCTTTTGAACATGCCCTTTGATGGCGCGCATTTGTTTGGCAGCAAGGCTGACGAGAGCCTTGAGAGGTTGCAGACCTCAAAAGCTGCAGCAAAATCTTTAAGCGCAGCTGTGCGTCAATCTCTGCCTTTTCGTCCTAGGGGACAGCTAGCTCCTCCTTTGGTAGAACGAGAGGAGCCACCAGTCAAAGGGGTCAGCGTAAAAGTACCCGTGGTGGTCGTGGAAATCGAGGTGCCAAAGCCGCTCAGGCAGCTGCCTCTTTGCCTTCAGGCGCTGCCGCAGCCACTCCAAAACAGTCATGAGGCCATGTCCCATGGTTCGGCGGTTGGGGGCAGACTGTCTCAGCATCTCGAAGAATGGCGAGCTTTTACTTCGGATCCTTGAGTTCTAGATACCATAGCCCACGGCTACTGCCTTCCTTTCCTACAGCGGCCTCACAACAATTGACTGGGGAATCTCTCTTTGAAGATTCCAGATCCGCTCCTTGTGCAGGAAATCTTGACCCTGCTAGAGAAAGGTGCTATAGAACTGGTGCTTGTAGCGGAGAGGAACAAAGGATGGTATTCCCCTTATTTTTTGATTCCAAAGAAAGACAGGGGATTGAGACCCATCCTGGACTTGCATTGGTTGAACAAACTTCTCAGGAAGGACAAGTTCAAGATGGTCACTCTTTCTCAAGTCCTTCAGGCCATTCAACTTCAGGATTGGTTGGTGTCTTTGGACCTACAGGATGCTTACTTTTGTGTGCCGATTCATTGCAAGCACAGAAAGTACCTAAGGTTTGCGGCTGGCGACTCGCACTTTCAGTTTCGGGTCCTGCCATTCAGATTGACCACCGCCCGAGGGTCTTCACCAAGCTAATGGTCGTGGTGGCAGCGTATCTCAGGCGAGGGGGGATTCATGTCTACCCATATCTGGATGACTGGCTGATCCGTGCGCGTTCTCCCGAGCAAGCATTGGATCACCTCGGTCTCACCTGCCGCTCCCTCCACAGGCTGGACTTTTCCCTCAATTTCAAGAAGTCACATTCCCAACAGCTCCAGTACATCAGGGCTGTGTTGGACACATCCTTGGGGAAGTGCTCACCTCCCAAGGTGAGGACTCATCACATTGTGCAGATGGTGGACAAGTTTCAACATGCCCAGAGTCTCCCGGCTTTCGAATTCTTAAGGTTGCTCAGCCTCATGGCATCCTGCAGTTTTCTGGTGCCAGAGGCCAGGCTGAGGATGAGATCCCTGCAATGGATCCTCAAGATGCAGTGGTCGCAGTTCTCAGGCAAGATGTCGGATCCCGTTCAGATTCCAATCTCGGTCTCCCAGGATCTTCTGTGGTGGGCCAACGAAGGGAACCTGATGAAGGGGGAGATGTTTTGGCAACTATGGCAGGAGGTGACTGTAGTGACAGATGCTTCCCTCACAGGATGGGGCGCTCAAGCCAACGACTTGACTGTCAGCGGTCGGTGGTCTCCGTCGGAATCCAAACTCCACATCAATCTGTTAGAGCTCAGAGCCATTAGGCTAGCCCTGAAGGCTTTTCTGCCGTCTGTGCGGGGGAAGAGTGTCCTGATCATGACGGACAACACCGTTGCCATGCATTACCTCAACAAAAAAGTGGGGTAGGGTCACTCCCGTTGTGCAGAGAGGCAATCCAGCTCTGGTTCTGGGCCATCCAGCAAGGAATTCTGCTCTCTCCAGTTCATCTGGCCGGTGACGTAAATGCAGCTGCGGACGCTCTGAGCAGGCAGAGCACGATCTCTCATGAATGGGAGTTGCTCAGGAAGTCCTTCTGGAGATCTTCGCCCTTTGCCACCTTTGGAACTCTTTGCCACCAGTACCAAATGGAAGTGCGAAAGATTCTGCTCAAGGGAATTTTCTCCGAGAGGAGCCTTAGGAGACGCATTCGTAGTGGATTGGTCATTCCCACTGCTGTGCGCGTTTCCTCCAGTCCCCGTCATTCCTCAAGTGTTACGGAGGTTACAGAGGTTCGGGTCCAACATGATCCTCATTGCTCCGGATTGGGCCAGGACAACCTGGTACCCGGACCTTCTAGACATGTCCAACTACCCTCCACGCCGCCTTCCCTACTGAGAGGATCTGCTCTCGCGAGTGGGGGGTCAGGTTCTCCATCCAGAGGTCAGGACTCTCAACCTTCACGCTTGGTGGTCTGAAAGATTGTTATATAAGGATTGGGACCTCCCGGATGATGTGACGGAGGTGTTGCTTTCGGCCAGAAGGCCAGCAACAAAATCCCTGTACCGTTGCCGTTGCCTTAAGCTTTGCGACTGGTGCAGAGGACAAAATGTTGATCCTTTTCAGTGTTCCATTCCTATGGTTTTGTCTTTCTTACTTTCTTTAGCCCACAGGGGCTTTCGAGTACCATTACCATCGAGTACAGGTACCATTAAAGGCTACCTGGCGGCGCTGTCTATATTTAAGCGCTCATCTGAAGAATGTTCTTACTTTAAGATTCCTTTGATTTCTCAATTTCTTAAATGACTGACTAATGTGTTCCCGCCGTCCCCTTTCCAGGTGCCGGTTTGGGATATGAATTTGGTTTTAAAATTTCTAATGGGTGCTCCATTTGAACCTTTGCACTCTTGTCCTTTGAGATTATTGTCCTTCAAGACAGTGTTCTTGGTTGCGGTTGCTTCCGCTTGCAGAATGAGTGAATTGCAGGCACTTTCATCTAAACCGCCCTTTACTGTGTTCCACAAGGACAGGGTTGTACTAAGGGTACGTCCTTCCTTTCTACCTAAGGTAGTATCAGAATTTCATTTGAGCCAGAAAGTGGTTCTTTCTTCTTTCTATCCTCCTCCTCATCCTGGTAAGGAAGAGGAGCGACTCCATAGGTTAGATCTTAGGAGAGCTTTGAGCTTTTACATTTCTAGGATGTCCAGGGTCAGAGTGGACGATCAACTCTTTGTGGGATATGCTGGACACCGATTAGGTCATACTGTTACCAAACAGACATTGTCCAGGTGGATTATCCTCACCATTACTGAGTGTTACCGATTGGCGGGTAAGGACCCTCCTGAAGGGTTGCGAGCTCTTTCCACTAGGGGCGTGGCTACTTCCACTGCCTTCCAACATGGAGTTCCTATTAGGAATATTTGTGATGCAGCCACATGGGCTTCTATCCACACCTTTGTTAAACATTACTCCCTCGATACGATCAATGGTCAAGATATGGCCTTTGGTAAGGCGGTTCTTTATTCCGCCATCTGAGTACTCTAAATTATTTTCCCTCCTCCATTTTCTGGTACTGCTTTGGGAGTCTGTCAAAGATATGGAATACGTTGGAGGACACAATTCATTAGAAGGACAAGTTACTTAACAACTGATAACGTTCTTTCGATTGGATGTTCCTCCAACTTATTCCACATCGCTCTCCCAGCCTGCCTCTCTGGAGAAACTGAGGCTACGGCGCTGTGCGTCCTATGTATAACATCCAGTGACGTCGCCCTCGGAGGCCTTCGACATGGACACGGGACACCCTCTGCCGAAAAAGTTTCCTAAGTACACAGCTGTGGACATTACATGTCAAAGATGTGGAATACGTTGGAGGAACATCCAATCGAAAGAACGTTACCAGTTGGTAAGTAACTTGTTCGTTCTGGGCAATGGGCCTGTCCATCAGCAAGAAGAAATATGTACTGTAATTTGCTTATTGGGGCATGCAACATGGCTGAAGCGGTAGGTTTGAATGGGAAATAATAGTCGGCTATATAGGTTACAGCCTGCGGTGGTGGACTAGATTACAACAAACTTGAAAGCATGTTTTTGGAAAAATGCCTTGTGTTTTATTTTTCCAAAGTGTAAGAATGTAAGTAGAAAAACTAGTGATAGTGGCCCTGGCCCTCGGCAAACACAAATGTGTAGTCTGGTTTTCTTATTGGGGAGTGCAGCATGGCTAATGCCCATGCACCATGGATTTGGAGACTAGCCATGAGCACTGGCCATTGGTTACATTATTAGGTTATAGTGGACACTGAGCTAGGATGCAGGGTAGGTGCAGTGAATAATAGGGGTGGTTTGGTTGGGCTGGGGTCATGGTTCAGGATTATGCCGTAGGCAATTGAACAATGATTTGCATCCCCAGCATGCTCTGCTGATAACAACAGACATAAATATGTGTTGCAAAAAATATGTTTCTTAAAGGAGGTTTACAGTTCTTTCATATATATGAAAAGAGGAATTATTAATGACTAATATACAGTGTTATAACACCATGAAACATTTTCACTTATAAAAACCTATTACATTTACAGAAACAACTTTGTTAAAAGGATGTTACGGTTCAGATGCATCCCACCCTTGGGACTCCTCTGCTCCAGTAGTTAGCCAGTGGCGTCCCACCTTGGCATCTCTTGGCATTTCCCTCCTGGTTTCTCATGAGCACTTGCCCATCCGTACTGCCCCTTCTATTTATGCACTTCTCTCACTGCACAATGCATATGTGCATTTATAGGATCACTGTGTACAATTATTTTTGTATAAGTAAGGGAAATGCAGACGCAAATGATTTGTAGAAGATTGTTAAGTGGCAGTTTGTGTGTGTTAAAGTTTATTCATTGAATTTCATAGGTTTATATTAGTGCAACTTAAACATAGCGTCCCTTTAACAACGTTTTTTCAGTAAATGTGTATATATATATATATAAATTCTGTTAGGATAACCTTGCATTGACAATTGAGCATTTGCAGAGCGATCCTTGCTGTGAGACTTATCTACATTTCTGGCAGGGGATGATCTTTGGACTGCCAAGATGTTACAGATGTTATACCCATTTGCCAAATATTTCACTGTTTGGTGATTGTTGTTAAAAATTAAATGAAGACCAAGCCCAATGTACATTATGTACTTAGTGATTCAAACATATTGCCCTTTTAGCACAGACCTATTTGTTAATGATAAAATATGTGGAATTTGTTTTATTTACAAAATGTTCTTTGATTTTATGCAAAACAGGCTGAACCCCCTCACTGGTGCTATTCATCCCAGTTCTCTTTCTCACAGCGATATTTTGAAAGAGTGCAATAGGAATGTACTAGACTGTCCGTCTTGGAAATTAACTTGTATAGTTAGTCTGGGATTTGATAGTGGACTTTGTCCAGTAAGGTAACAATGTAAACTTATTATGACTAATAAATATATATATATATATATATATATATATATATATATAAAGATAGTCTATAATGTTAGTACAATTAAGTATGCTTTTTTAATAGCTGCTTTTGTACACCCGCAAACCTCTCTCAAGCTATCTATTTTTTTCTGGTTGCACAGTTGTCAGCAGAGGATTGATGGCTCTAGCAAACATGCACATGGATTACACTACTCTTACCCAGATAGAAAGCGATAGAGCAAGAGAATAGAGAACCCTGCATCAGCATATGATAAATCGGTTACAGCAAGTTAAAAATATGAACCAAATTAAAAGAGTCTACAATCAAAACACTGTAATGCCCATTTTGATCCGACTTGAGACCAATTTAAACATGGTTTTCCAAACCTTTTAATATGCATAATCTCTTACCCATTACAAATATCCTCCTGTGACCAGACTATGTTTTGCGCTCAACTTCGAGACACACATCTCTACTAATGTCTCTTTGTACTACCTCACTTTTCTGAAAATTGGAGAGATCTCCTTAAAATGGTACAAAAGGTGGCTCTTAATATGTCCGATTTGCATGATGTTTTTTACTGCATAATAAAGACAACATTTTATGTACAATGATAAACAAAATCTGCTTTCTTTGCAGCTTTACGATTTTTTCAGCTATCTCATGGACCACTTCACGCCTAGCAACAGTAAAGAAAGTAAGTCTAAATCTTTGCATTTGTGGACACTGATGTTGCACATTTGGGAGAGGTGCTGGCACATAAATGTAATCATGTTTAGAGAAACTACAATGTTTAGAAGATAATTTCTAAACAAATATGAACAGAATATAGAGAGCATATGTATGATATGCTTGTGTAAAGTATTCCTCAGAAGACTTTAAAGGAATTGACCATCTTTTTGCTTACCTTTTATAACACGTTTTTTGAAGTCTGAGCCCACATGCCAATGATTTTTAAAATATTATCAATCTTTTATGAAAAGGTTAGTAATCAGACCTTGTCACGGGGGCGTGGCCTGATGCTCATGGTGTGAGGACGCGGTTCCCGTGAGCTCTGGCCGAGCCGCGCAGTCCGATCCTGTTCTGGGTACCGAAAACCCAACAAATCAACCCATCCTTCGGTGCAGCTGTACATCAGGCGATTAGCTACACCCTACGACTTGTTCCGACAGAAATCGGAGATCAGGGAACTTCTCCGACGCTTCGCCCCGGCCTCCCCCTGCCCCCTGAGAGAGGTGCACAGGACCTGCCGAGTTGCGCAGCCGCTTCCCGATTCGGGCGTTGCGGCTTCTCTGCGGCACCCAGCCTTTGGTGTGGCCGTAAATCAGCCGATTGGCTGCACCCGACTTCTTGCCCCGACAAAAAACGGAGAGCCGGGGCCCGCTGAGACGCTCCGGTCGGGCTCCCCCTCTCTCCCATAAGAGACTTCCAAGATGGCGGCCGTGCTGATCTGACGATACCGGAACGACCCCGAAGCAGGACAGGGAGCGCACACCCTGTAGGGGCCAGATCCCAGCCCTCCAGGCGCCTCTACCATTGCCCCCTACCGTCCCGGGGCGCGGGCCGCTACAAGACCCCATCGATCCATCGATACATCGACCACCGACCGGAGCGGGGCGCTCGGTGCTGGTGCTCGCGCCAACGAAGCCGGAGCGCGACTGTGGAGGGGGGTCACCGAGTCGGAACTACTGGACTTTCCGGACCACCTACTGCATTCCTGACCCGGGGCGTTCAGGACGGACTTCATATCCTCCGGAGAGCGGATCCCCCCACCAGCGCAGACCTACACACCTCGAACTGGACCGGAGGCTGGCTCCAGATCCACTCAAACTACAACGCTCACAGGTGAGACCTTCCCGGGTTGGGCCGTTCCCAGCGGTCCGGGCCTGGCGGCTTTCTCACGGGGTTGTGGGACCTTGCCTGCCCACCCCAAGCGGCTCCCACTGAACTCCCGACTCCTGCGCTCCCCCCGGCTAACCACATTAGGCAACGCTGTCACCCTGAAGGATCCGGACCTCTCCTGTCCCGCTTAAGGCAGGGCGCTCACACCCGCTGTGCGCCCAGATCCCGAACCACACAGGGCCTAATATCCCCGCACCTCTACGTCCCGCCGAAATCAAACCAGAAAAGGGAGAGGCCGCCTGCCCTGACGGGAATCCCCTTGCGCTCCCAACCAGAACTGAGACAGCCCATCATGGCGGCAGCAAGAAACAAAACCAAAAATGCCACCCTAGATCCTTTTGTCACGGCGAAATCTCACCCCACCCCCCAGACCTCAACAGATGACTCAGCAGCACGAGATAGCCCGGACACCAGACATAATCAGCTGCTAGGGGCGATTGAGGCCCTAAAATCATTTATAGACACAAAGATAGGGGAAGTAAAAGCCGACATCCAGCTGATAAGGCAAGACGCTCGCAACCTAACTGAACGTGTCACCATTGTGGAGTCCTCTCAAGAGGACATGGCAACCGAATCGGCAGCCATGAAATCAGAACTAGCAGAACTTAAACATAAGGTAACCCTGCTGGAGGCGAGGTCCGAGGAAGCGGAGGGCCGCGCTAGATGCAGCAACATTAGGATACTGGGTGTACCGGAGGGGACAGAGACTGCTGACCCGACGACCTTCGTGGAATCCTTAATCCAACAAGAGATCGGGGTGGCGAACCTCTCACAGGGCTTCGCCATAGAGAGAGCACACAGATCGCTCCAGAAGAAACCACCCCCAGGCTCCTACCCTCGCCCCATCATAGCGAAGGTCCTAAATTTCCGAGACCGGGTGGTGATCCTGAAGTTTTCAAGGGAGGGAGGAGAGATAAAACGAGGCAACTCGAGAATCACGATATACCCCGATTATACCCAGGCGGTCCAGAGAGCGAGGAACTCCTTTGTCCCAGTTAAGGCCAGGTTGAGGAAACTAGACCTAAAATATATGCTGCTATATCCCTCCAGGTTGAAGGTAATCTACAAAGGAAAATCAATATTTCTCGAGACACCAGCTGCGGCTAACATGTGGATGGAACACAATAACCTGGCTGATATCCCTGTTGAATCCCCACATGGGAAACTTAACGAAGGTACCCAAAGATGAGGGCAGCACGCCCCGACACAGATGCTTGCACCCTTCCACAATAGCCTGAGAGATCAAGGAACTCTAATCTCAAGAAGCAAAACTACTATGTGAGTAGCTAAAAGACTGCGGGGCTCGCCTGACCTCCCACGCATGGACACGGACCTCAACCCCACGAAAGACCAGTGCAGGCCAGTTGCCAGCACACACCTACCCGCGCCAGACACCCGGATTGGGACAGGCAGCGCGGGAGCACCTGAGCACTCCACCGTTGTGTCAGTCGCTGGGTGCACCAGTTTTAACTGTTTCACACAAGTTATCACCGTTCTGACTGTCCTTACTCTGAGAGCATCCGTCCAAAGGGAACCGAACCCAAAACTAACCACAGGAGCTAATCACCCCACTCAACGTAGACAGACCATGGCTCACAATAACAAGCGAACAAGTCCCAAAGAGGTCGTAAACCCCTCCTCAACAATTAACGCAACCAAACAATGGCACCAAAACTTAGAGTAATCACATGGAACGTCAGGGGGCTGGGGTCCTACCTTCGGAGAAATCGAATACACTCTTACCTAAAGAGGAAGAAGGTATCAATCGCACTCCTACAAGAAACACACCCCTCTGCCGACTCTGCAAAGAAGTTACCAAATTACTGGGGGGGCCAAGGCTACGGATCATCATACTCGAAGTATGCAAGAGGAGTGTATACATGGGTGATCCCAGACACACCATTTCAACAGCTGGGGGTGGAGCAGGATATCGAAGGCAGGTATTTGCTGCTGTGGGGCATGCTGGAGGGCACCGTATATGCATAGTGAACTCGTACTTCCCCCAGCATGGCATACCCTCTTTCCTCAAGAAGCTGTGCGCTAAACTAGTGCTCCACAGGGACCATAGCCTCCTGTGGGGAGGCGACTTCAATTGCGTCATTAATGCGGAATTGGATAGATCCACCACACCACAATCAAATAATAACCTCCCTGCTCTGGCCCTCCACAGAACAATTGAAGACCTGCACTTGGTGGACACCTGGCGAGACCCTCACCCCACTGACAGATCATATTCATTCTACTCGGCCCCCCATAACCTGCACACCAGGATAGACTACCTCTTCATAAACGACGAGCTGACCCCCCAGGTCGAGTCTGCAGAGTACCTAGGCAGATCAATTTCAGATCACTCCCCACTAATAGTGCAATTCTGCCTGCGACCCCCCCTACCTCCTATCCCAACGTGGCGTATGCCAGTGGAGACACTAACTGACCCCGCATTCAAGGACCACCTGGCCGAGAAACTGGAGGAGTATTTAGAGATCAATAAGGGATCAGTGGAAAAATGGAGTACTCTCTGGGAAGCAATGAAGGTGGTGACGAGGGGAGAGGTGATTGCTGAGGCGGGTGGAATCAGGAAGCGATTGAGGAGGGAACTAGAGGCTGAAGAGGAAAAGATCAAGCACCTCGAAAACAATTCCCCCCCCACAATTGAGACAGAGTGCAAGCTGAGAGAAATCAGGGAGGAATGCAGAACAGCATGGGAAAGGCTTTCGAAGTTTGACTTCTCTACCCGCACCATGAAAGCTCATAAAGAGGCGGATAAACCAGGCAGGATACTAGCCTGGCTGTGCCGGAAGGAACATCCGAAGCAGGCCCTTACAGAGGTCAGAGACGGTAACGGCACAATCCACAGAACACAACAAGCAATAAATAAGGTCTTCACTGACTTCTATGCGGAATTATATGCTCACAGCGACCTTATACCCGAGTCAGACATAAGAGACACCCTCGAAGAAGTAAACCTACCTAAACTGGCCCCGGAGCAAAGAAATATGCTGGGAGAGGTCATCACGATCGAAGACATCACCGACGCGATTAGGTCCCTCTCCACAAGCAAGACCCCTGGAACCGATGGCCTTACCCCCGAGTTCTACAAGGCATACGAAGAGATCCTCTCTCCCATACTACACGAAGTCTACGCGGAGGCATTCGAGACAGGCACGCTTCCAGGCACCATGAGAGAGACCCTCATAGTGCCGATGCTCAAGCCAGGAAAACCACCTGACAAATGTGACTCATATCGCCCACTTGCGCTCCTAAACTATGATAGCAAAATTCTTACGACCATACTCGCTAAGAGGCTCTCAAAGATGATAGGTTCCCTGGTACATGTGGACAAGTGCGGATTTGTCCCTGGACGCAATACTACAGCCAATTTGAGAAGGCTCCAGCACATAATGGCACAGAGAGAGGAATGCAAAGAAGACCTGGCAGTACTCTCGCTCGATGCCATCAAGGCTTTTGACTCGATCTACTGGGAGTGGCTAATCGAAACCCTGAGAGAGTTTGGAATGGGCGAACACTTCATCCGATGGGTCAAGGTTCTTTACAATAACCCAGTGGCAAGAGTTAAGACAGGGGGCTTGGTCTCGGGGGCCTGGGCTATTAAGAGGGGGACCAGACAAGGATGCCCGCTCTCGCCAATGCTATATATACTAGGTCTGGAACCAGTGGCAATTTATTTCAGGAAACAGCTGTTTGATGCGGGCATAAGTATTGGCGGTACAGATAACCTCATTTCCTTGTATGCAGACGATGTTCTTTTATACCTTTGAGACCCCCAGATGAATGCCCCGATAGCCCTAGACATCTTAGATAACTTTTCGAAATACTCAGGCATAAAGTTCAGTCGACAGAAATCATCCGCCTTCCCTCTGGCTGGCCTTAGGAGAAAGGGCACAGAAGAGCTACCCGAGATTGGGATTCAGTGGCAAGCTGAGTCCTTCCGCTACCTAGGCATCACCATCAAGCACACACCAATCTCCACTCACGAATGCAACACTGAAGCCGCATTATCGGCGGTACGGAGATCCATCAAATTTTGGTCAAAACTACCGCTATCAGTGATGGGCAGAGCTGCAATATCTAAAATGATAATTTTACCCAGATTCCTCTACTACTTCACCAACATAATATACTACATTCCTCCATCCTTCTTCAGGAAGCTAGAATCCCTGATCAGAGACTTTCTTTGGGGACGAACCAGTCACAGGATCACACTGAACATCCTCACACTTCCCTACTCCGCTGGAGGAATCCAGCTACCCGACTTCCAAAGATATTATTTGGCGGCACAACTAACACATGTCGCCAAATGGCTGAGCGATGAGCCCTCGACTGAGACGAACCTTCTCTGCCAGCTGACCTCACCCCTGCATCCTAAAGAGCTAATATGGAACAACAAAATAGGGCCTCCTGACCCGCCCATAATAGTGCAGGTGGGTCGACAGGTGTGGAAAAAGATTAGATCCATGCTGGGTCTGAAGCACCCATACTCACCCGAGATTCCCATTCTTGCTGACGTATGTGTAGTCCCCGACGACCTACCAACAATGAGAAGATGGGAGAACTGTGGTGTCTACACGTGGGGAGACATGTTCGACGAAGGGCAATTCAGAGACTTTGAATCACTACAAGGAAACGATGGGCTCACCCTGTGTCACTACCTATGGTACCAAAAGGTAAAATTTATCGCCAAGAAGAAATGGAATGTGTGGCCTGAGGAACCCGAAACATACGCCCTGATCCAGGAGATGCACGGAGTCAGCGACGGTTGGAAACCAACATCAAGACTATACACCCAAATAAACGACAGATCTAACCCTAGAAGTACACGTTTGAAAGAGAAATGGGAATCCGACCTGGGGACCGAAATCACGGAGGGAGAATGGTCTAGAGCCCTAACATACCCGAAGGAGATATCTAGGAACGCCAGGTTCAGGCTAATACAGCTCAATGTCTTATATAGGACCTACATGTCCCCACACAGAATATCCACCTTCAATGACAGAGTCAGCCCGATATGCCCATGGTGCCCCTCTGACCACGCTGACATGATCCACATGTTTTGGACCTGCCCTAAATCTCAGAAACTATGGTCCGCTGCTGAACAGACCTGTAGGAAAGCTGGCCTGGAGATATATGAATGGACACCGAAAGAGTGCCTCCTAGGCACCTACCCGAGGCTAAGCAAGATCAAGCACTTGGTGAAACTAATGGACATAGCATGTGTGCTGATAAAAAGAACGATCGCAATGGCCTGGAAATCCCCAGCAGGCCCCAGGTACGAACCTTGGATCAGGGAGATGGAAAGATGGACGATAGCAGAAACTAGAGCATGGGAGGAGGGAAGTAATCGGGGTGGGGAAGACTCGAGCTCCACACTTGAGGCCTGGAAGACCCTTCTGAGAGACATGATCTTCTCGTCGACCTATAAACCGCCCTGAATCAACCACCCACAAATGTCACAATGGCCAAATTCGTGCACTGCCGCATCCATCCTGCACAAGCCACCCCCCCTCCGCGCACCACGAAGACCAGTCAGAGCCCAACGGAATAGAGACTGGGGTTCACCTTCATAAGCAAAGACTACAATAACTCAGAGACCAAAGGACAGTCACTGTTATCACTATTACTTCTTTTGTTTCTTTTCCCTTTTTTCCTCTTGTTTGTTTTGTTCACTGTTCAATGTTACTCATAACTAAATAAGGCATAAGTGGTATGCAATTCATGCTTGATACAAACCATGATTGTAATGGTCCGGAATATAACTGTAAATGCCAAATGCCAATAAAAGCATTATAAAATAAATCAGACCTTGTCACAAGGGGATAGGAACCATTCTCAGCCTAATTATCTATTTATTTATTTATTTTATTGCACATATAGCCGAAAACTTTGCATATACAACATATAAAAACATACACTCATAAATACAACAATAACATTTTTGTTACAATTTTAAAAAACAGAGCTAATAAGAAATGTTCACTTGTAAAATGATATCATTACTCAAGGAGAAACAATGTTTATAATGGTAAAATCATATCATAATATCCCAAATCTTCATGATTTCATCACACTTTCAATAAAATATAACAGGAAACAATATCAAATTAATATCACAGTAAGAAATTCTGACCATATCACAGAGAGATCTTCTATTTGGTGGTGTTATTATATGCTTTCAGATGTTTCGATCGTAAGCCTGTTAGACTTTCGCATTCACGGGTGTTCCAAAGTCTCTATACAATCAACACCGCACAGCCTACAATAGCGTCTACTGTGCTGAATTCCCAACCGTGCACCGTGGGTCATTAAGGCAATACTTACATTAAATGTCAGCCTTAAATATTGTTTAGCTATTACACGGCTAGGAATTGCCACCATATATCGGGGCTTAGCGTCTCTACTTTCAATATAATCACAGAAACCAGTGTGAATTTTACCAGAGAGCAGATTAATTAAATGCTGTTCCTCACTGCACAGTAAGATTTTTTGTTTGAGGCTATTCTTTTTTATATAGACCCCTCCGTCCAATCTCACACCACAACATCCTGCATGCCATTTCATGCAAGTGCGAACCATCTTTCCCAGGGTGCCCGGTGTATAGTAGGTGTCGAGCGCACAGAAAGCATCCACAAATGCACCCATCATGGTGTCAATTTCTAATTTTATTAATTTATCACAAAATAGAATAGTTTTCCTGATTGCAACATATTCAATTCCAGGAATCTCAAACTCCAAGTACAATAGTTCTATAGATAAGGTTGGTGGAATCCTGAAAAGCTTGCGAAGTGCAGTTGCTTCAAATCTTCTCAGAACAGTTGAATAATTTCCACCCCATATTTCAATGCCGTGAAATATGATTGAACAAACTTTCATGTGGTAAAGCAACAACACTGTCTCAAATGACATACCTCTCTGTCTGCTTACAAAATTATTTATCACATTGACTGCTTGATTACAATTACCCTTGATCACATTCCAATGTGTGTCCCATTTCAGGTTACTCTGAAGATGGATACCCAGATACTTATAAGTATCAACATTCTCCAACATCAGACCATTCAGAGTGCACCGATAAATTCTAGCCTTGTGGACGGTTGGAGTAAATACCATGGTCTTACTCTTGTCGATATTTATGTCCAACCTGTTGTTACATGCATAAATTCCCACGGCTTCAACCAGGTTTTGGAGACCTTTTGGTGTATAGTCAACCAGCCCCAAATCTTCAGCGTAAGTTAACCAACTTGTGAAGTGGCGACCTACTTTAACAGGGCATAATGTTAGATTGGTAATGTCCAGACCCAAATCAGATAGGTACAGATTAAAAAGGGTGGCTGCAACCACACACCCCTGCTTAACTCCCCATCTGGTAGTAAATGGGGCGATCAGGCTGCCCTCACCATCTAACCTGATCCTAACAGACGTATATGAGTAAAGAAGCATTATCATCTTCAAGAGTCCCAACGGTATGTTCCAGGTCACAAGCTTTTTCCAAAGTATGCCTCTGATGACAGAGTCAAATGCGACTGAAAATTCTATGAATGCCAATTTTACCGCAATCCAGTCATTAAGTTCAATCAACAGGACCTTGGCGAATACTTTAAAGGGAACATCCAGCATCACCAGCATACGGTAATTAGCTGCCAGATTTCAAGCTCCTTTTTTGTGGACTGGCAGAATTTGGCTTTCCCTCCAAGTCAGTGGTATTACGCCAAAATGTCCAATGTGAGAGAACAACCAGTAAAAGCTGTGCCCAGAGTTCAGGATTTAGTTTAACCACAGCATTACAAAGGCCATCTGGCCGAGAAGCCCTAGATTGATTTAAATGCCTGATAATATTAGCAATATCAGATGGGGTAGATTGACATATCCATGTTTCGTCTATTGATGTATCAAATTTACCGTCATTCACATCTAATCCCAGGGCTTTAGCATTATGTATTTCCAAATCTGTCTCATTCACACCAATGGTCAATAGCCCACGTGGTTGTGTACTACACATCAATTCCCAAAATCGGGTAGTGTCTTTCCCAAGTGCAAGACGGGCAATATCATTCCAAATATTCATATTGCATATTTTTTAATGATCAGATAACCATTTACGAGATTGATCTTTTACCAGTCTAATATAATTGCCAACCTAACTACAGGATAAGGGCCTAATCTGATGAAAAACAGCATTGCCAATACATTTTCCAAGCTCTCGCTTAGCAGCTGCTATTTCTGGGTCTATGCAATTCGCGAGTGCAGTTTCCTATTACTTTTCTGTTAGATTTTTATATTTACGCTTCTCCATAGAGACTTCTTTAATCAGTGTGGCCATCCTTGCAAAGGAAGAGACAATATCTACTCTATCCCCCCCATCATTTAGGTCTTCATAGCTTTTATTAAATGTAGTAACTAGCAAGTGTGAGAGTTTTGATACCTTTTCAATCTTTTGATCATTCCACCGTATTCTGTTGCCCTGTATATTAGTCAATATATGTAGCTGTTAGTGATTGTTGATCCCAATTCAGTAGATTTGTAAGAAGCAGACACAATGGAAAAGTATCACTTTTGCTATGAGGGATGATAGCCATATCTCTTATAAGGTGCAACCAATCTCATTCACAAATATGTAATCAAGGGTTGCAGCTGAATTTCTACTTACACAAGTATATGTCATGGGAGTATCTCCTAGGCAGTTTCCATTCAGTCTTATCATTGTGTAATCATCCATAAGCGTTACCCATTGTTTTACCCGTCGCCTAGCGGCACATGAGGGAATAACAGGTTCAGAGGAATTGGTATCACATTGTTCTAGGTCTTCTGTTTCAATCAATGCATTGAAGTTTCCTACTAATACTATAGGAACTAGTCAGTTGTACTTACTCAGCACATTACTCACAGACGCAACATTCACCTTTTTTGCACTGTTATTCGGCGGGTCGTACACTTTCATTAGAACCAATCAATTTGAGCCGAGGGACAAATCTGCTACTAGCACTGTCGTTGCAGGGTGCTGTATTTCGTCGCTTTTCCAAGGAGAGGGAGCCGATATCAACAGCCCTGCCTTGGGTCCACCTTTAGGTCCTTTAAGCACGATTTTAGAAATTGCTGTGCGTCCATCGAAATCGACTTGATCACACAGCCAAGTCACCTAAAGCGCAATGATAGAATAATTACTTAGGAACGATATTAACCCTCCATCACTAAAAATATGGGTGAATCCTCTCGTATTCCATGACATTCGTAATTGAATGTCATCGAGACATTTTCGTGAAATAGGTTTTAAAGCTGGCCGGAAGCCATTGCCAGTAACCGCTTTCAGCATCACTGCTGGCTGGCTTTGGAGTATGGGCCTGCCGTTTATCAAGAGAAGATGGTATATCGCCAGTCTGACTATTCGACTGGGTATTTTTATCTTATGTAACACTGTTAGGCAATGTATTAACTTGCTGTTTACATTGGTGTTTGCAACATGAATTAGCCACAATATTATTCTCGTTATTTCCACCAAGATCTAATTTCCTGGTGGGAATAGAGGCAGGTATTTTTGTGGCATTAGAATCAATCATATATTACAAATCGTGCTTGCTTCTTGATCGCAGGAATTTGTGCAATAGCACTTGTATAGGCCATTTTAAAGATAACTTCTTGATGAGACATTACATAGTCTAAGAATGCCAATGTCCTAAAGTGCATATTAGTTATATTAGTAGCACTATGATCTACTTGGTCAACTAATAATATATCATCAGACAATACAACACGTAGCAGTACTATGTTGTAAAAAAAATTAAGAACTGCAGCCCAATTCAAGGGAGGAGCATATGCATTTGACGGTATAGCTTGCAGCTGAAATACCGTTAGCAGGTTCTCTACTTTAGGTAATCTATTCTTTTTTTGTTGATTAACCATGGTGTTTTCAGCTAGTCTATTCAAGAGCGCCCATAACTCGGGAAGGTTTCGCTGATCAGAGCAACAATCACTTTTAGGATTTCAAATCATATTGTTTACATGTAGGACCTGCAGGCTAGAAGTAACAACATCTTCCGATACTACATAATTACATTTACTAGGCTTTGCATTTGATGCAGCATGTAATTTCATTTTACTACTTAAGGCGCCCGTATAGTTGGATGGTATTTCAGATGGTGCAAACGATGTAATACTCGTTTTCTGCCTGCCCGTGGTCGTTTTGCATACATCACCGCCTGAGATACTACTTTCTTTTTCCTTTAGTTACTTTTTAAACCATGTGTGTTGCTCTTCTTGATTAAGCTAGTCTTAGCTGTAAAAATATAAGTAATCGATTGAGCATTAACAGGTGGACAGAATACAAAAGACTCAGTATTTGTGGATTGATCATGCACATTTCTCCTTCCCCTATTAATGCTTTTATGCAGCAAAAAAGGGATTGTAAATCAATCTTTTTATCAAGCTTCTCGCATTTGTCTATTAATGTTATTAAAAGGCGTTCAAAAGCTTGAAACATTTCGTCCGATGTCATGCTATCGGTACTCAGTGTGCTATCCTTCCTGTCTATTCTAGTACTAGAACCGTGATTATTTAACAAGTTACTATATATCATCCGCATGTAATCATTTTAATTCTTTATCTTTTTCAGAGCCAATAATTTCTAAATGCGGTATAGTGACTGCATTACTCATTATGCCAGATATATGGTCATTTGACTCACCTACATTATCAATAGTACCCTGGTTACAAATATCAGATTCATGTTCACTTTGTACCTCAGATTTAACTAAGCAGGAAGAGGGATCATCAGGAGCACTTAACAAGGGTAATGCGTTTTCTAACAGGCCTATAAATTCCACCTCAATATCATATCTACTCATGTTAAGATCAATTTGCTGCGGAGGAGAAGTTAGTAGCTTGATATTATCCGGAGAGGAGGTGTGTATTTGGGCATCAAACGTATGTTTGCAATCAGGAATAATTGCTGGCGGAACCTCTTTATCATAGTCTTCCTTGTACATAGAGGACGAGTCGCCTTCACATAGATCTATTAGTGTGTGAGCATGATCCGCTCGAGTTCTCAGATAAACTTGCGTTCAAGGCTTTGTGTTACCACCCTGGATAAACTTCTGAATGACAGGAATAATTTCAGTTGCGGTTCGATTTACACTTCCACTAGCATTAACAGGTACCAGTAGTTTATTCACTAATTTGGAATCAAGGTAACTGATACTTGAAGCTCATTAGTCACCGCCAATGCAGCCTGTTCTGCATCAGTAGAGTTCGGTGGACCAACTTTAGGATAATAGTTGGTCATCTTCCGGGTGATCATTTCTTTTACAGGCTGAGATATGATTTGAGTCGGACATACACAGCGTCCTCTCGGTTTCGATTGCGCTTTATGCTCTTTTCTGTGCGATATATTGGCAGGCGTATTGCTCTCAAAGCTAGTTTGTTTCTCCATATATGTTATAGTGGTGCGTATATCCGCCAACTCAAATTAAAAACTATTAAAACACACATGTCCACAAGTACAAGTAATACAATCGGCGTGGTTAACGCTGTGCAACTCAACACAACGCAACCACACCTACAATCGTATGGTTGATTACTAAATCACACGTACTTCTGTAGTCATACTATAATTATGCCCGTTTTACAGCACCATTTTTTCACAATTAAAATGCTGCCAGAGCTCCTACAATTTAGGCATATAGTATCAAATTAAAATGTCGTATTTTATATGTTCGGACTGGATTTAGGTAACATCACATATGACACCAAATTATAACAGTAAGCTCAGCAATGCACTATCAGTCTTCAATCTTTATACCTCAGACCTTCTTTTAGAATAATGAATATATCTATGCGAGGTGCACACAGTCTTGCAGCCGTGCACAATGAGCTGCGCGAGCTGCTCACACACACTGAGCTGTACACCTACTGGTTCGGTAAAGGCTATGACATTGAATATGAGACTACGACTCCCTGCTCGATTTGGCTCAAGTGGTTCACACACCCGCATCCGATCAGTATGAACTCAGGCACAGAAGACAGAGTGACAACGAGGGACCGCTAATAGCACTGCTGGTTACCTCGCGTTTCACGTGACTCAGCCCAATGGGGCCAAGGAGCTATTCAGTAGTGCTCACACAGTCCAACACAGTTCAGCACTTAATTCATTCAATTTACCGACACAGCTCACCGCTCCCAGCTTCCAGATAGCAGACAACAGGCACTTCAGAGGCACTTCTGCAGTGCGCGTTTGCTCACGCCAAATGTATAGGAAGTCGTCTGGAAGGGGCGAAGCCTAAATAAAAAGAAAAATAGCACGTATTAGGGTCTAAAATGCAATGTTGTGCCTATTGTGCCTCAGTAATGTAAGTAAAGTCTCTTAAAGTCTCTGTTGCTTATCCAATTTTCGTACCACAATCTGCTGATTCAAACAAATGAAGCGGCGTGCAGGCAGCATTCTCTCCAGCGTTCTCTCCAGACAACACGCACTTCAGAGGCACCTCTGCAGTGCACGTGCGCGCCAAATATATAGGAAGTCAAGTCTGGAAGCGAGCGCAACCTAAATAAAAAGAAAAATAGCCCGTATTAGGGTCTATAATGCAATGTTGTGCCATTTGCGCCTCAGTATTGTAAGTAAAGTCACTTAAATTCTCTGTTGCTTATCCAATTTTCGTACCACAATCTGCTGATTCAAACAAATGAAGCGGCGTGCAGGCAGCATTCTCTCCAGCGTTCTCTCCAGACAACAGGCACTTCAGAGGCACTTCTATAGTGCGCGCGCACGCCAAATTTATAGGAAGTCAAATCTGGAAGGGGGCCCAGCCACAAGCAGCTGATTCAAACAAATGAAGCGGCATGCAGGCAGCGTTCTCTCCAGACAACAGGCACTTCAGAGGCATTATAGTCGGAGGCCTTCCAGGGTGGTAGCAAGAGCAAGTCCTATCCCAAAAGAGGGCGATGGCATTGACTTCCAGTCCCATCCCCAAATGCCTGTTTTTATTTGAGTAGTACCACCTTGCATCACCCCATATTTCTTCAAACACTTGCTTGCCAGTCTTGTTTCTTTCATTGCAGGCATCCTCAAAGCCCAGAGTCCCGGGCAGAGCCGGTCACAAATATATATTTGGATTTATTTATTGTGCGTTTTGTTTTCTCAACAGAACCTTTCACACATGCTTCAACATCGTTAATACAAATAATACATTACAAACATTACAAAGTACAAAATATACAAAATGTTACACAAATCTGCTACATCATAATTAATCCACCAATACTAAATTCACGAATTCTAAAATTGCAATTAATAATATTTCATTTGTGTTTAAGAAGAAAAAAAAAAAAAAGGGCACCTGGCTAGGCCCTGATATGCCCAGGTGGGCGTATACTTTAATTGTTTGGCACCTTATCTAAAAAAACACTCCTCAAAGAGTTTAGATTCAGGGTATGTTAGGGAGAATTCTCTGTAAAGGCTAATTTCCCAAAACCCAGCGAGTCCCCCAGCAGCTTTGCTGGATTTTTGGGGTTTCTTTTTTTCTCCTGCTAAGAGTGAGACTCTTTTTCTCCCACTCTTAGACATGATTTGAGATATCCTTTGACTTTGTAATGTGTTTTATGGGCTATGGGGTCTTTTACTCCATAGGGTTTCATGTGTTTTTTTGGTAAGTGTGTTACACAGCACCCTCAGTGCAGTAACACAGGGGTGTCATAGTGACCCCCAAACATAGACTCCATACCCTGGGACTGACTACTGTCTCCCAGGGCATGTAAAGTCACCATTGACTTTACTAGTCTTAAATTGGGAACAGAACCAGTACAAACCATCATATTGTGGAAGTACTAGTAGGGGTAATTAGATTGCCCCTGGGTCTGTTTTTCGAGGACGCACTGTGCAGTCCCCCCTCGTCGAGTTTCTGGCTGGTGGCAGTGGTTACCACGCGAAATATTCCTTAAGAATATTTACTATGGGATTTTCCCATTCATTTTAAACGCACCACTTTTTGGTAAAATGTTAAAGATACAGTCGGGTTATTTATTTAATATTTATTCCCCGGTTGGGTCTTTTCGCCAGGACTCGGTTTTAAAATGGCGTTTGTGTTCGCCTCTGTAACTCCAACCCAAGTCGAGCCCTTTGTTCCACTTTTTGGCGGGCTTCTACACAGAAGCCTCCAAAAGTGGTGCCACTCTGTCTGGGTCTATAGGCTGTGTGGGAGTGGGGTTTAGGCACCCTGGACTGAGTTGCCTCGGCAACTCAAGTCGCACTCTTGTGTGATTGGCCCAGTGGTGAGCCGCCCGGCTCACCACTTAGCATGTTTGAGTGACAGCTAGGACAGATGAATGGGGGTTTTCTGCATAAAAGCAGGGCTTTGGGGACTGGGACTTCAGACGTCGCCACAAGACCAAAGAATCTGAAGAGGGAGAAGCTGAGACGACCTGCAACAACGACACCACCGGTGGAGCCCTGCTGAACCGACTCACCACTTCTTTCAACGACAGAGGAGATCTTCATCCCGAAGAGTCTTCTTCCTTTGACTGGTGGGGATAACCAGTTTGCCCGCCTTTTTGCCTTCCAGGATCATCTCGTGGCCGACTTGCCTGTGCCAAGCACCCCGGCAACCAGGATACCACGTTTTTCTACTACAGCGAATAAAACGGTAGTACCTTTTTACCGGAGAACTCCGCGGCTGGTTTCTTCCCTGGCAGTGCAACGACCTTCAGCTTTCCTCCACGTCGAGATCATCTCTTCCTCTGGACGACGCCGTGACTTGCATCCACTGCCAGGAACAACTGCCCCCGCTGGAGGATACTCTCCACTTTCAAGGTACTGTGTCCGCTTGGCCTCCCTCGCAACGGTCTGTGTGGGGTGTCTCGTAAATCCTCATTTTACCACTTGTGTTGGCCCTAGGCTGGCTAACTGAACTTTTCTGAGCTGAACCGATTCCTTTTTAAACTCTCTGCAAAACTTTCCAAACCTTTTAAACTGTGTGATCTTGGGCGCATTGGTGTTCTACTCTCTCCAAGAGGGAGCCTGGCCTCTGAACTTTTTGCTCACAAGTAGACTTTGACTTTCCTGCCTTGCTGAGTGCTTCTAAATTATTGTGTTGTGTGCTGTTCCTAATTTCGGCCTTTTCCCTCCCTTTTTCTTAAACTTATTAGAGTGCCATCTTTAGTTAAGCGCTCACCTCTGTCTGGAAATAAGTGGTGTTAACTAAGACTTGTCTAATAAGGAATAAGGGATGAATATATATTAATAGTGACTGTGTTTTTGAACTAACTTATAATAATAGTGCTAGAGTGTTTCTAAGTGTGTCTTTAAATAAATAATTTTCTGATGTTTGTTAATCTGCTTAGAATCACATGCTGTGCATAGGTCCGACATCCAGTGGTCACTGCGGAGTATTGCATTTTGTTTTTCGTAGTCGAAAAGGGGACGTCGACAAGGCGTGTCTGTAACACTATCCCTATAGTGACGTGCGTTGTACCCACAATCCCTCACGCGTCGAGGTCCCTCAGATTGTTTTTTTCCGCCCAGCTTATGGTCGCCTTACGCGGAGCTCCTAGAGAGACATTGCAAAACACTTACTACGGACCTTGGTCCTTAATTTATACTTATTGTTAAAGATCCCTCCCCTCGACGTTAGCTGTGAAGCTGCTTCTCTGCCGAGCAAGTTTTCGACAGAGGGGAAGAGACGGAGGAAATCCTTGGGCGCTGCCGAACACGTGGCCAGGCCTCGCCGGCCAACATACAGTAGGGAGAGTGGGGGTTCGAACTTTTATCTTCTCGTCGAGAATGTCTTTCTTTCTCCCCTATCTTTCCCTTGGGGTTGTTATCACCAGTTTTTATTGCCTCAGCTATGGAGAGGACACCTTTTAAGTTTTGCCCACGCTGTAGGGGCAAATACACTTGGAAGGACAAACACAAGCTCTGTAATTGTTGCTTGCCCCTCGATCATAAAGAGGACAGCTGCGCGGCCTGTAAGCTCTTGAAACCAAGAACTCTTAAAGAACGGAAAGTTAAGAGGTGGGCGGACTACGCTATGTCGAAGTCAGTTCCCTCACCCGCCGCCACTGTTACAGAAAGTGACGAGGAGGGTGATAACTCAACGTCCGTTACGGAAGTCATTAACCCCCAGAAGGAGCGCTCGCGCTCCTCGACGTCCGTCCCCGGCCCCGACGGGCTCGGCTCACGCCCTGCTTATGGGGATGAACACCCCGGCGACAAGGACGCACACAGACCCCATAGGCCTAAGCACACAACCCACGGCTCTTCTTCGTCGAGGACGAAGGATCCATCAGCGCCGAAGGGGACGCAGGGCACTCCGGCGTCTACCTCAGACCGTAAGGGTCTCAAGCCCCACCCGCAAACGCAGCCGCGACCAGCGATTGGACTTTCATCTAACACGGGTGCTACCTCAAAAACATCCGACGTAACGCTCCATAGAGCGGCCGTCGAGAAACAACGCGTAACGCAGGCAACGTCGACTCCAGAACCCTCTACTGACGAACTCGTTGTCGAGAGCCTGGCGAGAATTGTTTCCGAAGACAAACGTAAGCGGACGACGAAACAGACGTCGAATACCGCACAAAAAGATATAGAAACGCTGAAAAAGCACAAGAGTAGCCAGGAACTGCCCCCTTCATCTAAGGGCACTTCTGAACTAACGGAGCTCTTTTTTGAGGGCGACGGAAACCTTTCGTCGACGTTGTGGGAGCGTTCTAAGCGTTTGGAAGGTGAAAACACTGATTTCCCCCCTCTAGACTATTCAGGGGTTCCCCATGAGACCCTTGAAAGACTCCATTCTTGTATGGAGAAGATGGAAAGGTTTTTGGGTAGCCAAAACCCACCCACCCCCAAAAGACCAAGAGAATGGACCCAGGATGACCCTAGGGTCAAGATTCCTAGGCTGTTTCCCCCTTCTACAGACGCATATGACCTCATGGAAGAGGAGCAATACCTCCAGGAAGATGAGGAGTGTTTGGGTGGAGAGGAAGAACATGAGGAAGAGGGGTTTGAAGAAGACCCTTACACTAGTGCAGGAGCTTTTGAAGAAGATACAGCTACCTCACAGCCCTGGCAATCCCCATCAGTGCAGCCTTGGCAATCCCCATCAGTGCACTCAGACCCTGATGTCTTTCACCCTTCTCCTCCCAAGGACTCACCTATTGGAAACACCACCCCCATAGATGACCAACCTTCACTTAATGCACTATTGCGCAAGGCAGCAGCGCATTTTGAAATAGACACAGGGGAGACTCTTCCGGACATAGACTTTGTAGAAAAAGTTATTAAAGAAAAAGCCCCGGTTAGTCAGTCTATTCCGCTCCTGGCTTCTATAAGGAGAAGAATAACTCCTTCCCTTTCCAATCCGGCCTTAGTCAGGGGGGTCAACCCTCGGATAGAAAAGCTCTTCAGCCCTTCGTCCTCTGACCCTTTGTACATCAGGGGACATTCTCTTCCGGACTCACTTGTAGTTGCTAATACAAAAAAAAGAGCGGGGGTACCACTATCCACTAGTGAGGCACCACCTGACAAAGAGGGCAAGAAGCTCTATGCACTTGGGAAGAGAATCACGACCTCCGCGGCCTTCTCAACTAGGATTGCAAATAACAATTCCCTACTAGCTAGCTACGCAGATGCACAGTGGAGCAAGCTGCGCAGCGAAGCAGAGGACGCACCAGAACCCCTGCGTTCACGCCTGCTAGCTATAATCTCAGAGGGAACTCTTGTAAACCAGGGCATCGTAAAGAACTCCTTAGATGCCGCAGAGACGGCTGGCCGTTCCTTGGTTCAGGGAATACTTCTCAAACGCCATGTCTGGCTGCGCAATTCGGGATTTAAGCCGGAAACCCAGGCTTCCCTGATAAATAAGCCCATACGACAAACACATCTGTTTGGGAAAGCAGTTGATGAGGCCCTAGAACATGCGAAGAAAGAGTTTGATACCATCAAGGCTCTTGACCAAATTTCTAGGCCACCTAACAGACGCAGCTATGGCAATAGACGCTCCTTTCGTGGCCAACGCCAGCAGCAAAGCCAACAGCAATTTTACTCTGCTACCAACTGGCCCTCTAACCAAAGCACCCAGTTCAGTCAAAGAGGCCAACGTCGTGGCAAAGGAAGAGGTCGCGGCTCCAGCCCCAAAGGTCCCACGCCCAATACCAACAAATGACCCGAAGATTCGGGTCCCCTCCCATGCATCACCGGTCGGGGGCCGGCTAACATCGTTCCTTTCAGCATGGGAGGGAATAACGTCAGACCGCTGGGGATTATCCACCATAGCCCACGGATACTGCATTGAATTCAACGGTTCCCCGAAATACAGACCCCCGCGGAACCGACGCATGACACCGGAACACCTCACTATTCTTCTTCAAGAAGTAGAAGAGCTACTGAAAAAAGAAGCTATAGAGGCTGTCCCCCTATCTCAGGTAACAGAAGGTATTTATTCAGTGTACTTCCTTGTACCCAAAAAGGATTTAACCATGCGCCCTGTATTAGATCTGCGCCCAGCGAACAAGTTTGTCAAACCCCAAAAGTTTCGTATGGTGATCTTGCAGGAAGTAATCCCACTTTTATCACAGGGGGATTACATGACAACACTAGACATGAAAGATGCATACTTTCATATTTTAATGTCGCCAGCGCACAGAAAATACCTCAGGTTCAAGATAGAGAACAAACACTACCAGTTCAGAGTACTACCCTTCGGGATAGCATCTGCACCAAGGGTATTCACGAAAGTACTGGCAGTGGCAGCGGCCCACCTGCGCAGGTTATCCATCCCAGTATACCCTTACCTCGACGACTGGCTCATAACAGGGGATTCTTACGAAACATGCTTCTCCAATACCCAAAAGACCGTAGACCTTTTGTCCCAACTGGGCTTCTCCATCAACGAAAAGAAGTCCAGCTTAGACCCCAGCCAAATCAAACAATTCCTAGGGGCTCTAATTCGAACAAAGGACGGCCTCGTCTTCCCCTCCAACGAGAGGGTCCAAAACATGCTGTTTCAGATCCCCTATTATGTGGCAGGTCGAGAGGTGACGGTACGCAAAGCAATGCGCTTGCTAGGGATGATGGCGTCATGTGTTTATTTGGTACCTCACGCGCTCTTGCGCATGCGCCCAATGCAAGAGTGGCTTTACAGCCAGTGGTGTCAGGCCAGCGGACAATGGGACGATCTAGTGGTGGTCTCGCAGGCCTTGGTTCTCTCGCTACGGTGGTGGACAAAGGAAAACCTGTTATTAGGGAAAACTTTTGCCACACCCGCAGTGGAAGCCACTCTAACCACAGACGCATCCCTTACAGGATGGGGGGCTCACCTATCCCATCAGACTGCTCACGGAGTGTGGACTCCGAGCTTAGCATCCAAGCATATAAACCTGCTGGAACTACTAGCGGTGTTCAAAGCACTGAAAGCCTTTCAGGAACACTTACAAGGAAAGACAGTGATGGTCCTCACAGACAGCACCACAGCCATGTACTACCTCAACAAGCAAGGGGGCACTCACTCTCCAGGACTGTCCAAGCTGTCCCAGAATATATGGAAGTGGGCTCTCAAACACAACATGTTCCTACTATCACAACATGTACCAGGGGAACTCAATCTGCTAGCAGACAAACTCAGCAGAGACTTCCCCCTACCCAAAGAGTACGAATGGCAATTGCACGAAGACATCGTCTTAGACGTCTTCACGCAATGGGGATTCCCAGAAATAGACCTCTTCGCAACCCTGGAGAACTCACAATGCCAAAGTTACGCCTCCAGGTACCCCCAGAACCAGTCCAAGGGGAACGGTCTGTCGATTCAATGGTCAGGGAAATTTGTTTACGCCTTTCCCCCGACTCCCCTCCTCAACAAAGTGGTGCACAAGATGCCCCAGGAGCAGGTTACCATGATACTAGTGGCCCCAATGTGGGCTCGGCAGCCATGGTTCGCTCACTTGATGGAGATGTCCCTATCTCCCCCAATGAAACTTCCCTGCCCGTACAACATGCTGTCACAAGACAAGGGCAGGACACTGCATCCATGCCCTCAGACCATGAACTTAGCAGCCTGGCTCCTGAGATCATAGAATTTGGACATTTACATCTCCCACAGAGATGTATGGACATCCTCAGGGAAGCCAGAAAACCTAATACTCGCCACTGCTATTCTAGCAAGTGGAAAAGATTTGTCATCTGGTGTAGAGGTAAGAACATCAACCCGGTTGACTGCTCTGCCACTAACATTATTCTGTACTTGACCCATTTACTGGATTCAGGTCTAGTGTTTAATTCCATTAAAGTCCACCTAGCGGCACTTTCTGCATACACCACTTCCCAACTTAAAGTGTCGTGGTGGAAGATACCAGTTATCAAGGCCTTCATGGAGGGGGTAAAGAGAATACACCCTCCGATAGCTAACCCAGCTCCCGGATGGGACTTAAACGTGGTACTTTCTAGACTCATGGGCACCCCTTTCGAACCCATGCACAAGGCAACTCTTAAATACCTCACTCTTAAGACTGCTTTCCTAATAGCTATCACCTCCATTAGGAGAGTAAGTGAACTACAGGCTCTTTCTGTACCAGAACCCTTCGTAACAGTTCACAAGGATAAGGTGGTTCTACGCACACACCCAAGGTTTGCACCAAAATTCATCTCGAAATTTCATGTAAACCAGTCTATAGAACTACCAACGTTCTTTCAAAACCCTTCCAGCTTGGGAGAAAAAAGTCTGCATACAATAGATGTACGCAGAGCTGTCATGTTCTACATGGAAAGAACCAGAACACTGAGAAAGACTAATCAGTTCTTTGTCTCGGTGGCAGCAGGAAGAGAAGGAGATGCAGTTTCTAAGTCCACTATATCTAGATGGATTGTACAATGTATCACTCTCTGTTACACTCTTGCTAAGAGAGAACTACCCTTCAAGCCAAGAGCACATTCCACTCGAGGCACTGGGGCTTCCATAGCATTCATTGCAAATGTTCCCCTTGAGTCCATCTGCAAAGCGGCTACCTGGAGTTCGATGCACACCTTTACAAAACACTACTGTCTAGATGCACACTCTAGATCTGACTCCCAGGTGGGACACGCAGTATTAAGACATCTTTTCTCTACTGTTCCTTATCATAACCCACCGCCAACTCCGGGTACTGCTGGCTAGTCTATGCACAGCATGTGATTCTAAGCAGATTAACAAACATCAGAAGACAATGCATTACTTACCGTAAAAGCATTTCTGATGGTTGTATCTGCTTAGATTCACATGCGCCCGCCCTTCCTCCCCGCTCGGATGGAAGGAACATAGACATCCTTTCCTATATATTTCTCTCTTTTCTGTACTCACTCACGTCTAGAAGGCTCCCTCAGGGCAGAAAAATACAAACAGAGGGACCTCGACGCGTGAGGGATTGTGGGTACAACGCACGTCACTATAGGGATAGTGTTACAGACACGCCTTGTCGACGTCCCCTTTTCGACTACGAAAAACAAAATGCAATACTCCGCAGTGACCACTGGATGTCGGACCTATGCACAGCATGTGAATCTAAGCAGATACAACCATCAGAAATGCTTTTACGGTAAGTAATGCATTGTCATACTTGATACCAAAGCTCTGGTCAGTGTTTGCTTGTGCTACTGTATTGTGGTACCTATCTTATATACTCTATATACTGTCTAACTCTTCTTGAGAGAAGTCTGGCTGCTCAGCCACAGCTACCAGGTAAATCTGCGTGGTACAGACTGCTACCAATTGGGTTTACTGCCAACACCTGTAGTCTTAAGCCTTTTGCAGTGGTCCCTAAGGGAACTGCACAGGTTTCTGCCTAACAGGGTATTAAAATTGAATCTGCTCCCAACATTGGATGTTTTAGGTGTACGTTTGAAGTCTCCGATGGAAAAAAAGGTTATTTCGTCATTGTGTTACCAGAACTGAGACCTTAATACATTTATGTATCGAGTGCCCGGCACTATCATGGCTGAGCGCCTGGATGGTTTTTTTTTTGTTGTCTCTTAAATTCTCGAAACGAGAATCTGGGCTTATTCACACATTACAAGGAGGAGGTGTTTTTAGAACAGCTATGGATTTTTATCTTAAACACAATTTCTTTTTTTGTTTTTAAATAATCATAGAAATCAGGGTGAAAGATCACCCAAACTTTTCTTATTGTATTCCTACACAAGACAAATAATGATTTTGAATTTTAGCACGGTTAGCCGGATTCGTTGGCCTTGCGTTTTTTATTTTCCACAAGTTTTTCAATGCAAAAAGGCAGGAACCAAAGACACTTGACTATTTACAATTTTGTATATGATACAAATAGGTACAATCCAATCATCTAGACTGGATTTCGGTGAACAAACAACATGTTTTGCTTCGGTTAGACGACAAGTTACATGTTCAAATACAATGTGAACATAGAACAGAGCACATTTTGGTGAACAGAAAAAACATATATAAGTGTATTGAGTAGACACTCAGGGGGTAATTCATAGAATTTAGCGCAGAAGCAGCGCACGCGGGCAACGCAGAGAGGTAGCGTGCGCCAGCGTGCGCCAGCCGTGTGCGCTAAACAGCATTATGGCGCACCGCGTATTCATATATTTTCCAAGCCATTTTGAGCCGTGGTGCAGCGTACATCCCGCAGCGCCAGTTACACCCCCAAAAACCCCTTTGCGCAAGGAAAAGCCATCGAAATCCCCAATACAGCGCGAAGGGCCGCTACACTGTAATCGCGTGAAAAACTACAGGTACCACGCTCGCGGCAGCCAAAACGTGTGAAAATCTCCCCGCGCACCCCCTTCGATACACGTACCCCGCTCACAGCAGCCAATACGTGTGAAAATGTACTTGCGCATCCCCTTCAATAGGGGTACCCTGCTCGCGGCAGCCAAAATGCATGAAAATCTCCCTGCGCACCCCCTTCGATACGCGTACCCCGCTCGTTGCAGCCAAAACGTGTGGAAATCAACTCATGCGCCCCTTGAATACGCGTTCTCTGCCTGCGCCAGGCAAATTGCATGGAAAATGTCCCCACTGTGGTGTGGGTTGCCTGCGGGTCATGGTCAGGGATGATGTGCTGCCTGCGGGTCATGGTCTGGGGTGATGGGTTGCCTGCAGGGCATGCCCAGGGGTGTAGGGTGGTCCCCTGTGGTGTGGACTGCCTGCGGGGAATGGTCAGGGTGGATGGGCTGCCTGCGGGGCATGCCCAGGGGTGTAGGGGGGTCCCCTGTGGTGTGGGCTGCCTGCGGGTCATGATCAGGGTGGATGGGCTACCTGTGGGGCATGCCCAGTGGTGTAGGGTGGTCCCCTGTGGTGTGGGCTGCCTGCGGGGTATGGTCAGGGTGGATGGGCTGCCTGCACGTATTCCGGGGGTGCGTGAGGAGTTTCACACATGATTGGCCTGGCACAGGCGAGGTACGCATATTCCGGGAGTGCGTGTGGAGTTTTACACGCGATTGGCCTGGTGTAAGCGTGGTAAGCGTATTCTGGGGGTGCGCAGGGAGTTTTACACGCGATTGGCATGGCTCGAGCGGGGTACGCGTATTCCGTGGGCCCTCCCGGGTGTGCCACTCCCACCCTCCCCATGCCCCGCAGGCAGCCCACACTACAGGGGACCACCCTACACCCCTGGGCATGCCCCGCAGGCAGCCCATCACCCCAGACCATGACATGCAGGCAGCCCATCACCCGTGACCATGCTCCGCAGGCAGCCCACACCACAGGGGGCCACCCTACACCCCTGGGCATGCCCCGCAGGCAGCCCATCACCCCTGAGCATGCCCCGCAGGCAGCCCACATGGCACCATGCACTTGGGAGCCCTGACACATGTCCTCCCACCCCACCCCCATTGACAGCATGCTGCCAGCAGGCCCGACTCATGTCCCCCACCCCCAGTGACGGGCACCTGCCAGCAGGCCCCGACTCATGTCCCCCGCCCCACCCCCAGTGACGGCAACCTGCCAGCAGGCCCCGACTCATGTTCCCCACCCCCAGTGACGGCAACCTCCCAGCAGGCCCCGACTCATGTCCCCACCCCCACTGACGGTATCTTCTTTGTCGGACCCCCTCCAACTCTTAGTGACATTATTTTTACTGGGAGGATTATCGCTCTTGTACACATGACGCGCTGTGGGGGCACCCCGCGGATTCAATTGGAGCCGGGGTGGTGCCCCCATGCGTGTCTCTGTCTGCAGTTCTGCAGCCAGATTAATTAACCGCAAACACTGCATATGGTGCAGGATTGGTGTAGCGCAGAGCATGAGTGTCTACCAGATTCTCCCTGATGACTACCACTCCTCATTAATCAGCGCATCATGGGGGCACCCCGCGGTTTCTGCCGAGCCGCGGTTGTGCCCCCATGCACGTCTATGGTTACTCTTCTGTAACTGTGTTGGTTTACTCGACCCGTATCTCTTACCTGATTTGAAACACTGTGAAAGCCGGGTGCAGATTAAACACTGTCCTGGATGTTGGAACACTAGTTATCTAGTCTATACATAACACTCAGATTGACGAATGTTGTGGGTGGCTCGTCTACCCCGTTGTCTAGACAACAAAGCATGACGCCATGGCCACACCAAGATGGCCGTTGCCCCGGCGCCCCACGCGCGGGGTCCCGGGACGACGCATTATGTTAGGCTCACTCACACCGCGCGTCCCGCAGCAGTCTGATCGAGCAGGAGAACTTGTGTACCCTGGTAAGTAGGATACACGATCTTGTGTGATCCTTATCTTACGTGAGGGGCCATGGCCTGAATATGGATTACAGTCTTTGCCATTAGAGACATTTAGAGAATGATTTCTTTAATGGTTTTTAGGAACTTTTACTAATCGTGCCCCATTTACTTTGGGCCATATTGGTCTATTACTATTCTGAATGGTGAACTCGGTTCTTGTTGAAACACTTGTCCTTTTTTACCCGCTGCAACGTATGCACGCCACTCTAGGCTATGAGTCCCCTACGGGACTGTCTCAGAGATGCTTATATTACACACGCTATTACAAATGAGTCATTTTGTTCCTTCCAGAGCATCTCCTGACCGTAATTGATCGAACCCCAGTCTCGCATGAGCTCTGCCAGAAGGCTGGGTGAGTAGTTTGGTCACCTTCTTTCTCATTCTCATTTTACATACAGTAACATATCTTCTGGACTGTTGGAGTCTATGCCTTTAGTCCGGACACCCAATTTTTTCCTGTACTACTGCTAGGTCATTCACTGGACCCCTTCTATGAATTCGGAGAGGTGTGTAACCCTTACTTATTATCTACCTTTGGATATTTAACTTGATTTTAGAAGTGTACAGTAATCACTCAATAGATGTTTATTTCCATTACCCTGTAGGGTCCACTGTAAGAAAAACATTTGTGAATAGGAACACTGAAGCCCCAACCCTGAGGATGGATCTATGACCCGAAACGCGTCGGTTATTTTGTGATATTCAAAAAGGGACTTCTCTGGAGATATAAGTCAATTTGATTGATTGATGGATGAAGGTTTAATCTGTCAACGCTTGTAATTAGTTTGCATAATGCTTGTTGATGTAAAGCATTTCCACTGTTGAAAATGTTTTCTGTACTGTATATGACATTGACAAGAAATATTCTGTCTGTAATTATGGGACACATTGTAAATTTGATTTCCCACTTGAATGGTTAAAATTCAAGAGCTATCTGTATGGTCTGAGTTCTGGTTTATCTATATGTTCAACATAAGTGGGAGGTCTAGTTTTGATTGTTATAGGTTCAACAGCTAATTGACTGAATTTGAGTAAAAAACAAAGGATATGATAGAATTTTCATGTCTGCCCTTCTTGGCGAAAATGTCCATGAAGATTATTATATTGTAATAGGGATCCTGATCCCCTAGGAGTGCATTTGGGCATACTGTGTAGCAATACATAATTTTGGTTCTTTTCTAGTTTTCTGTCCCAAGTGGCCTTGTGACATTAGCCCGATTGCACCTGAAATAATTGGTATACTACCATTAAATCATTTTGAATAACGTCCTTTCTAAAAAATTAGATAGAAAAAGTGAATGATCCTCTACACAGACCTGTGCACCCCTACACTTCACCTTTTGTCCCGACTCATGTCCCCCACCCCCAGTGATGGGCACCTGCCAGCAGGCCCTGACTCATGGCCCCCACCCCATCCCCATTGACGGCAACCTTCCGGCAGGCCCGACTCATGTCCCCCACCCTACCCCCATTGACGCCAACCTGCCCGCAGGCCCCGACTCATGTCCCCCAACCCCAGTGACAGCAACCTCCAAGCAGGCCCCGACTCATGTCCGCAACCCCCAGTGACGGCAACCTCCAAGCAGGCCCCGACTCATGATCCCAAAACAAAAGGAAACCTACCTAAAACCCTACCTAAAATGCAACTATATACAAAAAGTGGAGCAAAGTCCGTGGACTCCAAATCATAATAAAAACAAAATGAAACCTAAACATAAATAACTATATACAAAGGCGTAAAGCTAGTCCGACGGCTCACTCATTGATGTCCCGGGTCAGGGCATCATCGAACTCCACTTCAATGTCCTGGAGGTCACGCAGGGATGCAGCCATGGCCCCCTCCAACTCCCTGCGAGTTACCTCGAGCAACTCAGCCCACCTCAACGCCCGGTGCATGGAGTTCTCCGCCCTGACCATTGTGAGCCAGGCCCTCTCCGCCTGCCGCTGCTCCGCATCCATTTGCTGGCCCAGCCGCTGCCATATGGAAGACACTCCCCTGGGATGTGGAATGGGATATGGAAGATGCCTGCCTCTGGGATGTTGATGGCCCGAGCCATGATCGCTCCCACCCTGAGCCTGCTGCTGTGCGCATGCCCTGCCTGTTGATGCCTGCACGTCCTCCTCTTGCTGAGGTCCAGTTGGTGGGGTGGCCACCCCTGCTGGACTTCTGACTCCCGACTGTGGCAGGGATGTGTCCTCTAACAGCCTGGCTGCTGGCTCGGGGGCAGCTCCACAGGGGGCCCAGGTGATACTTGGGTGGGAAGATGGCACGGAGGACGACTGGCGCATAGGGGGTTCAGTTGAGGAGGGGGTCGCAAGAAGATCCAGCACACGGATGAACCCAGTGTCGACAACCTGTCCTAGTAGTTCGACGCGGCCAAAGAGGTATTCAAAATGACGTGCATTGTCCAGACGAGAACCCAGCATGTCATCCCGAATACCACGTTGACGCAACGCCACCCCAGCTAGGACAGGCTCAATCCGGTCACGGATTGCAACGTCCTCAGGGAGAGGAAGGTCAGTTTTTGTTTGCGCATCCCCTCCCTGAAAACGGGTCTGGACGGAGGCATACCTGCTGGTGCTGGATGATGCAGTCACAGGATCGGGGACAGGATTACACGCAGGCACCTCCGCGGCGGCCTGTGCTGCCTCCTGTCCCTGCCCCTGGACTGCACCACTAGCACCAGTGGAATCCCCCCTTTCCAGGCCCCGTGCGTGGGGCTTCCACAGCCTCCTCCTCAACCAAACTCCCCACCAACCTCGATGACTCCGTGCCATCTTCCTCCGTAGGCCCCTGTGGGGGCACGGCTGCCCCTACTTCTGCTGAGGAGTCCACCTCCAAACTCCACCTCTTGGACCTTCCCTCGGCAACTGCGGCCATGTACGCGGCACCAGATTCCTCACTCCTGGAAGATATCAGTACGTGGGAGGGGAGCTGGGCCTTGCGTCTCCGGCTGACGGTGGGATCCCTGCCGCTGTGCTCCACAGCACCGTCTCCGCCCTCTTCATCAGTCAACGCTGCAGACAGGGAGAGACAACACAGGCATCAGGGCACTGTCCAATGGTCGGATACACACATGACAGTTGCACATGAGTGGCAGTGTCAAACTTCACAGATGGCATCACACTCCCCAACACTCATATCATTTGAACCCACACACATGCACAAATTAACAGGAATCGTGTAGCAGGCAGCAGCATCCATACACAGACAACAGCATAAAAGTCTGAAACTTGGCATGAAATCACAAGCAACATGGGGAGTGCCGAACACATGCACAGACGCCACCAGACAGACATGCCTCTGTACATCTCCACCACCTGTCACAGTGCAATCATCGGCAACTATGTCACATCTGCCAATCGGGTTCCTACATGTCTGTGTCATATGCATCCATGGCGTATCACAGTTGCACACATGTCAAACACACACATGTACGCCGTGCACGTACATGAAGGTGGAACCAGCATCCATGTGTCACACCCCAACCATGGCATAGTACATACACATAAATGCTAACATGTGTGCATCTCCACATGCAGTTGTGCATCATGCTTTGGAACACAAACACCATTGATGTGCATCAAACATGACTGGACTCATGCAGCATGGTCATGTCCCTGCACATGCATATCCATACATCAGCCTTTTCAGACATATGTCCAAGCTGCACACTCCTGGCACACCTCAACATGCACTGCGTCCAATAAGTATGCATAGACACTTACCGCTCGACTCCGGATGGGTCTGCCTCTCGAGGACCTGGAGGTGAACCGCTGGGCTAATGCATTACAGGACCCTCATCTGGTCGGTGGTAAGGCGGACCCAGCACCTCACTGCATCCGCTGCGTCCAAGAGGCACCGGGCCTTCCTGAGGGTGCTGGACCTAGTCCTCCCAGCGCTTATGGACGTGTGGTAGGTCGCGGGTTGCCACACCCTCAACGTTGATGGCAACCGCGATGTCCATCCAGATCCTCTTCTGTCCATCCTTGTCGGCGGGTGTTCTTCAGAAGATGGCATCATAATGCACCAGGACTTGCTCCACCAGGATGCCAACTTCTCCTGCAGTGAAGCTGGCAGCCCTCTGCCTCTCTGCCGGGGGGGGTCACCACTGGTCCAGATGGATTTTGGCCCGACATGGCAACCCCGAGGCAGGTGTGGGTGGGCAACTGGGTCCTGGTGCTGGGCTGCGGAGCAATGGAACTGCAGTCAGGAGTCTTCTGTTCCAGCAGGGGTGGTCACAGCAACTGGACCCCTGCAAATGGCTGACGTGCAGGCACCAAATAGCAGGGCACGTGGCCAGCAGGCAGGCAGGCAGCAGCAGATGGCTTGTGGGAGGTGGCTCAGGGCTATGGGGGCAGGAAAAAGGCCTTCTGTGCTGGAGCGTGGTCTTCCGTGTGTTGTCACGTGGCCAGCTTGATACGGAGTGGTTTGGCACGTGAAAAAACACCACGTCAGCATGTAATTCGAGGAAAGGCCCTTAGCGCATAAGCGGGTAAGTGACGTGACGTGCGCAGGCGTTTCCCTCGGCATGGGTGCATATTGAATCCACACGTGCAAAACCAGTACGTCTGCGTATCACTGCGTGTAATTGGAGGAAAGGCCCTAAGCGTGTAAGTGACGTGGCACGCATGGGCGTTTATGTGGGCAGGGTTTAAAGGTCCACATAGGACACAATTTTCTTGTATGTGCTTTTTGTGGAAAGCGAGCGGGTGATTCTTGTACTTCTTGTCAGTTCACACGCGATTACTTCACAACGGTTGCAGTGATTACTCCTTGTTTACTGAGACAGCGTTCCATTCTTCTTTTGGTGTGGGGTGTTGCCAATATGCCCATGCGTGTCTTTTTCACATTCTTTTTCCAAGCAGACAGTGAGTCGTGCATGTATTTTTCCACTGTGGTTGCCACCGTGTGTCACGTACCCATTCAGAGGTCATTGTAGCCTGTGTTTAACACGCGTATGCTTTTTTTGTGTTTCTGAGTGCCACAGCGTACTGCGGGTCCTTAATTCCACGCACGTGGGCTACCGAGAGGTCACATGCACATTAAATTTTGACCCATCATCTTCCCCCAGGGGTCACAGACAGCCTTGCTAGAGCACAGGGGTACATATTCCATCTAGTACCCTGCCCCCTTCACCCTAATTGCCCAGGACAATTGTTTACTGCACCTCCCATTCACACAAGAACATCAGTGCCATGGTTGGGAGGCAACTAAGTGCTAAGGGAGGCAAAGGTGACCGACCCCCAAGAGGTGTCCGCAGTAGGGGACGTGGCCAGGATGAGCAGGGTGGCCAAGGTGGCAGTGGTGGCCAACGTGGGCAGGGTGGCCTAAGAGGCCAGTGTGTGGAGGACCAATCAGGGACACCTATGCCCCCCCCCCCAATGGGTCGGGGAGATGCAGCTGACACCATCCGAGCTCAGGCCCTGGAACTGGCACGGGATGACTCACAGGCCGACTTCCATGTCACGAAGTCAAATCCACATGTGGCGGTGAAAGTTGCTGTCACCAGGCCACATGGATCTGGGGCAGCAATGTCATCTGCTGCCCCAAGTAGCCAGGGTGAGGAGGTTGCAGGGGCAGCTGCAGCTGAATTGGCTCTGAGTCAACCAGCCGGGACAGTGTTGTTCCCAGACCATCACACCAAGGCAGTTGTGCCGCTTGGTCCTGGCAACAGCACCCAGCAGCCAATGCCTGCAGTGAGACCTTTGGTCATCGTGCCAGTGCCTGCTTCCAGTGGCCAGTCCACCTGCCCTACAGCCCCTACCAACTAGAGTGGCGTAAGCCACTCAGGGTCCGCACCACCTCTCAAGAGGAAGAAGCGTGCTCTTGCGGAACAGGCTGGGACCCCAGACACGGCTAGCCCCTCTGGCACGTCAAGGAAGCAGAGTTTCAATGATGTGGAACTAGACACACTTGTGGGCTACGTGTCGGCACATGGCCGCGACATGCTGGTGACTGCAGGGTGCAAGACTACGACTGCTCAACGTAGGGCCCACTGGCAGTGCATCGCGGACCAGATTAGTTCCCTTGGATTTGTGAAGCGCACAGCTGATGATTGCTCAAGGCGGTGGAATGACCTCAAACGCCGAGCAAAAAACAAGCTGGCTTTCAATTATGCCTCTACTCAGGTGACTGGCAGTGGGTCTCCACCAGAGGAGGATGAACTCACAGAACATGAGGCAATCGCTGGAGGGTTCATCACAGAGGATCAGATCCAAGGCATGGGAGACCTACCAGATCTTGAGGCAATGTCCGGTGAGTGGCCATGCGTGTGTGTGCAGACCATGTGTATGTTGCTTGGGTGATTTGTTCTGATTGAGTGCCAGGTCAGGCTGTGTAGTCATGACTGCTATATGTGACCCATGTGGTGCCTCCAAACCAGCCCCCGCCCTTGGATTTGGGTTTCACAGTATCCCTACTGACCGCAGAAACCACTTTGCACCTGATGACTGCACTTGCCCTTCAATTGGCATCATGCCACAACATTCTTAATACTTTTTTTCTTTTCATTCTGCCTGATTGATGGAATCATTTGCATGATAAACACACATTTTTGTGCCGTTCTGCCCCAAATTCCCCATACTTCAGACATAGATTTCACCCCACAATGCCCCAGATTTGTTAACTTTTTATGGAAATGATTTCATCAATCAGGCTGATTGACTTTTGTGCACCTACACATGCACTGCACACGATCACTTCGGAGCCCTGTTTGAATGTTCAACATGACAATTGACTTGTGTCATGTCCAAGTGACCTACCATTGATGTATCCATGTGCCTCGCATCACTGTATTAGTAAACACTGGCGTTGTTGCAGCGTGTGAAATGTGTGTTTTGTCACACTCTTTTGCATGTTCTATTTCATGATGTGCGTCTCACATGGATGGGGGGCAGTACTGATTTACTACCATCTGCATGTCCTTGTCAATTCTGCCATGGCTATGCTACATGCCATCTATGTGCTGGCATGTGTTATGTTTGTGGATTGTACATGCCACTCACAGGCTAATGTGTGATGCAGGTGCTATGCACCATGCAGCACATGTGTTGCTTTTCCATTTCGGAGTCCTCAGTGTCTGCTTTTAGGGTCCCCTTCCACTTCATTGCCAGTGCATGCATGCCAGAGTTAGTGTCATGTGTGACATGTCTCATTAATGTATTTGATGTGTAGATTGTGATGCCTGTGTGTGTCGGCTATGCTGTTCATGCCTGTCTTCATTAATTTTGTTTTATTTTTGTGCAGGTGATGAGGCACTAGATGCTGTTGAGGAGGAGGAGATGGTGCAGGGGCAGGAGTACTCAGAGCACCAACCAGGCACCAGTGGAGGTCGTGGGGTGGTAGTGCAGGAAAATCCATTAGTGCTACAGACCATCCTGTCCACGGGTGTCTCTGGGTACACCTCAGATAACCTCTATGTCCCATCGAAGGTGAGTGTTTCTGGCAGGGATGCTGTTCTGTCCAACGCACCTGAACTGGGGGTAGACCCCTCAATGGGCCATTCAGTGTTGGAATGTCCGCCTGTGGCGGTTTACGGATGCAGGGTCACACTCCACTATATTTGCTCCTGTTCCTGGGCCAGCAGATCAAAGGAGGAATGCAGTCCTGCAGCCTCAGGCAGTGCCAGCACAGCAAGGTGCACATCACCTTGGCCCAAACAGGTGTGGTGTCCGCCAACGAGGTGGTCGTGCACCACCAGACAATACTGTGTGGGAAAACTCCATGTATGCTATTGCAGCAAAACAGGGGGCATCATGTGAGATGATGGCTCAGGCCGTGGATAGGGTGGCCACTTCCATTCTCCCCCCAGAAAGGCAAGTGGAGCTCCAGTAGCAGGCAACAGAGTCCACGTGCCACTCACACAGGGAGGATATGTTGGCGTCCAACAGGGGCTGACGGGCTGAACTGGAGACTCTGCACACAGCCATATCGGTAGAGTCACAGGCCCACAGGGATGCCCTGAGGGTAGAACACAGGTACCTCAGAGATACTCTGGGTGCACTTGAGGTGTCCCAGAGTACAAGGTCAGAACAGCAGCTCGAGCAGCTAACACACACAATCTCAGCTGAGCTCCAGGCAACCCGTGAGAAGATCCGGGCATCACGTGAGGCCTTGCAGGCAGAAGTCTGTGCTACCCGTGAGGTGCTGCATGGGGATATCCGGACCATCATTCTGCAGATCCACACCTTTCAGACCCGCATGCTTGGTCTGTCTCCCATACCATTCACACCTTCTAATGTAACACCAGAGGGTGACGACAGCGACGGCAGTTCTCCCAGTTCTCCCACTATCGGGTAGCCGTGCAGGCCATGAGCCCATGGAGGTTTTTTTTTTCTCAACATCCACGCATGTGGGTGTTGGGGTGCACCCTGTACCTTCTCCCTCCTGGGAGGTCCCCTCCCCCCCGGATGACCCATGGCCATTTTAAATTTTTATTTTTCATCTTTCTTTTTTATTTTTATTTTTCATTTCCAATTTGAATTTTTAATTTCAATTTTTTCTTTTCAATTTTTGAGTTTATTTTTTCATTTTCATTTCATATTTCATTTGAATTTTTCATTTGAATTTTTCATTTTATTTTTTATTTTTTCATTTTCATTTTTTGATTTGAATTAGTATTTTTCATTTTCATTTTTTAGTTTTCATTTTCATTTTATTTTCATTTTTTATTTTCCTTTTTTGCTGATAACTTTGTTTTCAGATTGTACATACATGTTACAGTGTGTTGCTTTGTGTGGCACCCGTAGGCATCCACTGTGTGTTCCAGCTGGGCCCATGTAGGCTTGTCCTGTGCTTGTGTTTGAAACTTGGGGTCCTGCCACATATGCCACTCCTGCTTCCCCTTTCCATGGGCTTGTAAGGGTGTCACCGTGTGACAGTAACTTACACAGAGGCATTGGGCTTCCATAAGTTGTGTGGGCAGTCTGTAGTCCAAACTGTGTATACACCCCTAGTGGGGATTGCTGATGATTTCTCCACTGCATGGTTGATTTGTATATTGTATTCCATACTGCCCATTATGCATATTTGCATGTAGCTTCTTCATGTCTTAACTTGCCTGTCTCCATTGTAGATGCAGTTCATGTTGTATGCAGTACACTGCCACATTTACCTACCAGCAACACACTGGAGATGAAAGGGGTTGATGTGCTGCCTTTGTCAGGTTGTGACACTTGCACTATTGTGATTTCTTACTGTCATAGGTTGCCACTGTTGGGTCCTGTATTAATATGTTGTCTTGCTGGTAAGTATTTGTTCATGTGTGCTATTTCTTTTGCATTGGTGAGATGGAATTGTCTCTAGCCTGTTTCCATTTGGGACGGTGCACTTTGTGATACTTGTGTCATGTGTTGCGCATTCGTTTGGTTGGTTTGACATTGCATGCCATGCCATGGTGTGTTGGGCAGCTGAGATGGGGTTTGGGTGGGGTTGGGTGACATGCCACTATTTGGGTGCACTGTTTTGCAAGGGGGTAGTCCTTCATGCTGCATGAACGTGTGCCTTTTACTGACACAGCATTGGGTCTGTTTTAAGTAGCTAGGGATGCACACAATGTAGCACGTGTAGGTGCTCAGAGGGTAGACACTGTCCCCTGGGGAGGTGATAATGGTTGTCATTAGTTGGGTTTTGCCATTTGTCAGTGTCTGACATGCATGCATGTGCAGAGGCATTTCTACTCACCAATGAGCCATGTGTCGCCATGCTTCCCAGGTCCAGGTCCCGATTTAGGGGGGACATTCTGAATATAAAACTATCATGACTGGACCCTGGATAGTTGGCATATATAGAGGTGATGATTCCCTTGGCATCACATACAACCTGCAGGTTGATGGAATACCAGTGCTTGCGGTTTAGATAGATGTGCTCAGATGCCCTAGGAGGACGTAGAGCCACATGGGTGCAATTAATGGCATCTAGCACTTCGGGGAAGTGTGCCACCCATAAAAGTCCTGGACCACGGCCTACCTTTCTGCGGGTGTTCTGGGCATGTATATGTGCCTGCGGACTGAGGGGCATGCAGTCATGATCGCCAACACCTGGTGTAGACAGCGTGACTGTGTGGCCTGTGAGACGCCCCCATCTATGGCACTTGTCCACTGAAATGACGCAGTAGCCAAGAAATGCAGTACATTGAGCACCTTTTCCAAGGGGCTCAGTGCTTGGGAGCACAGGGTGGGTGATGTGAGGTCATCCTCCCACTCAGCAACCAGTTCTAGGATGATTTGGGGTGGAAACATGTACCTCCCATAGACCTGGTCATCAGGCATCCCAAAAAGGCTGGTCCTGGGTAAAAAAATGCGGGGCCTGGCTATCCTCCTCCTCCTGCGGTGTCCCACGACCACTGCTGCGAGGAACAGTATGTTCATCATAGCGTATGAGCTTCTTTGTTGTTTGCGTGCACTTTTATGCTGCGCGGGGCCGCTTCCGCCTGCTTCCTGCTGGCGGACGTGTTTCCAGATTAGCGCGTCTTTTGTGGCACGCGGGTTTCCTCTGTTCGATTCCATGATTACGTGTTGTTGGCGCACGTGTGGGTGTTGCGAGGATTTAGCAGCGGTACTTCCCCCGTAATGCCCACATTTTCACGTGTTGTTCCCCATTCTGCGTGTTCCACCACCTTTTTAGGTGTGTGCGCTGCCCTGTGTGTGCCTTCACTGGCCGTCTCGCGCACAGCCTTTGGGATGTCGCAATAACATGTGCACCACACGCGGATTCAGCGCACATCTCAGGTAAGCAACGCGCAGCGCATTCCATGAATCGACAAACAGCTGTGTGCGCGTCTTTCACACGCGTGCGCTGCGATTTTCGCACTTGCACTCCCCTTTTCAGCGCACATTAAGTCCATGAATTTCCCTGTGAATTTGTCAAGAAACTGTCAACAACGTTGTGTTTCGGCCCAAGGTGAAGCTGCTTGATGTAGCTTATGTGTGATGGGCCTTCACTAGGACGTGTGGCAGTTGTTGTGGCCATGTCCTTGGGTCTCTATCTATAATCAATGACAGAAGATGTGTGGGTTATAAGATGGTGTGATCTCGGAATATAAGTACATAATTCTGGGTATTTGCAATAAATGCTGCTATTTTATAAAAAAAAAACACAAAACTGAAACAATATCGTTTCTCTTACCATAGTCTATCCTTTTCTATGGTGAAATCAAAAATGGTCCCTCTCTTGAGTAGATGGGGGTACAGTGGTGATTAAATCACTAATGGTAGCCTGAATCTGGTTGCTTGCAGACAAAACAAAATCAGGAAAAAAAATCTTTGTGGTTGGTTTTTGAGTGTCTGGCCTCTAACGGTACAGAAAGTCAAGGCGACGATAGTGCTCTTACCTCTGTTGGCTACAGCTTCGAGTAGATGGTGATTCTTAAAAACCCAGAATCGGGATCCCGGAGGAGGAATATTCACAAATGTAGAATAAGGGGACACATAAAAAATATGTGTCAATCAGCCCGTCGATGCCATAATGCATCAGAATATGTGAGTAAATCACTGTGTGGCCAGCGCCAGCGTGTATGGTGCACCGTCACGTGGGTGGAATTGTTATGCACTAAATACCAACTTCAAAGGTATGCTGGAGATAGACCCAGTGAGAACACCCTGCTGCGGTTTATATTGGATCACACAATGCACTTAAACAATCTGTGTGGGAATCATCTAAATGTATTAGTGAATTTCAAAAAGAAAACCCAGCATCAGAAAACCCTTGCAATCTAATCATGTGTCGTGACCCCGAGTGAATGTTCATCCTTAATAATGAAAAAAGCTTGCCTCACACTTAAAAACTGCGCCACACTTAGTAGGTAAGTTTTTCTGAATTAATGAATCATTGTTCAATGAAACATAATTGACAAACGGCGCCCTTTAGGATAACACGTGTTTTGACACATCAGTGTCCTTTTCAAATCCGGGGTAATACAAACTGCATTATGCAAGTGACAAAATTAATGGCAAAAAAAAGGAATTTTTAAAAAGCACAAATCTTACAAAGAAAATTCAGTTACAACAATGTTATTGTTTACAAAGTCACAGAAATTGAGGAGGGGTGAAAAGGGTGTAGGTTAAGGGTTGTTAAAAGAGAGAAAAAGCAAAAAATATATAAACAAAAAAGGGTCAGTACTTTGAATCCAAAATCCCAGGTTATTTCATAATAACAACATTGTCGCCCATTGCGGCGCCTTACCTAATTCCTATATTACATGTTCCAATCTGTGAGGTCATTAATTCTCGGGTTAAATCCTCCTGAAGAGTAAATTAAGGAGAATCATGGATCAATAATGTCTGTGCTTGTTATATTGCCTGTTTAGACAGGCCGGTTGAAAGCTGCCTAACGTCTCATGTTCTAGTTTGGGAGCATATTGGTGGATTCCTCCTTATAGCCCAATCTCTTCGGTGCATTCCTGGTTTCTAGGTCCATTGTGTGCAACCTTATATTATTTATGACGATATGCAAAGTTATCACGCTGTAAATATTTAAATTCGAGCCCTCAGGTATTTACATATTCCAGTAGTATGACTAAGCTATAGTTTTAATAATCTACTCAAATAGATTGCATGAGGTAGATCTGTCGAGATGCATTTAGTTACATTTAGGAAGTAAATAATACACCCCAACGGGCAAATGTACACACATACACTTGGATTCAAGTAAACACGTTCCATTCGCATTTTTACTGTGTATGGGCTTGCATTTGTAAGCCCAATGTAGTCCAAACACGAGGGTCCACGGGATGTGTAGACCCGCTATGGTAAACCCACTCATTCAGGCGAAGATCGCTTCTAAGGGCTTGCCTGCGGTCGAGTACTGCGATGGATCGTATATATGCAAGCGTTGCCGAGGCAACGCTTGTCCTGCTTTAGTTTCTATGATTCCAGGCCCATAGCAATACTGCCGGGCGCCATATGCTGGGATAGGTTTGCATGCTTTGTATGACAATAGTGGAGAAAACCCAACGTGCTCCCTATACATTGCAAACTATTGATTGGTTCGGGATAATTATCAATTTGAAAAAATGGCATTTGTAAATATAATTATAATGCTAGTTGAGCCTCTTATTTATACAATTACGTCCTGTGATCAATCACAATAATATACACATGCGTGGGGACAGTCTAAAACGCCACCATATTTGTAAATAATATAATACGAGGGTGTCATATTAAAACAAAAAGATATTAGCTGTGTATTACTCCGGGACTTGTGAAAGTGCCAGATGCACGTCAGGACTAGTTAGTTTCCATGATGATTTCCTAATAAAGAACATTCAACATTTTGCGTATATGTTGGTTCATACTTATAGACTGCGGCTTGGGTTGACACTGTAAGCTCCAGATTCCTTGAATAAATACACAATATAAACGGGGACAACATATTAATAGTCTGTCTCAGAGGTGACTACGGAGTAAAGAATCACCATTAATTATTCAGACCTATATTATTCATGACAATAATAGTTCATTAGATTTAAAGTTTACAGAAAGTGTATCATCTCATGATCCTGATTTAAACCAAATTCAGTTGCATGAAATTTGCAAGATGAACACGTTACCCGGGAGACCGCTAACTAATGTGAAATACCTGCCGCCATTTGCTAAACTGACAGAGTTACGCCCACTTTGGTGTGTCACGCCAATCCGGACACCCCACACGTGCCATCCCCCGGGGGTGTGTGCTTTTGGCTACGCCTACTAATCTAGCAGGGTAGAAAGTCACTGTAATGCTGCAGGACAAAGGCATGATTACCATAGAACCCCGTGCAAACGGACTATAGGACGTATTGTCTACTTAGTCAGTTGTCTTGTCTATCGTACAGAAACATCAAAAGTGAAACACTTACATAACATACGTGCCCAGTGGGATTGGAAACATGTTTACTCGCCGCAGAACTCCGTGTATTGGACCAATACGATTCTGTCCACTGCGTAACCAATGCCTGCACTGTTGGATGTGGTGTGTGTATGGGCTAAATTGGGTAAATAAATAGATGGTTGTTAATAATGTAGGTGCTGCGTGTGTATTTAATCAATACTAGCTGGTGTAGCAATCAAAACGGGTCTTTTGGTGACTACATCTCACATATCTGGTATAGCCAGTGATTTCCACCGTCATGTTTGTGCATTATTCGCAGGCTTAAAAAAATTCCAAACTAATTCAAATGTCCAATCTACGCATTATTTATAAGCTTGAGCACCATTCCAAACTAAATCAGGTGTCCAAAATACATCAGTGTTGTTCTCGTATTTAAGATCATGGATTCAGCAGACATACTGTAGTGTTAACAAATGTAAGATATAATCAAGAGTGCTAGTTAGTGCAACATTTTTTTCCATTCTACAGTAACGTTCAAGCCATCCCTGACTGTATGGAGTTTATGGACCCACCGCAGTTCTAGTTTGGTCAGTGATTTAGTTATGTCTCTGCCTCTCTTTTGTGGGGTCAATTGTTGGATCACTGTCCATACCAAGTCTTCATTGGTGTGCCCCATCAAGTAATAGTGTTCAACTAGAGGTTTATCCTGTACTTTGCTCTTGATGCATGAGCGGTGCTCAGAGATACGTTGTTTAATGGGTCTGATGGTTTTCCCCACGTATAACAAGTTGCATGGACATCTGATGCCATATATCACACATTTGCTATTGTAGATGGTGTGGCTTTTTAGAATCCAGTGAAAATCATTGTGAATAAACTCTTTGGTGGGTAAAGGGCAGTGACATGCCACACACTGGCAGCACTGGTAGTGTCGACAACAGGTGGTAGACTCCACAGTGTATTTGGTTTTCTGGTCGGTTCTATGTATGTGTGTACTAAGGTATCTTGTAAGTTCTTATTTTTTCTGAACGCAAAGATGGGTTTCCTCTCGAGCGTTCCTTCATTTTTGATCAAATGGCAGTATTTGTTTATGGTGTGCTTGGTGAGGTTGCTGAGGGGACTGAATGAGGTTACACAAACAATCCGGTTGATCGCTGTTTTTTCCGTGGTGTCAGGCTGACTTCTTGATCGGTGTTGGCCGCCCTCTTGCATGCACTTCTGATGGATTTCTTCGGGTAGCCTCTATTGCTCAACCTTGTCTGTAGATTATCTGCATGCGCTTTGTATTTTTCCTTGTCTGAACGGTTTCTCCTAATCCTGAGAAACTGGCCATATGGTAAATTATATTTCAAGCCTTGGGGATGGTAACTTGAGAAATGCAGTAAATTGTGTCTGTCGGTGGGTTTCCTGAATAATTCTGTTTTTAAACCGTTGCCTGACCTGTATATGTGAAGGTCCAGGAAGTCTACAGCTTGGTAATCCCATTCTATGGTGAATTGTATATGGCCGTTTCTTGAGTTGAGCCACTGATGGAAACATCCAAGATCTTTATCAGTGCCTGTCCAGATAAGTAAGACATCATCTGTGTAGCGACGCCATAATCTGATGTGTGTCTTGTAAGGATTATTTTCATTCTCCACGTGGTCCTCCTTGTATTGTGCCATGTAGAGGTTGGCCACATCTGGGGCAAAGGTAGCCCCCCCCTACTGACCCCCTTCACTTTTTGAAACAGTTGTTCTTGAAATAAAAAGAAAAAGAAATGTTCGGACATGGCAAGTCGGACACATTTTAAGATTAAGTTGGTGGGGGTAGTGGCCGTGTCCTGCCTTTTTTCAAGGCAGATCTTCAGTGCCTCCAAACCTTCTGCCTGGGGGATTGAGGTGTATAGTGATTCCACGTCCACTGTAGCTAGCATACAGTTTTGTGGCAATTCCACTTTTTGTAGGATGCGTATCACGTCTGTGGTGTCCTTGATGTAGGATCTCATCTTACCTACAAAAGGTTTTAGGAAATAATTGGTGTATAATGAGAGGGGCTCAAGTAATGAGTCGAAGGCAGAGACAATAGGTCTCCCTGGTGGTGGACTTATTACGTAAGTGTTTCACTTTTGATGTTTCTGTACGATAGACAAGACAACTGACTAAGTAGACAGATTGCTTATCTGTATACACGTCCTATAGTCCGTTTGCACAGGGTCCTACGGTAATCATGCATTCGTCCTGCAGCATTACAGTGACTTTCTACCCTGCTAGATTAGTAGGCGTAGCCAAAAGCACACACCCCCGAGGGATGGCACTTGTGGCCAGTCCGGATTGGCATGATACCCCAAAGTGGGCGCAACTCGGTTAGGTTAGAAAATGGCGGCAGGTATTTCACATTAGTTAGCGGTCTCCCGGGTAATGCGTTCAATCCTGCATTCTATGCGTTCCAGGGGGGCACGCGAGCAGCCGCAGCTAAGCGGTACAGCATTTCTGCCGACTAGTAACTGCATCCTGATCTAGATAGTGATTTTCAAAATACTTAAAATCGGCTTGAATGTCCGTATAGTGTGCACTGGCATTAATGTGGTTTTGGATGACTTGATCCCGTTACTGCAGCATGTGTTATTAAGGATGAACATTCACTCAGGGTCACGACACATCATTAGATTGTGAGGGTTTTCTGATGCTGGGTTTTCTTTTTCGAAATTCACTAATACGTTTAGATGATTCCCACACGGATTGTTTAAGTGCATTGTGTGATCCAATATAAACTGCAGCAGGGTGTTCTCACTGGGTCTTTCTCTGGCATACCTTTGAAGTTGGCATTTAGTGCATGGCAATTCCACCCATGTGACGGTGCTGAGACACCATACACGCTGGCGCCGGCCACACAGTGATTTACTCACATTCTAATGCATTATGGCATTGACGGGCTGATTGACACCACATTTTTTGTGTATCCTTGTTCAACAGTTGTGAATATTCCTCCTCCGGGATCCCGATTCCAGGTTTTTGAGAATCACCACCTACCCAAAGCTGTAGCCCACAGAGGTAAGAGCACTAACATTGTCTTGACTTTCTGTACCTTTAGAGGCCACACTCAAAAACCAACCACAAAGGTTTTTCTCCTGATTTTCTTTTTTCTCTGCAGGCAACCAGATTCAGGCTAACATCTAGTGATTTAATCACCTCTGTTCCCCCATCTACTCAAGAAAGGGACCATTTTTGATTTCACAATAACAAAGGATAGACTATGGTAAGAGACAATATTGTTTCAGTTTCGTGTGTTTTATAAAATAGCAGCATTTATTGCACATACCCAGAATTATGTACTTATATTCCGAGATCACACCATCTTATAACCCACACATCCTCTATCATTGATTATAGATAGAGACCCCAGGACATGGCCACAACATCTGCCACACGTCCTGATGAAGGCCCACCACACATAAGCTACATCAAGCAGCATCACCTTGGGCCAAAACACAAGAGTGTCAACTTTTTCTTCAAAAATTCAGTGTCTACTCAATACACTGATATATGTTTTTTCTGTTCACCAAAATGTGCCCTGTTCTATGTTCACATTGTATTTGAAAATTTAACTTGTCGTCTAACCGAAGCAAAACATGTTGTTTGTTCACCAGAATCCAGTCTAGCTGATTGGATTGTACCTATTTGTATCATATACAAAATTGTAAATAGTCAAGTATCTTTGGGTCCTGCCTTTTTGCATTGAAAAACGTATGGAAAATAAAAAACTGCAAGGCCGACGGATCTGGCTAACCTTGCTAAAATTCAAAATCATTATTTGTCTTGTGTAGGAATACAATAGGAAAAGTGTGTGTGATCTTTTACCCTGATTTCTATGATTATTTAAAAAAAAAAGAAAAATTGTGTTTAAGATACAAATCCATAGCTGTTCTAAAAACACCTCCTCCTGGTAATGTGTGAATCCGCCCAGTTTCTCGTTTCGTATTGTCGATAGTGCCGGGCACTCGATACATAAATGTATTAGGGTCTCAGTTCTGGTAACACAATGACCACATTGTCATGATGCCTACCCCCGGGCATCCAGATCAAGTCCATCAGCCTCGGGAGCAGGCATCCAGATACTTATTAAAACCCCAACAGCCCCAGCTGGGGGCTGTTTGGATTCAGTCCTGGCGCCTTAGGCGCCAGGCTCATCATAGAAATCAGTCCTGGCGCCATAGGCGCCAGGCTCATAGACTTTACTTACCTTATGCAGACCATGCTGCAAATGAGTCCAAGCCAACGTGAGGCCTGGACGGGACTATTTTATTACTGGGACTATTTTTCACTCGGGTGTGGTTCTGGGGAACCTCTTACCTGGGACTACTTTGCAGGCTATTTAAACGACGCCCGAACAGCAGCCCATGCTTCGTGTTATTCTGCATCCAGCAGCGTAACGCTCATCGTGTCTGCAAGTCAGCATCCAGTCTTCTGCCACGCCCGCCTCGAATCCGGAGCTCCTAGATAAAAGGAAAAGAAAGGAGAAGAGGTTAGATCACGGACATTATTTGATTCCTTACCTGATTCCGGACCCAGCACAGCTCCGAGCCTGGAAAGGACATTATTTCAGCACGCGTCGCTTCGCCAGCAGCAACGCCACGTTATACTCACCAGTCCACCGCATCTTTCGACTCGGTGCAGCCTCCATCATTTTCTTCGTTGAAACCCAGCACCTGGGGGGAAAACAAAAGGAATAACAAGGTGAGCCGAGAAAACAGACAAAGACAATCTCTTGCCATCATAGGCTTACCTGCTTTACCACCAGAGGTATTATCCTTTAATTCGCCGCATCTTCCTATGCTGCACCTATAAAGGGAGAGAAAACAT